>NW_026262701.1:8239073-9439073 GCF_021869535.1 Mytilus californianus | reverse complement strand
ACATGTGCGCATAGACTTTCAAATCCTTTGTTTTATCAAAAGCTTTAGAAATGTACTGATATTGAATTTTTGTCTTCCCATACTCTAATTGGCAGACGGTTTTTTTTTCGCACACAGTGACTTTAACCACGACACCTGTTGTTAGACGAACGGCAATAGCACAACGCACTTTCGAAGGAGGAAATCGTGATGAAAGAAGATTACATGCTTCATATGAATATAAAAACAAGTTGTACAGTAGATGATGCAAAATTCGCACCCATTAGAATATCGACTTTAATATCAGTTCACCAAATTCGAATAAACACAATGGCGATATAAAAAAAAGTCCAGCATTTTGATGATATCGTCTTCGGTTGGAAACACTTCACAAAAAGACACAATAGAAGTTCGTATATACAACTCCTTTTTGGGAAAGCATTGATAAATAGTAGGGATGTCAACTCGGTGAAGATTTACTAATCGAGTACTCGTTAGACTTTCCGAGCGATACTCGAGTACTCGCTCGGAAAAACATCTACAAAATGCAAACACAAAATTATACCCATATTATCGTTGTCTTATGGACGTTAAACCCACAACATTATTACAAAGGAATAGATAAAGCCCCACGAATTTTATATCATAATTAAAAGCTCATTCACTACATGCACTAATCATGTAAACTGGCAATAATCTAATCAATTAATTAACATACATCTATAGAAAAATGTTCACTCAAACAAAATTATTTGTGAATCGTAAACAAAACACATTAAGGGGTGATGATTAGAACTTATTGATGCCTTTAACCATTCTCTGAGGGTCGGCACAGGGTGCCACGAATTTGTTCTTATTTAGAAATATTATCCTTTCAATTTTTTCTGGGACAAGTCTATTTCTCGACTTTGTTACGTAGCTAAGAGTCCTGCTAATGAAAATATTTGCACTGACGGTACAGAGGTGGTGGAATGACTAAGAGACGATAAGCTAAAAGTGTAAGCCTTGGAAAGATGCTCTTGTTCATAGCCTGCATCTGTTCGAGGGAATTTTAAATGACAATTAAACGCAAACATTCGAAGCGTATTTTAATTTTGATTAGTTTTGATTAATATTTAAGGCGCTGTAATATTTTTTCTTTAAGAAAGCAACAACATTCTAACAGAAACCGATTGGTCGAGTATCATTTTGGTATTCGATACTCGGTACTACGGGCGATACTCGAGTACTCGAGTATTCGTTGACATCCCTAATAAATAGTCATTCTTTTAATTGAGCATCTCGAATAATGGGGGAGTGTAGACAAATCAAACTTTCATTTTTTATTGATGCAAAACAATACTGATTGTGATTGAAAATTTCGGATTGAATCTATAAAATTTAGAGTCCAAATCTAATTAACACTAAAACTGCATTTCAAACTTCTGACGACTACCTATTACTGAAGAAAGAATCTTAGTAATGATTTTGAACATATAGACGACCATGCAATGTATCATTATTTACATTTTTTGTGAAGTTTTTGGTTTGCAATATAAGGAAGAGATAGTAACTCTTGTGTCTGTAAATACCAAAGGTGAGAAAAAAGGATTTGTGATTTTCTAAAATCTCCTCTTCCGTGATTGATGAGGAATAATGAAATAATACTTTCAAATTTGTTTGTGTAAATGATATTCTCAGATTTTCTATTAATTTTTTTGTTAGGCAATTTAAATAACGATTTTGCATGAAAAAATAAAAAAATATTGTTTGAAGATTGTTTTGCTTTAACAACATTTTTATTTTATCATGAAGAGAAGATTAAGTATCCACAACACCAGGCCCTCTTCAAATGGTTAAACACCATGTGATCATAGTACATCGTATTTTTTTTAAGTTGTTTTGTATCATTATGTTTTCGTCTATTGTTGCTTTAATGATGTCTCATTGAAGTATATACCATACATTCTCTCGTTCATTTGAAATATTTTTTTAATATATGGAATGGTCTATAAAATTAGTCAAATTGTTCATACAGCTGATAAAAACAAGAATGCTTTTATAAAAGTTTAGTGATTGTTCCTAGGAGAACTATACCAAAGAATACTTAAAGCAGGTGTATTAAACCTTTTTTGGCGTAACGTCAAGGTTGAGTATGTGTTACCCAAATGTAAACACAGATTACAGAGGAATGTTTATTGCAGTGATTTTGTCATAAATTTGGAGCAGTGGGCCACGACTTATTTAAGTGCCTTCCGAAAACTTCATCGGAATGCCTCATTTTTTATGCAAAATAATAACAAACAAAATGCTTGAATCAAATTTTACCTTAAACATTATACACTGAACTTTTTCGTTGTAGACTATTAAGGCAAGAATACCGGAAATTATCATGGATTAGAAAATATGTTTGCGATTTTTAATGTTTCAATTTATTCGTCAATGATTTTTATGGTGTTTATAAACAATTTCATAGTTTAGATCCAAATCTAAACATACTCATATCACTTCCATATTCATTTACTTTTTAACAGAGAAGGAAAAGATACCATAGGGACATTCAAACTCATGCTAAGAAAGAAAAACAATAACAGACAAACAGACAAACAACAGTACAAAAAACACAACATAAAAATGTTAAGACTGAACAACACGAACCCCACCCAAACTGAGGGTTATTACAGGTGCTCCGGAAGTGTAAGCAGATCCTGCTCCACATGTGGCATCCGCCATGTTGCTCAGGTCACATTCAAAACATCAATACTATAATATAAGGAATTGAACTACCAGAAAAGTATTTTTTACAGATTTTTCTGGGTCATTGATGAGCAACATGTGAAACATTTTCTCATAGTGGGAATCTTAAACTGTCACATATGTAGTTGATATAGGTATAACTCTTTTGTACACTCATTCGGCGAAACGACTTTCAATAACAGAAAACTTTGCGTCTGTTTTATAGTTCCTCACGTCTTTATGTATTTATACATCCTTGGTATTCAAAAGTTCGGGTTTGAGCGTTGCTGCTGAAATTGAATCCAGAAAAGCGCTTCGGATGCACGTAATTTATAAAGTGTTTTTGCATACTAGTACTGGACGATATCATTACTGGTGGACTGTTAGTATATTATTAGTTTCGAATTCAAAGCTTTGGTTCTGTTCCAACTCCCTCCGGCAATGTTCACCCTAGATGAATTAATTGGCCTTATTTTTAGGTCCCTGTTGGTCATATAGCTCCTCAAGTTTTTTTATGTCCTTGATTTTCAATTGTTTGGTTTTGAGGTTTTCTGAAGAAGGTGGGTTCAGTAAAGCGCTTCGAACGCACGAAACTTATAAAGTGTAATGTACGTTTCCCCTAGATATCTTATGTTGATGGATTATGGACTCGGAGAACTATAGACTTCATGGGATGGATCATAAGTAAAATGAATTGGGTTTGATCTGTTTACCCTTACTTTGGAATCGTATAAAATATACTCATCAAGACCAGGAATAATCAGATAAAAAATTCGTATACCAATTGAATTATTCCCAATATCTAACCATTTTAGTGAACAAAAAGGGGGGTTTGGAGATGATACCAAGGGGCAATATAAACCAATAAGTAGAATAAAAACAGACAATACAATGGCCTCCAAGTCATTTATTAAATAACACCAACAGATGTAAAAGAGGCAATATTGGAAACGGTCCCGTTGTAGTCATTTGACTTGACAAAAAAATTATGATCACAAACGGAGGTTACCGAATAGGTAATATCACCAATATCAAAAAAAGACGACTCTGTGTACCAAGCGGTACTTAATATTTGAAATTGAAATGATCAAATATTTTAAGAATTTTATTAACAATTTCACATAATCCAGTTTAATAACTTCAAACGTATGGCCGAACCATGTACATTGAAACATTTCAACATCTCCAACAGTACCATCTATTTCAAATAAAGAGAATCAAGATGGATGAAGATGAAACAATAGCTAAGGGAAATTACCACTGAATCATGTTTTTGAACGGAGTCGAAAGATACCAAAATGACATTCAAACTCATAAGTCGAAAATAAACTGACAACGCCATGTAAAAAAGAAAAAGACCAAAAGACAAACAATAGTACACAAAACACAACATAGAAAACCAAAGACTGGGCAATACGAACCCCACCAAAATCGGGAGTGATCTCAGGTGCTCCGGAAGGGTAAGCAGATCCTGCTCCACATGAGGCACCCGTCATGTTGCTCACGTTAGTACAAACCCGGTTATAAGTCTAATTCGAAATGTCACATTTGGGGGAAAGAGGATGGGATTGTGGTTACGACAATTAACATATCCGTTGTCATCTGTGAAACTGATATTCCATAACGGTCAACCAACTCGTGATGGCGTCCGTAAAGTTTGCAAAGGAAATATTTCAACTTCACCATTTGCAACTATTGGTTTATTAGGGAAATCATGATAGGAAATAAGAGCCCTGGAATATTATATCAAATGGGAGATATATGCTCCATATGCATGCAGGCGCTGCTGGAATGTTGCTAAATAGTAATGAAGTATTCGCTTTATAATCATACATACATAATTTAAATATTTTCCATAATGATAACTACTGAACAAATTAAATTAATTCTTTGATATTTTTCCACCATATAAGAGTTATCAACGCATTTTAACTACAGTAACACGGCGGTTTCACTAGCGGAGCAGGAATTGCCTACCCTTTTGGACCACACGAGTTGTTTGGGTAAGTGTTGATCAATCTTTATTTTTTTTTTGTGTAGTGATTTCATTATTTTTGAGTTTTCATTCGTCGTTTTGCTTTTTGGCTATGGTATTTTATTGGACTTATGATTGTTAATTACTACCTTGAGTCTTTTCTTCGCTTTTCTGTATTTTGCCTCATCAGTAACGCTCACACACAAACATTGAAAACCTAAGGATGTAAGAGTACTTGACTACGTGAGGAACTTTATAACCAATAGCTACATAAAAATAGTATAGTGTTCCTGTTGTTCCGTTGTTTTCCTCTTATAGTTGTTGTGTTTCCCTCGGTTTTGGTTTGTTACCCGGATTTGTTTTCGCTTAATCGATTTATGACTATTGAACAGCGGTATACTACTGTTTCCTTTATCTATCTAGAAAGTAAAATAACAAAAAAAAACGAACTCAAAGGAAAATTCAAAATGGAAAGTCCCTTATCAAATAACAAAATCAAAAGCCCAAACACATCAAACGAATGGAAAACAAGGTCAACTTCGCATGGGGGAGTTGAAACCTTAGTTTCCTAATATTTTGAAATTGATCACCAATACATTTAAGAAAGTTATTTTATAAATCATGTCAGTAATGAAGCACTGATTGCTGAGTTGGTGAAACTTATTTAAATAATTGTTAAATGTTAGGAGTATAAACAATAATAACTACTGTATTGAATCATGGCGAACGTTACCTTAACCATCTCAATACTCAAATAAATCATGTCACTAAATGATCTTTAGCTTTAATGATATTCACAAGTAGCGATTACTTCAAAAATATTTAGCAGTAATTGTAAGTTATAAATAAAAAAGTATATTATAAGAAGTAGAACGACATTTTGTTGAAAGTGAAAAAGAAGTATTATGGTTCGTTGATTTAATTACTTTTTTAAGTTCAATTTATGTAATAATCATTATTCTATACCATGGTAAAGATAAATGTATTATTTCGAAAAGGGTTAACGACATAAATAGTTGTAAAACAGATTGGATATTAAAGTTGATTTATACAAGTGTTTTTTATCTGAGTCGTTTCATTACCTTTTTATTTTTGAAAAACAAACATAATAGCCATATGCTACTTAACAGTCGAATTTAATGTTTAAAACTTTAAGAAACATGTTATTGTTTTAATCTGACCTTGTTTTTAATTCATATTCAGTTATGTAACTAAGTCATGACCCACTGCACCAATTCCTAACAAAACAAGTGTTGTAACCTGTGTAATATTTAACGTGTTGACATTTACGGTGTCGAATTTCTTTCCATTTACTGTGGAGAGAATATCATGTGTAGAATATCTTTACATTTACGGTAGAGTGCAGAACAGCTGTAGCATTTCTTTACATTTACGGTGGAGAGCAAGTGTCAATTTTTTTACATTTACGGTAGTCAAATTTCTTTTAAATAGTAGGTTTTATAATATCCATTATATAATTCCAGTTGATACCATATAAATCTGCTTAAAATGCAGTTGATATTCTTATTTTGTCATGTGAAATTAACAACCTTTTATTTTCTCTATTTTCTAACTTAATTGGTTTATTCATTTATATGAATATAAAAGTGGGACAAATTTGCTGTAATTTATTTTCCCTTATTTTTCTACTCGCAAAAGTCAAGTCAATAAATCAATCTTGAAAAAGTTAATTTACAGAAGTTTTCTATGATAAAAGTACCAAAGAACATGTTAAACATATGAAACCTTTTCGTCGTTCAATGTCAGCCGCTAGTATGGGGTACGTGTAAAATGTTACCTTTATTATGTGTGTTGACATTTATTGCACATACTAAGTGATGAATAGGTTCAAAATACTAATAACATTATTTCAGATGAAACATTTTAAATCTGTAGGAAATGCATTTGTTATATCTATCTTTGTCAAGTAAAATTAATTCACTGACATGTTTAGTTCCTTTAGATTGTTCCTTGTTTACAAGATCTGATTAATGTATGACATGACAACGTATATTTATAATAAAAGTTTCATCTTAAGTTAATACCCATATTTCAAAGCTTACGTTTCTTATCAAGATTTCCTTTAAGAAAGGTTGCTGTTTACAAGGATGCTATTAAATGAAGTGATATGAATACCCTGTGCATGACTCGTGTTTCTGAATAACTTTCATCAGGTATACGTTAGAGTCCAAAAATCTGGAAAACCAAACATTTTGAATATTTTTTGTTGGCGTCCTTGTTAGATTAATTTGTATGTTTGTATGAATTTTTAGTTTGTTGTGTTATGTGTCGTCTGTGATGTATTTTCACACAGTTTTGGCTGCTGGATCCTAATTATTGTCACGTTAACCTATTATGTCTGTTTGGGTTAATCACCCCATTTTGTCAGAATAACGGAACTATAAACAACTTTCATACAAGTGGGAGGTTTAGCTAGCTACAAAACCAGGTTTGACCCATTATTTTCCTCGAAAAATACCTGTACCAAGTCCGGAATATGGCACTTGTTTTTCACTTGTTCCGTTGATTGATAGAGGTTGGTTTTTTCAGTTCTTATGGACTTCCCCTTTTGAATTTGCCAAAAGAGTTCGGTATTTTTGTTATACTTTTTTTATGTACGAATCAAAAAACAAAAAACAAGTATGATATGAAGCAACAAACGACAACCACTTAATTACAGGTTACATGACAGGAAAGTCAGTTAAAGAGTGTGACGGGGTTAAACATGTTGGCGTGTGTCCCCCTTTTTAAATGGGACTTTGGTGTACCAAAACAGCATAATAACAAATTGTAATAATCAGTTGAAAAGGGCAGCTATTCAATGTCATCTCATAGTATTGTATATGTGGCGCTGTTGCGATTTTATTATTTGAAAGGTCAAATGGTTCCATAATAGAAAACCGTAGCCGCTTGTTTGTTTAAGACAAATTCGATGTTAGATTCCCATTTCTACAGTTCAGTTTTTAGATTGACTGCCACGCCTTTTACAATTATGGCTTTTATGGTCTTTTCCTCAAATTGATAAAACCCAGTAAATTAAATTATTTCAAGATTATTATATAAACATGTTCTATCTTTTTGGATATAGTAGTAGTGTCTGTGATCGTTATATCTCAAATACTGGATAAGTGCGCTTTCGTTAGTAAAGATTATATAAACACGTCTATGAATAATAATCTCTTAGCATTGTTGAGCATACATTCCACTGACCCAGTAATCACATTATCAGATGAAGACAGTGTCCAATTGTTCTCAAAAATATTGTTAAATTGTCTATGAATAAATAGTTTACGGTGTCTGAAATGCTGTCGGCAAAATCCGCCTTGAACTGTGGCATAAAATCCTTGATCCTTTATAAATATGAATCCTACTTAGTTTTTCATCTCATAATGGTCGAAATTTCAAATATCAATCGATACAAACTACGTGCATATTTATTAACACTCGTGACGATCACGGGGTTTCTGATTGTTTTTCAATACTTGGTTTTCACTTGTTGCATTGAAGTTTAAATAATTTTAAAAAAAATGTGTTGGCAACAGTACTTTACCGATGTTTATATCTAATAAATTAATTTAAAAGATACAAACTCAAGGAACAAACATAAACTAAGGGAATGGCATGAACTTCGAAGGAACGAGACCGGGTGTATCGACGGGATAAGCATCTCCTGATATGCATGCATCACCAGATATCATCTTAGTTTGAAGTCGCCCGCCTGTGTCAATATAAAGGAAATTATCAAGATATGAAGCAGACATTCTACTTTCGGTAGTATACTTAATTTTAAGTTCACTGTCATATACGAGATGCAACCACTCTTTAAAATATGGGTTGTTGATTGACTGGACATCATCAAGATATCTGAAAGTGAAATTAAAAAACATTACAAGATGCTTTTTCGTTTTGTCTTTGGAAAGACTATTTTGTCGCAATTATTAATTTTAAATAAAACTTTTAGTTCTGGATAAGAAAACAATGATGACCAGGAAATTGGTGCTTCCTTAAGCATGTCAAGACAATGAATATATATATATAAGGAAAAGTCCATGATAATCCTTGTAAAAGACAACTGATATCACTAATTTAACTGTTTATGAGAGTCTGGATGGGGTTTACAAAATAGGGAATAATGGGCCAACACTACAGAAAAATGTGCCCAGAAAGAGAAAAAAAATAGGCCAGAAAATAAAGAATAGAAAATAATTGGCAAAAATTATAAAGAATAGAGAAAAAATGCTTGAAAGGTTAAAGAATACAGAATTGAAGGACCCCCATCCAAACCCTCGTTTATACTTATTGCAAATTATTTGACAAAAAAATTTCTTTTAGAGTGATTCACTCATCATATACTATTAATTGTACATGGTTCAGAACTATTTTGTTGTAAATCTCGTGTCTGCAGTGTTGGGGTAATTTCACTTTGTTAACGATGCAACCAATTCCCAAGAGCAGTTCACACCCCTTCTTTAACCATATCATCTGCATCATGGTCGCTAGATCAATAAAAATAGTTGATTTGACCTATTAAAAACTTTTGTTTAATCTAGAAATTGTAAAAACTTGAGAAACAAAACACAATAGCAGATAGAATGGAATTGTGAGAAGTTTGTTCTACATTTCGGTGTATAAGATAAATTGATTAAAATGCCACCTTGATTTTACTTTGATCTGTCTACGACTTACGTACAATTCAATTATACGAGGATGTCTGTAGGAAGTAATTTCTATTAGAATATTTTATATCTACCTCATTACAATGTAAATGGCTTTGATATGTGAAAATACTATAAGGAAAACGAACGTAATGTTTAGTAATGTACAATATCCAACGACCGCTTTCTGGTGTTTAATTTCAAAATTATTACCCAGAGAACAGGATATTAGTTTTGATAAAAGGAAAGTCAAAATTGACAAAACAACCGTAGGTAATGTGTACTTAAAGGTGTAAATAGTTTTAAACTACTCAAGAGGCTGCAAGGAGACTGTTTCGCTGCCTTTAATTGGCAATTTTGCAAACATGCAATTCCTCGACTGTTACAAAAGGCAAAAAATGTTGACTTACTTTTTATCTTATCATGCTGATCATTTTTGTTGTTTACATTAACTCCCTATCTACTATAGTTTCTTCAAAATACCCTAAAATTAGTCAAATCGTAATTCAAGGGTAATAACTCCTATGAGAAGTTAACTGATGATTTCCGCCATGTTGACTCATTTGTGATCTTATTTATCTGATTATTTTTGCTATTTACGTTTTCTCTACGAGTCGCCAACGGACCGAGCATTATATTTTATATATTATATAAAAATATGAAGTCGAAGACGAGAAGCACTTTCTATTCAACTGTCCATGCTATGATAAACTTAGACACAAATATTAACCTATGTCCGCATTAGACAATTAGTGACTATAGCGAAAGACTTACTCATTTACTGACACACTATCAATTTCCAAATGCAAAATTTGTAAACTCAGCATTCATTCACAGAAAAAAAAACGAATTAACGTCTTGTTCTATTTTTCTATTTTGTAAACTCTTACAATTCAGCTTCCCAATTGTGAACATTCCATTTCTATGTAGCAATATTCAAGCAGCACCTGCATATGGAGTACATATCTCCAGGTCGATACAATATTTAAGAGCTTGCATTTCATATCATGATTTCCTTGATAGAGGCTAACTGATAAAAAGGAAACTATTAACCAAGAGTTCCAAGTGATGAAATTGAAATCATTCATTCCAATTTGGTGAATGATATGGAATATCTGTTTCATAGATGGCGACGGACATGTTCAAATTGTCGTAACCCCAATCCTGTCATCTTTTCCTCAAATGTTACCTGCCGAATTATACTTATCATCGGTTTTGTACTTACATAAAAGCAACACCATGGGTGCCACATGTGGAGCAGGATCTGCTTAAATTCCAGTGCATCTGAGATCATCCAGCAACAGTCTTTCTTAAAATGTCCTGTACCAAGTCAGGAATATGGCCGTTGTTATCAGACAGTCCTTTTTTATGTATGTTGTCGTTTGCTTTGTTGTAGTTCAGTGTTTCTGTTGTTCCGTTGTTTTCCTCTTATATATATATATATATATAGTTGATGTGTTTCCCTCGGTTTTAGTTGTTACCGGATTTGTTTTTGCTTAATCGAATTATAACTTTTGAACAGCGGTATACTACTGCTGCCTTTATTAAGTTTTCTATGATGTGTTTTGTGTAGTATTGTTTATCTTTTAATCGTTTTTTGCCATGGTATCGACTTATGGGTTTGAATATCCCTTTGGCATCTTTCTCCTTTCTTTCCTTAACAGTTTGCCTATAGCATCTGATAAACAGACCTAATTACGAAAACTTTATGTTGAACAATGACCATGAAAATGAGGTCAAGGTCAGATGATCCTGCAAAACAAACTTCTATACCATTCAATCATTCGAGTAATTCCACACACCAAATATCAACCTTTTGATTATAGTGAAGAGAAACAGACCTCAACATGAAATACTTAACGTAGATTAGTAAACCATGAAAATGAGGTCATAGTCTGATGAACCCTGCCAGACGGACATGTACATCATACAATCATTATTTACACAAAATAAAGTTGACCTTTTAGCTTGTAGTATCTTAGAAACAGACCAAGCCATGAAAACATAACATTGATCATTGAACCATGAAAATGAGGTCAGACATGTACACATTCCAATCATTCCATTCACCGAATATAGTTGACCTATTGCTTAAAGTATTTGAAAAACAGAACAAAACACAAAAACTTAACATTGACCAATGAACCAGGAAAATGAGGTCAAGGTTGGATGATAGCTGCCAGACAGACATGTACAGCTTACAATCATTCCATACACTAAATATAGTTGACCTATTGCTTAAAGTATTTGAAAAACAGAACAAAATACAAAAACTTAACATTGACCAATGAACCAGGAAAATGAGGTCAAGGTTGGATGATAGCTGCCAGACAGACGTGTACACCTTACAATCATTCCATACACCAAATATAGTTGACCTATTGCTTATAGTATTTGAAAAACAGAACAAAACACAAAATCTTAACATTGACCAATAAACCATGAAAATGAGGTCAAGGTCAGTTGAACATGACTTACTGACACGTACAACTTTCAACCATTCCTTACACCACATATAGTTGACTACTGCTCATAGTATCTGAGAAAGAGACCTAATCATGTAACTGTTAACCTTGATCACTGATCCATGAAATGAGGTTAAGGTCAAGTGAACTCTGTTAGACGGACATGTAAACCTTGCAAAGAACCCATATACCAAATATAGTTGTAAGACTTTGCCCCCAGCTGAGCTATAGAAAATCAGTACATTAACGGTAATACATGGACACTTTTTATGAATAGCCTCTCGTGCATTCAGTGAGTTCATATGCACTTTATCGTACATCTTGTGACCTAATTACCTGGTGTTATAAATATAATTTTAAAATATTTAATGAAAAGTGTTCATATAATAATATTTATAAAAAAGCTAACAATATTTTTCTAATTCTTCGTCAATTTATCCCTTTCTGCACCCATTGTATAAAAAAAATTTAATCAACGTGTGGTTCATTTGATCTCAGTTCTTCATTGGTTAAAATCCGATTATGACGTCGAATTTTCTTGCTTTCCTCTGAATTTCCTATTGTGACGGCATGAAAAAAGGCGACCATGCCTGATGACGTCACATAGAAAGAACACATCTTTTTGCAGATCATTCGAAAAGGAGGAATAAATTTGCCTGCGTATTGTTTGAAAATCATTAGAGAAACAGATTCCACCACCAAATCTCGTGTAATACGATATTTATCCACTCTCGACGGTTAAATTTTAAATATTTAAAACGCTCGGCGAGCCTCGCGTTTTAAATTTGAGAATTTAACTGTCTCGAGTAGATAAATATTGTATCACACTCGATGCAGTGGTAGAATCTATATATATATGTCCCAATATGCTGAAATTAAATATAGTGTCTACAAAGTTACCGACTGCAAGAGCAACTACAACCATAAAATGTTTCCATGTACAAACCTCACATTGGTTTGCTTAGCAGTTAAGCTGAAATGTTGTTCGAATCCTCTAAATCGAACTATAAGGAAGATTTTCCCTTTTCTCTTCGTGATGAAGGAATTTGTTAAGTTGAATGTCAAATAAACTACCACCCATTTTAGATATAGGGATGGAAAATGAAAAAAATATTGTGTCACGTGATCAATACTTGGGTCTTTCTCAAATATCACATTACTGTAATGATCATGAAATTAAACCAAAAAAAACCATTTGATTTCCAAAATAAGAGGATAAAAAAAATTTAAAACGAGATAAAATCATTTATTTTTCTTTATATGTTATTCCCCATGAAAAAAAGAGAAACAGCTTTATATTTATATATTTTGTTCTTTATTCTATTGGTTTCATATTTATACATGTTGTATTAACATTTGTCTGATGACTCTTTCTTTTTCTCTTTCTTACATTGTATATCTGTTATTCATATTTTTGTTGTTTATTTTGGGGTTTTTTTTGGGGCGGGTATGACATGTATGAGCCAGGGAAGGGAGTCCTTTAAATGAAAAATGTATTAATTTCTAGTTAAAAACGTCGTACAAGTCAGATACAAAAAAAGTAACAAAAATGGGGAATGTGTCCATGGGAAACAGATGATGCCCCACTTGCATATAATGTTATATAAGGACATAACTCAAGAACTGTAAAAATGACGCTACTCAAATTCTTACTTGATCAGAGTTTTGTGCACGTGGTAATAAGCATTGTGTATAAGTTTCATTACATTTGGTTGAGGCAAACTTAGTTAGAGAACGTAAAACGAAAAATTCAGCAATTTTTCCATTTGTAAAGGGGCATAACTCTAGAAAGGTAAAAGCGATGCCACCCAAATTCAAACTTGATCTGTGTTTTGTGGTAATCAGCTTTGTGTATAAGTTTCATAATAAGAACGGAAACCAATTTCTGGACGTACGGACGGTCGGACAGACAGACCGACAAGGTTAAAACTTAATGGCCCCCCGCTACGGCGGGGGCATAAAAAGAAACGGGATGGTAACAACCAGCCATATAGTTTCTCTGCGCTTGTAGTCGGGTCAAATCCGAGGCGATAGCCGAGGACCTTGACCCGACTTCAAGTGCAGAATCAAAGCGCGAAAGCGCTGTAAAGGCAGTTAATTACAGTTTGTGTGTATTTTTAGTCCAGTTATATCATTATCTTGCATAGTACAGTGTACTTATCAGAGGTGGCTTTCAGTATTTAAGATTTAGAGTTCTCTAATGATATTGAACAAGTGTTATGAATGTCATATTCTGAGCACTATATGAAGGCGATTGTTCTCACTTGTTTATGAACTAGTGCATTATGTCCAGTTTGTACCTTTTTTATCTATGTTTATAGTCAAATTAGTTATCAAAGGTACCAGGATTATAATTTATTACGCCAGACGCGCGTTTCGTCTACATAAGACTCATCAGTGACGGTCAGATCAAAATAGTTATAAAGCCAAACAAGTACAAAGTTGAAGAGCATTGAGGACCCAAAATTCCAAAAAAGTTGTGCCAAATACGGCTAAGGTAATCTATTCCTTGGATAAGAAAATCCTTAGTTTTTCGAAAAATTCAGTTTTGTAACAGGAAATTTATAAAAATGACCATATAATTGATATTCAAATACTGTTTAAATAGTTAGGCATTTTCTTTTTAGTAATAAGTAAATGTTATCAACTGTATTTTATTCAACTCTGCAAATGTGGTTTGTTACTGGTAAGTATGGATGATAGTTGTTTCATTGGCAATTATAACACATCTCCTTATTTATATAATGATCTATATTCAACGACCTCAGGTACAAAAAAAAATGTATGTAACTAAACTATGATGAGAAACCTTTGACTTCTTTCTTTTATATAAACTTTTGATTTGGTACCATAGAACTATGTAGAATAAATGTACATTGCAACATGTCAACTATTTCAATGACAATACTTTTTTTAGAAACTATAACTCCAAGCAAAATTATATTTCCAAGTATAAAGTAGTTTATGAATGAAAAAAGGAGTTCTTAATTAAGAAATAAACTGATTCCCTGAGCACAGCTAGATACACCCGCAGAGGTCCAACCCTGAACAGTTGGGGCAAAAATGGACACAATATTCAAGCTTGATACAGGTCTGAATTTGGATTGTAATTAAATATTTGACATATTATAGTTTCTGAATAAATGTAGTCAAAGAACTTGAAATCGGTTATATGAATTGAATTAATATTCAATTAAAGATTTCTTGCTGTTGTGCAATACACTGTGCTGTTGCGCAATACTTAATAAATCTGTTGCCAGACTATAAACAAATAAAGTTCAATTTCTTCTCAATGTCATATTTGAAATTTATGAAAATCAATAGGGAGATTACATCAATAGCTATAAATAATTCACCAAAGTTTCATGTGAACTGCTCAAAGCATTTTTGAGTTGTTGTCCAAAAACTGGAAAATCCCCCCTTTTTTAATGAATAAAACCCAATAACTCAGAAATGTAAAATCTAAAATTTATAAAATTCTAAAGGGAGCTTAAGGATTGATAATTTAGTCTTAGATGCAAGATTTTTTTATCAGTTGTTAGTGGCTTTGAACTAGCTGTCAGTAACTGCGAGTACTCTCAGATCTGTACTTAGTGTCTTTTTGTTGTTTGGATGTACAACTACTATTTTTATATGCATTACAATTTACATGTGCATGTAATTGTAAATATATATATATATATATCAGAACAAAATTCATTGCGTCACTTTTATTTATGCATCCTTTAGCACAATACAAGTTCTAAAATTACACAACATAAAACAACTAAATGTTATTTCAGATGAAAGTTTTGTTTCAGTTCCATTCATAGGATTTATTAGAATTTTGTATGTTTTGCCAAGTCCAATAATTCGCTCTATGTGCACGTGTTAATTGGAGACTTTTCTATCCTGTATAAGAGTTTTGGAACTAATTCTTTTTCTTTTTTTGAAAAAAAAAAACAAACAAATCTTGCACATTTAAACCTTTGTCTGCCATCACACTGTCACCTGGATCACATAATTGAACTATTCTACATCTTTCAACTATTTCATAGTCACTGGTACAACCAACATATGCATTAGAGACATAGTTGACTAAACCACCAGGTGTCGAACATTCAAGAATTTTCAGTGTTTCTGTTTTTATATGATGGAAAGGTTGCCTGAGCTCTAGGAGCTTTAGGTTTTATCAAGGGATATTCTGTGCTGTCAATAATAATCCAAGTCGTAGGAAACTTTAATTTGAAGTTGGATGGCGAAAAATACCTGACTAAATTTAATTCTTGAATTGTTTAAACCACTAGATGGCCAAGTGTTAGCCTCACACCACTGTTTAGACATAAAAACAATCCATGTATACACAATATTCTTAACACTAGATTCAATCTAGAATCTAGACAGGTCAAAGTTGGTTGTATAATGCCTCAATTTCATCAAAGTCATAAAAAAAACTGATTTTCAACTGACACCCTATCAATTTGAAAATATATGTATCTCAAACAATGTGCTGCTGGACCAAATGTGGTCAAAACAAATAAAAATTTAGTATACAATTCTAAACCGGTATAAAAATGCATGGCTGTGTCACGTGTCTTCATTTCAAAATTCTCTGCTGAAAACATAGGCATTGATGGTGTTTGTGTAATTCCATCTGTGAAGCTCAACATTAGCTCGGCAGTTGGTTGTGGACAGTCATAAATCCTTTCTGCAGTATGAATGACTTCTTCAGGAAAACCAACTTTACAATCAAAACTTTCCTCTAGATTTCTACTACAATATTCCTCAAGTTTAGTTCTTTTGTTTTCACAGGAAACTGTCCTGATTTTTCTTTTTGCGGACGATTCAGTCTCTTGCTTGGTCCAGGAAAATAGACTGGGAATGGCAGGAGACTTGAGTCTCTGTATGGTGGGTTTGCGCCCTGAAAAAAGGTTATAAAACATTAGTTTTTTTTATAATTAAATGAACTTCCATTAGCAATGTATACTTTGTACTATCTGGCGAAATATTAACTAGATTTATTCATTACAATCTGGATAAAACTATGTTTGCCTGATTCAATGTATGTTATGTAAATCCAAAGGACAAACAATGAGAGACTTATGCAACAAAATTACATTGTTTGTACCTAAATAACTATAATATAGATGAGAGCATGTCATTGTTTTGTTCCTGTTAACATTGTCATTGATATTTTTCAAGAAAGTCTATGAGGCATAGCTTATGCATTCCTGTCATTACACACATTAGCATAATTACTTCTAAAATAATTCTCAGTATGATATACCTCTTGTAAGAAATCATTATAATTGTAGCAATCACCAAAAAATCTCAAACAGATCTTATTGAATCGTAATCCAAAAAATTATGACGTCTTGAAATTAACCACCCCTTTTATTCTAAAACGATAATTGCGGTTGTAAACAGACTTTGGTTTATTCGCATGGCGATTACATATATAACATAACTATATATTTCAAAAAGAAAATAGAGTTTTACCATGAATAGTTTCCTGCACGTAGTCTTTTTCAGTAAAACGTGCCTTGCAAACAACAGCTGATTGCGGTCTCACTAATTAGCGACAAGAAGCGTCAAGAAGCGACAAGAAGAATAAATTTAGCGACAAGAAGCGACAAGAAGACTATTTAGCGACAAGAAAACTTAATAAAAATATTATTAAAATAAATATATTAAAAAAATATGCATTGACATTTTTATTTTAATATACGGAAAGTAAAGTGATTTTCAATATATTGATAGATATTGATAAATATAGAAATTTCCCTGTCATAGTATGATATTAATTTTTACATATTCTTGTATTTTAGAACAATAATATATTTATTTTATAAAATTTTTAACACCCTCTTTGTCTAAAATATAATAAACTGACTGCATGCAAAATGCATATTATACGTGAATCAGTGTCCAGAAAAGATAATGTTACTAAAACGTGAATATTTTATTTGGGTATTGACTTATCAAACGATATGTATGATGTTTATGCATAGTTTAAAGTTGATTCAAGATTAAAGGTAATTAAAGACAATGTTGTGTGTTCAACAGTTGCTCACTTTTACAATTATTGTATCATTCTGGCGCGTGTATAAAATTATAGGTGTAAATTGAATGTTATTGTAGCAATACAATAAGGGACACACGTCCTTTACTCCAACCACGATTCTAATTTGTTCATCCGTAAGCGTCATTATGCTTCTATGAAAAGAAGTAATTCTTACAAGAAAATAATCAGCTGGTTCGAAAAAAATGCCTGGCCATTCTCTTGAAACCATGAAGAAAGCAATAGCAGAATACATAGGTACCTATCCTATTAAACAAACAAAATATTGCTGATGATATATGCAAGCTGTCATCAATATTAATTCTTTGAAAGAAATTGTTCAGATCACAGGCAAACCTCCAAATGTAAATTGACTCATTAATTTCTTCATCTATCAATATAATAAAAAAAAAATGAAAATCTCTTTATTGCTGTCAATGCATATTTTTTTTAATATATTTATTCTAATAATATTTTTTTTAATATATTTATTCTAATAATATTTTTTTTAAGTTTTCTTGTCGCTAAATAGTCTTCTTGTCGCTTCTTGTCGCTAAATTTATTCTTCTTGACGCTTCTTGACGCTTCTTGTCGCTTCTTGACGCTTCTTGTCGCTAATTAGTGAGACCCGCTGATTGAGATGGACTCCACGATTTCATCGTGTTCTCGTCCAATCTGCGTATGAGCCATGGCGTTGATCTAACTTTTCCTTCTTTTTAAGTCATTTGGAAATGCATGTCCTCCTCTTAAATGACATCCAGGTACACAACAACAAGTACTTGGCATCGTTAATTAAAAACGTAACTGAATAGTTGCACAGTGCAGAAACCGGAAGTTGAGGAACAGGATCGGCTACCACGGCGCCACCTATTCAGGAACGATAATTTGCTACTTTATATAACTGCGAAATAACAATAACGTTAGACGGGTTCACGTGCATAAACAGAAATGCGCTTTAAATTGTATAATATAATTCATGTTCAGTCGACCTTAAATTATTATATCAACGACTGAAATGATTTATAAACATCTAGATTGCAGAAAACACTCGAAATTAACCCGAGCTCTTTCCATACGGAATTCAAATAATTCTAGTTTGTCAATCGGTTGACTGCTTATAATGCAAAATACAAATATATCAAAAGTTTTTAAAACTAAAAAAACACAATGATCGTTTCTCTATTTCCCAATGTAAATGAAATGAAACAAAAAACATTTTATATCACAATAAGAAGAGGAGAGATTTCAACATTTCCGGATCTACTTGGAGCCTAATGACCCCCACGTAGATAAGTTGGATATCGCGGAAGGAAAGATTAACCCGGCAACCAGAAAGGCATTAAAGCACTGCCTTTAAAAAGTAAACGGCAACTGTTGTTACCAGCCTGTTTTTTTTTGTTACCTTTGTTCTGTATTTTATACTTATCCTATTACTCACAATAAGGGAGAAATTCACCTGACAAAAAAAAAATTTTTTTTTTCAAGCAATCACTGAACCATGAAAATGAGGTCAAGGACTATGGACATATTACAGACGGAAACTTCGTAACATAAGGTATCTGCATACAAGGTATAAAGCATCAAGGTCTTCTACCTTCTGAAATATAAAGCTTTATACAACTAGTTCACGCAACCTGGGACTATTATACTAACGGGACAGGAAACTGATCGATCTCTTGAGATTTCATTGCCCCGATAGCGGATTAGTGATTTTTTGTTTTGATTGACAGCTTATCGTGTCACGTAGTAAATTAGCATTCGGTACATGAATGTAAAAAATAGATTTCGGCAAACAAGTCAGCTTATATAGAATACTGTTAAAATTGGTGGATTTGAAATAAAAAATAATTATTAAATTAATAAGTTTAAATGCAAAAAATATATATTGTTTACGAAAAAGTATTAATAAGTAGTCAATATATTAATGTTGAAAATAAACCAAATATTGTCGAAATGCCGGCGATTTACTTGAACGCTAAGAAAACAACGTGTCAAAGGTTAACAGATCATAATTAATCCTGATAAAAAAAATAAGTGTGCAATTAAAACAAATGTTTACAATTTCAGTTCATAATTAATTCATATAACAAAAATTACCCGGGTCTCATAAAAATATAGCCACATTGTTTTGAACTTTTCTGAACATCGTGTTTTACACCAAAATTTCAATATGGCTGTATACGGGCCTACTTTTGTAGTTCTAAATGTGGAACCTAGTGTACATATTTTCACAAAGTTATATGCTAATGCCACCAGAAGACCATTACTAAGCAAAATCAACCCTGATTATAATAAAAATATTGCACACATAAAAAGGAGTAGGTAATTTTATAGGAACAGTATAATTTATTTGAGCCGTGAATGTGGTTTCCGGTTGTAATGAGAAAGAGATGTATATTCCACTTTTTATTTAAAAAAGTGACAATAAAAATAGGCAAATCCAAAGTATAACCTATAAATATGATTTGACAACAAACCGAACTTGCGTATCTCTTTTCAATCAACAGTTATAAGAAATTTTATGAATCATATACTTTTTTCCACATCGTCCCCACGCTATTTTCATCCTGAAAATTTCAATCTTTATATGTCATTTTTATACGACCGCAAAAAAAATTTTGTGGTCGTATATTGGTATGACGTTGGCGTCGTCGTCGTCGTCGTCCGGCGTCGTCGTCGTCGTCCGGCGTCGTCCGAAGACACATTGGTTTTCGCACTCTAACTTTAGTTTAAGTGAATGGATCTCTATGAAATTGTACCACAAGGTTCAATACCACAAAAGGAAGGTTGGGATTGATTTTGGGGGTTATGGTACCAACAGTAAAGGAATTAGGGGCCAAAAATAAGCATTTTTGTAACTTCCAGACATATATTGTGTGTTAGTGTATGGATCTCTCTGACATTGTACCACAAGGTTCCATATCACAAAAGGAATGCTGGGATTGATTTTGGGGGTAATTGCCTCCAAATTGTAGAAATTAGGGGCAAAAAAGGGGCAAAAAACAAGCATTTTTCTAGTTTCATGACAATAACTTGTGTGTAAGTGTATGGATCTTTCTGATATTGTACTACAAGGTTCCATATCACAAAGGGAAAGCTGGAATTGAGTTTGGGGGTAATTCCTGAAACGTTTAGGAATTGGGGGCCAAAAAGGGTCCAAAAATAAGCATTTTTCTAGTTTCCAGACAATAACATGTGTTCAAGTGTATGGATCTATCTGAAATTGTACTGCAAGGTACCATACCACAAAGGGAAGGTTGGGATTGAAAATGAGGGGTAATTGCCTCAATATTTTAGGAATTAGGGGCCAAAAAGGGGCAAAAAACAAGCATTTTTCTAGTTTCAGGACAATAACTTGTGTGTAAGTGTATGGATCTTTCTGAAATTGTACTACAAGGTTCCATATCACAAAGGGAAAGCTGGGTTTGAGTTTGGGGGTAATTGCCCTAAACGTTTAGGAATTTGGGGCCAAAAAGGGGCCAAAAAACACATTTTTCTAGTGTTCAAGTGTATGGATCTCTCTGAAATTGTACTGCAAGGTACCATACCATAAAGGGAAGGCTGGGATTGAGTTTGGGGGTGATGAATCATAAGGGGGTTCGACAAATTTGGGTGGGTTATTATTTTTTTTTTCTTTTTTTTTTTCTTTTTTTCCTTTTTTTTTCTTTTAAAATTTTCCATTTTAAGTTGGTTATTTCTGATTTATATTTAAAAGCAAATAATAATGATATGGTAGGAGATACACACCAAACAGGATGTGTAAATTATTATATAATAAGTATTGTGCAATAGCAAGAAATATCCAATAGCACAATATTGCGTAATAGCAAGAAATTGTCAATTGTACAGTATTGCGCAATAGCAAGAAATATCTAATTGCACAGTATTGTGCAAAAGAAGATACTTCGTATAAATTGCTTATTTCTTGACCAATTTCAATGGGGTTTTATTCTTGAATTCTTGGGGTTCTTTAATATGCTGAATCTAACCGTGTATTTAGTTTTTGGATTTTGGGCCCCGTTTTTAAATTGGTCTACATTAAGGTCCAAAGGGTCCAAAATTAAACTTAGTTTGATTTTAACAAAAATTGAATTCTTAGGGTTCTTTGATATGCTGAATCTAAACATGTATTTAGATTTTTGATTATGGGCCCAGTTTTCAAGTTGGTCCAAATCGGGGTCCAAAATTAAACTTTGTTTGATTTCAACAAAAATTAAATATATGGGGTTCTTTGATATGCTAAATCTAACAATGTATTTAGATTTTTGATTTTTGGGCCCTGTTATCAACTTTGTCCACATTGAGGTCAAAAGGGTCCAAAATTAAACTTTCTTTGATTTCATCAAAAATTGAATTCTTGGGGTTCTTTGATATGCTGAATCTAACCATGTATTTAGATTTTGGATATTGGACCATAATAGGTGAATGTCCAATTTAAAATTTTTAAGTTCTTAGACCACATTCATTCTGTGTCAGAAACCTATGCTGTGTCAAATATTTAATCACAATCCAAATGCAAAGCTGTATCAAGCTTGAATGTTGTGTCCATACTTGCCCCAACTGTTCAGGGTTCGACCTCTGCGGTCGTATCAAGCTGCACCCTGCGGAGCATTTTATTAACACTTAAGACGAGATTTGGTGTTTAATAACAACTGTCAAAGATCGAGATATCTTTTATCATTATAGTAATCATGTTTATATTAAGGATTATCATTTCGAATAACTATAAAATAAAAAAACAAATTACCGAAATTATAAGATCAAGGCACGCTGTCACTGTCAAAATAATATGGCGTATCGATAAATAGCGCAGGTAAAGTCTCGTTCTAACGACCATGATGTTGATATTATTACACTGATTGGTGAATGGTTTCCAGTCCCGTTAGTATAATAGTCCCAGACGCAACCTCCTGATAGTATTCCCTATGTCTCGCATACCACAGGCAAGACCAAAGAAACTACGAAAACCTAACATTGATATTTTAAACATAAAAATAAGGTCTAGGTCATATGGACATGTATGCCATTAAATCATTCCATACACCAAATATATCATTTTTCCAAATATAGTTGACCTATGAATTATGAAATCTGAGATCAGGACTTGATCATAATATCTTAACCTTGATCTCTGATCTATAAAATGGATCAAGGTCAGGTCACCCTGTTTGTTCAATAAATAGACCTTGCAAAGATCCCTATACCAAATATAAGTATAAATATTCTATCACATCGTACTTATTATAAGTGAGAAATTCACGTGAAAAACAGTAACTGTTTTTTAAGAAGTTGCTGATCCATAAAAATGAAGTTAAGGATAATGGACATATGACATACAGCAGCTATCAATTTAATTGAAAGATCTATCATGGCTCCTATTTTCTTATATTTCGCTCCCATGTGACATATTAGAAAAACAGGAGTGATGATAGATCGGTTTTTAACTAGCTAACATAAGGCATCTGTTTAAAGGTATAAAGCATTCAGGAAGTCTACCTTCTGATATATACAACTTTAGTTAAAACTATCCTGCTGCAGTATCTTCAATATGTCTGCCATTCTGTGCTTTTTGTCCCAGGTTGACACAATAAAAATTAGCATCCATCAATAAATGCAATGTCACAATTATGCAGCTTTGTCTAACTACTAACAAATAAAAATAACTAATGGTGTCTTTGTTTTACTATTATTATACATAAAATACCAATCTCTACAAATGAAGCACATACAAAAAAGTTGACCATAAAATATTTAATAAATATTGTTTCATTCTATGAAATAGTAGATATAACATTAACAACATAAAACTATAACAACTAACAGAAGACTCCATCAAAATTAATAAAAGATATGAGGAAAATATTAATAAGATAGAAACCCCAACAATACAGGTCCAGGATTCCTAAATTGATCACCTGAATAATACCCACTGTCATTTTACAATCAATCATAAAAATGCAGTATTCAACCCATTTTAGAAATCCATTATGAAGATGAGTCCTTACAAGGCAAGTATCTAGGGCATTCACTTAATAATACTACTGAAATTCAAAAAGATAGAGCATCAAATTAAAATGGCTGTAATTTTATTTATAGTAAGCTATGCCAGTTATTCATTTGGTTGGTCAGCATGGAAAAAACTACCAACTTTAAAGTGGACCTGATAAAACTTATTCAGGTCAAGTTTAGGCTAAGTAGTTATACAGGAAAAGATTATTAACAGTGTTAAAGCTAGACCATGCAGGTCAGACACCAAACAATAATAAAAGCTAACAAGGTCAGTTGAGCTAAAATTGGATTTCTTCAGATCCCTATATGTC
This sequence comes from Mytilus californianus, assembly GCF_021869535.1. Lineage (NCBI taxonomy): Eukaryota > Metazoa > Mollusca > Bivalvia > Mytilida > Mytilidae > Mytilus > Mytilus californianus. The sequence goes on along the minus strand of NW_026262701.1, from coordinate 9,414,924 downwards.
CTTCACTGATTGTAAAGGATGTTTAATTCCACTAGAATTAACCAGGAAAATCAACTTTAATTTTTTTTCATACTGGTGCCCCTATGTTTTTTCTAAATGTATCATATATTGCTTAAGTCTCTGATTATAGTTAAGGTAAAAAAGGATTTCTATAAATCACCATATAACCATTACTGATGGTAATGCATTTTTGTTTTGCACTAGAATTAACCAGGAACACCACCCTAATCTATCTTCATATTAATCGCTATGTTTTTTTTCTAAATGTAACATTGATTGCTTAAGTCTCCAATTTTCAGTCTCTCTCCATTTCTATATGTTCTGGGATGGTTGTAGATAACTGGTCTGCTAAAGGTTGTGATGATGCACATAAAATTCTTCTACTAAGGAAATCTACTGGACCACCTGTTAAACACAAAACACATCATGTTATATGAATGATACTATGCAGGAACATGTCCAAATCTACAATCATGCCAAAGTCCTATCCCTTAAAAGTATCTTTTTTTAACAAATGTGAAACATGGTAATAGATTAAATAAACTGCTGGCACAGAGACATTTCTTGCATGTATGTTATTTTGATAGTAAAATACAAATGTAAAAATTAAAGAACCTTTGTGAGTACACTCACATACCCCACACTCCACATTGTCACTGAGCAAACGAAAGCTCACCAGATTCCTAAGTTCAGAGACTCATAACTCCTACAAAAGTCAACTGATAAAAATTTGTTGTGGATATGCACATCTCCATATTATGTCCTCATTAACTACAAAGTTTCCTGAAATTCTGTTTATTTGGTTTCAGAGGAATTGCACTGATAAACTGTTGCAGTTGTATATTTAGGCCAAAATTCTATGTTCAAAGGGGCATTACTCCTAGAAAAAAACATTGAATCATAAATTTCTGTGGATATGCACATCTACATAGTATGTCCTTATTATCTACAAAGTTTCATGAAATTCTGTTATGTGGTTTCAGGAGTTGCAATGACAAGAACAGGACTGACAGATGGACTGATGGACGGACGGACGGACGGACTAACTGACAGACGGACTGGTCAAAAACGTTATACCCTTATTTAACATCATAATTAAAATGACATTACTTTAACAATGTAAACTATATGCAAAACATTGAAAGTCAATAAACCATGACTGACTGTGCATGAACAAATTATCTCCCAGGAATTTGAAAAAGTTCAATAGACCATGATCAAGGGGGCAGACCCATATGATCTCCATGGATACAAGATGTGCTCATGCTGATACAACTGCTTAACACATATTATTGACTTTTAAGTGGTTTCCTTAAATCTGACATAATCACAAACTTTAACATGTGAACTATTCAAAAGTTCTTAAGTCACTAATCCATGAGTTAGGGATTGGGACTTATAATTTCCATAGAACTGAAATGATATGCATATACTAATACAACTGCATACCATATATCATGAATGGTTCCACTTAAACTGAACTAGCACATAATTTAACATTTATATGAAGCAATAATTTCAAAGTCAATAGACAATGACTAAGGGGGCAGGGCCAAATAATCTCCATGGAAATGAGATGTGCCAATGCTAATACAAATGGATACCAAATATCCTTTAGAGTTTCACTTACGTTTTCACTGTCTTTGACATACATAGAGATGTCTTTGACACACACAGAGGAGATTGCAAAGTGTCTTTCATGGGTCTCACATATGTTGCAATGAAAACAGACCTCACATAAAATGATCAAAATTATTGATACTTACCTGATGAATATATCGAAGGACTACCAATATATATAATTACAATCCTTGTTTCAGTAAAATAACAGATACTCACCTGATAGATCAATCATAGAACTACCAGACTCCTTAAGTATCACACCGGATGCATTAAAAAAACAGATAATGACCTGACAGATCAATCATAGAACTACCAGCCTCCTTAAGTATTACCACTGATGCAGTAAAATAACAGATACTCACCTGAGGGATCAATCATTGCACCACCAGCCTCTATAAGTATCACCCCTGATGCAGCAAAGTCCCAGATATGTAAACCATATTCTACATAAGCATCGCCACTTCCTTTAGCCACATTTACCATATTCATTGCTGCTGAACCTAATGTTCTCGTCCTGTATAAATCATAAACAGATATACATGTAATAGGATAGATTCATCTATCAAAGATATAATTAGGAAAATGTAAATTCTACATTTCATTTTGTTAAGGAATAAAATATCAAAGACTGTTTTGGTACAGATGACTGAAGCAAGTTGGCAAAAGATTCTCTTGAAAAACATATTATTAAAACAAATTTATAAAAACAAAAAAAGAAAATATTGAAAGTAAAAGAAAATCTCAAGAAAACAAATAATGCCACAGAAATTGAAAGCTAACATAAAACTTTCAAAATAAACTTTTGTTCTTTTCAGTAATAATTTTGGTCAGAAAAATCATATAATATCACATTAACCATTAGCAATTCAAATTCAATCAAAGAGTCAAAAATGCAATTATTTAGAATTTAAAAAAATTTAATTCTCAAGAGTCTTGCTTTGTAATAACTTATAAGTGTGGTAACAATATAGGTATAGCAAGTATATGTTATCTTGTCCTCCTCAGCATGACTTTAGCAACACATCCTTGGGTAAAGAATTATAACTGTATGATATATGACCTACGTGAAATATCAATGATTGCAAAAATATTAATGATACAAAGACAAATCAACAACTTACATTTAGTGTCTAAAAAATGGCAAAAGTTGTAATAAATGTAAGAACACTGAGTCATCTATATCACATACTGTCATACAAATTAGTCACTTTAGAAAATATTTGACAAATATCTTAAGAACATACCCACGAGTAGTCTGCAGGACTTTATGATAAATATTACATTTTCTTCTTAATACATCTGGTTCTCTTGAAGACCCTCCTTCTAAATATATAATAGCTTGCTTCAGGTCTGAAAAGAGTTGTTCTCTGGTAAATTATTTCATGTGATATACGTATACAGTCTAATCATAAGCAATTTGTCCTTAACTTTGATCTACTGGTCCAAAAATCATTAGGTGTCTTATTCTTTCCAATGGGACATTTTCAAGCTAAATTTGTTAAATGTTGCCGGGGTGGCACTTACTATGTAATGAGTGGTAGGGATGAGCGACTGTAATAGGTCACTTTTAAGCATCTTGATATATGATAAGGTTGAGATATTAAAATGAAATTGATGACAAGGTTGCTATATTATCATAAGTACATAATATATCTGAAACTAATAGGAAGTTTCCTCATGTGACACCTAGAGCCATTTCCTAGTGTGATACCTAGAGCCATTTCCTAGTGTGACACCAAGAGCCATTTCCTCGAGTGACACCTAGAACTTTCTAAGTTTTCATAATCAAAACAAATAAGAATCCTGTCTCTAAATTATAACTGTATAACAGAAATATGAAAAAATGTATATAATCAAAGTCCCATAACTCTCAGTTGACTAGAGTGTTTCAGAAAATCTTCAAAATTCCAAGGTAGCTTGTCTTTATAAATCTTTTATTATATAAAAATACCAACCAGATTCATGAAAGCAAACGAGTTTTTGTGAAAATGAAAGTTGCCTATCTTTTAGTGATTAATGTCCCATAATTCTCGTACAACTACTATGGAAATTGTTAAAATTGAAAGGGTGCTGCTTACTTTAAATATTTGTGACATTGTCAAAAAGATCATGTGACTCAGTGAAAGTATATTTGCATATCTGAAGAATCACCACAGATATGAAAAGCAGAGATTTTGAAGATTTTTTTTTTAGTACTCTGAAACGTGTACTCTGATAATCATTTATATCAATAGGTAGACTTCATGTCACCTAACATTGTATAAACTTTTGAAACTTTAGGTCAAAGCACACTTAACAGAGAGACAGCAGGACAGCTGAATAGACTGATAAAGAGACAAATGGATATCCTGCCAAAGTAATGTCATAACAGACATTTATACACAAAAATGGCTGAACAACATTATGCTTTAAACATGAATAAATTTTGGAAAAATAATTGCAAATTTTCAGAATTTTCAGGGGTTATATTTGCACATCAAATGATAAGAGGGCATCTTTGATGACTCCTTAGAATCTATCTTTTATCTGTTATTTAATTAATTAATAAATTCTATTAAACCCTTGCAGCTTTTAGTACTTTGGTCCTCTGGTAGGTACTTGTTACTAAGGTTAATAAATAATTTGAAATGAATTTTGTGATTTCCAACACAATTACCATTTTGTTGTGAAGTAGATATACGTTCACCATTACAGAACGCTCCCTGTCCTCTTGCTCCTGTATACATTTCATTTAAAATTGGGGCATAAACCACACCTACTACCATCTAAAAAACAATATGAAGAAACAATAATTATTATGAATGGAACATCTTCTAAAATGCCAACAAATTTCAAATACGTGGGATACCAAGTTTCATGGCTTTGTGGGTATGGGTGAACCACATTTAAATGTTCAACAAAGTATACATTTTCTATAAGCTTGTACACAGACTGCCAAATCAATGAAATCAAATATCTATGCAATACAATTTTTACTCAATCAATGAAAATTGGTACCCATGAAAATAGAAAAATCTACAGCACATAAATAACTTAAATGTTATCCTGATGATGGTATCAAAACATGTCAATCTCATTAAATGACTGCAACAACCCCTAAAGTGTTGTGTTGTTATAACTGCTTTCATATTTTGTGTTTTTCATTGTAACAACCCTTCATACCCGAGGTATCCACTTTAGGGATTCTATCGTATTCAAGATTTACGAGGCCTTGGTCCACTTTCGTTTGTAATTTTTTAAATGTTATTTGTTTTATAAACTGTTCTTTGAGCAACTTATGTGATGTATCTAATGAAAAGGTGAAGGTACATTTTGTGGTGTATTTGCAAACTTTAAATATAAAAATAAGAAGATGTGGTATGATTGCTAATGAGACAACTCTCCACAAGAGACCAAATGACACAGAAATTTAAAGCACTTTTTAACCAATGAATTTTTTTTTCAACAGTACCTTGATTGATTGATTGATTGTTGGTTGTTTAACGTCCAGTGGCAAATATTTCATGCATATTCAGGACGATACCTTGATTGATCATTTAGTTCTGTAAATTCTAAGAATTGAAGTATAAGTCCGTACCTGTTTTTTAATAGATAGTCCTATACACACACATGTATGTGGTATTTGATGTACGAAGTTAGTTGTTCCATCTATTGGGTCAATGATCCATGTGGGGTCATCTGTCCATTCTGTTTTATGACCACCTGCTACTGATTCCTCACCTATAAATCTATAAAATAAAGGACTGATATACCATAGGCTGCTTTATTCCAGTGGCAAATATTTCATGCATATTGAGTAGTATAACGAGAGATATGAAGCAAACATGTAAAATTTTACTCAATCAAATCTATTATTGATTTTTTTCTAAATACCTTCTTTGATCAATTGTACTTCTTGACATAATTAATTTTCATTATTTAGGAAGTTTATTAGATTGGTTGAACTGAATTACTGTGATTTCCTAGTCAATTAAAACTGACATGTGAAATAATTTAACAGACTATTAAAGATCTGCCATCAACACACTATATTCTCAAATGACAAAAGATAAAAAAGATATAGCAAAAGACAACCCTTAACAAGGTTCCCGACTTAAGATAGCCAAATAAAAATGTTGTCAGTTATGGGACAGCTAGTTTACAGCATGAAGTCAATACATTACAGCAAGGATTTTATTATATAAATAAGGAGATGTGGTATGAGTGCCAATGAGACAATTCTCCATCCAAGTCACAATGTATAAAAAGTCAACAATTATAGGTCAAAGTATGGCTTTCATATAGCTACCTATCAAACTTCTAAAGGATTTCATATGGCTAAAGCTGAAGCAGCGTCTTTGGAAATTGACAATGTGATCTACATCAGGTGTTATAAATCATGTTAATTTTTACAGAAATACAATTTGATTGAAATACATATCCTGTGTCTAAGCTTTGCTTACAAGGATCTGACGTTTTACTTTCTGTTCTGGTAATTATTACATCAGCCAATTAAATTTCAGCCTTCAAATGTTTGAAGGTGTGTATTAATCCAACAAAACCAGAGGATCCCACAGGGTCTTTAAAGCAGAAATTAGAATAGAGTGTTGTCAGATCCTTGTTAGCAAAGCTTGGACACACAGGATCTGTTTTTAATCAGATTGAGAGAAATACAGATGCATATGGAGATTGAAATTATTTTTTTTTTAAATTATTTTCATTTAAAATAAATTCTGAAGCACTACATCTTGGACCTTTTGTTAAAACTTATATAAATATCTATGTTTCTCACTCTCTCACAGTGATATATCTGTGCGTGTTAAAAGCAAAGGGGTCATGTGATTCCATACTTATTTTGTAATACTGAGATATGTCACCTCATACTGATTATTTGCCTTACTTGTGAGTTGGGTACTTTTCTTTAAATGAGTTTATTATCTGTTTCTCTACAGCCTGATCTGTTTCTGTCACTAAGTCAGCATAGTTACTTTTTGTCTGTAATGATTTCTCTTTGTAAAAGGCTTCTCTTACTACCTAGAATATAAATCTAGGGTAACTTCTGGCAATGAATGTCAGATTGAGTCATACCCATTTATTCTCAACCTCATTGTCCAAATAAAAAAACAGTCCTTGTTCAACTAAGTAATGAGATCCGTTTTTACTGATATGAATATTAATACAAATAGGTCCTATAAAAAGGTGTGGTATGTCAGTATTATTGAACTCATCATATCCAATATAAAGAGATCTTGATCAACTATACTTCATGTCTTTCGCTTCAATATATATACCAAGTATATCTGAAATGAATAGCCAATGATGCTACCAGAATTCAAATGGAAGTTTGAAGACTAACTTTACTGGTAATACTTTTTGTTGTAGTTATATATCTTTCTATTTTCATCTTTATTGTATTTTTTTATATTTCATTGTATCATAATTTTATTTATGTAACTGTTTTTCCATTTTTCCATTTTTTTTTATTTGGGGGGGTAGCCTTTTCTTTCTATTCTACTACATATATCATGTATATATATATCTTAAAAGACTGTTTAGGTGTTCAATTGGATCAATAGGGCTTAGAAAAAAAGTTAAATAGCAATGCATTGTAAATGTTGGTTTAGCATTAATACCAAAAAGTCTCATTGCAACACAACAATCATCTTAAATTGTAAACATATTGGAGAATATAACATACATTTGTAGATTAAGGTCAGGTTGAAGACTATACAATCATTTCAACATACTGAATGGCAAAATCAAGAAACTGATCAAAAACATTTTTAGCACTTGTTGGAATTTTTTGTAATTTATTCTTTCTTTATAAATCAGTTTTTAAATTAATTATTGGTTTTTAATCTAAATAAAAACAAGAATGTGTCCATAGTACACAGATGGCCCACTCGCACTATCATTTTCTATGTTCAGTGGACCGTGAAATTGGGGTAAAAACTCTAATTTGGCATTAAAATTAGAAAGATCATGTCATCATGATCATAGGGAACATGTATACATTTGTACTAAGTTTCAAGTTGATTGGACTTCAACCTCATCAAAAACTACCTTGACCAAAAACTTTAACCTGAAGCGGGACAGACGGACGGACGTACAGACCGAAAAACATAATGCCCCTAGATGGGGCATAAAAATGTGAATTATATATTATCAATGACATTGCTTTAGTTCATAATTACCTCCCCTGCCTCCTTGGCAACTTCTATAGCTGTCTTTAAATAATCTTGAATTTCTGCAGTAGACATATTCTACAATATGAAACATACATAATTTTTGAAGTCAGTTGTGTTGTATATTTATGATGTCTGTTTGCACAATTTTGGCTTCTGGATCCAAATTATTGTCACGTTAACCAATCATGACTGTTTGGATCTGTCCTATATCATGTATATATTTACTGGTAATTTTTTAGTGTTAAAATAGTATAATTCAAACCATGTACACATGTTAAACTTAGAATGTCACATTCATTTCTCTAAATTATCACTAATTGTTTAAGACTATTCATAGTACATGTAGTACATGTAGTAACAGGCAATTTTTGTAGCTTTATCTTTCCCCAGTAAATTATGAATCCAAATTTAAATTACATGTAAATGAAAGTGTTTGTTCTTACTCTAATTTTAATGTATAGAACTGCGTCCAGATATATGGAGACTAGACTGTGCAGGTTTTTAAACGTGTGTTTTACTATCATAAGATATGGTCTAGATAGCAGAAGTTTGCGTACAAGTAAAATTTGTTTTTATCCCCCACATCTTATGGCTGTACTAAGTGAAACTGATGTTAGATGGCAACTTAGCTGTTATTGTTACTTATATCTGCTCTGTGTTCACAATCACATAGCACTGTCATTTTAATTAGCCTATAGAGCACTGAATGACAGACTAATAATAATGGTATTTGTATCTGGTTTTACATGTTATATTAAAATCCTATAGCCAAAGGTTCTAGTTTCTGCAGTCCACATACAGCTCTGACAAATCAATAGATTACTTTTAAAGGACTTTAGTGAATCTCACTTCCGTAAGCCTGAATCTAGTTTTAAATTACAATTAAATACAAATTATTTTTTATTGGTATAAATACTGGTCATGCTGGTTCACTGCAGAGCAGACCATTTGTGAAAAGCAAATAGAAAACAATGTGTTACATTAATTTACAAACTTTCCAGCATTATAAATAAGATTGATTTCAAGTATGGTCTGTAAATTGTCAACTTAAATGTATATCATAAGGACATAAGAGCTACAGTTCCGCAGCTTACGGTTACTGAGCTCATATATACCAAGGTTTATAAACTCCAGTAATATATATGATTTTTGTAAATGTTAATCCACCTTTTCCTTAGATAGATAGATAGATTTATCTGATCAAGTATCTACATAAAACATTACAAAAATAGTATAAAACAATAGCAGACATGTAAACATACTAAAATCATAAAATCTTAAAATAATTGTTGATACCTAATCTTGATTGCCCATGAAAGCGATACAGCTTATTTCAAATGTGGCCCATTTATGTTACAATCTTTAAAATATTAAATTACAGTTATAAGAAATTTTTACTTTGGCAGGTTTTATACTAATTATGTTAAATTTTATAATTGACGATGACATTTGACTAGAACTTCAAGCAATGCAATAAAATAAAAATGCATTTATTTTTTATATATCTAGTGGATGCCAGGCATTAAAACTTTTCCAACTGGACAGGTAAGTCTGTACTCAGAGTAGTTTTTGAAGTGAAAATACAGCCATTTTTGTCCATTTGTTATGATGAACCTTTTACTTGTAACTTATTTTTGCTGTTAGCTTATTGTTTTTTTTTCGTTGTTTTTTTTTTGGGGGGTGGGGGTGGGTGGAGGGGGTGTCACAGCCTCTAGCCAACCAAACAATACCTCAAACCGCTGAACAACAGTTTCTGTCTTACCGGTTTCTGTGGATCCGGCTTTTGTGTTATAAGAGTGTTCTCCCTTGGTAAATAAGATAAATATAAATGATAATATTGTGTACTGGTTTTAGAAATAACTAAAGTCATTAAAAGAATGAAAAAAAATGATTTCTCTACTTATTCATATTCCTTTTAACTGAGAATATATATAGGTCAAAGACATGATACTTATTTCAAAGTTATCATTTGTTTGTGCATGAAGCGTGTTTCCGGTTTGAGATGTAAACATCGAAAAAGATTGTACTAACTTGTACTTTTTATCAGCCTGTATTATACCATATTGTCGGCTTTTTAACACACATATCTAAGTATCTAAAGGTAATTGCAATATAAACTTACAGACATCACAAATCTAAGATGTGGTCAAAATATCAAGTAATCTGTGACTGTGTCAGACATTTGGAAAAAGAAGGGACTGATTATTGATAGAATCAAACAAAGTGTACTGTGTATTATTACTGTATATGTTTTATGTTGATATTTAATCAAATAAATCTATCTATCTTAATTTTAAATTTGTCAATATGAAAATAATAAAAACATATTCATTATATTAATTATTCTTTACAATGGTATTACAACTAAAATTCACAGATCACTTTTTAAGAAATTTTCAGATATTCTAATAGGTCATGTAGGTATAGGTATTTGGGTTCATGTATAAGTTTATGGATAGGGTTTACAGAATAGAGAATAATGGGCAAAAACAATAATGAAATTGAATAAACAAGGAAAAAGATGTAAAGAATAGAGAATAATAGGCATGATAGGGTGCAAAAGTATAGAATAAGAATATTTATTATTCCAATCAAGGGCCCTTGATGGGCAGCATAACATGTACATATAAAACAATACATCATGATTTGTAACAGAAACACATTTTTATACATGTATATTAAAATGAAACATTAAAATGAGACAGATGTTACATACCCAACTATATTGTCGGGTATATAATGTTGTTGAAATCAGAGCAATTGTATTATATGTCTCTGTTGAAATGTATACAATAACAAATTTTTTTACACAAGTTTAACTTTATATCGATTTATTGAATGCCTGGATTTTGCTTAAAATATTGAATTAAAAAAATAAATAATAAAATCATATTCAATGAAATCTCGTTTAATTTTTTACGAAATAATACAAAATCCATTTAAATTAAAATTTGAATCAAAATATTTCTTTAAAATAATTATAGAAACATAAATATTAGTTTGATTATCTTTTAAAACAAAAATTATTTTTTTAAAGATTTTTTTTTTATAATATTCATATTTTCTTAAAGTTTATTATGATACATACTTCTTCTGGTTTGACACGGGGAAGAGAAGATATTTATTTGTACAGTTATGAAAACTTTTGTATATCACAAAATTTAAACTCTGGTAATACATGTATACACAGGATGTTTAATGTCACCAGGTTGCTTTTGGTTTGCACGTCTACCTGACAATATATTGTTATGTAACATTACATCCAAAGTCAGAGTTCACCTGTTCGTCAAGTGGTGGGATTTTGAAGGTATGGAATATTTATCTATAATAATTGTTGGGATTTTTTTCTCTCTTGGGATGTAAATATTTTTTTGTTCTAAAAGGAATGTATAAATATATTTCTAAAGAAAGATAAATTAAACAGAAAACAGGAAAAAAAACTTTTAAACAAAGAAGAGAAAAAATTTTATTATAAATTTTATTGTTAACTATTTTCTGGTAACAGTATATCCTGGATATCTGTCAAAATAAAATGTTCCCGTGTCACACTTAAAATAATATTTTTTTAATCAATAAATTTTGAAATCAATCATATCGAAATATCACCAAAGAAAATAACAGAAACATCAGAGATTCTACATGAAAATTAAATTAAATCAAGGAAAGTCTTACTATACAAATCCTCGATTTGATGCAACATTTCCATATACATCATCCGCCATTTTAAAAAATCCCGAAATATTCACTTTTTTCAATCGATTTTTGACCGAAATTGCCCAGAAATTAAACTGTTTTAAATAGTATTTTTCGCCAGATATATGTTTGAATATACTTAATCGATTTGCAAAGTTTTATTTTTATTAACGGAATTTCTTTATTTTTTATACAAGTAGACAAGGGTATCGGTACATTTAGCATTGAGTCAACGGAGAAATAACGAGAAAAAGTACATGTTTTTATGATTCTCCAGTGACAGAATTTAATCAAAATTTAAACTGTTAGGACCAACATTGTTTGATAGAAATATGTTAGAATATCAAGGATTGATTTGCAAAAGTTAGAAAACGGGTCAGGTTCATGAGAAAACTAAACTTTATTGAAGCACCTATGCATTTTATATGGGGCAATATAATACAAAATGGCGGCTAGTATACGTCACAAAAGTCACGTGATGTCTGACTTAGTTGGATATGTTATCTTCATTCTATAAAAAATCACATACATTTAATTCCAGGCAGGATCAGAACTATAAAATCATTACAATTATCATTGTTATTACATGTACATACATTAATTAACATTTCGTCTAACATCTAGACATGTAATAATATAGCTCCCTAAATATTTAAGTATAGACAAATTTTCATTAGTAAATAACCAAACAAATTTTGCCTCATTTGAAAGATATACAAATAGGGACAGATACAGTTTATCTCCTTGAAAAATATCTCCCTATCATTATTGTATGCTGGACAACTAGTAATAAAATGTTGTTCATCTTCAACCAGATTTAGAGTACATTTCTTACAAAGCCTTTGGTCTCTTTCTATATATAAAGTTTTATACCTGTCTCTTTCTATTTTGAGATCATGTGCACTGATTCTGATTTTACATATGGCACTTCTCAATTGAAAATTGTTTAAAGATAGATACATTTCTTTCGAAAAACAAGTTTTAAGTTTGAAATAAGTATCTAATTTACTACTCCATGTATCTCTTCTTTTTGTGTTCCAAAATTTTACAAAACTATTACAAAGTTTTTGCTTAACTGACTTGATAAAAAAGTTGAGCTTTACCTCCAAATTATGAATATTCAGCTTTTTAAAAATGTAATGTATGGATGAATACCAGCATTCAATATTATTATTAAACATGTTTTTGTTACACATATAGGTATCATACAGTAAACCATCTTTCATATTTTTTATTCTAAACCAATATTTCAGCATTGATAATACAACTGAAAAATATAAAGAATAATTTGTTGAAAATAAAAGAATTATGTTACACAATACTGATTATAGAAATGAACCATGTACAGAATAAAGAAGTCATCAAATTATAGAAAATCTTAATAGTAAAATCGTTTTTATGAGAATTTCACAGAACACACATACAGAATAAGCATTATTCTTACAGATGAAGAAAAAACCCTAAAATTTTTAAAAATACAAAAATTAAAGTCCTCCATCCAAATCCTCATGTATCAATACTATTAGTTAGTCTACAGTAAATTTAGAATTGTCAGTTTTTGTAACCGTCTTCATTGTACATGTTCCATTAAAAAAATCTATCTTCTACAAATCCTTATAAAACAAATCTTTCTCATAAAAAAAGTCTTTCTCTATTTTGTTTTTGTTGGCAGTCAATTTTTATCTAAATAGCACATACTGGTACTTAAACAATACTGTTCAAGGGAGTTTAGAAGTCCATCATGTCCATAATTACCTTAATCACTGTTAATATTATTCCAAAATATCCTTCTTGCACTGACACTGTGTAAAGCAATCATCAATAAATCCTCAATATCACATGCATACCAGTTAAATGTAAGCTTGTAACAGTCCAGTCTCTTATATTATGTTAAAATCATTTATTTCTTGTAGATGGATTTGTTCCATGACAAATCAGCAAGTGAATCGGATGAAGACACAACAGATTCTGAAGAAAGTGTTTACTCAGGACTAGAAGAAGAACCAGACACATCAGATGACGAGGTCTAGATATTTATATATATACATTGAATGTCATATCTCAAATAATTGAATGCTTCAAACTCTTTTTGTAGTTATATCTAGCAATGATCAAAGAATATTTTTAAAAGAACCATGCATTGCACATGTCTATATTGGGCTAGAGAGGACATTGCATCAGTTTGAGTTCTAGGTCATAAAAAGTTTAGGCATGCACTTTCATTAATATCAAACAACAGTTGTAGGTACATGAGACATATGTCAAACATGCATACTTAATGTTGTAAAATTGTTACAAAATACAACACAACCACATACCAATTATTATAGACCTATACATGTATTGTGACTAAGGAACCAACTTAAAACTGAAAACTGATTCTGATTAATGGATTTTGAAAATGAAGGTAAGGTCAGTATGATCTGATGACAAAAACTGGCTTACAAGGTCTCATTAAAAAAATACCTACAAACAAATTTTGTTCATGTTATATATATTTAAGCCAAAAAAGAAATAATATTATTTTTTAACAATGTTAAAAGATACAAAAAAAAATTAAATGTTCCACAGATATGTATTGCAAGGGTGGAAATGTCTAGTACAATTGCTGATATAGATTTGTAACTTAAGAAATGATTTTTCAATAGGAAGGAAAGAAGGATGACAAATCAGACAGTGAGGATGAGGATAACAGTGAAAGTGACAATGAAGAAAGTGATAAAGAAAATGAAATTGACAATGATACAGAAGACAAAGATGTGAATGAAGAAGATACAAACACTGTTAATGTGGCAGCTAAAAATAAATATAATGAGAAAAATAATACTCGGACAACATCTCAAACAGTGGACGATGAATACTATCATGATTCTTCTGATGAAGAGGTATGTGTCAGAACTGTTTTGATTGGTTGATAGTATTTTAAGTATCAACATGATCAATGTTATCATCTAATTTGATTGGTTGACCGATTTCTGGCACATCATTAATTAATGTGATAAATTGTTTGTTAAGTGGAAAGTATTCTTATTTCTTATTTATCAATGTTTAAGATAAAAGGTCCATAAGTTGATCATGTGGATGACTCTAAACTAATAAATAAAGAATATGTCTTTTATACACCAATAAGACAGCAACCCTGCAACACACTAATCCAAGACATTTAGAGGACAACATATAGTCTTCAACAATACAGGTGTCTATACCATTTATGTCAAGATCTAATTTGTCTAAAAAAGTTTGAAATAAATAAAACAGAGACTATTAATTCTAAATTTCTTCTGAGATGAAAATACAGCCAGTTTGCCTGATTATTTGAAAATAATTTTTCTTATAGTGTACAGGTTTCATTGGAATTGTACATAGTGGATAAACAAATAAGTAACAGTTAAGTAAAACATTGTACTTTTGGTGTAATTTTTCAGGATATCCGTAACACAGTGGGTAACATCCCAATGGAATGGTACAGGGACTATCCACACATAGGTTATGATGTGGAGGGAAGAAAGTTAATCAAACCTAAGAAAGGAGATGAATTGGATGAGTTTTTACAGAGAATGGATAATCCAGATTATTGGTTTGTATTAACAAGTTTATTAAAAGAAGATTTATGTGTGTGGTTATTTTTTTCCATTTATTGTAAAATTTATTTGCAGTAAAAATTGTTGAATATTTATTTATGTAAAATTCACATGTTTCTGACTTTCACAACATTTTCTTATGAAAAAAAGCTAAAAACTGTGATAGGTGGCCATGGTGTTTATATTTATCAAAAACAGATTTTTATCAAGGTTTTTCTATATTTCACTTAGAAAATAACCAAAAAAATAGATGAAAACTGTGACTGTTTATAATGTGAAGGAGCAAGGTTGACCAGTTAGAAGGGGAGATAACTAAGTATGATACTATCAGTATTTTAGTTTTGTTTTTATTTTTGATAACAAAAGTCGTATATTTAAAAGTTTTAAGCAGATGTCTAAACATGTTTTATTTTCAACACTTTTGCTTCAAGATCTAGTTATGAGGACTTTCTTCTCCATCACTCAGTAACAGAAAAAAATGTAGTGAATATTTTAATTACAATTGATAACAGCAAAGTGTTGATGAAGCAGTAAACTTAAATTTATACCATGTAATTTTAACCTAGGCGAACAGTGACAAACAAAATGACTGGACAAAATGTGTTACTGACCAAGGAAGATGTCAGTCTGATAGAAGGTCTCATGTTACAGAGGACACCTGGAGGAGCAAAGGAAACATATGAGGTATAAAATGTAGAAGAAAAAATCCTAGTCGAGTACTAGAGTTAATTTTTATTTGATTTGTTAAAAAAGTGGGGGTATACTGTTTTACCTCTGTCTGTCTGTCCATCCGTCCATCCGTCCCATGAATATTTTTCGTCCCATCTTTCTCAGGAACTTCATCATAAGGATTTCTGAAATTTGGTTTCAGGGTTTATATGAGTCAGCTATGCAGTGTGATGAGTTTTAAGATTTATCACTCAAACAACTTCCTGTTTACCGAACACTTACATATTTTTATACGACCGCAAAAATTAAAAATATTTTGGTCGTATATTGGTATGACGTTGGCGTCGTCGTCGTCCGGCGTCGTCCGAAGACACATTGGTTTTCGCACTCTAACTTTAGTTAAAGTGAATGGATCTCCATGAAATTTTACCATAAGGTTCAATACCACGAAAGGAAGGTTGGGATTGATTTTGGGGGTTATGGTACCAACAGTTAAGGAATTAGGGGCCAAAAAGGGGCCAAAAATAAGCATTTTTGTAACTTCCAGACAATAACTTGTGTGTAAGTGTATGAATCTCTCTGACATTGTACCACAAGGTTCCATATCACAAAGGGAATGCTGGGATTGATTTTGGGGGTAATTGCCTCAAAATTTTAGGAATTAGGGGCCAAAAAAGGGGCAAAAAACAAGCATTTTTCTAGTTTCATGACAATAACTTGTGTGTAAGTGTTTGAATATTTCTGAAATTGTACTACAAGGTTCCATATCACAAAGGGAAAGCTGGAATTGAGTTTGGAGGTAATTGCCCGAAACGTTTAGGAATTGGGGGCCAAAAAGGGGCCAAAAATAAGCATTTTTCTAGTTTCCAGACAATAACTTGTGTTCAAGTGTATGGATCTCTCTGAAATTGTACTGCAAGGTACCATACCACAAAGGGAAGGCTGTGATTGAGTTTGGGGGTGATGAATCATAAGGGGGTTCAAAAAATTTGGGGGGGGGGGTTAAGTTGGTTATTTCTGATTTATATTTAAAAGCAAATAATAATGATATGGTAGGAGATACACACCAAACAGGATGTGTAAATTATTATATAATAAGTATTGTGCAATAGCAAGAAATTTTCAATTGCACAGTATTGCACAATAGCAAGAAATCTTCAATTGCACAGTATTGCGCAATAGCAAGAAATCTTCAATTGCACAGTATTGCGCAATAGCAAGAAATATCCAATAGCACAAAATTGCGCAATAGCAAGAAATTGTCAATTGTACAGTATTGCGCAATAGCAAGAAATATTCAATTGCACAGTATTGTGCAAAAGAAGATACTTCGTATAAATTGCTTATTTCTTGATCAATTTCAATGGGGTTTTATTCTTGAATTCTTGGGGTTCTTTAATATGCTGAATCTAACCGTGTATTAAGTTTTTGGATTTTTAAATTGGTCCACATTGAGGTCCAAAGGGTCCAAAATTTAACTTTGTTTGATTTCATCAAAAATTGAATTATTGGGGTTCTTTGATATGCCGAATCTAACCGTGTATTTAGATTCTTAATTTTTGGTTCCGTTTTCAAATTGGTCTACATAAAGGTCCAAAGGGTCCAAAATTAAACTTAGTTTGATTTTAACAAAAATTGAATTTTTAGGGTTCTTTGATATGCTGAATCTAAACATGTATTTAGATTTTTGATTATGGGCCCAGTTTTCAAGTTGGTCCAAATCGGTGTCCAAAATTAAACTTTGTTTGATTTCAACAAAAATTGAATATATGGGGTTCTTTGATATGCTGAATCTAACCATGTATTTAGGTTTTTGATTTTTGGGCCCCGTTATCAACTTTGTCCACATTGAGATCAAAAGGGTCCAAAATTAAACTTTGTTTGATTTCATCAAAAATTGAATTCTTGGGGTTCTTTGATATGCTGAATCTAACCATGTATTTAGATTTTGGATATTGGACCATAATAGGTGAATGTTCAATTTAAAATTTTTAAGTTATTAGACCACATTCATTCTGTGTCAGAAACCTATGCTGTGCCAAATATTTAATCACAATCCAAATTCAGAGCTGTATCAAGCTTGAATGTTGTGTCCATACTTGCCCCAACTGTTCAGGGTTCAACCTCTGCGGTTGTATCAAGCTGCGCCCTGCGGAGCATTTTATTACACTTAAAATTATCCAGTTGCGGCAGGGGTATCATCAGTGTGCAGTATCTCGCAGTTTCACTTGTTGTTGATGATTACCAGGTGGAAAAGCTCAAACTTCCTTTGCAAAATTTGTTAAAGGATGAAAATGTTAAAAAAAATGTTGATATACAAATAGGCTAAAAGTATCTTGTTTGAATAGTTACCCACATAAATGTCTACACAGGATATTGTTTTGTTGACTTTCATTGGTCAATACCTTTATGTTATTTGACATCTGGAATATACTTCTTCTTTTCTAGCCATGGATCGACTTCTTTACACATGAGACAATGATACATCCAGTTACCAACAGACCAGCTGACAAAAGAAGTTTTATTCCATCAAAGTGGGAGAAGTTAAAGGTAGCTTACCACAGTTTAAATTATGAAACAGCCCTAATGTTAAATAAATAACATATATTTGTTTCCTGTCATGTGACTGTTCATAATTTTTGGTTCTGTCTGGAATTTTTTTGAAAAATATTTTATGGGCACTCATAAAGTCAAGATCTGCAGTTTTATATGTACATATGCATTGAAAATATTATTAAAATCATGTAGCTGATTCACCAGTTTTATCGTACTTCAACAGGAAAGCAGACCTGCCAACTATACCAATTTTAGCGGTATCATCCCGATTTTCATGCCTCAATCCCGATATCGGGATCGTAAAACAAGTCAAAATCCTGATTTTCACAAAATCTACCAGAAAAAATTATTGGTTACCGATTTTGAAGTTTTTCTGATCAATTTCTATAAATCTATAATTTTACTTGGCGACATATTCATGACAAGTTTACAACCCTGCGCTAATCAACGGTCACAACAGGTGTCATAATTTGTTGTTACAGGTAATCTGCTTATCTGATGGGTCAAAACAATACCCAAAATTAATTAATTTGTTAACAGACTCGGTCAGTCAGCATTTAATTTTGATCATTTTATCATACTACACAATTTGCAACGTTTACCGTAGTTTCATGACAAAATCATAATTAAATGAAAGACGAAAACTGTAATGAACTCATTAGAAAACATGGTTTATCTTGAAATCCGTTAAAATTTTTGAAATCAGACGTGTGTCTGTCAAGTTAGGATTTAAAATCAACGCCATTTTGTTTTCACTTCTACTGTGTATTAGCCTCCACCGGTAAGAGCACCTCTGAACACAAAGAAAGATAACTCAAATTTTATCCATTTTCTCATTAATACTGATAGACTAACTCAAGATCTGTTTTCATCCTTCTAACTTTAGGACAATTAGGTTTAGGTCCTATGAGTCATGGTGCAAAGATAAGAAGGTCTTTGGAGGGGGAAAAGGGGGGTCTTCACTTTGTATCCTTTATTTTTTTTAGGCCATTTTTCTCTATTAAATTATATTGCCAATTAATAAGTACAAGAATCATGCAAATAAAAGAAATCAAGGCTTATTAGCTCATCATCAGTATACCAAAAGAAAAAAGAAGAAATATGAGAATATTTCAAGAGTAAAAAAACAGTGCACACAGAAACGCCGCAAAATTTGTAACCCTTAAAAATCTGGTCGCGGACTAAATCCTCCATTGAGATTTTCAAAAGTTGGCAGGTCTGGGAAATATATACATATATTTGGTTGTAATCTCATTATTTAAATTTTTCTGATTAGAGAATATCAGTCATTTTAATTAGTATCTTGCCATAATAAAAAATCAATTAATGTACAACAGTATCTCATGTAATGGTACATTAGTTTTTCTAGCAACGCTTATTACAAAGCAGGCAGACAATTGATTGTAGGGTTTTATTAGAAAGTTCAGGATACCATGCTAATACTTTCACATAAAACAATAGCTAAAACCATGAACAGATTTAATAAAATGCATATATATTTGTAGGTTGGTCAGATGGTACATGCTATAAAGATGGGATGGATGAAAAGAAGCAGAGATAAAAAGGAGAAAGAAGACGATGATGAACCTAAATATTTCATGTTGTGGAAAGATGATGAGGAGGTAGGAGTTCTTTACTTCATACTGCTAGTTTTATTGAGGCAGTTTTCATTACTTTGCATTCTGATAGAGAAATAGGTTCTAAAATTTGGAATTGTCCAGAATTTCTTGGAGATGTTAATACTACATATGTATTAAAAAGAAAAATAGAAAATAGAAAATCTTTTTATCTCTCCTTGTGATGAAAGTTGCAAAGTGAAACAAAGGTGTTATTTGCTAACTTTATTAGCAGCCATGTATTTAGTAACTAAGTCACCTTTCTCTTTTCTTCTTTAACCATGTATCATTGTAGATACAGAAAATCTTACAGGGCAAATATGTTATGAATGTCAAGATCTATAAACCAGGGCTTCCAAAATTTCCTGACGACAGCCGGACATTTTTCAAAGAAATATTTTTAACGGTCAATGATCAGCTGGATACTTAAATGTAACTGAGAGGATGCATAAATTGATATATGTCTAAATAATTAGTAGTGTTATATGCAATAAAATTATTTATATCTGTTTTGTTTTCTTCATTCTAAAAATAAATAAAATATTATCCTCCGTATTGTGTCATTTTTCTGTGTATCGTAATACAGTAACCATCATTGCATCAATCAGCTTCAGTACCTGACTGTTCTCATGTTTTTGTTTCTGTTTATATAATCTATCTTCTCTCTGTGAGTACTTAACACTTTTTATATTAAGGCCATCTTATTTGAAACTGTTGATGTTGGCTTTAATTGCAGTACAACTTGATCATCAATACACGTGATACTTTTCTTTTTGTGTATTGATTACCTGACCACGTGACTTTTACGACTGATGCGGTATTTATAGATAACATTTAGGAGGCCCAATGAAGGATATTGTTTTAAACCGTGTAAAATCTACTGAACAGTGATAACATTTTTCTTTGTACAATTTCCCAACCTGATTTAGAAAATAAGGAATAAATAAAAACATACTCAGTTGATAAATAATTTAATGAATAACAACATGATATTTTATGTAAGCATATATAACAACAATAAAATATCAGAAGAGCACAATGTTGACAAACACACGCAATAAATATTACAATGAGCACATTGAAAAGAAGCACAGATCACAGCACAAGATTAGAGTGACGGTTACGAACGGATTGCCATTTGCGGATAGCAGGAACAGGGTCAAAGTCTTTAACATCTACACCTACTAAGCTTATCCTCATAAGTTGATCTAAAGCGTCAATACCTAGACTACACCTTAGTCGATCATAATTCCCACGGCGGGACTTAACTTTACGTCGGACATCGCCTCTTTCTCTATAACATCGGAAATTGTCTGAATAAATTCGGAGCAGGCATTGTTCTCTTGATATAATTTAGAAGTGATCACGGCACCATTTAACTTTAGCAATAAAGTAAGCATTACGGAACAAGGTGCACATTGCGTTGTCAGTCTTTTCATGAACTTTCTCAAATACTGATACAATTGGATTACTTTTGGAAGCTGTCTCTAATTTAAGAGCTTGAATGTGGTCATTGCTATTAGCATGCTCTACAACGGCTGACTTTCGAAAATTTGTCGAACCAGGCTTTACAAAGTTATTTTTAAGTCTATGTTTTTGACAAATGTCACAAAACATGGCATTTAGCATACTGTCAAATCTTAACCATAAAAACAGTTGTAACCATTTATGAATAAAGCTTCTAGCATTTTTAGCAGATTTCGAATTTTGATCGGAATCGTCACGTTTACGTTTGCCCATGATGGCAGATTTGTAAAGTTCAATTTGAGACAAAGTCTTTATAACAGTCGGAGATTGTCATGATTGGATATTATTCTTTATGATTTTAATTATAAAAACAGTTTTTAATATGAAAACAAGAATAGAGAACGCCCCCTTATTTATTGGACAACTCAGCTTGGTATACCCAAGCGAAGCTATTCTCGGTGTTTTTCCTATATATTTTAGTAAATTTTCCCCTTGAGAGTACCCCAGTATTTAACACGATGTACAGTGCTTAAATAAAATAATATATATCATACTTAATCATTTATAAATATCCTTATTTGAAGAATAACTTTTAAATATCAGGATACTTTTAAACTGAATGCTCATTTAAAATAATATCTATAAAGCGTAATTAAATAGGATGTTGTTCCGTACACGCTTACATGTTTGACCTCGTTTACCTGATTACCTTTATGTACATTGTTATGCATCATTAATTCTATTGATAAAGACAAGCTAAGGACACCTCATCAAAGGTAACAAACCTGTAATCAGTGAATGATTTATGGCTTCAATATAACTTATTGAAGGGATAATTGTTTGACAGCTTGTTGTTATTTAAATAAAAGAAAACGTGTTTTTTCTACTTTTTATTGATGTACACAAGCTAAAGACCAAGCCGTACATTTATGTACCCAGAGGATTAGACTAACTGAGACACTTCAAAGTATCTGAAATATGCTGCTTCTGTTTTATTAAACCCAATTATGACCGAAATATCTTTTTGAAATAGATTGCCACAATTATAAACTAAAATGCCCAAACGGACATGCCCAAAGCCCCAAACGGACATTTTTATCGATCGATAGTTGGTAAAAATTGAAATGACCGTTTCATGAAAATGCCTTGAATAACAAAATGTGGCACACCAATTCTATTTGACCGTTTGAGGCTGAGAGCAGCCGGTCTTTTTATGAAAGTTTCGGTCAAGTCCGGAATATATGACCGTTTTGGAAGCCCTGCTATAAACCCTCCATTTTTACCAAACTTATCAGTTGTCTCCTTACAGGGATTGCTTTAAATGATGATTATTACTTTTACACATTTGCATGATTTGTGTTTTTAACATAGTGCAAACTGTGAAGAAGTATTTATGATGGGCCATTGATATATATAGATTCAACATATCAAAACCTACCTCACAGGTATTTGTGAAGGCTTGAAATACGACAATTACACAAATTACAACAGGTTGATGCCAACATGGTTCATCATCAAAATATTAAAATCATAACTTACTTATTCTACATATATAATGATACTACACATACATATTAAAATAAGATATTTAATGTCTTTATCAATTTATGACTTTATTGTCCCCTGCGTAATGCGTTGCGGGGGACATGGAAATACCGGGCATCCGTCCGTCCATCCAGTCTTGTAAGCGCTCTCACAGGTACAATTCTTGCCAGATTTTTATAAAACTTATACTATAGATTAATATAATGGTGGACGATCTACATTTTTAAAAAGAGTTATGCCCCTTGGAATTATAAAATATAGGCAACGCGGGGGACACTGGAACTCTGTTCTTTTTTTTGTATCTAAAATTATTATAAAACATTCATTCTATAAGATTCAATAGTTTTTTCCAATTTACTGAAATTTAGTTGTTTTATATAATTGACCATATTTAACCATAAAAGCACAATTATTAAAGAGATTTTAAGTTCTTTTTATATTTTCTATTATTACATTTACATATCATATCTACACATCATTCAAACATGCATTCATTCATAATATTCATAAATCATATCGACA
Organism: Mytilus californianus; assembly: GCF_021869535.1. NCBI lineage: Eukaryota > Metazoa > Mollusca > Bivalvia > Mytilida > Mytilidae > Mytilus > Mytilus californianus. The sequence continues at coordinate 9,391,485 of NW_026262701.1, read as the reverse complement.
TTATAATTTTAGAATGAAGTCACAAGGAGATATAGAGCAAATATTCCAGCACCTAAAGCTGCACTTCCAGGTCATGTGGAATCTTATAATCCACCACCAGAATATTTATTTACCAAGGAGGAGGTCAGTATGAACATATAAAGAGTCAACTAAAGACTGAGAATATTAATGAAACATTACACAGAAAACTAAAGACAGAGAATATTAACGAAACATTACACAGAAAACTAAAGACCAAGAATATTAACGAAACATTACACAGAAAACTAAAGACCAAGAATATTAACGAAACATTACACAGAAAACTAAAGACCGAGAATATTAACGAAACATTACACAGAAAACTAAAGACCGAGAATATTAACAAAACATTACACAGAAAACTAAAGACTGAGAATATTAATGAAACATTACACAGAAAACTAAAGACTGAGAATATTAACGAAACCTTACACAGAAAACTAAAGACCAAGAATATTAACAAAACATTACACAGAAAACTAAAGACCGATAATATTAACGAAACATTAAACAGAAAACTAAAGACTGAGAATATTAACGAAACATTACACAGAAAACTAAAGACTGAGAATATTAATGGAACATTACACAGAAAACTAAAGACCAAGAATATTAACGAAACATTACACAGAAAACTAAAGCTAAGAATATTAACGAAACATTACACGGAAAACTAAAGACTGAGAATATTAACAAAACATTACACAGAAAAGTAAAGACTGAGAATATTAACGAAAAATTACACAGAAAACTAAAGACAACTAAAGACCGAGAATATTTACAAAACATTACACAGAAAGCTAAAGACCGAGAATATTAACGAAACATTACACAGAAAACTAAAGACAGAGAATATTAACGAAACATTACACAGAAAACTAAAGACTGAGAATACTAACAAAACATTACACAGAAAACTAAAGACCAAGAATATTAACGAAACATTACACAGAAAACTAAAGACCGAGAATATTAACAAAACATTACACAGAAAACTAAAGACCGAGAATATTAACAAAACATTACACAGAAAACTTAAGACTGAGAATATTAATGAAACATTACACAGAAAACTAAAGACCAAGAATATTAAAGAAACATTACACAGAAAACTAAAGACCAAGAATATTAACAAAACATTACACAGAAAACTAAAGACTGAGAATATTAACGGAACATTACACAGAAAACTAAAGACCGAGAATATTAACGAAACATTACACAGAAAACTAAAGACAGAGAATATTAACAAAACATTACACAGAAAACTAAATGATTGAGAAACACTAACCCGATTAAAAACTAAATTGGGGTGATTTAGTAGTTTCCTGTTTCAATGTAATGTAGATAGTTATATTTTGAATTCACTTTTTGGCCCTGTTGGACAAAGTCCAAAACTGGCTTATAGTATGGTGATGTCTGGCAGATGGGCAGGCGAGTTGGATGGGGAAAAAGGGTACCTAAGTTGTGTAATCAACTCCTCTTACAGTTTTCAACCTAGATCCCTGAAACTTTACAGGAAAAATGCAGATATTTTGAAGTTGAGCCATTTTTCAGAAAAATTTATGAAAGAAGGTATAAGTCTTCAACTCCTACAGATCCCTTAGACTTCTACAGTCTCCAACCAAGATCCCTAAGACTTCTACAGTCTCCAACCAAGATCCCTAAGACTTCTAGTCTCCAACCAAGATCCCTAAGACTTCTACAGTCTCCAACCAAGATCCCTAGGACTTCTACAGTCTCCAACCAAGATCCCTAAGACTTCTACAGTCTCCAACCAAGATCCCTAAGACTTCTACAGTCTCCAACGAAGATCCCTAAGACTTCTACAGTCTCCAACCAAGATCCCTAAGACTTCTACAGTCTCCAACCAAGATCCCTAAGACTTCTACAGTCTCCAACCAAGATCCCTAGGACTTCTACACTCTCCAACCAAGATCCCTAAGACTTCTACAGTCTCCAACCAAGATCCCTAAGACTTCTACAGCCTCCAACCAAGATCACTAAGACTTCTACAGTCTCCAACCAAGATCCCTAAGACTTTTACAGTCTCCAACCAAGATCCCTAAGACTTCTACAGTTTCCAATCAAGATTCCTAAAACTTAAAAGAAACATTGTACTTAAGTTACTAAAGTAAATTTTTCTTGGCTTCTAGCAAGGGGATGGTTTAATATTTGGTCTGCACATTGATTATGTTGAGATGTAGTGAGTAAGCAATTTTTATATCCACCATTTAACCACTTCCAGTTTGCCTATATTGTGAAATTTTACAACACTCATTGCCCTAGGAAAAGTTTTGTCCAACTTTTAGTAATTCATATTGAAAAGAATGATTTATTATTTGGTTTGCAGCTTGATAATGTTGAGTTGTAGCAAGTAGACAATTTTTACATCCAACATCCAGCCACTTCCTGTTTGCCGATAGTTTGAAATTTCCAACACTCATTGTGAAAGGAAAATTTTCTTCACATTTTTGTTTTCTTTATGTCTTTAATGAAAGAGAATGATCACTTATGCTTCAGTATACATGTTACATCAATCAATTGTATGCAGTGACACAGGTCTAGACCCTGTTATGGTCTTGTAAAGTTTAATTTAAATGATTGGATTTTATATGAAAATATTTCTGTCTGTTTTTTTTCCCAGCTTACAGTAATCCAAAAAGTCTGCTGATAGATTTGTCCAAAAATGTGTATTTATAGCAAGAGGCTCTACATGTTTTATTTCTTTAATAGCAAGAGGCTGTACATGTTTTATTTCTTTAATAGTAAGAGGCTGTACATGTTTTATTTCTTTAATAGCAAGAGGCTGTACATGTTTTATTTCTTTAATAGCAAGAGGCTGTATATGTTTTATTTCTTTAATAGCAAGAGGCTGTACATGTTTTATTTCTTTAATAGCAAGAGGCTGTACATGTTTTATTTCTTTAATAGCAAGAGGCTGTACATGTTTTATTTCTTTAATAGCAAGAGGCTGTACATGTTTTATTTCTTTGATAGCAAGAGGCTGTACATGTTTTATTTCTATAATAGGAAGAGGCTGTACATGTTTAATTGTTTAATAGCAAGAGGCTGAACATGTTTTATTTCTTTAATATTAAGAGGCTGTACATGTTTTATTTCTTTAATAGCAAGAGGCTGTACATGTTTTATTTCTTTAATAGCAAGAGGCTGTACATGTTTTATTTCTTTAATATTAAGAGGCTGTACATGTTTTGTACATGTTTTATTTCTTTAATATTAAGAGGCTGTACATGTTTTGTACATGTTTTATTTCTTTAATATTAAGAGGCTGTACATGTTTTATTTCTTTAATAGCAAGGGGCTGTACATGTTTTATTTCTTTAATAGCAAGAGGCTGTACATGTTTTATTTCTTTAATAGTTAGAGGCTGTACATGTTTTATTTCTTTAATAGCAAGAGGCTGTACATGCTTTATTTCTTTTATAGCAAGAGGCTGTACATGTTTTATTTCTTTGATAGGAAGAGGCTGTACATGTTTTATTTCTTTAATAGCAAGAGGCTGTACATGTTTTATTTCTTTAATAGTAAGAGGCTGTACATGTTTTATTTCTTTAATAGCAAGAGGCTGTACATGTTTTATTTCTTTAAAAGTAAGAGGCTGTACATGTTTTATTTCTTTAATAGCAAGAGGCTGTACATGTTTTATTTCTTTTATAGCAAGAGGCTGTACATGTTTTATTTCTTTAATAGCAAGAGGCTGTACATGTTTTATTTCTTTAATAGTAAGAGGCTGTACATGTTTTATTTCTTTAATAGCAAGAGGCTGTACATGTTTTATTTCTTTAATAGCAAGAGGCTGTACATGTTTTATTTCTTTAATAGCAAGAGGCTGTACATGTTTTATTTCTTTAATAGCAAGAGGCTGTACATGTTTTATTTCTTTAATAGCAAGAGGCTGTACATGTTTTATTTCTTTAATAGCAAGAGGCTGTACATGTTTTATTTCTTTGATAGCAAGAGGCTGTACATGTTTTATTTCTTTAATAGGAAGAGGCTGTACATGTTTAATTGTTTAATAGCAAGAGGCTGTACATGTTTTATTTCTTTAATATTAAGAGGCTGTACATGTTTTATTTCTTTAATAGCAAGAGGCTGTACATGTTTTATATCTTTAATATTAAGAGGCTGTACATGTTTTATTTCTTTAATAGCAAGAGGCTGTACATGTTTTATTTCTTTAATATTAAGAGGCTGTACATGTTTTGTACATGTTTTATTTCTTTAATATTAAGAGGCTGTACATGTTTTATTTCTTTAATAGCAAGGGGCTGTACATGTTTTATTTCTTTAATAGCAAGAGGCTGTACATGTTTTATTTCTTTAATAGCAAGAGGCTGTACATGTTTTATTTCTTTAATAGCAAGAGGCTGTACATGTTTTATTTCTTTTATAGCAAGAGGCTGTACATGTTTTATTTCTTTGATAGGAAGAGGCTGTACATGTTTTATTTCTTTAATAGCAAGAGGCTGTACATGTTTTATTTCTTTAATAGCAAGAGGCTGTACATGTTTTATTTCTTTAATAGCAAGAGGCTGTACATGTTTTATTTCTTTAAAAGTAAGAGGCTGTACATGTTTTATTTCTTTAATAGCAAGAGGCTGTACATGTTTTATTTCTTTTATAGCAAGAGGCTGTACATGTTTTATTTCTTTAATAGCAAGAGGCTGTACATGTTTTATTTCTTTAATAGGAAGAACAATGGCTAGCACAAGAACCAGAAGAAAGAAGAATGAATTTTATTCCAAAGAAATATGACAGCTTAAGATTAGTACCAGCATACTCTAGATTTGTTAAGGAAAGATTTGAAAGATGTTTAGATTTGTATTTATGTCCAAGACAACAACAAACAAGGGTAAGAAATAATTTTAACTTAAACATTGATATTGAATAGGTCAAAAGGTTAATCTGTTGATGACTGTTCTATATTGTCAGAAATTAATCTGGTATTGATTTCATTATCACAAAATATTTTATTTTATAAAAAACAACAATCAGATTTTTTTAATGTGATACCTTCTTGTTTAACAGTTATCCTTAAAAGAAATGTAAGTTGCATGGGAGTTTTTCTCATGTCAAGTACCATTCAATTTAAACAAAAAATTTAGTAATTGCTTTCTCAAAACTCATTGAAATCCCTGCCAACAAAACCCTATGAATATTCTCTTACTTTAAAACATTAATAACATAAAAATTCTACAAAGTAAGAGGAATCTTAGCTGTTTTAATCAGTAGCACATTATATAAGCATTTGTCATTGATCATATAGGTAAATGCAAAAATAATTATTCAGTAAATATATTGTTTTATTGTTTTGTTGATATAACAGTTAAAGGCATTAATAAGTTTTATTTACAGATGAACATTAATCCAGAAGATTTAATACCCAGGCTGCCAAAACCTAAAGATTTACAACCATTTCCTACACAGCAAGCTATTGTAAGTCTTCAGTTGTGCTCTCTCTTGCAATCTGTATAACTTTTCTACCAATGATGGCTAGGTTCAGTTTTCAGTGGCCAATACAGAAACACTCAGTTCATAACACCTTTTATTAATGAATCCATATTAGCTTAGCCTGCTGTCCAATCCAATTCAATTTATTTGAATAAAATTTTGTTTAAATTACTGATTCTATGTCTTCAAGTAAGTTTAAAAACTTACCTTTATGCAGATACAGGAAATCATATTTAGTATCCAATCAAGATTAGATTCCGTTCTCTTACTTTAGTTTGCCTCAACCAAATGTTATGAAAAATCTACACAATGCTTATAACCACCAGTCTCCAATAAAGTTTGAATTTGGGACGCGTCACTTGCACCCTTCTCGAGTTATGTCCCTTTATAAATGGAAAAATTGCTAAATTTGCGGTTTCCACAATCTAACTTAAGTTTGCCTCAACCAAATGTTATAAAACTTATACACAATGCTTATTACCATTGGGTGGTGTCACTATTGGTGTTCTTGAGTTATGTCCCTTTGTAAATTGCAAAATTGCAAAAATTTGCTGTGTATTTACAAACAGGGGCATCTATGTCCCATCTACACATTCTTCATTTATTTGTTGACAGAAATGAATGATTTTAATTGATGATGTCACATGGAAAGGCAGTGATTATAAATGTCCTGTTTTAATCATAAAAAAACTTGGAACATAATGAAAATTCTTTCATGTCATTTTTTGTCACAAAATATGATAAAAAATGTCTATTTATCAAAAGTAAATCACATGGTCAGTTATGGATAACTGAAGATAATGACGGTAAATACTTAGACCCAGTTCACCAAGTATTATTTGATCACACCTATTCAAAATTGTATTTTTGCAGATTTATAAAGGCCATACAGATATTGTTAGATGTATATCTGCTGATCCAACAGGACAATGGTTAGCCTCAGGTAAGATAAACATTATTACTGTAAATTCTGAAATTTTGCAATGTTTTTTTATTGCTGAATTAGTGACATGATAGTCTTTGCAAAAATAAAAAAACTCCCATTTTAAATTTTGGAAACATGATTTGTATGCATGTTTGTAATAATTAATGCACACACAAAATTCATATTCATATTTTATTTCAGTATCACTGTTCTCTGAAAAATTAGTATGTATAAGCTTTTTACTTGGCATCCACATATTTTATTCAAAATTATTGAATATGGGGAAATGTCAAAGGGAAAGTAATCCAACAAATCGAATGACTCTAGGCATCTGGAGGTCTATTCATAGGTAGACAAGTACCCTTGCCATATTGGAAGCTCTTAATTAATCAGAATCTTCTTTAAATTTGCTTTTATAACTTTGATAGATAGTTTTGATTTAATCTTTAAAGAATGAGTGATTTTTTTTATTGTTGAGCAAATATTACAAAATATTTGTTTAAAAGGTATAAGTAAAAACAGTGTATTATACTGTACCAAAGAATTGCCATGATAATTGAAAGCAAACTCAATATACTTTTTTTTATTGATAATGATGCTTTTACATTGTGATATAAGTTATGGTACTTCTAAATACTGTAAATTCACAAATTATTGTGATGTTTTTGTTAATTTAAAAATTGTGACAGTATCAGGTTTGCAATAATAAAAACTTGCATTTATAATTTCAGTAGTGATTTACATTCATAAATTTTTTTTTTTCGATCACATTAATTAGATTTTTCTTTTTTTGCCAGAGATCAATGATTTGCAATAATGACTGCGCACATTAACTTCTGAATTTAGAGTAGATATCATGTAGAGATTTTATAAAATGCAGTGAAACAACAAAATTGTATGTGAAATACCCATTAGTATAGTTGTAATTTCAATTGTTTTAAACTGAAGGAAGTATCTACCTGAGAGTCATACAACAGACCAAATTCAAAGTTTTTGAAGCAGTGCAGGTACCAACTAAAATTAGTTTTAGCTTTCAAGTTAAGTACAAGTGCTTTCAAGGTTCTGTTGTATTAAAACTACCTTAGTGCTCACTATTAACTTGTATTGGATATTTTTCAGGCTGTGATGATGAAACAGTAAAATTTTGGGAAGTATTAACAGGGAGATGTATGAAAACATTAAAAGTGTCAGGTACACCTAGATGTATTGCCTGGAACCCTAACCCTGCTATCTGCCTGTGTCTTGTAGCAGTGTAAGTTTGTATTCAGTAACATGTAATCAGCATTATTTCTTTTTATAAAATAATTCTAGGTTTTCATATGTTTACAAAATTAAGCATACATCAGTATGAACACACACACATTGTTATCATTTTGATATGTAATGATGTGATTACATGTACATATTAACCACTCATATATATAATGGTATAATGTTAAATGTGGCACATATTTATTGTTTCCTTTTCATGAAATAAAAAATTGTTGCATTGAAATGACTCCCTGTAACAATGACTTTACATTCCATTTACAAGTTAAAAGAAGTGTCACCTCTATGATTTTGTAACTACTACCTGGGTTTCAGAAAAATATATTTTGTAATTACAGGGATCAAAATTTACTGGTACTGAACCCCGGACTTGGAGACAAAGTTCTCATCAGTAATACAGATAGTATGATACAGAATGTAGAAACTACAGAATCGGCAGGTATATCCACAGAACAGCTTCTGACATAAAGCTGCTGAAATGGTCATATTTGCAATGTTAAGAATATAAACAATATTTGTTACGGCAAATGGTAATAAGAAATGTATGATTTCATGCTTAATGGCACTCTAATACTTATTCTGAAAGTGATAGGTATAAAAGAATAGAAGATGTGGTATGGTTGCAAATGAGACAAATCTTCACCAGAGACCAAATGACCTAGAATTTAACAACTATAGGTCACCGTACGGCCTTCATCAATGAGCAAACCCCATACCTCATGGTAAGCTATAAAAGGCCCTGAAATGACAAATGAACCTGTAGTTCAGTGGTTGTCGTTGGTTCAAGTCTGTAATATTTGTTATTCGTAAATTGTTTTGTTATGAATTAGGCCGTTTTCTCAATTGAATTGTTTCATATTTTTCATGTCTGGGCCTTTTATAGCTATACAGTATGGGTTTTTCTCATTGTTAAAGGCTGTACAGTTGCCTATAATTTGCTTACATCCTTTTCATTTGAACTTTGGTGGATAGTTCATTGGCAATAATACCACATCTAACTTTTATTAATGTTATCAATTCAAACAAGAAAACTAACAGCCTTATTTATGTACTAAACAATAAACAATTATGATATACAGCAACAAACGACAACCACTGAATTACAGCTCCTGACTATGAACAGGTACATACAGAATGTGGCGGGGTTAAACATGTTTGCTGGCATCAAACCCTCACCCTAACCTGTGACAGTAGTGTAACAGTACAACATAAGAACAAACCATAAAAAATCGGTTGAAAAGTGCTTAACTCATGAGATTGATACAAAGCACACAAAAAAAAACAAAAGACACAAAGAAATTGAATATGTCAATAATTACACCACTAATACATCCACTTTGTCAGAGTATTAACATTTCAGATAGTCAAAATGTCCTATCAAGATATTATACAGCATGCTGAGTGCTATATATGTTGTGTAGTAAGTGTATTTCACTCACATACTTTCTCGTTACAGGTAAATCCCCACCATTGAATTGGACAGTTTGTGAGGATGAACAATATGATGAGGGCTACAGATTTATTTTGTCACATCCAAAGGTAAGGGTTATGGTGGAATCTTGAATCTAAGCAAAGGATACTCTAAATTCAGAAATTATTGGGATGTTTTTGTTCTTATGAAAATTGCCACAGGATAGATTTCTCAAAATAATAAAAATCGCATTTTAAATTTTAATAACTAGCACAGAATTGTGTTATTGAACATTAAGCAATATGAGGTCATCTAGGTCAGAGGAGTAATCTGTAGTAATTTGTAAAAGGTGAATAATAAAAGGGAGTGCATACTCAGAATTTGCTCCTTAAATAGATAAGAAATTGGACTATGAACTTTTTCTTTAATTACAGAACAATATAAATTAGATAAACTGATATGTGAATGTTATATGATGATAAAAAATTGTAAATTGAGGTACATAAAAACACTTGAACTTATTTATTAGTATGAATTTGTTTTTTGAAGAAAAGTATATATATTTCAGGAAATTACCCATGTATCATGGCATGGTAAGGGAGATTACTTTGCCAGTGTGATGCCAAAAGCAGATTCTAAGGCAGTGCTGATTCATCAACTGTCAAAACAAAGGTCACAGGTAATTTATTTATTCTCTTCAATTCTTTAAAAATAGAGGAAAATTCTTGCCAATGTGTATAAGATGAATACAGAAATGTTTGTATTTGATGTAGTTTTTAGACAAACTGAGTAACAATGTGAAATTTTATGGCCTCTATTTTTTTTGCAATATGTTTTGTATTAAATTGAAAAATCTTTGTTAGAAAAACTCTGATAGTTAGACTTAAATAGACAAGTAAATAACCTAATATTTCCACAATGACAAACATTTTATTATATTTATTATGTTGCAATAGATTTTAGACATATTTTGGAACATATATCAATACATCTTTAATAGATCAAGATATAAAATCATTGGTTCCTTATGCATTCATTGTAAAACTTTTCACACTCTTAAGCTTTGCCAGTGAATTACATTTGTTTGGAAAATATAGTCAGAAAAATTTGTCAAAAAACTTAAGAAAAAGTAGTCCACTATTATACAACATAAAGTTGAAAGTCAGTCTGGGGATTTGAATAATAAAGTGAAACTATGAATGTTCAGATGAAATTAGAGTTCCCTTAATTGATTTTGTTAAATTTTATGATGAATATCTAATATTTTAGAGGGATATAAAATATTCTGAATTTATTGTTGTCGGTGGTACAATAAACCAGTGTACTTTTAGAATGTCCTAAAATAAAAATCGTTGAAAACTGCAAAAAGGTATAGAGCATGATTTCTGAAAAAATGAACCATTTATATCCTTTTCTTTTCAGAATCCATTTTCCAAACCTAAAGGATTGGTACAGTGTGTATATTTTCATCCAGTCAGGCCATTCTTATTTGTAGCTGTAAGTATGAGGGTTTTTTTTTTCAGGGTTTCTAAACAAATTTTGAGCCAATATGACATTTTGGCTTTTGGTTTTAAACATTTCATTCATCTGAATGGAACTGTTTCTAAGCCTGATCAATATCAATTTAACAATTTTTTTTTTATTAAAGCTGTTGATAAAATATAAATTGAACTGACCAATTTCAAGAAATTATAGATCAGGTACAGGTGTTTTTCTTGTCAAGTAATAAAGTTGTACATGTAATGATATTTTCAGACTCAAAGATATATTCGAGTATACAATTTATTGAAACAAGAATTAACAAAGAAGTTGATGACCAGCTGCAGATGGGTTTCTAGTATGTCTATTCATTCTGGTGGTAAGTCATTCTTAATTTTTACCGTCCTTAACCCGCTGATTCTTTTATAATCAATGTCTTGTTCCATTGTTCTCAGTTATTCATTGGTCAAAATTTCTTGCCATCCACTGATATAAAATCATTTGAGAAACAGATTCAAACACTGTATCTTGAGTTATACGATATTTCTTGATTATCAGCAGTCTCAAATAAAGAATTATCCACCAAACTCTATGAAGTTGTAGCATCTATATATTTTGGACCATTATCAAACTTGGAAACAATGATAATTAATACTTTATAAACTTTTCTGGATTTATCTTCTGACAACAGGAACATTCTCAAGTCCAATCATTTGAAAGCCAAGGATGTAAAACTGCATGAAAACGTGTTGAGCTATTTGATAAATTATAGAAATATCCATGAAAATGTGTGAAAAAATAACAAAACATTTGAACATGAGATGAAAGTCTACTCTAAGATGTTTTAGTTCACTTTCACATAAAATTTTTTACATATATTAACAAGTCAGCAATCCCCGATTACTTTTTTTACCATCAAGTTACAGTAATACGGCAGAAAATAGATGTAGTTACACTTAGGCAAATTAATCTGCCATTACTTAAAATCTCACAAGTTCACACAAAATTTTTACATCACAATTTTTTTTTAATTTGACACATAATTAAAAAGTGATTGCTACATGACATCAGAAGGTTATTTGGAGTAAGATCTAGGGTCATTTGAGACAATTCAGCTAATACCCAAAAGTGTAAATACGTCTAAAAACCCCATGATAATTGTAGTATTATGATATTTACAGGCGATAATCTTGTGATAGGAAGTTATGATTGTAAACTGACCTGGTTTGACTTAGATCTATCAACCAAACCTTACCAAACTCTCAGGTAAGTTCTAGCTCATGTTATGATTGTAAACTGACCTGGTTTGACTTAGATCTATCAACCAAACCTTACCAAACTCTCAGGAAAGTTCTAGCTCAAGTTATGATTGTAAACTGACCTGGTTTGACTTAGATCTATCAACCAAACCTTACCAAACTCTCAGGAAAGTTCTAGCTCAAGTTATGATTGTAAACTGACCTGGTTTGACTTAGATCTATCAACCAAACCTTACCAAACTCTCAGGAAAGTTCTAGCTCAAGTTATGATTGTAAACTGACCTGGTTTGACTTAGATCTATCAACCAAACCTTACCAAACTCTCAGGTAAGTTCTAGCTCATGTTATGTAAACTGACCTGGTTTGACTTAGATCCATCAACCAAACCTAACCAAACTCTCCGGTAAGTTCTAGCTCAAGTTATGATTGTAAACTGACCTGGTTTGACTTAGATCTATCAACCAAACCTTACCAAACTCTCAGGTAAGATCTAGCTCATGTTATGATTGTAAAATGACCTGGTTTGACTTAGATCTGTCAACCAAACCTTACTAAATTCTCAGGTAAGTTCTAGCTCATGTTGAGTTGCAGTTCATGTAAATTTTTTCATAAAAATAATAAAGTGATATTAATTTACCCACTGTTACACATATTTAGTTCAGGCTTTGCAAGGAAAAATATTTCTAATGGCTGCCATTGTCTAAACAGATTCACATTTGAATTTTTATTTAAAAATTAATAGAATAAGTATGGAAGCCAAACTTTTGCACACTCAATCCCTGAAACAAAAAGGATATATTTGATCCAGTATGAGCTTGCTTTTCAATTTACCTTCTCAGAATCTAAAGGACTATAGGCAATCTCATTGTTCGTACACCAAAATGAAAATAATGTTACATTATTGGTTGAATTTCCATTGTTTTAAACGTGTTTGCTTTTGAAAATATTACCTAGAATGCATTAGATTCTGAAATTGCAAATTGTATACATGTAAAATTGTTGAGAGGACAGTTTTGCATGGCCTGTACAAAGTTATAGAATTGTCGTAAAACTTTTATCCAATAATTATGATGTGGAATAGTATGTTTAAATAGGTATACAATATTATTGATGAAATCTGAATGAATAATCATTAATGTACAAGTAAGTCAAAACACAAAACATTGAATTTCCTCTAACTGCTTATAGACAAGTTAAATAAAACAAACGTTGAAACCATCTTAAGTATCTTAGAAACATGCAGAACACATGGAAGTCCCTTCTGCCATTCTGAACTTTTAAAAAGGAGTCAGTGAGACAGAGGTTTTACTGTCATTATTGCAAATTGCATACCTCACTAACATAATTGAACACAATTTCATGTACTATTAAGGCAAAAAATTGTATTTTTGTTATGAACCTTGATAATTTGAGTTCTACTGTATGAGCAATTTTTAGATCTGTTATACAGCTTTTTCCAGTTTCCAATACATGGAATACTTAGGCCTTGCTATTCATTTACAGACAATGTTCAGAAAATAAAAGAAGACCAAATGTGAAAAAATCAAATTTAGAACCGTTACCCATTATTACAATTGTAAAGCTGAATTTCATATTTGAAGTTAATTTTTAATGAATTTTGCTTTTATATTCTTTTAGTGATAATTTGTCATATTACACTAGTTGAGTGGTATGGGGTTTTCTAAGTTGTGTTGAAAGAGAATGTTTGAGGTTGCTTTGGAAAACAACGATAAACATGGTCTTTCAAACTTGAGGATGTTTCTCGGCCACATCTCATCTCGGGGCTGTTGCCTTTCGCTGATATTGTTGCTGATAAACCCCCTCTCTGTTGAAAAACCATTGATAATCTATAAATATCAATTAAGATATCAAAGCATTTAAAGAACTTTTTACAAGTTTATATTTTGGACATTGTCTGTTTATAGTTTGTACCTGAGCTAAATCTGTACATAGATATTGAACAATGATTTTGTCATACAAGTAATTGAAATATTTATTATATAGACATCATAAGAAAGCAATAAGACAAGTCAGCTTCCACAAGAGGTATCCATTATTTGCCTCAGCATCAGATGATGGAACAGTGATTGTCTGCCATGGAATGGTCTATAAGTAAGTAGAAAATAACAAAGTAGAAAAGTTGTCATAAAAACCAACAAACATTATTGAACCAAGATAAACAATGCAGGTTTCTAGTGAGAAAATTTTCATACCATTTGTCAAGATTGTTGGCCTCACAGTGAATATCTGTTTTTTCAAAGTCAATAAAACCACACATTAACCTCATTGAAAGACGGTAATTGTATAACACTATGTACATTATTTTCAAATCAGCTGATAATATAATCCTTTTAAAATTATGATTAGTTTCCACTGACTGCATGAACCAAATCTAAATTATTCAAAATCAATGTTTGAAGTATTGTTTACAATTGAATTACATTGTATGGGATTATAAAGAAAGTATGAATAGTATCAAAACATTGCTTCTGATTGTTTGCTTCTGCATTTATTTATTTTTTCATTTTTTTTAACAAAGTTTTATTGTTATAACATCCACTATGGTTACTCAGTTTTGTTATCAAGATTAGCTTTTAGCTCAATAGGTTCTAAAGCGTGCTTATTTTCTATGTTTTAAGTAGAAATTGTCTTCAAGTTTTATTTATAGCTTTGCATACAGGCAAAACACAATAGAATTCAAAATTAAATTTTTTTTGCATTGATCACATGACTAAAGAATGTCATAGTGAGTAAAACCCAAGGAAATTAATTTCCTGATCACATATGTTTACTGTCAATACATTGAGACACTGGATTTAAATTGTTTAATTAAGTTACGAGACAGACTGAAAAAGCATGTAGGTAATAAAGAAATGTGTTGAAAAATTGAATTAAATAAATAATTTGTTAATACATTTCATACAAGAAGCAAAATGGATGCATTGAAATTACAATTTTATAATTAAAACTACTCTGAAATTTTTCAACATTGGAGAGAAAAATTACACAAAAGTATAACTGATGACTTTAATGCACAAGTCAGATGCCAATTACTTTCTGAAATGACAAAAATATGAAGGCAGTTGTTGAGGGGGGTTGGGCTTTACCTCCTTGTCACCCTGAATGGCTTGGCCCTACACTTATTTGAGGTTTAAGTAGCCAGAAGACAACACCCCTATTTGTATCTTTTTTTTTAATTATTGAATGTACCCACTCCCTTATAACAAAATAATATTAATGATGATGATTGCTTAAGGTCCAGTGGCAAATATGTCATGCATATTCAGGATGAAAAAAATTTATTTCAGTATATATTTAAATTGTAATATTTTATTAAGCGCTTCAGTATAGCCCATTTTAGCGCCAGACTTTTAACCCATTTTAGCGAATAGTGAAATTATCAAAGCCCAATTTAGCGACAGAAAGTAGTTCATAAATTTATATAGTGTCAAGACCAACACTGCATTAAAATTATTGTCATTATTATACAGCACTTAATGTCTAAAAAGTAACTCAAATGTTCCAAATCCATTCTAGCATGGAATTTTATATACCAGAAAATGTAAGTAATGGGCTCTTGATATACCCCTGTACAATACTGATCATAAAATTGCGATACAAGCGGTTACTTCTATCTATCTTGTCTAATTGAGGTGCAGATTCCTCTATTCTTATTAATTTAATATATGATGCTGTTTGTAATTTGATGATAGTATCCAGAAAAAACCATCTCATATTGCACTTTTATTTCCTGCTTGTTTCAACAAACCTTCATGTTTAACCAAATTGTATATGCAAACATTTTAAACATTGAGGCAGCATAAATTACAGTTTTAGTATGGTGAGTTTTGCTAAAATGGGCTATTGAAAATACAGGTGATCGAATTAATCTGGCGCTAAAATAGGCTATATTGTCTGCGCTAAAATGTCCTGCGCCCACCAAAAGACACTGTTCACCTTATGATGTCTTTTGCTTATTTGTGTCCATGCTGTCTCCTTGATGTATACCTCATATCTCAATTTAAATCACCCTGAACGTGGAAGGTGCGTTTGACTCTAATCTAAATTGACTAGGATTGTCAGTTTTCCTGCCAAAGGTCGGTGATTCTCTTTGGGCACTCTGTCTTCCTCCACCAATAAAAACTGGTTGCCATGAAATAGCCAATAGAGCAGAAAGTGGTGTTAAACACCAAAAAATCAATCAATAATTTTAAATCAACAAAAAATCTGGGAAATAATTTTTACAACAGCAGTTTTCTAAAGAGTGATGCATCCTTAAATGTTGTTTCTTTTTTATTTCAGTGATTTACTACAGAATCCTTTAATAGTACCTGTCAAAGTTTTACATGGACATAAAATTACAAAAGATCTAGGTGTAATAGACTGTGAATTCCATCCAACACAACCTTGGGTGTTTTCCAGTGGAGCTGATGGAACTATTAGATTATATACCTAATAAAAATAGGATGAACAAATTATTATCTTTGTGTGCTGCAAACTTATTAGCTAATGTGTTTAAATAAACTTAAGATGTCTATGAAATGAAAGAAAACTCTACCTTTGCCTGCTAGTTATTTTGTTAAGTGAGGGTATCCAAATTGCACCTATTTTGACAGTTTTTTCAATCATGTTTATTAAAGAAACAGACAAAAGTTTCTGTTCCCTGTTTATTTTGTAGATGTATTTATATTCACTATATAGTTCCAAAAATTTTATTTTCAATCATACTGAATCATAGAAAAGTTGGTTTGAACCAACCTCCAAACAACCAAAGATTCTGTAATGAGGAGTACCTTAATTGCATACATGCTTAACTTCTCATTCGTAAAAATCGAATATTCTGATGTTTTGTTTTATTTTTAGAACAATTTGACAAAAGCCTATGCCTACTATGCATTTGTAAGAAATTGATGCCTGTGACATATTTTGTATGCTCATTTTTTAAAGTTGACTATGTTGAAAGATGTGAATAATGGCATTATTAAAATATGAATTGTTCAGTCCCTAAGATAACCTATAAGAGTTCTACTGCTCTTTTGTAAAATAAGTGCAATCTGTGATGTTACGTGCTGTAGAGGTCTGCTTAAAGTACATCAACCCACTGATGTATCTTACTCAATTAGCCAAACAGCTTTTGTTATTACTTTTAACTTGATAACCATTATTATCTTTTTTTATCCAGTATAGTGAATCTTCCCAAAATTTCTATCACCCAATGTAAATGTATGATAACAGTAAAAACATGCTGTTAGCTCTATAGAACAATCAAAAGGCACACTTACATTAGAAACCTGACCTAAATGAGCCAATCAGAAGTTTCACATTTACATTAAAAGCCAGCCTGAAAAGAGTCAATCAGATGTTTCACATTTACATTAGAAACCAGACATATAATGAGCCAATCAGATGTTTCACACTTACATTAGAAATCAGACCGGAAAAGAGTCAATCAGAGGTTTCACACTTACATTAGAAACCAGACTTATAATGAGCCAATCAGATGTTTAACACTTGCATTAGAAACCAGACATATAACGAGCCAATTAGATGTTTCACACTTACATTAGAAACCAGCCCAAAAAGAGCCAATCAGATGTTTCACACTTATATTAGAAACCAGCCTGAAAAAGCCAATCAGAGGTTTCACACTAACATTAGAAACCAGACCTATAATGAGCCAATCAGATGTTTCACACTTACATTAGAAACTAGCCTGAAAAGAGCCAATCCAATGTTTCAGACTAATATTAGAAACCAGACCTATAATGAGCCAATCATATGTTTCACACTTACATTATAATCCAGCCTGAAAAGAGCCAATCAGAGGTTTCAAACTTACATAAGAAACCAGACCTATAATGAGCCAATCAGAGGTTTCCAGGGGCAGATCCAGGATTTTAGGTAAAGGGGGGGGGGGGGGGGGGGGGGGGGCGTAAACTTAAATTTTCATCGAGCAGATTGAGGCGAAAATGTTATTGAGGTAAAATTATCTAAATATTCTTTATTAAGCTGAGGACAACCCATGCTTTGCAAATTTTAGGGGGGCACACTTACATAAGAAACCAGACCTGAAAAGATCAAATCAGAGTTTTCACACTGACTTAGAAACCAAATCTGAAAAGAGCTAAACAGAGGTTTCACACTTACATTAGAATATAAAGGCAACAGTAGTATACCGCTGTTCCATAGTCATAAATTGATTTAAGGATGTTTGCTACTCTGTTTCAAAATAACAAGCTTTTTAAAAGACTGTTATGAATTGATAGTATATAAATAAAGGAACTAAAAAAGCAGAAAAAAATTAAGGGTCCGTGTGCTTGTTTTTGAGATATAAGCCATTGAAAATTTAGTGGGAAATAATTCTCTCTAGACTTTTCTTACATTTAACATTGGCACCCTTTTTCTTTAAAAAATTATGAAAAATTAACAAGGATTTTATAGCATTTTCAAATATGGTTATTAAAACTATATGTAATAAAATTATGAAAAGAAAAATAGGGGTTAGCGGGCAAAATTTTTATTGGCACTAACATGGATAAAACTAGAGGATTCTGAATATCTGACAAAAAGTCAAAAACAAGAGTAGCGAACATCCTTAACTGAAACAAATCCGGTGTCATATGGTATTTTGAACCCCATGGAAAATTGACCCCGGGGTCAAAATACCACTATGGTAAAATGACCCCCCCCCCCCCTGTATGGAAAATTGACCCCTCATGGTAAATTGAACCCCCTTGTTTTTTTATAATTATAATTATTAGAACATTATACATTATTTTAAAGCTTATTATGGATTGAAAATCAGACATACCAAAAGGGGAGGTAAATTTTCCATGGTAGGAAAAAAAAAACCATGGCTTGGTATAAGTGCTCTAAACATGCTGAAGTCTTTACCATTGAAGCGTTTTGACTAGACCATGTACCTTGAATGCTTTGATTAATTGAAATTCTAACACATAAAGGGAGTTAAATTTACCATGGTAAAAAATAGGGTGGGGGTCAAATTACCATGGCTCAGTAAAATTGTTAAAACGTCTTTACAATATGACTTATATGTACCATATATTAATTATAGTATTAAAACTTTGACAAGTAGTTTGAATAAAATAATTTGATTTTTGAAATTGGAGGTGTATAGACTAGGGGGTTCATGGCAATGGGGAGGGGGGATCAAAATACCATATCAAGGAAATATGGTAAAAAAATCTTTTCCATCATGTTTCATATATACCAAATACTAGTTACAGCATTATAACTGTGTAAAGGAGTTTGAATAGATATAATTTTTATACGCCCGTTTACGGGACGTATTATGGTATACCGTTGTCCGTCTGTCCGTCTCTCCGTCCGTCCGTCTGTCCGTCCGTCCGTCTGTCCGTCTGTCCGTCCGTCGTCAACATGTCGGACATTAACTCAAAAACGCTTTAACCAATCTGCATAAAACTTTGGTGAATTGTTTATATCTATTGACGTGAGCTCCCTTTCGTTTTTTATAAATTTTAGATTTTAAGTTTCCGAGTTATGGGGTTTTATTCATTAAAAAAAGGGGGATTTTCCAGTTTTCGGACAATAACTCATGAATGCTTTCACCAACTTGCAAGAAATTGTGGTGAATTGTTTATATCTATTGTGATGAGCTCCCTTTTGATTTTTATATATTTTAGATTTTACGTTTCCGAGTTACAGGGTTTTATTCATAAAAAAAGGGGGATTTTCCAGTTTTCGGACAAAAAATCAAAAATGCTTTCAACAGTTCTTATGAAACTTTGGTGAATTGTTTATATCTATTGATGTAAGCTCACTTTAGAATTTTATAAATTTTACATTTTACACTTCTGAGTTATGGGGTTTTATTCATTAAAAAAGGGGGGATTTTCCAATTTTCGGACAATAACTCAAAAATGCTGTCAGCAATTCTCATGAAACTTTGGTGAATTGTTTATATCTATTGCTGTAAGCTCCCTTTACATTTTCATAAATTTCTAATATGACATTGAGAATTAATTGAACTGTATTTGTTTATAGTCTGACAACAGATTTACTAAGTATTGCGCAACAGCACAGTGTATTGCACAACAGCAAGAAATCTTTAATTGAATATAAATTCAATTCATATAACCAATTTCAAGTTCTTTGACTACATTTATTCAGAAACCTATAATATGTCAAATATTTAATTACAATCCAAATTCAGACCTGTATCAAGCTTGAATATTGTGTCCATTTTTGCCCCAACTGTTCAGGGTTGGACCTCTGCGGGCGTATCCAGCTGCGCTCAGCGAAGCAGTTTATTTATATTTGAGGTGTAAGTGGGGGGTTCATGCATCAATACTATGGCAGGGGGGGGGGGGGGGTCAAAATACCATGGCTAAGTAAAATTTTCAAAACATAATTTCCAGCATGTTTAATACATACAAACTACTTATTGGAGTATTATTACTATGTAAAGGAGTTAGAATAGCAATTTTGTATTAAATTAGAGGTCTATAGTAGAGGGTTCAATATACCATGGCAGGGGGGTCAAAATACCATGGCTAAGTAAATTTTTTAAAACAACTTTTTAAGCATGTTAAGTACATACAAACTACTTATTGGAGTATTATTACTATATAAAGGATTTATAATAGCTAGAATTTTTGAAATAAGAGGTCTATAGAAGGTGGTTCAATATACCATGGCAGAGGGGTCAAAATACCATGGCTAAGTAAAATTTTCAAAACATCTTTTAAAGCATGTTAAATACATACAAACTACTTAGTGGAGTATTATTACTATGTAAATGAGTTAGAATAGCTAGATTTTTTTGAAATTAGAGGTCTATAGGAGGGGGTTCAATATACCATGGCAGGGGGGTCAAAATACCATGGCTAAGTAAAATTTTCAAAACATCTTTTCCAGCATGTTAAATACATACATACTACTTATTGGACTATTATAACTATGTAAAGGAGTTAGATTTACTAGAATTTTTGAAATTAGAGGTCTATAGTAGGGGGTTCAATATACCATGGCGCAGGGGGGTCAAAATACCATGGCTAGGAAAAATTTTCAAAACATCTTTTCCAGCATGTTAAATACATACAAACTACTTAGTGGACTATAACAACTATGTAACGGAGTTAGAATAATCGGAATTTTTGAAATTAGAGGTCTTTAGGAGGGGGTTCAATATACCATGACAGGGCGGTCAAAATACCTTGGCTAAGAAAAATTTTACTTAGCCATGGTATTTTGACCCCCCTTCCATGTAATATTGAACCCCCTACTATAGACCTCTAATTTAAAAAATTCTAGCTATTCTAACTCCTTAACAGAGTAATAATAGTCCACTTAGTAGTATGCATGTAATTAACAGGCTGGAAAAGATGTTTTGCAAATTTTACTTAACCATGGTATTTTGACACCCCTGCCATGGTATATTGAACCCCCTACTATAGACCTCTAATTTCAAAAATTCTAGCTATTCTAACTCCTTCATATAGTAATAATACTCCAATTAGTAGTATGTATGTAATTAACAAGCTGGAAAATATTACTTTTACTGTTAAGTCTGTTTTTTTGTGATATCCATTTTACGTGACTCTGTACTTATATATCCCGTCATACATTGAACGACAAATTAATTTATGTCTACCTGTGCGAATTTCAAACGCGCGATTTTACGCCAGTACTTAAACCTTCCATCCTTTATGGGTGGATTTAACAAAGATAAATAAAATCGTATAATAAAAAAGCAAAATGAGGATGTTAAATTTGATGTATGCCTTTTTGTGCTTCTTAGTTACATTTGTTTGTTTTTATAGTGATTAAGATGATAACACAATGTTGACTGCTGTACCCCTATTTTTGACATTTTTACCTATTGTGTCTGTTTGTTTTGTTCACGCATCGTTGTCAATATAATGGAATTTGATGCGACTGTCATACAAGTGAGAGGTTTAGCTAGCTATAAAACCAGGTTCAATCCACCATTTTCTACATAAGAAAATGCCTGTACCAAGTCAGGAATATGACAGTTGTTATCCATTCGTTTGATGTGTTTGAGCTTTTGATGTTGCCATTTGATTAGGGACTTTCCTTTTTATACGCCCGTTTACGGGACGTATTATGGTATACCGTTGTCCGTCTGTCCGTCCGTCGTCAACATGTCGGACATTAACTCAAAAATGCTTTAACCAATTTGCATAAAACTTTGGTGAATTGTTTATATCTATTGACGTGAGCTCCCTTTTGTTTTTTATAAATTTTAGATTTTACGTTTCCGAGTTATGGGGTTTTATTCATTAAAAAAAGGGGGATTTTCCAGTTTTCGGACAATAACTCAAGAATGCTTTCACCAACTTGCAAGAAATTGTGGTGAATTGTTTATATCTATTGACATATGCTCCCTTTCGATTTTTATATATTATAGATTTAAAGTTTCCGAGTTACAGGGTTTTTTTCATTAAAAAAGGGGGATTTTCCAGTTTTCGGACAAAAAATCAAAAATGCTTTCAGCAGTTCTTATGAAACTTTGGTGAATTGTTTATATCTATTGACATAAGCTCCGTTTAGAATTTTATAAATTTTACATTTTACATTTCTGAGTTGTGGGGTTTTATTCATTAAAAAGGGGGGATTTTCCAGTTTTCGGACAATGACTCAAAAATGCTTTGAAACTTTGGTGAATTGTTTATATCTATTGATGTAAGCTCCCTTTACATTTTCATAAATTTCTAATATGACATTGAGAATTAATTGAACGTTATTTGTTTATAGTCTGACAACAGATTTACTAAGTATTGCGCAACAGCACAGTGTATTGCACAACAGCAAGAAATCTTTAATCGAATATAAATTCAATTCATATAACCAATTTCAAGTTCTTTGACTACATTTATTCAGAAACCTATAATATGTCAAATATTTAATTACAATCCAAATAAAGACCTGTGTCAAGCTTGAATATTGTGTCCACTTTTGCCCGAACTGTTCATGGTTGGACCTCTGCGGGCGTATCCAGCTGCGCTCAGCGAAGCAGTTTATTGAATTTTCCTCGGAGTTCAGTATTTTTTTTAACCC
Source organism: Mytilus californianus (assembly GCF_021869535.1). Lineage (NCBI taxonomy): Eukaryota > Metazoa > Mollusca > Bivalvia > Mytilida > Mytilidae > Mytilus > Mytilus californianus. Next base: position 9,368,585 of record NW_026262701.1, on the reverse strand, counting down.
CCTACTATAGACCTCCAATTTAAAAAAAAATATCATACCCAACATATTGTACATTAGATAATCTGCAATACTATTTATCTAAAACAGGGGGGTTCAATTTTCCATGGTGGGGTTCAAAATACCATATTGGATAAATGACCCCGGGGTCAAAATACCATGCGGTATAATGACCCCGGGGTCAATTTTCCATATGGTATTTTGACCCCGGTTCACTTTTCAGGGGGTTCAAAATACCATATGACACCGGGTCACAAACTTAACCGAGGGAAATACATCAACTATAAGAGGAAAACAACGGAACAACAGAAACATTGAACTGCTACAGGTATGAATAGACCCATCCAAAAGTTTCTCATTTAGTTTAGAAACCAGAACAGAGAAGAGCAAATCAAAGATTCTCCTACCATACAAAGTGTATATAAATATAGATCTCGGGGTCACCAAGTCACCGTTTATTTAAATTTTCTTAAACAAAAATTAGGTCAGATTCTTTGTGATGGAGCTGCAACACACTATATGACTTATCTTTTGATCCAAGAAAGATCAGTTATTTACTGATATTTCTTGTAAAAAGCACAAGTTTTGAATTGAGACTTCCAGGTTGTAAAAACTAGAGGAAGAATGGAGGAAATAATAATATAATACTGGTCAAACAAAGAAGTGTGGAATTGATTTTAGTACTGGCTTTATTGTTAAAACTCATTAACCTGTGAATACTGCACATACTAAATGTCTAAATTAATGTCCCTGGACTTCAGTTGAATAAAAACTTGAGTATCTGTAGAACACAGAAAATTTATGTGTAATTTAATTTAGTGTGTTTTGTATATATGAACAGTTTTACCATCGTCAAGAATAACCAGAAGTTCATTTGTTTCTCGATTATAACTTAATCCACGTGGTTGTTTTATTCCATCTTCAAAACTTAGGATCACTTCGCCTTCTCCATGTGGAGATATTTTATGAATATTGTAGGTGATATATCCAGCCACATAAACGTTACCATTGTTATCTACAGCAACTCCCTTGGGTAATTTTAGATCATGACTAGAATAGAATTCTCTTTGTTGACCAGTTGCAGTTATCAGATAGACCTTATCACCATAGTTACTTGAGCAGAACATATCACCATATTTGTTCATGAATGTATCCCTAGGGTCAAATATTGTTTTTATTTGCTGTAATATTCTACCATTATCTTTATCGATATTACATAGAGTCCATCCTTGACTTCTTACCCACATTTTCTCATTCAATGTACATACTGCCCAGAAGTTTCCGTCATCAGTAATAAGCTTAACAACAGTCATTGTTTGTGTGTCTACAACTTTGATTCCAGAGCCGAAAGTGACGACTGCACGTCCTTTGTCACACATTGCTACACCTAGTGGTTGGTGGTCTAAGTACATTTTAATGACATCTGAACCATCATTCTTACAAGAATACAAACAGTTTTCATTGAAAGCACAGAAAAGAAGACGATTATTTGGAATAAAGCAACATCGAAAGACTCTCACATCTTCACCTAAGTGTGAGGAACTAAAGGATTTCATTAATGAAATGCATCTATCTGACCCAGAACGAAAATGTGTATTGACAGTATCTGTCACATAAAGGATGCCCATTGAGTGGAATAAATTTTGAAAATTAATTACTTCTTCTGAAGGTCTGAATTCCATACTCCGGATAATAGCTTTCATTTGAGCATCTTCAACAACTGCCTTTTGTCTTTCAGTTTCTAACTGCATACGTTCAAGAGTTCGGAACATATTTGAATCGATTTGATGTGGCCTAACTGAGTGAATTTTATTCCTCGAGGTGGTTAAATCTTCATACATGTTTCTCATGCTGCACACAGTTTCATTTGTGTTCTGTGTGTAAACTCTGCAGGACTCTGTAACTTCTGAAACTATTTTGATTTCTAAGTAATCCAAATGTGAATTGATTTGCTTTCGAATTTCAGATATTTTATCCTTGATTTTTTGTTTTTCCGAAAGTGATTCAGACAATGCATTATTCAATTCTCCCATTATTTTTTCCATTTTATGCATCAATTCTAAAGTATCTTTCTTCATGTCAGATATCTGTGTTCCCTCTTGAACATCTTTAATGGCCTGTTCGATAGATATTATTGACGTACAGTTGGAATGTTCCTCTCGTACACACGTAGAACATACTATTTTATCATGTTCATTACAACATAAATTCAGGATCTGGTTTGAATGAAATGTGCAGTGTTCTGTTGATCTATATACATCAGCTGAACTTTCATTAGGTGAAGTTTGTGCGGGAGAGAACTGTGACTTATTATCTTTTCCCTCAACTATATTATGTGGACTTGATAATTTCTTATGGACAACAGCGCATGACTGGCAAACACGTTCAGAACAAGTACTACACCACAGGTCAGCACCAGTTTCCAAACCATCCCGGAAACAACCAGCACAACTTTCTTCAGACATTCTGAAATGTGACTCAGAAAAATAACTTGCAACATAAAATATGCAAAGCAGATATCTACAAATGTACTTGTCATGTAATGTCAACATGTTTTGTAAGGCAGTAATGTTTTTGCATTTGCATTGAAGTATTTGTTATTTTGGGTTCGTATTCATTGAATAACAGACATATAATATGCTGTATAATGTATGTCTCTATATGAATGGGATTATGAATTAAAAAAAATATTCATTTGAAGAAAAAATGATATTCACCGCGCTAAGCGTCACATGCTTTACGTGTAAAGTTTTCGTAAAATGTTTGACGTATGCATAATTGTCATAGAGCATTTTTTTCTCAGAATATGGAAAAACAAATAGTCTTTTGTTTTGGTTACCTTTTGTGACCCTACTTGACCCTAATGACGTCAGGAATTCAGGTCAACGGGTCATCGTGCTGTGCAGTATAATTGACGTACCGATTTGATTGGTCAATAACTGTGTTAACACATTATGTCATCAATTTATTTGAACGTTTTGGAGAGAATCAGTAAATATCAGTTTTGCAAAAGCCAATAAAATCTCATATTTACCTCAACAAAAGATAGTAATTTAAAATACCTTTATATAATAACACTTCAAAGAACTTGGTCGACATGTTTCGCTTGCGATTTATACACAGATAAATATAGAAAAATTAAGTTTGTTAGAAAGTGAACTTGAGTTCGTTTTTGTCGAGCCTGCGAAATTTATTTCGCGAAAGCGAGACCGCGATCCTTGATTCCGGCGTCGGCGTCGGCTTCGTCAACATTTAGGTTCAGTCTGTGGTTAAAGTTTTGTAAGCCATCCATAACTTTGTCAAACCTTCATGGAATTTTATGAAATTTGGACAGAAGCTTGTTTATGACCAAAATACAGTGTCCAGAGCAAATTTTTGAAAATATTTATTTTTATTTTTCCGTATTTTCCTGATAAATGGACTTAGTTTTTTACAAATAACATTCAGATTCAGTCTGAGGTTAAAGTTTTTCATTCATCAATAACTTTGTCAAACCTACAGGAAATTTTATTAAATTTATTTGGACAGAAGCTTGTTTATGACCAAAATACAGTATCTAGAGCAAAATTTTGAAAATATTTATTTTCTTTTTCCGTATTTTACTGATGAATGGACTTATTTTTTTTTACAGTTAAAATTCAGATTCAGTCTGAGGTTAAATGTTTTTCAGTCATCAATAACTTTCTCAAACCTACATAGAATTTTATTAGATTAATTTGGACAGAAGCTTGTTTATGACCCAAATACAGTATCCAGAGCAAAATTTTGAAAATATTTATTTTCATTTTTTCCTATTTTACTGATAAATGGACTTAGTTTATTTTACAGTTAACAAGTAGATACAGTTTGGGGTTCAAGTTTGTTACACATCAAATACTTTGTGAAACCTTTATAGAATTTTATGAAACTTTGGTAGAAGCTTTTTAATGATTAAAAGATAAAAGATAATGTCTGAAGCAAACGTTTGAAAATACATATTTATTTTCAGTATTTTTCTGATAGATGGACTTAGTATTTTACGGTTAACATTTACAGAAGTCTGGGATTCAATTATTTTGACATGATTAGTTTGTAAACCTTCATAGATTGTTGTGAAACTTGGACAGAAGCTAATCTTCAAGACCAAGAAATAGCATCTAAAGAAAAAGTTTTAATTTTTTTTAAATTCTGTATTTTACTGATAAATGAACTCACTTTTTATGTCAACATTACACTTTTACACTGACATCAGCAATCGAAGGCGGACACAGGGTTCCGTGGAACCCCTTACAAATTTTGTTCTATGATGCATGACATATTTTTGAAGGCTTGGTATCTAATGGTCTTCCAATTCGCAAGGCTTGCCTTCTACTCCGATGTTGGAGGGTACTTTTTCCAGGCGCGTCGGTACCATTGAGAAATTTTTTATCGCCGATCATAGGAAATAGTGTTGTCAGAAAAGTTCATCTGTAAAATTATTTGGTATAGTCCTTTTATAAAAGCGGGAGGTTTAGCTAGACACAAAACCAGGCTCAACCCACCATTTTGTCTTAAAATGTCCTGTACCAAGTCAGGAAAATGGCCATTGTTATGTTATACTTCGTGTATGTGTTGCATTTTTGTGTTGTATTTCTGTTGTGTCGTTGTTCTTCTGTTATATTTGATGTGTTTCCCTCAGTTTTAGTTTGTAAAGTTTGTTTTTTTTCTCAATCGATTTATGAATTTCGAATAGCGGTATACTACTGTTGCCTTTATTTTAGATCTTCTGGCATTGGTAATCTGTAATCTGTATATATTTATAGTTAATAGTACCGCGTTGTATGTGGTTGTTCCCGTCTCTCGTTAAGATAGATACATGTAGGTTGGTATCGGAAATCTTTGGTAACCTTGGTTTCCTTTTTGTTGATTAGTCGCACACGTGGAATATTTCGTAGTCCGTATATATGCTGGTGGCCTGTAGATCGGCGCTACAAAATATTCCACACGTGCGACTAGTCAACAAAAAAACCTCAAGAAACCATGATACCAAGATTTCAGATACCAAGCTACATGTATCTATATGATTTTTTTTCAACAACTGGGTCAATGCCACTGCAGATGGAGGTTTCCTCCCCGAGGGTATCACCAGCCCTGTAGTCAGCACTTCTATGTTGACACGAATTATCATTGTTATGGTCAGTCTTCTAAATTAACTGTTTACAAACCTCTGAATATGTCGAAATTTCAACCCCAGGAATATATTACCCTAGCTGTATTTTGCAAAACCTTTCGGAGTTTTGGGTCTTCAATGCACTTTAACTTCGTACTTTATTTGGCCTCTTGAACCTTTTTTTTATTTCAGCGACACGGCATGATTAGTCTTTTGTAAATGAAACGCGCCTGGCGTACACAATTTTAAACCGGTATCTATGATGAGTGGGTCTATGCCACTGCTGGTAGAGGTGTCCTCGCCGAGAGTATCACCTGCCCAGAAGTCAGTACTTCTAGGGTGACATGCATTATCATTGGTATGCTCACAATTATAAATCCTTTGAATTTTTCGAAACACTAAGGATGTTCTAACCCAGGAATATATTACCTTCGCTGTATTTGATACAACCTTTTTGGAATTTTGGGTCTTCAATGTTCTTCAACTTCGTACTTTATTTGGACTTTTGATTTTTTTTTTATATTTGAGTGCCACTGGTAAATCTTTTGTTCGCGAAAAACGCGTCTGACTTACACAATTTTAATCCTGGTATCTATGATGAGTTTATTTACAACCAATTCGTCGATGACATTGCTAGAGGAGGTTTCCTCCCTGAAGGTACCATCAGCCCAGTAGTCAGCACTTCTGTGTTGACATGAATTATCATTGGTCATAACTATAAATTAACTCATTGCAAACATTTGCATTTTTCGAAATACTAAAGATTGTCTACCCAGGAATAAATAACCTTAGTTGTATTTGACCAAACTGTTCGGAATTTTGGGTCTTCAATGCTCTCAATAACTCTTTGAAGTGGTTATGTCATATATATAGGTATTTAACCCTCCTATTTTTATAAATGTCTCCAGGAACAAACAATGTGTTACAAGCCCTGAAGTTAATCGAGGATTTTTATTATATACAAATTCTTGAGTTAATTCACAAATTCATAAAATGTTATTTTAACGTATATAGCATTAACTGTAAATTAAAAAAAAAAAGGATAAACAATAAGAAACTGAAAATTTTAAGTTTGTATAAGGTGTTTTATTTCCTGCTAAATATGATAACATATATTAAATAACAGCGTAGCTAGACATTTAAGGTTAATCAATTCCACATTTCACTTTTTTGTAAAACTTGTTTATAGTCATTTAAATCATAGGGATAAATATAGAGTGTTCGTAAAGTATTATTTTGTAACTTTTTAGTAGACAAGGTCATGAATCAGCAATAACTGCGTTGATCCGAAATTTTACAAGTGTCATCTAAATCCTTTATCCTAAAATTTTAAGTCTCCTGTCATGTTGAATAAACGATTAACGATTGGACATGTTGAAATTATAGATTTTGACTAAATTAAATATGTTATTTATACACCAAAGTTGTATCTCACTCAAGCAACGATGGCGACAAAAGACAAAACGTCCAGGAAAGGCGAAATATTACAACGTGTCACATTTACCAACACCTTCTTGAATCTGGTGCATTGTGGCGAATGAAAATCCAATATACTTTAAAATAGACCAGACCGTTAATTCAGTCTGATTCAAACTAAAAGGTAACATTTTCAGTTCGGCAACAAAAGCCCAACACAGTCAGTGAATGAATGATTCATTGCAATAACATATTTTTTTGGAATATCAAGGTCAAGTCTTACACTACATCTACATTCTGTAATTTCTTTGTCTGAGTGTATTTTTACTCTATGCTTACATGATAATTCTCTATTGATAAAAGTGATTAACAGGTCAAGGTCAATATCCTGATAAATTTTTAGAAAAATAGGACAACACATTTTGAAGTTTTTGCCTCTGAAATGCCCATTTTAGCAAATTTCACAGTTTCAGGCTTATATCTCTAAAATTAAAGCAATAAAGGCAAAATTAACGTGGGTAAAACTGATCAATAAGTCAAGGTCTATAGCCTATGGAATTTTTGAGAGAGAATAAAACGGACAACCCGTTTTGGAGTTATTGCCCTTGAAATGTTTTTTTTTCCAAAATTTTTAAAAGTTTTTGTGTATTATCTTTTAAACTATAACAGATAGAGAGGCATTTTAAACAGTAAATATATTCAGAACAATAAGATGTACAAATAATTTAATATGACAGAAATTGTCAATTTACCCCTAATAGGACTTGTTGCCTGTGAATGATGATTTTTACCTTTTATGCGTTATTCGAGGCGGAAACCACAGTAGAGAGAGAATTCAATAGTAAAAATGTTCAGTAAAGTAAGATCTACACATAAGTCAAACGGAAGAAATCATCAATTGATCCCTTATAGGAATTATTGCCCTTGAAAGATGAATTTATCCAATTTTTGCAGAAACCATAATCGATAGAAAGTAACTGTAACAAACAAAATGATTCAGAAAAATAAGATCAACAAATAATTCACCATGGAAAAATAGTCAATTAGCTCCTGATAGGAGTTGTTGCCTTGAAATGTGGTTTTTACCCTTTTTTTGCCTTTTTTGCAGAAACCATAACAGATAGAATAAAATTGTTTTCGGTAAAGTTATAAAACACGATAAAATATACAAATAAGTCAACATGTCCGAAGTGGTCAACTGACTTCTTATAGGAGTTATTGCCCATTTCATGATTTTTTGGAAAATGACGCTGTTACAGCGTCAATTTTACTATACCATAGACCAGATTTCATTTTATCGCTTCTAAGCCGCCTTCCGAACTCGGTTCCGTATTTTACATACCTATGTCCTGTACAGAAAATGACGCCTGTTAAAGCGTCAATTTTACTATACCATTGACCAGATTTCATTTTATCGCTTCCGCTCGTCTCCACGCCGCCTTCCGAACTCGGTTCCGTATTTTACATACCTATGTCCTGTACAGAATTTCATTCTTAACCTATCTATAAGTTTATTGTTATTAAATGGTATTTTGAGCTATCCCTTTGGTATTTTTTCGTATTGATATGAGCTTTCGCTTTTATGTGCATGACTTTACAATCCGTAAAAAATCGGAATAGAAATAGATCCGTATTGTTATGGTTTTGGACTTTTTACATACCAATGATAACAAATCGCTATCGCTAGAAAAAGTTCTTGAAAGAATGTTTACCTTTCTTGTCAGCTGAACTTTGAAACCATTCAAAAAAAATAATCGGAATCATCTTGAAATCATACGAAAGATATTGGTCTTTATTAAGATTTAAGAAGTTTTTAAGAATGATACGGCTATAGCCACGCGGTGCGTATGGATTTGTTTACAAAGTTACTGCTGCATAATATAGGTCAAAAACGCAGGGGCCAGTTCTATTAAAGAATAAAATGGCGATAATTGCAGAAGTTTTTCTGTCAAAAAGACTTTATTTCTTTCTGGATTTCTTCACTTTAAACAGAATTATAAGATGCAGAAACTTTATGAAAGGAGAAGGCAGTGCTCAATGAATCATACCAAAAGTATTAAATGAAAGTTTTACCCTTTCTTTGACAACGTGGTCTCGTCCATTTTTGAAACATTACGATTATTTCATTACTTTTTCGAGTTAACAACTAAACTATTCAACCTGTATTGTTTTGAGAAAAGCATTCCCGTTGTCCAGGTGTTCATTACAAGCCCGTATTTTACTAGTCCAAATAAATATGAAATCTTGAAAGGCTATTATATTTTTTTTCTTTGACACCTTACATCGAAGGCGTCAAAGAAAAAAAATATAATAGCCTTTCAAGACGTCATAATTATTTGGACTAGTATTTTACGATTAACTTGCTTTCGCTATTTTCAAAATCGGATACGAAAATTTCTTGAAAAGAAAAATATTGAGATTTGCCATCCACTTTTCAGTAACTTTTAACTAAATATTAATTTAAAATAAATGTTAACTGTGGATTACTTGGATAAGGAATGGCATTTAATGATTCCTAGAGATACAACAAAATGTGTAAACAGGAAGTTGTGGAGGGAGACAATTTCATTGGGCAAAATTTAAAGTGCTAAAACAAGTATTGTCAAATCTTGTAAAATATTTCTGGTGGCAATAATTCAGACATTCATAAAATAACCAAACACAACTTTTAAAGGTGGTTGAAATGTTTCAAGTAAATTATGAAGCTGTAAAGAATATATAACTAGTTTATATGTCAAACAACCGAAAGTGAGAAAAAAAAGATATACCTACTGTGCTACATTTAGGGACGGGTGGTAATAAAATCAAATTATTTAAGTTATCTAGGCATTTTGATTTTTAAAGTTTAATTAATAATTGAAATGTCACTTATTTGCATTTCAGTTAATGCACATGGCAAATGTATAAAAAAAATCCAGGTCCTTGTCTATTCAATATAATAAAACTAACATGGTAGTTATAAATAAATGTAACACCAAGTCACAAACATGAAACTTAAGGTGAATCAATCCTAAATCGGGCGCTAATACCACAGCGCTATAAAAAAATCCTGGGGAGAACACTGGATTGTATTGCTTTCAGAGTTATATAATACACCTTGCCTAAGAAAAAGGTCTAGCTAGGTCATTTTAAAAAAATGAGGCTATAATGATGTAAAGTGACTTATAACTGCCAACAGCCACATTATTTAGACTCTGGTGGATAGTTATCAGACTGTTATCTCATTGGCAATTATGTAACCACATCTCCTTATTTTAGTACGGGTTAATTATTTGAAATAAATGACTCACAAACATTAGATCAATTGAAGAAAGATAATTCTGCAATAATGTATGTTGTCATTTAAAGATTTCAGTTTATATATATATATATAAATATCAACAATGAAATTTGGTTGTATAAATGGTGTCACTTTATTTGTAATTGTCAAACTAGTATAACAATACTATTGTCTAAATCTACAGAATTTGATCATCCTTTCAGTAACAGAAATAACAATGTCACTAAGTCACTTATAACTTATCTCTTAAATAAGGACTATGCAGGCTCCTCATCATCATTTTGTTAAATAATTCTACAAAGAAGGGGATAGTCTGTTAATGTATCCTTGACTTAGAATAATGAAATTGCAAGAAACAATTTCACATATAACTTTGAATATTGTAGATCGTTCAGTTAGTCTTGAGCTATTTCTTTATACAAAAGAAACAACCAGTATATACATATAGTCATGTTACACCACTGTCCCAGGTTAGGGGGAGGATTAAGATCCCGCTAACATGTTTAACCCCGCCACATTCTGTATGTATGTGCCTGTCCCAAGATAATTCAGTGGTTGTCGTTTGTTGATGTGTTACATATTTGTTTTTCGTTTATTTTTTATGCCCCCGCCGTAGCGGAGGGGCATTAAGTTTTACCCTTGTCCGTCTGTACGTACGTACGTCCCAAAATTGGTTTCCGTTCTCTAACTGATTTTTTCGTTTCCGTTCTCTAACTTTAGTTTGCCTCAACCAAATGTTATGAAAATTATACATAATGCTTATTACCACAAAACACAGATCAAGTATGAATTTTGGTGGCGTCACTTTTATCGTTCTAGAGTTATGCCCCTTTACAAATGGAAAAATTGCTGAATTTTTCGTTTCTGTTCTCTAATTTTAGTTTGCCTCAACCAAATGTTATGAAACTTATACACAATGCTTATTACCACAAAACACAGACCAAGTTTGAATTTTGGTGGCGTCACTTTAACCGTTCTAGAGTTGTGCCCCTTTAGAAATGGAAAAACTGCAAAATTTTTATTTTCTTCTAAATATCAAGTTATTTTTAAAATTGGAGTTATCTTCCTTTGTCAATGATTATAGTTGAATCAACTACAATCAATGCTTTTTACAATGCAATGTTTAATTTTGACTTCCACTGATAAAACAGAGATCAAGTTGAATTTGGGTAGTGTCACTTTAACCATTATTGAGTTATGCCCCTTTATAAATCGGAAGATTGCAAAATTTTTAGTTTCTATTCTGTAACTTAAAAGTTTTCCCCAACCAAACATTATGAAACCTATACACAATATTCATTACCACCAAACCATATAAGATCAAGTACAAATGTTTTGTTTCCGTTTTCTAACTTTAGTTTGTCTCAACCAAAAAATTATGTTATGAAACTTATACACAATGCTTATTACTACATAATACAGATTAAGTACGAAATTTGGTGGCAACACTTTTACCATTCTTGAGTTATGTCCCTTTATAAACATAAAAATTGCTGAATTTTTCGTTTCCTTTCTCTAACTTTAGTTTGTCTCAACCTAATGTTATAAAACTTATACACAACCGTTCTAGAGTTATGCTTGTTTACAAATAGAAAAATTGCTGAATTTTTAGTTTCTGTTCTCTACTTAAGTTAGCCTCAACCAAATGTTATGAGACTTACAAACAATGCTTATTACCACAAAACTCAGATCAAGTTCACATTTATTTGTACGTAAATTAGGCCGTTAGTTTTCTCGTTTGAATTGTTTTACATTTGTCATTTCAGGGCCTTTAATAGCTGACTATGCGGTATGGGCTTTGCTCATTGTTGAAGGCCGTACGGTGACCTTTAGTTGTTAATTTCTGTGTCATTTGGTCTCTTGTGGAGAGTTGTCTCATTGGCAATCATACCACATCTTCTTTTTTATATACTTCACACATTCATTTCTATTCTATTGTCAGTCAGCCTACCTACCATGAACTGAAAAGTCTCTTAAGATTCAGTAGGTAAACTATGTGAAAATCAAGACTTGCATCCAAAATATCCCAATATTTGAGACAATGGCGTCATTTTTCCTCAGAGCTTTCAGCTCTTTGATTTGTAGAAACTATGACAGAAAGCAAGCAAAAATACATGGCATAAATGTCCAGCTAGATAAGATCTACGAATAAATGAACATGATTGAAATGGTTAACTAAACCCTAAGAGGGGTTATTGCTTTTGAATGGTGATTTTGATCCGTTTTTGTTTATTTTTGTAATAGATATATATAGAGAAGAACAGTAAACAGTAAACAAATTCGGCACAATAAGATATACAATTAAGCCCGTATGGCAGAAATTGTCAACGAACTTCATATATAGGAGTTATTTCCCCCGAATGGTGCTTTTTTTTTCATCATTTTTGTCAATAACTACGATGGATAGAGAGAAAGTTTTAAACGCAAAAAAGATACATGTAAAATAAGGTCTACAAGTTGGTCAACATGTACAAATTCCTAGACTCCTTAATAGGATGTATTGTCCTTAAATAAAGATTTGTTTACTAATTTCTATAATATTTCGAATTACTAGTATTTCGAAAACTTCAATCGATAAAAGGTATAAACTGTAAAAATTATCATCAACACGAGAACTACAAAAATGCCACTAACTGGAGAGCCTCTTGATTAAAATTAAGAAATTTACAATTTACTAAGTCTTTTATGACTTTATAAATACAGATTTCTTTAATACTTTTAAGATTTTTTCTAGAATATTGATGCCATGACACATACGACTATAAATTATATTAGTTTTTGAAGAAAAAAAAAACTTATCAAATTCTTCAATTGTCATACAAGTGGGAGGTTTAACCCACCATTTCCTTCTGAAAATACCTGTACCAAGTCAGGAATATGACAGTAGTTTTTCACTTGTTCTGTTGGTTGATAGCGTTTAATTTTGTCAGTTTTTATGGACTTCCCGTTTTTGAATTTGTCTTGGAGTTCGGCATTTTTGTAATACTTAACTGCAATACAGTTTTTTCAGAGTTAAAAAAAGAATCATATTTGTAATGTACTTACCTTCGTTTAAATAACCTGCAATCTACATTACAAAGCTACTGCTATTAACTAGTACACCTTTTTATTTGTATGGTAATCTACAAGCTAAATGACGTTACAACTGATATCATCCAGCTAAATTGATTTTTGTAAATGAGGATGTCCCTAAAACAAACTTCACAAGGAAAATGTAGATTTAAAAGGATGTACGGGAAAAATCTAAAAAGGACATTCTTATCGCAATAAACTTTAGTAAAATTTGATATTCAAAGCTTAGAATCTTTTTGTGTTATTGCTTCCTTTTATAATTAAAAATATAATTTGTATTGGTCGAACTTTCAATTCTATAATTTCAAAACATATCATAGGACATAATGACGATCGCAAAAAGTTATTTATCATCAATACTTGCATAATATGAAATTTTTGTATTTGTGATTTTAATTTTGAATAATTTCACGGTAGGCGTTTTCCAGATTGGGACACAGGTCTAAATTTTGACGGAACTTCAAGCAATTGTTTATAGGTGTTCTGATTAGAATAGAAAACTTTCGAATTTTTATCTAGATTACAAAAGTATTACCCGAAGTATGATGGAATTCGAAAGTTAATTCAGTGCACTCAGCGGTAGCTTTTATTTATCTGCACAGTGACGTAAAAGTAAACATGAATTTGATTTAAGTCTCTTCTACTTTTTTGGCCAGATATCGATCACATAGTATAAGTCATAACTTAGTTTCAAACTTTCTTATTGCATAGGCAGCAATATTAATAATATATCTAAATACAGTTATCTAGGATGGTTACATGTTTTTAAGAAATTATTCCCCAATGAAAACAACATTTATTTACATAACTTAATCTCAATCCCTTAAATTATATATCTTTTAAGAGGCAAAAAGTTTGTGACTTTAACATTAAATGTATTAATTGTATACATTTTAAGAGAATAGGAAAAGTTCATATGATATTTGCTTTATCTAAGTAACATTAAAATAAAGGTTTTGAATTAATTATGTGTTGAATATAGGTGAATTTTTGATAACGGGAAGCATTATACGGATAGGATATTTATAAATTAAAAAAATTAAATGCTTATTTTTGTTTCTTTATTGGGGTATAAACTGAGCTTTGGTCGATCGAGCAAATTTTGAAATACTTAAATGTGCGCACGATCAACGCTAATTACAATTACAATCAAAGTACTGACGGACTGTTTACTCGGATGCACCAAATATCTGATGGCTGGCAAATAAATGGCATACATAATTTCATATCCCCGTAGACTGCTAGGAGTAATTTGCAGTTTTAGTGTCCAATATTTCAACCACATTTAGGACGACAACATCTTAATAGTAAAATAATTTGGTAGATATTGTGGGCACACTCGGAGGGTCAACAGAGATAACTGAAAAACAGAAAAATGCAGGGCACTATCTGGATAATAAATGCAATAAATGTTCGCAGTCCGATCGTACGCGGTTGTGTATATGCGAACAAACCTTATTTTATACATTTTTTACTCAATTTAGCAACATTTTGAAGACGTTGGGACTTGTGGCCCAAAACCTTTTTACAGGTTTATTTTCTTTAATTTTAACACAGATTTGTTGGTTTCATTTATGTTGCCAGTAAAAATAGTCATTGATTTTGTTCACCTGAAGTTTTCGATAGTTTTCCATATGTCTTGATATGCCGTATAATAACACAATTTGATGGATATAAGAATCAAATACTGAGTCCCCAACAGTCAGCAGGTTAACAACATAACACAATAAATTAAAAAGCATGGGCATGCGATATTAGCAATTCAAAGTTCAAAGTTCGATTAATTAGATATATAAATGCTTATTCCCTTCAAATACAAATCTCCCGTGAAAGGTGGAATAAAAAGTAAAAACATTTCATCGTATCATGATTTTTAGAAATATGGACGTACACATCACTACAAACTGATCAGAGTCTGAAAAGACCATATTTTGTGCTCCACCAGTAGAATCGAGCACAGTTAGTTGTACTTTAGTGCATTGCTGTGAAACTAAAGAATTTAATTAATAGGTAAATTTTTTTTTTTATTAAATTCAGATAGTCATCTTTAATTATTTCTATAACTTTTTAAAAACAACTTGGAGTTTCATAAAACTCTACAACTATCTCAATTATACTTTGATGTAACTGAATGCCAGGTTGTTTGGTAGTTTGATGTATTGCTGTCAAATTTGAGGTTTTAATTAATAGGTAAAAAAAAGCTAGAATTTTCAGTTGGACTGAATTCAAATAGTCAACTTTAAATTTGTTTATTACTTTGTCAATTTAACTTGGATTTTCATCAAACTATGCAGCTATCTAAGTTATATATTGATCTTACTGAATCCGGGTCGTTATGTAATTTGGTGTATTGCTGTCAAATTTAAGGATTAAATTAATCTAGGTCAAAAAAGCTAGAATTTGCAGTTTGGACTAAATTCAGATAGTCAACTTTAGATTTTTTTATAACTTTTTCAAATCAACTTGGATTTTCATCAAACTATACAGTTATCTCAGTTATATATTGATCTTATAGAATGCCAGGTTGTTTGGTACTTTGGTTAATTGCTGTCAAATTTAAGGATTTGATTGATAGGTAATATAATAAGCTAGAATTTTCAGTTCAGACTGAATTCAGATAGTCGCCTTTAAATTTGTTTATTTCTTTTTCAAATTATCTTGGATTTTCATAAAACTATATAGCTATCTCAGTTGTATATTGACCATACTGAATCCCAGGTTGTTATGTTGTTTGTCATATTGCTGTCAAATTTAAGGGTTTAATTAATCAAGGTAAAAAAAGCTAGAATTTTCATTTCGGACTTATTTCAGATAGTCATCTTTAAATTTTTTTTATAACTATTTCAAAACAATCAAAATCTACAGCTATCTCCATTATATATATATCTTACAAAAAACCAGGTTATTTGGTTATTTGGTTTATTGCTGTCAAATTTATATATTTAAATTATAGGAATCTATCTGAATTTAGTCAAAACTGAAAATTTTAGCTTTTTTATACCTATGAACTCAGTCCTTAAATTTGACAGCAATTCACCAAAATACAAAACAACCTGGCATTCTGTGAGATAAATATATGATAAAGGTAGCTAAAAAGTTTGATGAAAATCCAAGCTGATTTGAAAAAAGTTATAGAAAATTTAAAGGTGACTATCAGAATTCAGTGCAAACTAAACATTTTAACTGTTAAGATAAACTTATTTTTAACTGACATCACAACAGCCACAATAAAATAAAGATATATTTAAAAACAGATTTTTACATCCTTTCTTGATTCTCAGATTTTTCAAATGGAAATAGTTAAATCAAATTATCTTATATAATAATTTGATTATATTAATTTCAATGTTTTAGAATTTTGTTAAAAAAAAGATTTTCTTTTACATAAAAACCATACCTATACTGAGGGTACTTAAATCTTATTAAGGTGCTTCTTGTTTGGCATATGTTTTTTATGCCCCCGCCGTAGCGGTGGAGGCATTAAGTTTTACCCTTGTCTGTCTGTACGTACGTACGTACGTAATTCCCCAAATTGGTTTCCGTTCTCTAACTTGAGTTTGGTGGCGTCACTTGGTCCGTTCTATAGTTATGCCCCTTCATAAATGAAAAAATTGCAAAATTTTTAGTTTCTGTTCTCTAACTTAAGTTTGCCTCAATCAAATGTTGTGAAACGTATACACAATGTTTATTTCCACCATACACACATCAAGTTTGAATTTTGGTGGCGTCACTTTAACCGTTCTAGAGTTATGCCCCTTTACAAATGGAAAGATTAAAAAAAATTCTATTTTCTTCTAAATATCAAGTAATTTTTAAAATTGGAGTTATCTTCCTTTGTCCATGATTATAGTTGAATCAACTACAATCAATGCTTTTTACAATGCAATTTAATTTTGACTTCCACTGATAAAACACAGATCAAATTGAATTTGGGTAGTGTCACTTTAACCATTATTGAGTTATGCCCCTTTATAAATCGGAAGATTACTAAATTTTTAGTTTCCATTCTGTAACTTAAGTTTGCCCCAACCAAATATTATGAAACCTATACACAATATTCATTACCTCAAAACTAAGATCAAGTACATATTTTTTGTTTCCGTTTTCTAACTTTAGTTTGCCTCAACCAAATGTTATGAAACTTTTACACAATGCTTATTAATACATAATACAGATTAAGTACGAAATTTGGTGGCGACACTTTTACCATTCTTGAGTTATGTCCCTTTATAAACATAAACATTGCTGAATTTTTCGTTTCCGTTCTCCAACTTCAGTTTGTCTCAACCAAATGTTATAAAACTTATACACAACCGTTCTAGAGTTATGCGTGTTTACAAATAGAAAAATTGCTGAATTTTTAGTTTCTGTTCTCGAATAAAGTTAGCCTCAACCAAATGTTATGAGACTTGCACACAATGCTTATTACCACAAAACTCAGATCAAGTTCAAATTTGGGTAGCGTCACTTTTACCGTTCGTCAGTTATGTCCCTTTATAACTATATGATATGCAAGCGGGGGCATCATCTGTGTCCACATGTGGACACTATCCACATTTATTTTTAAACTTAATTGTCCTAAATTCCTATAAAAAAACTATGTAGGTTTCATGGTTACATACAATAGTTATATATAATTATCTTTTTAATGAGGTTACAACAGCCAACAAAATCACTGAAATTGTTAACCTTATATTAGAAATATATCTATTATTATAATTTGGGATATAGTATATATTATATATATCAAAAAGGGATAAAACATTCAAAAAATTATTAAAATTGTTCTTCTGATTAGTGGTGAAGTATAACGTAATACCTCCTGCTTGGGGCAAACTCATTAAAAAGATCACACCTGGTCAGAGAGTATTAAATTCTAAATAACATTCATTCAAAATTGCAACATCCTGTTAAACTTAAATGGCAAGGCCTTTTGAATTCACTAGATAAGTAATACACAAGTTTAAGAAAAGTAGGGCTTTCTTTTTACCTGTAAAACACACATGTACGGATGTAATTAAACCTTTTTAAAGTGCTTCTTGTATTCCATGTCTTTAATTTTGACAAAAAATATTTAAATTTGATTGAAATAAGTTTTTACTGTAACTTTGGAACACATTTCCTTTTTTAAAAGGTTATCAGGGATTGCTATGAAAGTTCTATTATCATGATTGTATTAAATTCTTGTTTTAACAAACAAAGGTGTCATTTTTAAAATTTTAGAACTTTTTCAAATCAGCTTGGATTTTCATCAAACTTTTCAGCTATTTTTATTATATATTTATCTTACAAAATACCAGGTTGTTTTGTATTTTTAAACAAATTTTAAGGTGACTATCTGAATTCAGTCTGAACTGAAAATTCTAGCTTATTTAATTACCTATCAACTAAATCCTTAAATTTGACAACAATACACCAAACTACATAATGACCTGGGATCCAGTAAGATCAATATATAACTGAGATAGCTGTATAGTTTGATGAAAATCCGAGTTGATTTGAAAAAGTTATAAAAAAATTTAAAGTTGACTATCTGAATTTAGTCCGAACTGCAAATTCTAGCTTTTTTGACAAAGATTAAATTAATCCTTAAATTTGACAGCAATACACCAAACTACATAACGACCTGGGATTCAGTAAGATCAATATATAACTTAGATAGCTGTATAGTTTTATAAAAAAGATATAAACAAATTTAAAGTTGACTATCTGAATTCAGTCCGACTGCAAATTCTAGCTTTTTTTTACCTATTAATTAAATCCTCAAATTTGACAGCAATACATCAAACAGCCAAACAACCTAGCATTCTGTAAGATCAATGTATAATTGAAATAGCTGTAGAGTTTTATAAAAATCCAAGTTTGTTTGAAAAAGTTATAGATATAATTAAAGATGACTATCTGAATTTAATCAAATTTTTTTTTACCCTATTTATTAAATTCTTTTGTTTCACAGCAATGAACCAAACTACCAAATAAACTGGAATTTTGTAAGATCTATATTTAATTTAGTTAGATGGGCTAATTCAGACCAGTCAAGACTAAATTTGAAGGTCAAGACTGGTCGAGACAGATCGAGACTGGTCGAGACCATTTCAGACTACACCAAGATCATCAAGTACTGAATCAGACTTATTAAGTAAAGTCGAGACCAAAGTCGAGCACAGTTAAATACTGTCGAGATAATGTAGACTAGTCGAGTAAAATATGTGCTCGATTTTACTGATCAAGCACAAAACATGGTCTTTTCAGACTCTGAGCAGTTTGTAGTGCATATATTGATGGACAAATTTGAACCACACAATTTACAGGCATAATTACATTAGACATATAGCAGTTTGACAAATGCTAATTTTGTTAATTGCGAAGCTCGATTTCTCTTCTTAATAGTATGTGATTAAAACGTTCAGCTGATTTTTAAAGAGTTTAACTCATTTGGTTGTTCTGTACACCCTTAACGTATCAATATGAGGGTTTAACGTTATACATGTAAATACCACAACACCCTGTATAACCCCGATACAAATGAATCCGGACGTTGACGCGTTCGAAGCGATAATCAGGACAAAATTTGGGTTGACAACAATTTCGAATGCCTTTCTACTTATGTGAGTATATATCAATGTGTACATGTACATTGTAGTTTATCTAATCAATTATAAAGTTGCTGCAAGTTTCAGACTTTGTTAAAAAAAACGTTAGATAAAATGCTATGCAAAACGCACAGGCATGGAGCAGTTTTCTACATTTTATGAGGTAAACATTGTTCGTATCTTTTCTTATATTAACTTTTGTGTAGCAATACTTTAAACAATGATAAATAACTAAACGTAAAATTACCACGTGTATTTCAAATGTTCCCTAGAAGTCCAAATAAACACGATATCCTTCTAAATAAGTTAATCTTATAATGTATCGTTCGTTTCACCAAATGTGTCAAATTCGATGCTCTCTTCAATCACTGTACAAATCCCTGTCTTTTTAATGTATTTGTGATGGCAGCAGCACATTTTTTCTGTGCATGTTTTATTGCAACTCTTGTCAAAGTAGTAAACCATGAAATTATCAGTCATCCAAAGTCATAATTGAAATGTTTTATCCAGCGCACATCTGAAGGCAATTTTTTATTGAAAACTAGGAATTTCCACTTAATTCCAGATGAAATAAAAAAAATATATATATTACAGCCAATAAAACTTCAATATATCTTACTTTCACGATTTTGAGCCTCTCTCAAATGCAGATTTTGGTCCAAGTTCCTCAAAACGAAAACTACCAGATGAGCTTGTTGAACATTGTTTGCTGAATGCATTATATGACGAGTCAAGTCCTTTCCAACTGTTGTATAGTCAATTCTTATATTGTGTTTTTACACCACCGACTTAGGTTCGGTATATGATTGACATGCAAACTTGTTTAACACCGCCGTATTATTTACCGGTATCATTGACAAGGGCTGACCCATACATTTTTCAGGGGAGTGTCACCAATGCTAACTTTCAAAACGTTTAATTTTTCTTTGATAATAAAGGCCATGAAGGTAGCAACAAAATGGTAACCCATAAATTACAAAATTGATTTAAATTTAACTTTTCTTTGATGGTTGCGAGCAAAAGCGTAAACGTACAATAGAATTCTTAGTGTAAACATAATACAAGTGCAAACCAAAAGGGTTGACTGGGTTTAGGAAAAGGTCATACCTTGGTTTTTTTTCGAACGGAAATCCGTTGGCTCGATTAGAGAGTGCCACGCCCTATGAACGGTAAGAACTATTGCAACAACTGTTTGAGGGGTCCAAAGCTGGCAATTTGCGAGGCTAAATTTCATTTTTCAGTGGCAGTCCAACCCTCCAATCAGTCCCAAAATTCATCCATATCAACCCTTATTATAGGACCTACATATTGTTTTTATTGTAAATTTGTTCGCGTCCTGAACATGCATGAAATGTTTGCCATTGGAAATTACGAAAACAACAACCAATCAATCATAATGCTAATCCATAAAGTCATTTCTGTCCTTTTTTTCAAGTTGAAAAAAGCTTACTGCATGGTTACACTTATCATGCTGACTATTTTAAATATGGCAGATGTTCGGAAGGTCAAACTTCTTGTGTTTCTAAATGCTTTCAGTTGCTGACTTTGGTAATGTTGGTTTTGTGTTACAACCACACTTTTACTTCGAATGAGAAATAACTCGGGCTAATCAAGAAAAGGTTTAGGTTTACTAGTCTAACGCATGCGTCTGTGTCTGAAAACTAGAGCAATAACAAGTGTCCATTAAGAGTATTTGGTTCTTCAGATTGGTGCTTATGATTTTTCATGAAGAAAAGGGGGTAAAATAAGTAACAAGTCAACAATTGAATGAAATTAATATACTGTAGGATGGGTATAGGTTTAAGATGATGATAATAATATCAGAACGAATGATTTTGGATTTTGGCATTAAAGTAGCAAAACATAATGTTCAGGGAAATTAAGCAGTAACGTTTATATGTTGCGCCCATTACCATTACATTTTCGCGTACAAATCATTACAAGTGTGCGCAGATTTTTATTACATTTGCTTGATTCATTTTACAGGTAAAAACCGGGAAACTAGATAATACACATTCCATCAACATGTTTTAATACATGCAAAATTCATATGACAAATACAATGTTTACGCAACGAATCGTACAGTATAAAAAAGTGTACAGATAAGAAGCGTACCCAATTTGACAATAAAGACATGTAAAAACATGCGTTTTTTTGTTTCTAGATAACACAAAAACCTGCAGTCTGTACAAGTGTGATAAGTCTTAACTATAACATTATCAAAAATGTATGTTGTAAGAGATATGAGGCACGGGAAACTTGAAAGGAGAAGGTCCGATAAGGGATTAGTTTGGCCTAAAATTTGAAGAACATCTGATGAAAGATTTTTACTTTTTTTAAACACTTACGTGTCTTCTTCGGCGTTTCAATTAGTTTATGTAAACGGTTTGAACTGATTTAGTCATTGAAGACGCCTTAATTCAAGCTTATCTATGTAAAATCTATCAAATATGCCACAAAACGTCACTTTTCAGACGGTTTTTGTCTAAAATGGAAGTGGCCGCTTTGTGTTCAGTCTCAACCTTATCGTGTTCAGTCTCAACCTTCATATATATTATATTTCATCATCAAATACAACATATATTTAAATATTAAGACTGAACACAAGTGCGGCCACTTTCGTTTTAGACAAAAACCGTCTAAAAATTAGCACTAATGCTAAAATTATGAAGATTTTGCATGATTAATGATGCTAGTATCTGATGCATGTGCATTGCACTGTCAAAAAGAGCCCATATTTATGTAACAGAAGTATTTTTCTTTCCAATGAATAGCTAAAAGCTTACATTTTTAATAATTTTTTGAAAAGCTACATTTTGGGGCCAAAAAGGGGTCTTACCGGGCCTACTCCTTTATAACTATTAAAAATAGTGAACATGTTTGTTTCAGTGACAAGGTCGTGCGTTTTTTAAGTTTGTCTATAAATATGAAAAATATTTTAAAAACCTTGCAGTAAGAGATGAGTAATACAGCATAGAATATATTGACCCAACATATTCGAAGAATAAATATTGGAATTAACTTTAAAATGTAATTTTATCTCTGTCTGAACTCCGTGGCTCACGGTGTGTTCGATTCGAACGCGTCAACGTCCGGATTCATTTGTATCGGGGTTATACGGGGCGCACAAGTTTCTGGTAATAAATCGCGGATCAAGATCGCCGTTTATAATACACCTGCATTTGTACATTTGAAAATCCGCACGCGTGGTGAATTCCGTTATCTTACGTAATAATTATGATTATATTCTCAACAATGAATAATATGTAATTTAACCTCTAGCCGACGTATAATCAATTATCTATTAGAAATCATGATCCCAAAGCAACTAAGAATTTGTGAAACCCAGCGTTAAGTTTGCGCAATCGTAAGGTTCTATGATTTCTCTGTTGTAAACGGCATTAAAAACCAAAAAGTAATGCGTAAATTCTTGTTGTTGCATTACTACGGATTTCATCCTCATAAAAATGAAGCATTTGTTATAGACAACACATTATATTCGGAACAATAATAATAAGCTTTGATATAATACATTCGGAAGAACTGCTACGTCAAACCAAGGATTTCCGGGATTTCCCCTATATGTGAAGACAGTCACAACCCAGAGTCAATCCTGATCGGACGTCCCTCAAGTTAGAGGAACTATTTCGAGCATATATGACTCAAGCCTGGAAGAGATATATTCAGGTATAACTTTATACATACACATATAAAATCGTTACAGTGGTGTCAGAAGTCGGCACGAATCCACTGATTTCCACTGTTAATCGGTGACATTCATTCGCGCCATATTTTCATTTTTTTTCTTTGTTTTCGCGTGACAAAAACTTTGTTTCCTTCTCTCCTGCGGTTGTTATTTCATGGCGCGCTGATTTATCAGTATTGTGATATTTGCGCGAGTGATAAACTCGTTTCAGATTTATATTGTGATTATCAGACTTTCCGTGTGATGTCAGATATCATTTAGATGTTTTTCTTTTATTTTTCATAAATTATTGATACAACTGTGTGCGTCAGATCTTCTAATGTCATTAACAATTATTTGGATAATTGATGTTTATATAAAGGATTATCTCAGTTTTAGTCATAAGATAGGGTTTCCCCTTTTTGTACCGCTAGATCATGTTAGCCTCATTTTTAACTTAGTTTGGGATATATGTCATCTGCTGCTTTCAGATCAATAGCAGTGCACTTTTGTCGTCAGATATTTTCATTACGTTTTGATTGGATTTTCATATTTTAAATTTGATTGGATATTTATACTTATAAATCGATATTTGTACATTATTCTGTGTGATCTAAAACTTTACGAATTCATGGTGTCCTGCTTCTTTAACATACTTTCTGCCACGACCTTGTGGAACCAAAATGGCTACAAGGAGGAAATCGGCAAGTCGTGTACAAACAGAAACATTAAACGACCAAAATCCTTCTAATTCGACTGCGTCTCAACTAAAGGCTACCGTTGGTAAAATCGGATTTAAGATTACGGGACAATTATCAAATAGTAGTTTGAGAAGATTGTACTTGAACAATCAATCTAATGAAAATAGTTCCGCAGGGATTAATAATTCCTAGAATTCAGCTTAAAGGAATTCTTTAAACGTAAGTGATGCAACCGGATTTGATTCTATTGACATTAATAATATTGATAGCGATGTTAATCCGCGGTTGATTATCCACTCAATTCCAACTGTTCAACAGAAGATCACTACGCCTTCTACCTCATCTGCGCACGCAACCATTCAGCTTCCGCCCACTGCTTCATCTGCGCACGCAACGACACAGAATATAAACAATCAAAATGTAAACATGGAAAACCTCCTCATGAACACGATTCAACTGTGTCAACAGTCTATGCAACATTTGAATAAACAAGGCGATCAGATACAGCCACGTTTTACTTTATCAACAGCTTTGGAAATGGTTCAACTTCACCAGGCATTTACTTCGACTATTCCTGTTTATTCTGCAAATTCTTCAACTCCAGGAAAATTCGGATACCCAGCTTCCTCGTTTTCAGCTGTAGACATGGTTTCCCCCGAATTAAGGAACGATATGATTGCAGGTAAAGATGTGAATCTTAATATGTTATTAATTCCAAAGTATGAAAACACTACTATTAGAAAGAATAAGGAATCAGATGTAAGACTCCAGAGAAATCTATCAATGGACGAATTTGTTATTGCCTTTGGGCGTTACAAACGTATTATGGGTACAGCTTTCCCTAACAGAAACGAGGAGCTAGATTTATACCTGGCACACATTATTGAAACGGCAAACATCTGGCCAGACTGTTTTTAGGAATATCACAAAATATTCTTAGCTAAATGTGCTGTTAATTCAGCACAACATCAAAATAGATTGGTCAAAAGGGGACTCAGATTTACGTAATATGGTATGTGCAGGTTCTAAGATCAACACATGTAGGAAGTGTCACTCAACAACTCACTCCACCGTTATGTGTATTGTACAGCAGCAAAATTTTCAGCCACAAAGAAATTCTACTTCATACAGAAACACACCTGATTCTCTTGGCCGTGATGTTATATTTGTAGATGGTTTACCTGTTTGCAACAATTTCAATGGGTTTAAAGGTTGCTCTAAACCTTATTGTAAATACGTACATGCTTGTAAAACTCGTAAAAGTAAAACTCATGGCAAAGTTGCTTGTCAAAACTACAAAGAAGGTCATCAACACAATGATCAAAACTTAGTTAAAGCAAAAAGTAAATTAGTTCCGAAAAAAATGACTATCTTTTGATTATAGAGCTTCTTTACCTATAAATTGTTACCAGTTAGAATTTGAGCTAAGAAATCACCCTGACAAAAACTTTGTTAGCTTACTGTGTATTAGTGCTAGATATGGTTTTGATATGTTAGTTTCTGACATTAATATTTCTACATATGAATGTAAAAATGCTTTGTCAGCCAGGAAAGATCCTGATTCAGTAACTGCTCTAATTCAAGATGAATTTGTTAAAGGCTTCATTCAGGGACCTTTTCTACACCCCCTTTTTCTGTTTATAGGGTTAGTCCAATTGGTATAGCAGTACATAAATATTCTTTTAAGAAAAGACTTATATTGGATCTTTCCTCGCCACACAACAGCTGTGATCATGATTGTGTGAATGATTTGATAGACAAAGATTTATGTTCACTTAGTTACATTAAAGTTGATGATGCAATCAACGCAATTCAAGAATATGGTTTAAGTAGTATTTGTTGTAATGTAGACGTCTGCGATGCGTTCAAACAGTTGGCTATTTTACCTACCCAATGGCATTTATTTTGTTTTAAATGGGACAATTTTTATTACCATTATGTAAGACTTCCTTTTGGTTGTCGATCTAGTCCCAAATTATTTGATATGTTATCAAGAAGTATATGTTGGATAGCCAAAAATAATTATAACATTAATGTAATTTTTCACCTCTTAGATGATTTCTTAACAGTTGATAGGCCTACTGAGTGTGGAGAAAGAACAATGGCTTTACTTTCTTTAATTTTTAACAAATTGAGTATTCCTCTATCGAAGAAAAAGACTGTTGGTCCTACTTGTGTGTTAGAATATTTAGGCATTGTATAAGACACTGTAAATATGCAAGCTAGATTGCCTCAAGACAAAGTGATAAGAATTACAGATTTTATAACTTTAATTTTAAGTAAAAAGTCCTGTACCATGAAAGAACTTGAACAGTTGCTTGGACATTTAAATTTTGCAACTAGAGTTATTCTTCCAGGACGCTCTTTTGTTAGTTATTTGTACAAGTTAATGTCATCTGTCAAAGAGAGTTTTTATCATGTTCACTTAAACAAGGAGTGCAAAGCTGATTTATACATGTGGTTATCTTTTTTAAAAAATTGGAATGGCATCAATTTCTTTTATGAAAAGACTTTAACTATAGCAGCAGATATGATGCTTTATACAGATGCGTCCTCTTTGATAGGATTTGGTGGATATTATCAGCATAAATGGTTTTGTGACCGTTGGCCTGAAAATTTACCATGCAAATCCGACTTTGCTGCTTCTATGGCTTTTTTGGAACTTTATCCTATAGTTGGTGCAGCTGTTCTATGGGGTAAGGATTGGTGTGGTTAAAGGATTCTTTTTTACTGTGACAATTTAGCAACAGTCCACATTATTGCTAAAGGTCGATCGAAAGAAACAAACATTATGAAATTAATGCGTAAACTTACAATGTGTGCTGCAACTTATAACTTTGCTGTCTATAGTGAACATTTACCGGGAAAATCTAATGTAATTGCTGATGCATTGTCTCGTTTTCAGATGAAAAAGTTCAGACTTTTAGCACCTTTAGCAGAAGTAACAGCCACTCCTTGCCCACAGCTTTCAGACATTCTTTGGACAGCTCAGTAGACACGTTATGGAAATATTCAGTAGCTGATAGTACAAGATCGCATTATACTACAGGTTTTGGTCTATATAAGAAGTTCTCCTTATTGCAGGGATCATTCTGGACTTCAAATGAAATGCCGCCTGTTTCAGAAAATTTGTTAATGCGATTTGTTGCCTTTTGCGATGAATATAAAAGTTTAAAGTATAGCACAATTAAACTGTATTTATGTGGTATAAGATATTATTACCTGCAATATTCAGGATTTAGTCCTTTAGAACAATATGGCAAGCCATTATTATGTTTACAAACAATTTTAAATGGTTTCAAAAAGAAGCAGAAAGGTTGTGTTAAAAGGCCTAGATTGCCAATTACTATGTCTTTGTTGTACAAAATGGTTATGCTATTGAGAAGCAATTTTTTCAGTCTATTTAACAATGTAATGTTAGAGGCAGCTTGTGTTGTAGCTTTTTTGCTTTTTTGCGTTGTGGAGAGTTCACTATACTTAGCAATTTTGATTCGGAAACACATTTGTGTGTTGGTGATTTAGAAATTTTTGAAGATCACATTTTGTTACATTTGAAACAATCTAAAACAGATCCTTTCAGACAGGGTGTTACTATACCCTTATACGAAAGTGGACATATTATTTGTCCTTGCATTGCTGTTAAAAATTATTTGTCTCTTTGGAGAAAAATGTCAAGTATTACATCTGATGCTCTGTTTGTCTCTGATGATGGCAATCCTTTAAGTAGACAATTTTTCATCAAACATGTCAAAATTATTTTAGACAATTTAGGTCTTCAAAGCAAAAATTATAATGGACATTCTTTCAGAATTGGAGCAGCAACAACCGCACAGGAAGTAAGATTAGAAGACCACTTGATTAAAACATTAGGCAGGTGGTCATCAGATTGTTATACTAGGTATATTCATACGAGCCCAAGAGTAATTCAACAAACTCAAAATCAGTTAGTTTCATCAATTTTCTTGTCTGAAACTGTTGTACTGGCAATAAAGGGAGAAATTAACTTAGGGGTACAGCTGCTATGCATCTGTAATTAGACTTTTCGATAAAATTGTACACTTTTATCATCAAATTTTATCTTATCCCCCAAGTTTTCTGTATATCAATTTTCATTTATATGTTAAAAGGGGGATAACTCTTAATGTTTATTATGTGTATGCAGCTGTTAGTCCCCAGTTTTTACAATGTAACATTTCTATTTTCATATTATATATTAGTTTTAATAAATAGTTTTATTAGCACTGGATCTTTATTTAGTCTGAGGATACAATTATTCCACATTGAAAAACAACACATAGATACTTGGTCACTTATCACAATACTGGATATCAAAGGAGATGCAAGAAAGGTATAAATCAGTGAGATAGTTCTGTCTTGAAAACATAAGACATTATTAAGGTCAAATTCAGTCTTCAACAATAAAGATATTTCGCTCTCTGTCAACTTTAAGGATGAATATAAATAGTTGTTATCAAATTATTTTTTTTCATTTTGTGTAATTGTCTTGTCTGTGTTGAACGTTTGAAAAGTGTTTACTCATTTACGATAAAAGAATGTGTTGATAATATACTTGTACTACTATTTGTTGTGAATTGTGTATACATACGTCGTTGTTTACAATTTCATGTCTTCATATTTGCTTGTGTCACTTATATATGTTTATTTACATTTATGCAAATGTGAAAGCTTTGAACATTTAGGTCCTTTGACTTATATTGTGAAATAAACAGGGTTATTAAAATTAGTTAAGTTCTGAAGCAGCTTTGCTAAAAAGTATATTAGATATTGGCCAGTATGTCGCAACCTATCAATATAAACACAGCTTCGTTGGAACAACTGAAACAGATAACAGAAATAAGCGACAGAAGAGCACAAAAGATAATTAGTAAAAGAGAAGAGAAAGGCTCCCCTCTTATTGTAGAAGACCTAAAACTTATGACAAACATTTCTAATACCATGTGGGATCCGCTGATGGAGACTGGGGTTATAATATTAGAACCACCAGAAGAAATCCAAGAAGAAGCTACAGGGAAAGCAAAAGAAAATGACAAAGAAATTAAGAAGATGGCAGCAATGATTGAAAAATTAAAAACAAGTTTTTCAAATGCCGAGAGAGAAAAAAGCACTAATGAAAACCGATTATGAACACTAGATTGCAGTTCTAAACCAGGACTTCACAGTTAAGATGAAAAACAGAGAACACAATTATGAGCAACAGTATGACATGCTTGCCAAGAGACATAAGGAAGAATGGAAGAAATGATTAACAAATTTAGCGAAAAAGAGCTGAAATTACATCAGTTTATAGAAGAACGAGACGAACAGATGGAAACATTTCAGATAACTATGAAGACGGAGACGGAGGATAAAACGAAGTTACAGGAGATGATTGGAAATTGGTCATTACCTAAAGAGAATAAAATTGAGAATGGAAATGGGGAATGTGTCAAAGAGACAACAACCCGACCATAGAGCAGACAACAGCCGAAGGCCACCAATGGGTCTTCAATGCAGCGAGAAACTCCCGCACCCGGAGGCGTCCTTCAGCTGGCCCCTTAACAAATATGTATACTAGTTCAGTGATAATGGACGTCATACTAAACTCCAAATTATACACAGGAAACTAAAATTAAAAATGATACAAGACTAACAAAGGCCAGAGGCTCCTGACTTAGGACAGGCGCAAAAATGCGGCGGGGTTAAACATGTTTTTGAGATCTCAACCCTCCCCCTATACCTCTAGCCAATGTAGAAAAAAACAAACGCATAACAGTACGCACAGTAAAACTCAGTATAAGAAAAGTCAGAAAAGGAAACAAAAGAAAATAAACAAAATGACAATAATACATAAATAACAATAGACTACTAGCAGTTACTGACATGCGAAGCCTAGTATGAAAATAGCCGAAACTAAAGATGAACCTAGTTGACAAACCAAAAAAAATTACACAGACAGGATAGGGCAATAAACGACAAGATGGTCCATTGCCACCTAAGATGAGCACATATGATTGTAGGAGTGACTGGCGACCGTTCTTTGTTCAATTCAGTCATATTGCCAATAGATATAACTGAACGAATCAAGACAGACTGGACAAGCTTATTGAATCTTTGAGAGACATAGCACTCAAGTTTTTACCACAATGCCAAAGTCAGTTCAGGGAGGATATCAAGCCCTTTGTAAGAAAATGGAGGACAGATTTGGAAGAAAGGACTTACCTCATGTTAAAAGGAAACAACTGCAAGACTTTCGTCAATTGCCAGAGGAACTTCTTGATGAGTATGCAGAGAGAACACAGGATCTTGCAACTGATGGTTTTCCAGGAACACCTGATGATTTTATTCAGATAGTTGCCACTGATTCTTTTTTGAAAGGTTGTCTGGACAAAAAGGCAGCTTTAACAGCAATGGATAAGGATCCTGATAGTTTGGACAAAGCGCTTAAGTATGTGAAGAGTGCTGTTACCAATCAGAAAATTAGTTTAGGAAATAAAAATCCTGAGGTAAAAAGGGTGACATTCCATGAAACAGAAACAGACATGTATGACTCCCATGGGGATCATGAATCAACCACAAATGTAAGAACTTTTTACAGAAAAGGAGTAAGTGATACTGATGTAATTAATAAATTTGAGTCAAGACTTAAAAAGACAGAAGAAGATGTTCAAGAAACAAAGTCAAGTGTTAAACAGATACTGGACATCTTGAAAGAGGGACGAAAGATACCAGAGGGACAGTCAAACTCACAGATCGAAAACAAACTCACAACGCCATGGCCAAAAATAAAAAAAGAAAAGAGGTAATCCAACCAATAGATTTGGACAACCACAAAGATTATCAAGTCCAGAAAGAAGTCCTGTTGGAAATAATAAATGCTTTAACTGTGGTGAAGAAGGACATTTTATTGCACAATGTGACAAACCAAAGAGTAGATCGCCAGAAAGATATGGAAACAAGTCAAGATCACCCTCAATTTTAACAGGGAATCTTTAAACTTCAACGGGTTGACCTTCAGTCAATCCAGGTGACACTAGAAGGCCACCAACTCTTTCTTTGGACAGCCAAACTGAAGTCAATTTATATAAGACAAGTATCCCAGACTCAGACGCCAAGACATTATATATTCCTGTAGTGGTGAACATCAAAAAAACGTTTGGAGTAGTAGACATTGCAGCACAGATGTCGGTTATAAGTAAGAAATTCTTTAACCAGTTAACTTACAAACCCAAAATTAAAGGTAACATTGTACTATAAGGCGCTGGAGCTTGTTCGGAAATAAAAGCAGGAATAGCAAAAAATGTAAACCTGGGTATAGGCAGTTCCACAGTAAAATGGGACATGGTTGTAGCCGAAATAACAGACAATCTTATTCTAGGTATAGATTTTCTTGAAAAGCAAAAGGCAATTATTGATTTAACAGACTATTGTATCAAACTTAAAGGTGAAAAAATTCCATCCTTCATGACTTCAAACAGAAAGGACCAACAAACGAAAATACAGAATAAAGGTAAAAAAAGAAGACAGTCATACCACCTTGCTCTAGTAAAGTCGCCATTGTTGAGTTAGATGAGAAACCGATGAATGATATTGTACTTCAACCAACCAATTTCATGAATGGCCTTTTGGTGCCAAACATGCTCTGCATGGGTAAAAAAAAATCCTGTAATGCTGAGAAATCCAACACAGCAATATAAAACATTGAAAAAGGATTTTCAGATGGGTATAGGATTAGAAGTTAATGCTGTAATGGAAGAAATAGACGAAAAGGGAACATATATTAGCTTAAAGTTGAAAAAAATGATATTGAACAGTCCTTTGACCTGAACCAGCTAAAAGAGAAGTTACTAGCACACATAAAAGAACTGTTCAACCGATCAATAGCAAATTTGAACAACCAACAATCATTGCAGCTAGCCACATTATTAATGAAGTTCCAAGATATTTTCGCTAAGGATGACCTGGACATTGAACTTTTGAACGGGGATATCCAACACAAGATTGATACTGGAAGTTCTCATCCTATTGTACAGAAAATGCGCAATACACCCCTTGGATTTGAGAAAGAAGAAGAAGAACATTTACAGCAATTGTTAGATAAAGGAATTATAGAACCATCTACTTCAGAATGGGCGTCACCACCAGTTTTAGTTAGGAAGAAAGACGGGAAGCTCAGATACTGCATAGACTTCCGGAAGTTAAATGACGTCACTGTAAAAGACGCGTGAAGTGTTTTCAAGGTTCCAGAAGTACAACTTGAAATTAAAACCGAGCAAATGTCAACTGCTGCAGACACAAGTGAAGTTCTGAAGGAAAATAGTCAGTGCCGATGGAGTTGCGGTGAATCCCGACAGTATAGGATCTGTAAAGAAATGGCCAACACCAAGGGACAGAAAAGAAGTTGAATCCTTTATAGGATTCGTTAACTACCTTCGTAATCACATCGAATAATTTGCTGAACTTGCGGAACCTTTACATCGACTTAACTGGTCCAAAAGCAGAATTTGCATGGAATGTAGAACAAACACAGTCTTTCCAGTGTCTTAAAGAAGCTTTGATAAACTCAGTGATGTTGAGTTATCCAACACCTGATGACCTATTTATTCTGGATACAGATGCTTCACAAAAATGCAAGAAAAGTCTTTACATCGACTAAGCGGAATTATTGAACAACTAGAAAGTAATTATTGGCCATTATATGTTTTACTAGACAATTATTTCGTCGCTCTCTATTAGGTGGGACCTTTGTGATAAGAACGGACACAATAGTTTAACTTGGTTATTAAACTTTAAAAATATTGAAGGACAACTGACAAGATGGATGGATGGAGAACTGTCTCAGTATAACATGATCATACAACACAGAGCTGGAAAGAAACACATTAACGCAGATGGATTGTCAAGAATACCTGATGACATTGAAGCATGCAGTAACTACAGACCAGATATCAATTTAGAAAAGTTACCTTGTGGAGGTTGCAAGTTTTGCACGAAGGCACGACAACAGTGGCAAACATTTGAGGAAGAAGTTGATTTTGTTTTCCCCTCAACCTTAAGAAGACTTGTTGACGACGGTTCATATAACACGAATTGGACTCCATCATACTCTCCAGTAGAACTGCATGAAGAACAAATGAAAAATTCCGAATTTGCAGTTTGGAAATGACGTTATATATTTCCGATACAACATTTCATCTCCTTAAAAACAGTGCCGGTGTAATTTAAATTGTTTTGGCAGTAACCGAATAAGTGAATTCAAACACATTTTTCAGGAAAAAGATTTCAAACTTTTGTCCTTATTTAATGCTATGAATGAATATGTGTTTGAATTTGGAAATAAAAATGTTATACTAGTAGTTCAACCTCCATACAGTATACCGTTCTTGTTACATTGGAGAGTATTAGCTTTACTGATCATGAATACAGAAAAGGGCGAGAGCATCATTTCCATAGAACAAATTAAATTTTAAAGACCAGTTATTGAGGAAAATAAGACATTACATCTGACGGCACTCTCATTTTCATTTGGATATGCTGTCGAAGAAATTAGGCTCCAACACATTACCTCTTCTTTCTTTGACCTGGAGTAACACAGATTTTAAAATATTTTATCTCATTAGCAACTATTGTTATCATAGAAACTGGCCATCAAGTGATTTAAGATCTGAAATTAGGAAGGATAAAAGGATACAACAAACTTTTGGTATTCATCCCCGAATTGTGGAGCTGGAAAACACTTCAAAATTGAATGGTTGGATTTCCCATTTAGAATGGATGCTGAGAGCGAATAGAGTGGTTGCTGTCGGATTAGATAATAGTGGGAAGAAATGGGATGTGATGTGGAAAAACAGTTAAAGTTTTTTGAAAAACAGATTGTAATTGCAGTTAAAAGAGACTTTTTTTTGTCATCCATTGCAGAGGAGATGCACGTACTGATGATGTATGTTTGAATTCACTTATTCGGTTACTGCCAAAACAATTTAAATTACACCGGCACTGTTTTAATAGAGATGAAATGTTGTATCTGAAATGGAAAACGTCATTTCCAAACTGCAAATTCGGAATTTCACCTTTTATTCTAAATCACCGAAAATATCCCAAATTTAGGTCTCTGGTGTGCGACATGGAACTGGATGATATAATATAAGAGACTGATGCACCGTATCTACATTCAGAATTGGAAGAATTTGGCTCGCCATTTATGATAAAAGATATATGTG
Source organism: Mytilus californianus (assembly GCF_021869535.1). Lineage (NCBI taxonomy): Eukaryota > Metazoa > Mollusca > Bivalvia > Mytilida > Mytilidae > Mytilus > Mytilus californianus. The sequence continues at coordinate 9,334,495 of NW_026262701.1, read as the reverse complement.
AAAAAGTGGCATTTTCTTGCTTAGTGTTGAGGAAATAGCCAGCATTACAACCAAGAATGCTGCAGAAGTCTATAACATCATTTAGCCATTGTGGATATTTTGTACATAGTTATTGTACATAGTTTATTGTGACAATTTTGTGACATTCCATAGCTACTTGGAATTTCATTAGGAAAAGTGATCATCGTTACGAAAAGTCGCAACATCTTAATTTAAATTTCATAATGATTTATTTTGGCATCTAAAAGTGACATTATTTCATATGTCAACTACTGTTTAATTCTAAGAAACAGGAGGGAATGTTATGGATAACACATTATTATCGGAACAATAATAATGAGCTTTGATATATTACATTCGGAAGAGCTGCAGCTACGTCATACCAGGGAATTCCGGGATTTCCCCTAGATGTGAAGACAGTCACAACCCAGAGCCAATCCTGATCGGACGTCCCCCAAGTCAGAGAAACTGTTTCGAGCATATGTGACTCGAGCCTGGAACAGATATATTCAGGTATAACATTATGCATACACATATAAAATCGTTACACATTCAATAATGACATTTATTTGCTACAACCATGAAATAAGGATTTTATATATCAGGCATTTCATTTGTTATCCTATGCATTGTTAAGATGTTGTTGAAGGAAGCACATGCAATCATGAATCTTAAGAAATAAAACATAATTTTGGAATGCTTCGTGACTGTTGTCAGCCAATCAAAAGTACGAATTCTTGATAAAAAAAAACACCATCTATGCGTAATTATTATTTAACATTAAAATGAGGCTAAGAATCTGTTGTGGCTGCCAAAAATCAGACTAAATAACAGGTAGAACAAACTGGTTAAAAGAAAGTAATTAAGGATGACTGGCGCCACCTAGTTTTTACATCCAAGATAATAGGTAGAAGTAAATATATTTTCTGCTGCCCTGTTAATAAGAAAACAAAATTGAAATAGTGAGAAATGAGTGTTGGCTTTTGGTGTAGAAATAGAGAGAAATTTGGCGGAAACTCTCTGTGACGAGCAACATGTTCTGTGCAAAATTAAGCAAGGGGTGTTCTCCATTCATACTAATTCAAAAATTCCGGAACCATAGAGTATCCTTAAAAAATGCCATTTTCTATCAAAAAAGCTGCGGCACCATATGTGTTTTGCAGTTTTATTCACACCCAAAGGTGTTGATAATTCAGAATTTGACAGTTTTATGAACGGATCTTATACAGTAAAAACGCAGGACCCAAAAAGGCTACCATTGTCGCCTATGTAAATAATTACTTCATTTTAACCAACTGTTCCAACCTATATGTAAGGGAGAATCAGAGAAGTGAAATTAAGGGGACAATATGAACGATCGAGAAGAAAAAAAACAAAGTAACTAAACTGTACTGTAGACTGTGTTTGGTCTATAAATGTCTCTCTTGGTTTTTAGTGCTGTTGACTTGCTGTCTTAATTGCATCACTCAAATATCTTCCAAATTTAAAAAAAAAGTAATAATGCACTCAGGAGTATTTTTATAAAAAATATGAGGAGAGGTGGTATGATTGCCAATGAAACATTAGATAGTTTTTGTTTCATAGAGTTTTAGAAATTAAGTAAAGAAAAATAGGAACATTCCAAACTAAAAAAAAAATATAAAATGTATCAGAAATAAATAATTGCGTTTATAACTTTTTCCCAGATGAACTTCAGTGCACACTGTTACGAAAACAATACATGTAAAAATTTCAGTATGTTTCAACATTGTCTTCAGCAGCATGTATAGCACAAATTAAATTAATTTGATTAAAATTCTAGATACATGCAATCTTGTTGGAATTCTTAAACGTTATTTGTTTAGACAAATTCAGCATGCAATATTCTTTCACTCAGTTTAATTGAGGTCTAGGGCTGGCATTTCACTACCCTAACTGTTAGAAGTCCTTTGTTACTTTGTGTTAGACTGAATTTTACTGTGCGTATTGCTGTGTGTTTGTTTATTCCACATTGGCTAGAGGTATAGGGGGATGGTTGAGATCTCACAAAACATGTTTAACCCCGCAATTTTTGCGCCTGTCCAAAGTCAGGAACCTTGCCTTTGTTAGTCTTGTATGTTTTTTTTAATTTTGGTTCATTTACATATGTTTCGGAGTTTAGTGTGACGACCATTTTCGCTGAACTAGTATACATTATTGTTTAGGAGCCAGCTGAGGTCCGACTCCGGGTGCGGTATTTTCTCGATGTGTTGAAGACCCATTGGTGGCCTTGGGCTGTTTTCTGCTCTTTGGTTGGGTTGTTTTTTCTTTGACGCATTCCCCATTCTCAATTTTATTCAATGAACGTTCGACATTTGACCCTACGAGCGATGAAATAAATACACGGGAAGTTAGCTATATTTTTAGTCAAATACCTTTTGGAGAATTAACATATATAAGTTCTTTACCTATCATATACAATCACCTTATATCAACTTTAACTTGATTTGAAGCGACTGAATTTATACTTTTTTAATCATTGAGACAGAAACATTGTGAATTGTGAACACTTATGTCTGCTTTATCTCATCCATTTGTGATGTCCAAGTCGACTCGTGTCTGGTCACGTTTAGCGTTATGCAATACTGTTACCTTATCATATTAACAAATCATAGGTTGAGAGAAGTTTCCAAATTTTGGCATGAACAGATAGTTGGCATATTTTTTTGAAAACTTACATGTTAATAATTTGACCTCTCCCTTTTAAGATCAGATGATCGTTTTTTAAACGTTTTACACAAACCGAAATTGGAATCATGTCCTGTAAACAAAGATAACAGGCTACTCATTTTAGACCGCTTTGAGTCCTATAGTTTGTCATGTTTTATTCTTCTCTGACTGTTCCAACTTTTGACTCTGGACGTTCCTGGAGAATAAGTATAATATAAAAATAAAGGGAGGTGGTATGACTACCAATGAGACAACTACAAAATATATTCAATAATGATCAAAACCCATGTACCGTATGGTAAGCCATAATAGGCCCTTGCATGGCAAAATGTGAAACAATTCAAACGAGAAAAACAACGATCTGATTTATGCTAAAAACAATAAACTACCAAAGTGAAACCATGACGTTTTGCTTTGATACATTCATGTTGCTCAAAGTTATCGTCCTAAGATTATTTATTTATCAGAAAATAATATGTGTGCATTGTACCAAAGATGTAAGAAAACTTTGATAATCATTCAGAATTTTTTTCATAATTAGAAATAATATTAGTACCAAATTCTATCATTCGTTCATTCATTTATTTCTTTATTTCCTCTTTGTAGAGATTACATGAATAATATTATCATAATTTAATTTTGAATGTAACACGTCTTCTGATTGGCTGAAAGTTTTTTGTCTATCAGCTCATGGACGTAATTTTGTCATGTGACCGTGACGTCAGCAACGTTTTTTCATGATTTACTCCTTAAAAATGGAATTTAGAATTAGATTATAAGGAATGACTGTAATATGTTTTCTGTCTATTCGAAATAACATCAAAAATGTGGTGCACACTTTTGATGTTATTTCTTCATAGACAGAAAATATATTACAGTCGTTCCTTAAATGAACAATAAGTTTAGACCCTTTATCGGCCCTAGGTCATGATATCAGCCCAAGAGCCGCAGGCTCGAGGTCTGATATCATGAACGAGGGCCGATAAAGGGTAAGATATGATAAATGACATGTAATTATCTTTTTATCATATACTTCAACAGAAGAAATACAGACAAGAACTATTAATTAAAATTTTGTCTTTCCATGAATTTGTAGATAATAATTTACAGACAACCAAATACAAATGTCAACTTTAATTGTTTTTATTGATACTACAAGCATTTTATTTATCTGGTCACAACAATTATCATGTTCTTAGTTTGAAATTTGCTCCTCAACCATTTTGTGAAAAGTCTTAAATCACTTGCGGTTTTCCGCACTGTGTTGTCGTTTTCGAACAATTTTCCGGAAATGCACGAAGTTGCATGTGATAAACGTCACGGAAATTAACGGAAAGGCATGTGATAACATAAACTGGACCCCTGTTGTGTTCACTTATCGCTACACTGACTTCGGTGCGAAGATATAGATGGAACGGCGGACCAGTTTAGTGATAACATTCCGGAAGCAGTCAATAAAGGTTCCTTTATCAGCCCGCTGAGGAAATTCTTAGGAATCTGATCAATAAACCTAGTAATCCTTTCATAGCCTTTTAATATTTTTAAATGTTATTGAACTGTTAAATTTTAGTAATATTTTATATACAAGTATATGATAAATCAATATATTTTGAAATAACAGAAAACACAAATGATAAAGTTATGAACAACACGTAATATTTACATATAAATGAAAATTTTGAATGATATACAGTACAAGAGTATAAGAGTGTATATCGTGAGCTGGCGATATTACATGTGCTTATATTATACTTTATTGTAAAATTAGACAATATAAGTACTAGTACATAAAACTCTGACAAATAATGATAATAATGATTTTAAAGCAGCTTATCCAAGTGTATTTCACTCTTATTTATAAATTGTCTGATAATTGATAAGGTCACATGGCCATTAGTAATTCACGTGTGCCTTGAACTACTTACATAAAGTATTATTATAAGAATTATTGTTCATAATCAGATGTCTTATTTCTTGACTGAGAAGTAAACTAGTGGTAAGCTTTACGTATACTTTCGTTTGGTTAATTCATTGAAATACAATTTAAAATGCAAACTACGTGCAACATTCTGACATCGTTCTGGTAAAGTAGGGCCACCCAAAGTGTGCAGTGCAACTTGATTTTTCAACAACTATGATATAACTGCTTTCTAAAATTTTCAACTCGCCCAGGCTAATGATGATATTACCAGAAGTTTATTACTAGGACTTTCACATTCAAGCTTTGTAGATGTTGATTAAACTGAATCATTTAATCACAAGTAGATATTTCATTCACGCACACTTTCTGCAAGCAATTGAAAAAACCCAAAACACACACCAAAAATCAAATAATTTATTTTTTAAATCTCATTTGGGTGTACTGTATTTGGTGAATATAGTTGAATTGGTTTTATGAGTAGAAACTATACAACTATAGTGATGGTACATTTTATACATGCTGACATATTTCATTGGATTCACACTCCAGGACAGAAATTGACTTAAACAAATGTAGCTGAAATAAGCTGTTAGTATATATATATATATATATAATTACAGCAAAAATGTATATCTTCGCTTCAAATAAGAATTTGTACATCTTTTGATGATATTTTACAAATAGATCAGAATATTTTGCGGTCAGATTTTTTTAACCTTATCCCAAATGTTACATTGTCTTCGACCGTTAATTATGACCACCAGACTAAATTTTGTGCCCATCTGAATAACTGTATATTTTGTGTCATAGATTTCGTTCTTTTTACAGACAATGTGGGCCTTACTAGTGATTGTTATATCATCAATACTCATAACTTGTGCCAGTATACCAACAAAACCACCCATATGGCCTTCAGCATTCTCGGTAGATTTTGTAGAGGACATATCTTTCGCTATAGTGAAATATTCCCACAACAATGGAACGTGGTATTATGACTTTCCAAATGGAAGAGCTAGGTACGACCATCTTCGTGGACAGAAAAATAATTTTTGTGGAGGACAAAAGCTTAGTGACCATGACCCACAGGCTCCGTGTAGTCTTTTATTTACTAACCATAGTAACATGTATGTAATCTATCCAGAGGCAAAGACATGTTGTATTCTGTGTGGCGAAAAAGAAGGTTGCACTGTTCTTAAACCAACTTGGTTGTCGAATTCCTCGTATACCGGCGATAAAGTATTTGAAGGAAAGAATTGCCATGGCTGGGCGGAACCAGGACATATTTTTACAGACGAACTTTACGTTACGGACGAAAATGTTCTTTGTCAGTACCACGAAAAGTCGTTTGTTGGTGATTTGATTCATACTCTAACATTTAACCAAGCAAGTTATAAAATACAACAGCCAGAAACCTCGATATTTGATATTCCTAGCTATTGTAAGGATGTTTGTCCTCGTCCATATCCAAACCACATAAAATACAATCGATCGATATTATAAATACGTGTATATATATATATATATATATATATATATATATATATATATAATGCAGATTATTTAGAGAATGAGAACAATATTTGTCTGTGAATTTTAATTTGGCCTCATTTTGTATGTTTGTTATATTTTTTGTTTTGTCGGTTTTGAAAATATTGTAAGGAAAATGTTTTAATGAACAACTTGAGGTCTTTATCTGTCATGATAGAAACTACAGACCCACTTGAGCCTACAGCAAGTACTTTGTTAGTCAATTGTTCAAATAAATGATATCATATACATGTACTGTAGTATCTTCTTCTAGATGTTATTGTTCTACGCTCAAATGAAAACACTGAATTTGATAAGGCTGATTATACATTCTATGTTTATTGGACTGTTATACACGTTTAGACAGACATTTCTCTCGCCTTGAAGTTATACACGTTTAGACAGACATTTCTCTCGCCTTGAAGTTATACACGTTTAGGCAGACATTTCTCTTGCCTTGAAGTTATACACGTTTAGACAGACATTTCTCTCGCTAATGATAAAATTTATATGAATGATATGTTGTTTTTTACCAATTTCTCTGCTCTATTCTCTTCAAATTGTATTGAATTCTTTGGCAGCATACTGAAGATCAACCATGGTGGGTTGCGGTCTTATTGAAGTTAAGACAGTAGGTTCATAAACAGAAGCCTTTTTTATATTGAAACTAGCTCCTATCCATGCTTAACATTACCAATGTTATATTGTTTCAAAAAAAAAAAAACCTTAAATGCAGTATTATCACAACAATGTTGGTCGGCAAGTTTAGCGGAATCAAAAGAGTGCCTTAGTTTTGTTGTTGTTGGGTATGTTTAGATCTAAGATTTGCCCTCCAGCAAAACCTAATACATAAAATGTTTGATATCTCACAAAAAAATCTTGAATAAAATCTACTTTGGGTGAATCATAAAAAATTATTATTTTTTTATTTTATTCATTGTATACTGAAAATAGCTAAATATTTATTATTTATAAATTAAAAAACAAAACTCACTGTGTTTAAACTTTTCACATCAACCTTATATTTGTCGTTATGAATTATAAAACTCATTATTTTTTTTTATATAATGTTCATATAATTAATAAAATATTCCTCGGAGTTACCGAAAATACGCTTAACGTACTTAGCCTGCTGCTATCAAAATATGCAATCGCTCTAATATCGGTGGCGTAACATCACATATATTTATCCAAAGGTACAGGAAGGTGCAGAAAAGACAAAAGAAACACCAGTCTTGATTTTAAACTATATACACAGTGTATAGGCGAATTAATGTCAACTTTGTTGATGATTTAGCAACACTAGAGATATTTTAAGCTTTAACAATAAGTCTATAGAGACTCTAAGATTTTAATGAATGTTTTAATTAATGCATTTTGTTTTACAAAAAAATGGTATCAGAAAGTGGTGGAAATTTATATCACCGTTGAAGAGATTTGTTGAGGAAGTATGTTTGTACTTGTAGGAATTGTATGTTTGTACTTGTAGGAATAGTATGTTTGTACTTGTAGGAATTGTATGTTTGTACTTGTAGGAATTGAATGATTGTACTTGTAGGAATTGTATGTTTGTACTTGTAGGAATTGTATGATTATACTTGTAGGAATTGTATGTTTGTACTTGTAGGAGTAGTATGTTTGTACTTGTAGGAATTGTATGATTGTACTTGTAGGAATTGTATGTTTGTAGGAATTGTATGTTTGTACTTGTAGGAATTGTATGATTGTACTTGTAGGAATTGTATGTTTGTACTTCTAGGAATAGTATGTTTGTACTTGTATGAATAGTATGTTTGTACTTGTAGGAATTGTATGTTTGTACTTGTAGGAATTGTATGTTTGTACTTGTAGGAATTGTATGTTTGTACTTGTAGGAATTGTATGATTGTACTTGTAGGAATTATATGTTTGTAGGAATTGTATGTTTGTACTTTGTATGTTTGTACTTGTAGGAATTGTATGTTTGTAATTGTAGGAATTTAAATTGAGAATGGAAATGGGGAGGAATTGTATGTTTGTACTGGTAGGAATTGTATGTTTGTAGGAATTGTATGTTTGTACTTGTAGGAATAGTATGTTTTTTACTTGTAGGAATTGTATGTTTGTACTTGTAGGAATTGTATGTTTGTAATTGTAGGAATTGTATGTTTGTACTTGTAGGAATTGTATGTTTGTAGGAATTGTATGTTTGTACTTGTAGGAATTGTATGATTATACTTGTAAGAATTGTTTGTTTGTACTTGTAGGAATTGTATGATTGTACGTGTAGGAATTGTATGTTTGTACTTGTAGGAATTGTATGTTTGTACTTGTAGGAATTGTATGTTTGTACTTGTAGGAATAGTATGTTTGTACTTATAGGAATTGTATGTTTGTACTTGTAGGAATAGTATGTTTGTACTTGTAGGAATTGTATGTTTGTACTTGTAGGAATTGTATGTTTGTAATTGTAGGAATAAAAATTGAGAATGGAAATGGGGAGGAATTGTATGTTTGTAGGATTGTATGTTTGTACTTGTAAGAATAGTATGTTTGTACTTGTAGGAATTGTATGTTTGTACTTGTAGGAACTGTATGTTTGTAATTGTAGGAATTGTATGTTTGTACTTGTAGGAATTGTATGTTTGTAGGAATTGTATGTTTGTACTTGTAGGAATTGTATGATTAAACTTGTAGGAATTGTATGTTTGTACTTGTAGGAATAGTATGTTTGTACTTGTAGGAATTGTATGATTGTACGTGTAGGAATTGTATGTTTGTACTTGTAGGAATTGTATGTTTGTACTTGTAGGAATTGTATGATTGTACTTGTAGGAATTGTATGTTTGTAGGAATTGTATGTTTGTACTTGTAGGAATTGTATAATTGTTCTTGTAGGAATTGTATGTTTGTACTTGTAGGAATAGTATGTTTGTACTTGTAGGAATTGTATGTTTGTACTTGTAGGAATTAAAATTGAGAATGGAAATGGGGAGGAATTGTATGTTTGTAGGAATTGTATGTTTGTACGTGTAGGAATTGTATGTTTGTACTTGTAGGAATTGTATGTTTGTACTTGTAGGAATTGTATGTTTGTACTTGTAGGAATAGTATGTTTGTACTTGTAGGAATTGTATGTTTGTACTTGTAGGAATTGTATGTTCGTACTTGTAGGAATTATATGTTTGTACGTGTAGGAATTGTATGTTTGTACTTGTAGGAATAGTATAATGTACTTGTAGGAATTGTATGATTGTACTTGTAGGAATTGTATGTTTGTACTTGTAGGAATTGTATGTTTGTACTTGTATGAATTGTATGTTTGTACTTGCAGGAATTAAATGTTTGTACTTGTAGGAATTGTATGTGTGTACTTGTAGTAATTGTTTGTTTGTACTTGTAGCAATTGTATGTGTGTACTTGTAGGAACAGTATGTTTGTACTTGTAGGAATTGAATAAAAATTTGTATTTCACACCAAACGTTAATATCATAAGCATACAAGTTTAGAAACTGTCCTTTGCATTCTTGTCCTGCTTTATAAACACGAGCATATCAACCGTACTACAAAGTGCACACGTTATATAAATAGAGCCAACGAAACACAGTCTTCACGTAACGGAAATCAAAGGTATGAGAGAAAAGGTCGTCTTTTTTCTTGTTTTAAATTTTGGTACGAAAGTTACCGTAATAAATTGTAATATCGATTTAGCAATGATATGTGCTATCAATAGACCTATGATAGTTTAGCTTACAGCACAATGACTTGAGTGTGTAGGTAAAGGTAATGTCTTTGGTAAGTTTGCTTGCTAGCTGAACCGTGAAATCATTATTAGCTAAGGTACCACTTTCATTTGGGCGGAGTCAACTATTATAGTTAAGTAGAGAACCAATCAAAAGTAAGGACAGTGCATAAACATTGTGAAACCAGTTAAGAAATATGTTTTCGATCTAAATTTAAAATATAGGGTTAATTATAAGCTCATTTACAAACTTGTTGTAGGTGTGTTTGATTTGTCAATTTCATTGCTTAATTTCCTTACATATATGATAAGGATATGAAAAGTAAACCAGATTGTTATATAAAATTACACATGTAAACAATCTTTTATCAATGAACATCGAAAAATCAAACTCACTTACAACCTGAAAACATATTTTTGAACTAACTTGTAAAACTGTTTTCACAGTATTTATATATTGTTCCTACTTTTGATTGGTTCCCTGCTTAACTATCGACTCCACCCAAAAGAAGGTAGTACCTTAGCTAGTAAGTAAGTAAGTAAATTTTATTTAGAGTCGGGCATGATATGTACAATTCAACAAGGTAAACATGAGCTCTGTAGAGCTCTTAACCGACTTGATATTTAAAAACAAATAACAAATTATAAGCACAAAGTTGAGAGGCTCCTTGCATGGTTAGGCAGGGAGTTCCACAACTTTGCTGCCTTAAAGCTAAAACTCCTTTTGCCATACCTTGTAGTTCTAGGTTGTGGTAAATCAACTGAGTTTATATCTAAAATTATATGAGTTATCTTTAAAATTTAATATATTGTGTAAGAACTCTGGACTGGATTTTGTTAAAATTTTGTAGGTTTCTAATGCCATGGTTCTCATGCGTCTGATTTTAAGTGTTGGTAGTTTAGATTGTTCAAGTAATTGTTCATATGAGTTATTGTAGTCATTGTAGATGAATCTGAGCGCTCGTTCTTGCAGTTTTTCAATTTTTTTTGTGTTGCGCTAGCTACAAAAATGCCATGTGAGTGGACAGTAACTTAGGTTTGACATGATGAAAGAATGGTAAATTGTCATTTTTGCCAGTTTGTTCAAGTGTGATCCAATTCTTTTCAGAACGTTTAACTGTCTGGCTGCTTTTTTACAGATGTTAGATATGTGTTGATTAAAGTCGAGCTTAAAATCAATGGTTACTCCAAGTAGTTTTACTTCATCATCGCATTTGATGTTGTTTCCATTTTAAGTTGAAGACTATGTTGTTTTAATGTGTTATGCTGCCAACCGCTATGGCTTGAAATTTTTCTGGATTAGCCTGCATTTTATTTTGAGAGAACCATGAAATTAGTGAGCCACTGTCTTTCTCCAAGGCTTTAATAACTAATGCCAAAGAAGAACATTGTCATCTGCATAATTATACAAGTCACAGTTTTTTACAAAGAGAAAAATATCGTTTATAAAAATATTAAATAAAACTGGGCCTAGTATAGAGCCCTGTGGTACACCTTTATAAATGTCAAGCATTTGACTAATACTTTGACCAATTTTGACACATTGTTTTCTACCAGTCAGGTAACTACCTAGTAATTGGAGAGCAGATTCACTCAGGCCATAGTGTTTCAACTTCATGAGTAACAAATCATGAGGTAAGCAGTCGAAAGCTTTACTAAGGTCCATTAAAATTACTGCTAGGTATTTGTCATTGTCTAGGGCTTTCTTCCAGTCCAGCTAATAATTATTTCATGGTTCGGCTAGCAAGCAAGCTGACCAAAGATATTACCTTAATCTACACACTTAAGTCCGTCTAGCTAATAATGATTTCATGGTTCAGCTAGCAAGCAAGCTGACCAAAGATATTACCTTAATCTACACACTTAAGTCAATGTGCTGTAAACATATTTGATTCAAAATACAAATGGATCAGACACAAGTTTTACAACTTAGTAACGTCTTCTCCAAAACATAAAGAATTATACACATTAACTAATGAGACAATATAAATAAAAACAAACACACCGAATTGTCATTGTGTAATTATCAAATGCGGAAATCGTGTCTAGTGTAGATATAACTTCAAAATTAATAAGTTTGTGCGTTTCTCATAATTCTGGGATATATACAGAATGTAAGTTAATGGAAAGGATGTAAACTACACAATAATGGTAAGTTTTGCTTATAATTCGTATTCTTTCATTAAAATCCATTGAATCGTTATAAATAACATTACACAACAGTATTTATTCATCAAGATAATTCAATTATTGCCATTATATAGAAATATTTTTAATCACATGTTTTGTTTACAGAGGTAAGTTTGACAATGCAGAGAAAAATGTTTGGTATTTTTTATATACTTTAGAACTTCATCTATGATATTCCAAAGTGATCTGAATTTTGATAGTTAAATAAATATTCTATTGGTCGAGACCATTCAAAGTGACATTAAACCGTGATCCCCTCTCCACACTGAGTCCACATTTCGCTAAGATACGTTCGGCTTATATATAACATTTAACGCTTTTAAACAGGATAGCTTTGTCAATAACGTGTTTACCTTGTTCTAAACGAATAATCAAGACAGATATTCCTTGGACAATGCCCTTGAGAAACATGACTTCTCTAGGGTGAACAAATCTTCATATCTCACAAAGTCATGGGAAACAAATGATAATGACAAAAATTCCTTCATTAAATTACGCAACAGGGTCATTTTATATGAGTCTTATCAATCTTACGAAAATGCACTGTATCGCAGCTTCACGTGTATGCTTTGAGGTTCCAATGCCGATTTTTCATTTCTGAACATGTGACCTACATGTACAAATGTAATTGGATGGTTTATAACTGCAATTTTGAAAATGGTTGACAAAATTAAGTTTTCATGGGTAAAATTCTAGGAAAAAAAAGAACAATCACATTCTTTATCAAAACGAAAAATCTATCGGAATTGATAGTTGTCCCTTAGTCAGATCATACTTGATTCCATCCACTCAGTAGTTCAACATGATGTTATCATAAATATTGACATATAGCTGTTTGAAAATACATTCACTAAATAGTTCAACATGATGTTGACATAAATATTGACACATTACTCTTTGGAAATAGATTGCTATTTTTAAATCTGTTCAGAAATGTATCAGTGACACTCATTGTTTTGTTTGAAATATGTTTTTAATTTGTACATTGTTTTTCGTTTGTTTCCAACATTATTTTAATCATTCCACTCTTCCAAACCTTATTGTTTATATATACATGCAGGCGGAAACCCAGTTGAAATTAAACAAAAGAAATAGAACTCTTTGTTATAGAAGGTAAAAAAGGCGAAGTTAGTAAATTTGAATTGTTTACATCTGTTTCTATGGGCTTTAAAAGTTTAATAAATGTGCCTAATTTAGGATTTTATGCATCTTATGTGTGTGTTTTTACTTAAATTATTCAATTGAGCTTCGAGATATTTGTAAACTTTTAAATTATAGAAAAATTTTCACAAAAACAGTCGATTGTGGTAAGTGCAAATTCTCGTGGATCTTTTTTGCGCATAAGCATAAATTCCGCCGAAAAAAATTCCAAAGAAAGATAAAAGATTTATCTTCTTAAAGCATCAATTTGCAGCTCTGCCCCCGGTGACAGTTTTTTGGGAAAAATTCCCCAAAATAGGCAATAACTTCATCGAAAAGAGAAAGTCGAGTACACCTCTTTAGGTTCAGGCGTGTTTGTGTCGACAATTCTGTCTCGAAAACGTATAAAAGAAAAATATTTGATACATCATCTCGCTTCAGATTCTATTATATTTATATATTTAGGCTGTAGGTTGATACAAAAACATTTAAAATTTACAGTACAAAAAGATGAAATATATGGGTCAAGTGAAATACCTTTCTAATGATTCATAATAACAGAGTAGGCGTGTTCGAATAATTTTTTTACTAAAAGTACTTGACGACAAACTTTACTGGTGGATCTTAAAAATGCATAACTTCAAAAAAACTTCACTTTTTGTGTGTGTTATCAAGGGTTATTAGTCTTCAACCTCTGAAAATTTTTAGTCTGCCCTTCCACGAAATATTTAATTAGAATTTTAAATACTTTTGAACTTTCGAAAATTCCCCCTGACAACCGATCAGACAATAGTTTTAAGTTGACCAAATGCATAAAAGTACATTAAATGCTGCTCAATAGCTAGTAGATACATTTGTCTTTTAAAATACAACTGGCATATACGGATCGTAATGATACTATGTGGATAAATTTATCGGTTTTCAAGAGCTTTACGATTATAAAAATTAGGTGGCGTAATGGGGAGATAATTTTGACGAAGTAGAATCCTGACTGCATGTATTTCTAAAGACTTATATTTGACAAGGTACTTGAGTAACTGATGATTAATTGCCTACACACTTGAATATAATATACATTATGAAATTAACACTGTAAATACGTACTTAATTGTGTGTGTTAATCTTCTGTAGTTCTACTATTTTAAATACAGTTGTTAATGTAGGATGTATACCTTGTACATGTAATGTGGACAGGGCTTTTAAAGGCTGTGCCCGTGGCTCAATCCTTTTCATATTCTTATGAATAAAAAAGCAAAATTTGCCCTTTTGGTAAAACAAACAGTTTTATCTTAACATTGTTTCAACAACAATGTATAGCGTTTATTAGCTGATTCTATGCATATCGCATAAGTACAGTTGTTAATTAATCTTTAAAGCGTATTATTCAGACTCCTAAATATTCAAATCCCAGCAATTTTGCCATTTTGGCCATGTGAGTGAAAGAAAAATATCAGGCCTGAATATTGGCCATGGTTAAAATCTTTATAGATATTTTTGCTAAGTTATTGTTTTTCTTCTGATTTCATTTTATAGTGTAAGAACAATGTCATACTAAATTATTTATTTTTTATTTATTTATTTGTTCATCATTTTTACTTACTATTCTATCTATCAATAATTCCACTTTAAAAAGTTGAATGACATTTACTTGTGTCGAACCCTGTGTGTAACATTGAGATATACTTATTTATATAGACTTAATGCAGGTCAAAGGTTTTTGCACGTCAACAATTAAGCAGATATATATTTCAGTTTATGTGGATAAAATTACTGATTTGTATATATATGTGCATTACGTTCAATGTTTGTGTTTACTTTGATATGGACCAATAACTGGTGCAATGTGAGAGGAATACGGAGTTAAATTTTAGGACACTAAAACTGAAGTTTGTGGTCAAAATACAGAAATTATAAGATTGTCAATCAGATCTACAGTCAAGTGTTTACTTATTACACAGAATGTCATCACAGTATACAGACAGAGGATTTTCATGGGTAGTATTAGGAGGTAAGTTCAATTATATGCAGGCCATTTACTGAAGTCGGGATGTACTCTGATCATTAATTGTGTCCGTTCGTATGGTCAGTTTTTTTTTCGTTGTTCCATTCGCAGTTTGTATCCGCTAACCCTGTAGCATTTAGGAGAAGGTAAGGTGCTATGTCTTACTGGCTTAGTCTGGGTTCATATTCATATCACATCAAGATGTTCTCACCTTATTTGTACATATAATACAAGTAATATTTACCACTGGACGTTAAACACCAACCTATTCATCCATCCATACACAACTTCTCCATAACCAGTAGCTTGATTTCAGTAAATCTTTGAAAGAATCTTTACATGGAGTACCAATGGATTATTGCACCTGACCCGGAATGTTTTGTGGGTTTCCCATAGAAATAACACAGAGTTTGCCATATTATACAAAAGGAGAAGATATATTGTTTCCGCAGTCTATACCACTGACTGCTTTTAGATATAATTTTCACAGAATCTCTCTTACCTAAAAAAAAATATGAAAACATCATGTTATAAATTTCATGCGTCCGAAGCGCTATTCTGGATTTACCTTCATCATGAACGCCCAAAGCCGAATATTTGAAAGCCAAGGATATATAAGAACCGAAACAGTTGAGAAAAGGTATAGAAAATTATACCACTCCTATTTCATCTTATTCTTATTCGTACCATTTTTTGAAAGTTTCACATAGCAATAAATGGACATTAATTTGCTATATTTATACAAATGTGGTAGCGGGTTAAAAATTGGAAGCATTGTTCTATTTTCAGTATACGGATATGAATAGTTTACTGTACATTGCTAATAACACACGATTGTTGGTGCCAACGTTAATAATTTATTACAAATAGACAGGACATACGAGAAAACAAATTCAAATAACAATGATAAAAAAATATATCCACTTTATATCCCTGTTAATCTTTTGAAGCTTATCGAATGCATGCTCATCTTGTTTCGGGATGATACTAATATGACTAAAAGCGAACAAACGATCCAAATAACAGAGCACTACAACATACCTAAATAGATAAAATTGGACAAAAACAAAAGATTTCAAACAACAATGCGGTAACACAAAGTCAAGAAATGAAAATAAAATAGTCTATCCATGACATTCATAAACAATTGAACCTTATGAAATAGTTCACCAATTTCTTCCAACATTAGAAATAAGTAAATACCCGTTATTCGTTGGTAAAAAAAAATGCGTAAACGCGATTTCTAAGTAAAACTTTAAAGTGGGCTCATAACAATTGTGTCGTCTTGTGAAAATTGATTGCAAATTATGCTATCAAAAATAAATTACGTCGAAAATAAACTATAACTAGCGCTCATTATTATTATACGACAATTTGCTTACAAAACTGTAGATAACATTTTTTTGGTTTTTATCTTGCAGCTTCGTTTCTAAATTTCTTTCTCATATCTGGAATAATGCGAACATTTGGGATTTTATATGCAGAACTTCTCCAAACCTATGATAAAAGTGCTGGAAACACTGCCTTTCTAGGAAGTCTTCTGTTATTTGTAAATTCCCTCGCCGGTAAGTATGGAAGTATTGTTACCTCAAATATCATACAGTATTAAAATGTAGCAGCAGATTACAGGATTTTGTGATTTAACATTTAATTTATGAAACTAGTGTAGTTCTTGCACTAAAATATTTTACTTTCAAAAATTGAATATTATTGGCCTTAAGCTTATCATGATGAATACGATCAATAGCTTGGATTTTTCACATTTCACTTACGTTCTTCTTCTGTATTTTTCTTATTAATCGTGTATTTGTTTCACCTGAGTGGTTATTTTACAAATAGTCTTACGATCTTTTCTAAAGATAAACCAGTAACACAGCTTAACATGCGTACTTCGGGAATAATAAAACCGTATAGTCTTATTTCTAAACTATATGTAAGGTAGATAGGGGTCCAAATTAATATTTTACCAAATTGTAGATTACGTAATGCTTTTTTTCTTATATATGTGTCCCTCAGCTATTATTTACACGTTGTGCAGAATTGTCAGATTTTGTGTAGCTTATTTATGGAAAAGCCATTTTTGTGTGAAAGAACGAAAGCTAAAAGATATATTTTTAAGATAAATGAGAATATAGCTCTAATAATGTGGTTTCAGAAAATATAGATATAAATTTTGGTCACGAAACTCGTTCTCTTGCTAAAAACAAAATAGGTACATTTACAGCACATTCCTTTATAAAAGTTAGATACTCTTATTTGCCCTTATTTGGCTAATTTCAAGAAAACAAACCGAATAATAAAATAGTCTGTTTTTGTTAAAACAGTGGTATTTATAAGATAAAAGACATATATTTTTCTCATTAAGGTAAAAAGTCTTACAAATGAATTACCGTTCACTTTCAAAATTTGCATGTTTCATTAAAGATCTAGACCGATTGTTGTCTTCTATTTTAAAGTGCAAGATGGTGGAAGACACCCCATTTACACGAAAAAAGGCAAATGCTCGAAATTGCATTTTTTTTTTTTCAGTTTTGAGCAATTATCTTAACAATAAAATAATATAAGAACGACATTTTACGTATTGCCAATCCAATAATTTGCCCCTTTATACTAAATATAATATTAACATAGACATCTTGCATCATTCAATTGAAATTGCTTTCAACGTTTTTGTGTACAAGTGAAGTTTCAATACTATATTTGTGTCTCGCTTCTCGATTCTCCATAAAACAAGAAACAATCCACTATTTTCATGGGACATTTAGATTTTCATGTTCGAAAATATAAAAATTTTGGATCTCCTCGTTTGAATTGAATTTTCTTTTTGTCTTTATATGGCAAAAAATAAGATTACCGAACAAGTACAATTTTGTATACATTGATAATCTTGATTTCAAAACATTGTATTAAATAAGGTTTGATCAATCCCATGTTCTTTTAATAACTAAAAAATTCTAACTACATAGAAATGCATGGTGTTGGCGTTTTGTTGTTTTTGTTGATGCTGCTACTGCTGTTGTTGTGGTTAAGTATACATTAATTTTGCAGGTCCAATATCTGGATTGCTTAGCATGCATTTTTCATTTAAATGGTGTACTATGATTGGCGGCTTGGTTTCATGCCTTGGTATGGTAACCAGTTCTATGACTCACGATATAGATATGCTGTATCTCACGTATAGCTGTTTATTAGGTATATATATATTTTCAATTTAGACTTATATATATATAAAACTATATTCTCTTTGATATGAATAAAGAAAATGTGGGATATATGTCAATGGAACTATATAAGTGCTTGTGAGCACTGAAGGTTAAAGATTGAATTTATTTTGTAGTGTGAGCAAACAATTAAACATTGCATTGTATAAGGCATTGGCCATGGAAGGCAGTACCATGACTTGAGTTGGATCAACTACAATTATGGACAAAGGAAGATACCTCCAATTTTAAATATTGCTTTAATGATCACATCATTGATATTTTTAGAACAGATACTAGATACCTGCACCATGCATAATTTATGAACCTTTCTTAACAAGTATGGAAATACACATACACATTAGTTTGTAACTTGTCTTATAATGAATATCTGAGTATAGATTTCACTGGTCAATTTTTAAATGTTCATGGAAAGATTTGTAGAATGTTGTGTTTAATACACTATATACTTTTGTTATCTCAAAAGTAGTGATAATGGCTGAAAAATGGATAACTATCAATCCAGCCCCAGAAAGGTTCTGATTGCATGAATGCAATCTTTACCCCAAAAACCGATTATGAAAAGGAATGTACCTTTTTTCTTTTAAATTATCAAACAGTTCTTATATAAAATGTGTATTAGATTCTGTGTATTGCGAATATCATACTCTTATAAAATGATACTTCTAGTGTACGTATAGTGTACAATCATTGTCTCCACGTTGCTGTTTTGTATGGTGTCCGGTTGAGGCCATTTCGCGTTTTCGCGTTTTCGCCCTTCATATTCTATAGGGCGAAAACGCGAAACCGTGAAGTCGAAAACGCGAAATATTTTTTCTTTCCGATTTCGCGTTTTCGACTTCGTGTTTTCGAATTCGCCTTTTTGCCTTTACGCGATTTCGCGTTTTACGCTATTTCGCGTTTTCTCGTTTTCGTGATTTCACGTTTTCGCGTTAGGAATGCTGATATATATTATCGAGTACATGTATTGTTACTTGTTTACAGACTTTTTTGTTATTTGAATATACGTTTTAGTATGTTATAAATCAAATATGAGAATTTGAGTTAAATCGATGAACATGCTGCTAATGCCCCTGTAAGACATACGTACTTGTCTCGGAAAAAAAATCATAATATAAAACGCGAAATCGGAAAGAAAAATTATTTTGCGTTTTCGCTTTTTCGTCTTCGCGTTTTCGCCCTATAGAAAATGAAGGGCGAAAACGCGAAATGGCCTTAACCGGCCACCATAGTTTTTAGATATATAAGTATTATTAGTACTAAAATAACAATGATAATTCCAGTCACGATATAAAAAAATAAGATGTGGTTTGATTGCCTATAAGACAACATTCCACCAAAGACAAAATGACGTAGATGTAAGCAACTAGTACTCAAATACCACGTGCCAAATGACGTAGATGTAAGCAACTAATACTCAAATACCACGTGCCAAATGACGTAGATGTAAGCAACTAGTACTCAAATACCACGTGCCAAATGACGTAGATGTAAGCAACTAGTACTCAAATACCACAAGCCAAATGACGTAGATGTAAGCAACTAGTACTCAAATACCACAAGCCAAATGACGCAGATAGCATCACTTTGGATTTCAAGGAAACACCTTAAAGTACAGAAACTTTAAGATATGATCATTACAGACGAAATCTGAAGCAGATCGTGACTTTGGCCATGAAAATGTGGAAGGTTTTCCGTGTTTTTTTAGCACTCAACCCTCCCTCAATTCAACAGACAACAGCAAATATAGATAAATGCATCATTAGGCAGGTATTACAGAAGGTGTCCCTCACCACGTGACTAGAAGTTACCGAATTCTAAACCGATAACTTTTCCCGTCTTCTTTTTGAAATTTTTCCGATTGAAAATTCCAACCCATAAAACTGCTGGCTATTTGATCAATAAAATGTAAATATGTTTCTATAAGCCAATTACATTTTGGGGAGAACCAAGCGTAGAGCATTTTTTCATATCTCATTATCACTATGACATTCGAAGGACTATATCGTTTTTTTTCAACAGATATCGGAACGTAAAAAATCGAAAACGAATTTCGGCAGCATGTTGTTTGTCCGGTTCTTACTAAACTATTGATTTTGTGACATGTCGTGAATCACATTCTTCATGATTCTTACAGAGACGGGTACTTCAACAGATTTATTTTTCTGACTAACTTATGTATGGGTATCATGTGAATAACATATTCATTTATTTTGTAGGTGTCGGATTTGGACTATCTTACCCACCTACTTTATCCATAATAAACTTTTATTTTGATAAGAGAAGAGCATTCGCTAACGGAATTCTTACTGCATCCTTTGGATTGTCAAGTTTGATATATCCTACTTTGTACCGGAAGTTGATAGATCATTATGGAATACATGGCGCTATGTTAATTCTTGGTGGTTTGTTACTCAACATTTGTGTTGGTGGGAGTTTCTTCAGACAGCCAAGGAGCTTCATGCGTCAAAGTGCTCAAAACAATAGTCCTGACAGTAAACAACTTTTATCCCACACAAATGAAGGGAGTAAAAAGAGTAAATTGACGTATGCGATAGACAAAATCATTGATATGTTTAGATCATATTCTGTTGCTTTAAGAAACAAATCCTTTTTATTGTATTGTTTCGCCATGTCGTTTGCGTTAGTTGGATATTCCTCAATCTTTATGATTCTTCCGCCACACATTCAAAGCCAGCAGTTTACAAAAGATGACGCAGTTATTGTTTTGACTGTAATTGGAGCTACGGAATTTGTTGTTAGATTTTTTTCCGGTATCATTATTGATAAACGATGGCTTAGTGTTCAAACGATGTTTATCTTGACAATGTTTATGGGTGGGATTTGTGCTATTGCGTTGACATTTTTCCGGAGCATGCCTATCAATATCATCTATGCAGTGACTGTAGGAATTTTTCCTGGAATTTTACATTCATTAAGACCGTTACTGGTAGTCTCCTCATTAGGATTGAAAATTCTACCAATAGCTTATCCATTATCTACTTTGTTTACCAACTCGGCGTGTTTAATTGGACAGCCTGGTCTAGGTAAGTGTTTTATTTAAAATTCATTTTCAACCCAAATGTATGAGGGTATGGAAGGGGGTCCTTCATTTCTGTATTTCGCCCATTATTCTTTATCTTTAAAAATGATGGCTATTCTGTAATTACATGATAACTGTATTCTGGACATTGTTCTTTTCTGTAATCAGTATAATTTTACCAAATAATTATTTTTTTTGCAGTTATTCTTTATATTTAAGCACCCCATTATTCTCTATTCTTTATATTTTTGTCCATTTTTCTCTATTCTTTTTTTTTTATGCCAAAAATTCTCTATTCTGTAAACCCCATCCACACCCTCGTATATTTCAAGACTGCTCTGACGTCTGGCGGACTTTTTCATGACTTGTTAGAGCCGTTGTGTACACGTCAGAGCGCAAACCAGTAGTCAGCACTTCTTTGTGTACATTTACTGTTTATAAAAAGTTGAATTAGTCGAAACACTTAGGTTTTTCATCGCCCAGTTATAGATTGCCTAAACCCTGTTTGGCATTGTTTGGAATTTTCGGTTTTAAATGTTCTTAAACGTTTCTCGTTTTTTATATAGATTAGACCGTTGGTTTTCCTGTTTGAATTGTTTTACACTAGTCATTTTGGGCCCTTTATAGCTTGCTGTTCGGTGTGAGCCAAGGATCCGTGTTGAAGGCCGTACTATGACCTATAATGGTTAACTATGGCAAGCCGTTTTCGTCAAAACTATGTTTAAACCATTTTTTCGAAAAATTTTCACACTGAGAATAAATTAAAAAAAACACACTGAGATTAAAAAACATAAAAACACACACTGAGAATAAAAAATACACACTGAGATTTCATAAAGACGCACTGAGATTACAAAAAATGAAAAACACACACTGAGAATTGAAAATTACACTATCAGATTTCAAAAAGTCACACTTAGATGGAACAAACTGAAAAAACACACACTGATAATTTGAAATTACACACTAATATTTGTGCGCACTTTTTATGTACACATATCTAATTAACATACTTAATCTGTATCTATTACAAGCTTAAAACAACTAGGGGACAGAAGTCGTTAGTCCTTCAATTTGGCGCCAAATGATTTATAAAAAAAAACAGAAGAAATACAACGTATAGAAAAACTACGTTATTAAAGACCAATAGAACAAGAAAAATACCCACTTACTCTCATTACAAAATATAACCAAATGGTGAAAAACTTTATTAAAATTATAAGAAAACATTGGAACAATCTGCAAAAAGACAAACAATGCAGTGAAATTTTTACCCAAGTGCCTATTATAGCATATAAACGTAACAAAAATATAAAAGATTACCTTGCAAAATCAGGATATCAGTTAAAAGACTTCTGAAAAGGGACCAATACTTAAACAGTTATAAGCAAAAATCCCAAAACACTGTTAGTAATAATATGAATTATAGGCAACAAACTTATGAATATGAGTTAGCAAAAAACGATGTTAAGTCTTGAAATTTATTACGAATGTTGGTTGAAAGAACCGCATTTCATTACAATGACAAGAGTTCAGGAGACCCAAGATATTAATCTGTTGAATTATTCATCTCATGAATATTCATTAGTTATGTGCATATTAAGTGTGTATTTTTGAAATCTCAGTGTGTAATTAACAATTCTCAAAGTGTGCTTTTCAATTTATTTCATCTCAGTGTGTCTTTTTAAATCTCAGTATGTAATTTTAAATTCTCAGTGTGTGTTTTTCATTTTTTTAAATCTCAGTGTGTAATTTTAAAAATTTCAGTATGTAATTTCGATGTCTCAGTGTGTTGTTTTAGGTTTTTAAATCTCAGTGTGTTTTTTTTTTAATTCTCAGTGTGTAATTTTTTCGAAAAAAAGGGTTTACACGTAGTTTTGACGAGAACGGCTTGCCATAGTTTACTTTTTACACATTGTGACTTGGATGGAGAGTTGTCTTGTTGGCACCCATACCACATTTTCTTATTTTTATTCAACTTCGTATTTGATTTGGCCGTCCAACTGTTTTGATTCAAGAGTCACCGATGAGTCTGATGGTGTACAAAATTATTATAAGCCTGGTATCTTCAAATAAAAATGATGAGTTTTTTCATATAGAAAACATGGAAATTGCCGACATCGACTTTGGATGGCAAGTGTCTATCTCGAACATTTTCAAGTAGATAAATCATACATCATTCGATTTCTTATCCATTTTTCAGGGCCGCCAGACCTAGGAGCAATCTCGGACTACCCAAATAATACAGCATCTGACAAAAACGTATTTTTTGAAAGGATGACATGAATATTAAGAAATAGTAGATCTGTTTGGCATTAAACCTATAAATGCACCGATTATTAAACTATTCGGACCATGTATCGATTACATGTATTAATGTTAGCAGAAGTTTTAAACATTAAAAAATAATAATAATATAATATGTTTAAAATTAAAATCTTTATTAACCCTTGTTGCATACTTTATTAAGGGTGGTTAGAAGATTATACTGGTAATTGGAAAGCTTCGTTTTATACAATTGGTGGACTTTTTATAGCGTCATCACTTTGTGTGCTTCTTGAGCGAACGTTAGTTAAAAAAACACAGATTGAAGAAATGGAAATAAAGACAGATGACGTCATTGAAGGGACGACAAACAACCAGAAAAACATTGAAAATAGAGATTGCAATGATGTTGAAACAAGTCTTGTGATAAAGTGTCCATAGTCAACTGAATTTTGCTAGAACTTCAAATATGTCGTTTACATGTAGTATGGTGGTCAGGGTAGATTTTCAAATCGCCTGCAAATATCAGTACAGCCATATCCTTTAGACTCTGTATAGATAATAATAGTTACAGATATACTGAATTTTTCCATCTGAGCTTAATGAAATTGTTCTTTATTTTTTCAATGTTTTTAGGAATTTATAAATCAGGCTTTTTTAATAAAGCAACATTTTTTAAAAATATTTAAAGTATGTTCTTTGTACTTCACAGAATTCCTATAGACAATTTTTGTATCCTACATTAATCCACATGCCCAGGAAAAACCTAGGCGAGAGATTTCAGTTTTCAGTAATATTTTCATTAGGGCGCCTTCATGTTTTTAATCTTTGCTTACCGTGTTTCAGGAAGTTGTTAATAGATTAACACCAGGGCTACAAAAGAAAGATATGTGGTAACTAAAGTCATTGCCAGTTGGTCTTAAAGTAGCAATAACCCTTCGACATCTCGCTACAGGAGACAGTTATCATTCACTTATGTATTTATTTGGGGTGCCGCACAACACGATATCCAATCTTGTTGTAGTACAAGTCTGTGAAACAATTATTTCCGAGTATGCTGAAGATGTTATCAACACACCTACGGAAGAAGCTGAATGGCGAGCCATTTTGCAAGAATTTAGTGATATGTGTCAGTTTCATCATGTGCTAGGTATATATATCTTTATTCTCACAAACCAACATCCATGGTACAGAGATATTATAAACATTGATAATATAACAAATTGTCAGAATTAATACAAGTGTATGATCTACAACTAGAAAAAAAGAAATTCCAGCTTATATAAAAACACATTATGTATGTATACAATATGATATAAAAGTTATTAAACAAAGGTGCACTAGATGGGAAACACGTTGCTATTAAATGTAAGGCTGGTGGTGGGTCTAAATACTTTTAATTATAAAGGATTCAATTCTATAGTTCTAATGGGCTTGCTAGACGCTAATTATAAATTCAAATGGGTTAACGTTGGCGTACCAGACGCTTGCTCTGATGCACAAATTTGGAACCAATCGACTTAAAAAATCATGTAATTAATGAGAATATTAACATACCACAAGCAGAGCCTCTTCCGAATGATGACAATTACATTCCGTACTTCATCGTTGGTGACGACGGGTTCGCCCTCAGAAGTTGGCTAATGAAGCCTTTTTCTAGGAGGAACATAACCCTTGAAGAAGAGTTTTTAACTACAGGTTATCGCGATCACGAAGAGTTGCTGAAAATGCATTTGGGATACTTGCAAATCGATTTCAATGCTTACTTTCAACTTTAAAGCAAGAGCCTAATAATGTCGAATCCATTATATCATTTGAATGATAAGTATATGATTTTACTTTTGTTTATTTAACTTCAAATGTATCAAAAAATACTATGATACATGTTATTAAACTTAAAGAAATTCTATTAATACCAGTTTACTGATCTTTTAAAAACAATGGCACACATAGGTCAACATACTAATGTATTAAAATTTTAAATTTATCAATTCAATATTTTCGATAAATTGAAAATTTTAATATAACACTAATACAGCAAGACCGACCAATCAAAATGAAAACAAAACAACTCACACAGCAAAACAAGCATTCAAACAATAAACACTTTCAATTTTAAAGAAAACTGTCAAATTACTCGGAAAAAACTGTCTGAAACTGCATAATCACTGTACATAATAGTGTCGTCTTTTAATGTCATTCCTATGACATAACAGCTCTACGGTTTCTACAAAGAATAAGTTTATAAAGAGAAAAGTGATGATGAAGTTGAATCGACGTTCATTGAATCCGATTGCATTATTACACTGGCAATACTTGTGTGCATGTAATCGGAGGAGCTGCATGTGTTCTTACTGGTACAATTTCGGCTTGAGTTTGAAACCGGTTTTGCTGAAAGGCGACTTCCTGTCCAGGTAGCTGGTATTGGTGCTGCCAGGCAGGTAGATACCCAACATAACTTGATGATTACAGAAGCTGCCCTTGGGAACATTAAATGCAGATTGTTGACCAGTGACTCCCTGTGAAAAATTACATAACCATATAAACAACGTTGATCAACTGTGTATCATCGACGTAGGAATTAGGTACTGGGGTTATGTTCGGAGTTTCAAGGAAGGATAACATAACTGTACGGGGTACTGTTGCCCCGTTCGGTAATGCTATTTTTTCTAAGATAAAAGAACCCCAGTTCCTAAGTAAATGATACACAGTGTGATATGTACCATACAAATCATTTTCTGTTAAGTTTATCTATATCTACTGGTTGGGTTAAAATCTTTTGACATTTATATTCCGCATTTATATTTTCAATTATATCAAACAAATACATGTACCTTTGTTGTATAGGAGTTCGTTTTCTCTGGACCAATCTGCCACCTCATCCTGCTTTTCTTGTGGTATTTCTAATGGCTTGCTTCTTTTGCGCTTCTTGTTATCAGCATTAGCTAGCTATTCAGTTTCACTATTTTGTTGGTCAGAATTAATATTTTGTGTTTGCTCATTTATATCACTTGCATTAGTTACTTCATTATCAGGCGACGGCCTCTACCACGCCCTCCACGACCCCTTCCTCTGCCTCTGGTCCTCATCAGAACGGTCTGGTTTGAAACACAATAAAAAGATAAATCAAATGCCGGTAGGAGGGAAATTGGAATTTAAACGACAATGTGCAACGTAAAACATTCCAAAAGAGCAATTAACATAAAAGGGAAAGCATTTACAAGGTTCCCACCAAGGCTTTGAAATTTTTTTATGATTCACGTATCCACTCAACAAAAATGTTATCTGAAAAAAAAAACCCAAAACAAAAAAATCTTGCTTTTGGAGTACAAAAAAAAAATCTAAATTTTTAGATCATAAAATAGGAATTAAATAATCTAATTGAAATGACAGATGTATTGATATTAATAAAGTGTTCCTCTGTTGAAGTCTCTTGATTTTCTGTAGTTACTTTGCTCCCTCTCTGCATCTCTGTCTTTTCTGAATTTTATTAATTAATTAATGACGCCGTTTCATAGGTCAATGATCACAGCGTAGTGATACGTGATACTGTGAAGAATAAACGTGCAAAACCGTAGGAAAACGTGCGAAAACGTACTTCAACCGTGGTGAACCGAATTAGAAACGTACTGAACCCTTGTTATACGTAGTGAAACGTACTGAACCCTTGTTATACGTAGTGAAACGTACTGAACCCTTGTTATACGTAGTGAAACGTACTGAACCCTTGTTATACGTAGTGAAACGTGGTAAAACATAGTTTATACGTAATGAAACGTATTAATACCTAGTAGAACATGCCCCGTGTATTTATCGAAAAACCGAACAAACCGTAACAAAACGTAACAATACGTAGAAGAACGTAACAAAACGTGGCATAAACCTAGTAAAACGTACGGACCGTTAAAAAATGACAAAAAATGACAAAAAAATTACATGAAACGTAGCATTTCTAAACGTACTAAAACCTAGCTGTCGAAACGTGACAGTGTGACTGGGGCTTAGGATCGATGACTATGTTGCTATAAATAATAAAATCACATAGTGTTTGATAAGTGCTGATAGTCAGAATAATGCATTTTTATTACGCATTTATTTTGCTTAATCTGCATAACACGATTAGTTGTATTCACATTTTCAAGAAATTCATGTAACCAAACTCTCACATTATACAATTTAGAAAGCCAGTATGTGTCTAAAACGGCACTTTAAAAACAGTACAACAAAACAACCAACATAAGTATGTCAACATCAAAACAGTCCAACAAAACAACCAACATAAGTATGTCAACATCAAAACAGTCCAACAAAACAACCAACATAAGTATGTCAACATCAAAACAGTACAACAAAACAACCAACATAAGTATGTACAACAAAACAACCAACATAAGTATGTACAACAAAACAACCAACATAAGTATGTCAACATTGATGGGTAACCCTCGGAATTCATTGGTTTTTCTCTTTGTGTGTTTTGGGTGATGATTAAGTCGAGATGTACCTGAAAGAATAAATTTCCATCTTTGAGGAAGGAAATATTCAGTCAGAATTAACGGTTTCGTGTGTCAGTCTAGTTATTAGGGAGATCCAAATATAACCTCGTCTAATCAATATTGTGTTAGTTTAACTACTTTATCAACATTTATGTTACATTTTTCTTTCACCGTCCCTTATCCGTGACCTATTTACTGTTAAGTCTCATTAATTATCATATTACTACTAATAATGAAACTGAAGCCCAACATAGTCAGCACTTCTGTCTTGACATGAATTATCATTGATATGGTCATAACTATAAATTAACTGTTAACAAAACTTAGAATTTTTCGAAGTACTTAGGATTGTCTACCCCAGGAATAGATTACCTTAGTTGTATTTGGGAAAACCTTTTCCAATTTTTGGGTCTTCAATGTTCTTCAACTTCGTCCTTTATTTGGGTTTTTTTCATAAGAGCGTCACTGATGAGACTTATGTAGACGAAACGAAGAGGCGCATGCAAACATTTTACAAAATTGTAAGATTATCAAGAATATCAATCATCAACCACTTGATAATGTCATTACAAGATACAGACAAGGGGGTTTTCTTGGATTATATTAAGCGGTGAGTTAATTTTAGACGTATGGCATTATTTTGCGTACAAAATTTTAATCCTGGTATCTATGATGAGTTTAATTACTAATAATGATGAAACTGAAACCCAAATAAAAGTATCCGAAAATATAAAAAAAAATATTTGTTTTTAAAATATCTAAAAATAACAAACACAAAAACAAAAACACAAAAACAAAAGCTGACGTTACTTAATGACAATTCGAAGCACTCCATACATTTTTGAAATTTAAACTGTTTCGCTGTGTATGTATGTTCGGAAGAACCATGTGATGGTTGTTAGTGTGGTTTGTTCCCTGTATATGTATGTTCGGAAGAACCATGTGATGGTTGTTAGTGTAGTTTGTTCCCTGTATATGTATGTTCGGAAGAACCATGTGATGGTTGTAAGTGTGGTTTGTTCCCTGTATATGTATGTTCGGAAGAACCATGTGATGGTTGTTAGTGTGGTTTGTTGCCTGTGTATGTATGTTCGGAAGAACCATGTGATGGTTGTTAGTGTGGTTTGTTCCCTGTGTATGTATGTTCGGAAGAACCATGTGATGGTTGTTAGTGTAGTTTGTTCCCTGTATATGTATGTTCGGAAGAACCATGTGATGGTTGTTAGTGTAGTTTGTTCCCTGTATATGTATGTTCGGAAGAACCATGTGATGGTTGTTAGTGTAGTTTGTTCCCTGTGTATGTATGTTCGGAAGAACCATGTGATGGTTGTTAGTGTAGTTTGTTCCCTGTATATGTATGTTCGGAAGAACCATGTGATGGTTGTTAGTGTGGTTTGTTCCCTGTATATGTATGTTCGGAAGAACCATGTGATGGTTGTTAGTGTAGTTTGTTGCCTGTGTATGTATGTTCGGAAGAACCATGTGATGGTTGTTAGTGTGGTTTGTTCCCTGTATATGTATGTTCGGAAGAACCATGTGATGGTTGTTAGTGTGGTTTGTTGCCTGTGTATGTATGTTCGGAAGAACCATGTGATGGTTGTTAGTGTGGTTTGTTGTACATTCCAATAATATTGTATACATTATTATTCAATAGACAAGGACTTACTAAAAGCACGCTAATAATCACTTGAATAAATTAATAATAAATAAATGAATAAGCTTTATTTAGAGTCGGCATAGTATATAAACAAAGACAAAATATAAGCTCTAATGAGCTTTTAACCGACATACAAGACATAACATAAGTACATAATAAGCATGCAATAAGTTGCACAACACAACATGAAGCACTGCAATTAAGCATGGTAGTAATGAGCATGATAAGCTTGATATTAAAGCGAAATCATATAAAAATGTAAACTAAGCATGATTAGAAAGCTGGTAAAATAAATAGCATAAAATATTAAATATAGGATATGATCTAAATGGTAAAAAATTAACATAATATATTAATTAAGAGCAATTCTTTGTAACTACCAACCATTTCATATAGGGGGGTCGGCACGCATAGTCTTAGATTTTTTTGAAAATTAGCCTCCCAGCTGACCATATTATTAGGTGAGCAAGTAAGAAAAATGCCTCCCAAAGTGTTGCTAGGCTACGGTTGCCATGGCAACCAAGTCCATGAGTTTCTCGTACATTTTGGGAAATTTAGCATTGTAAAAACAACTACTTTGCATGCATTCTGAATCATTTAATGATATTTGTTAATATTTTTCAGAAACATGATACTTAAAAAACATAACAGCAATGTCATATATAAATAATATGTTGGCTGAATATTGTCACAACCGCAGAAGAAGAGGTCATTTTTCATTATATTTTTGAAGGCAAATTATATATGTATACACATTTAGCATGAACAATATATACAGTTTTGCTTCCACCTCCATTTAAGGTGTGGTAATAAATTTAAAGTATCAATGTTTCTAGTCAGTAATTTACAACAAAACATTTGGGATTCAGGGTGCTAGGATGGTTGCTATGGAAACCAAAATGTGTCATTTTTGTTTTTTTCCTTCCGAAATTCGACCATGTTAATAAAATGACCCGAAAACAGTAATTACTATTAAATGACTATGATGTGAAAACTATTGAGCATTAAATGACATTCAATTTAACCCAAGATCAAAGGTCATAGATGACCTTGACCTTTGACTTGTGTATATTAATTTGGTATATAAATTGGATTTTGTAAGAAAATAGAAAGAAGCAAACAATACATGAGGAAAATGTTCAGAATGATTAAAGCTACTGTTTTGTTTACAGGTCAATAGTAAGACGTCAAGGTCTTGTCAAACGTGCTTAGCAACCACCCTTATTTGATACAAAAGAACCTAGTTACCATATAGGTTTTGATTCAGGACTGTATAGATTATTGTTTAGTAGCAACAAACAAAAGAGCTATGTCAATTGGACATGCTTTGAAACTATATCTGCCCTTGAATTTTTACTTGATAACATTTTTGTTCGCTTTGGAGATTCCGTATATCGTCAAGTTATCGGAATTCCAATGGGGATATCTATATCATTAACGGGAAGCTTAATACAAAAAATTATGATAAAAGAGATGATTTTTCATTTCCTATCGTCAATTATCCATTTTTAGATGGTGACGTTCCCTTGTCACCATCTTATGGTGTTTATATATCTCGCTCGTGTATGTAACAACGTATTAGATTTTAGCGAGAGAAATTTATATATTACTGAAAAATTATTGCACCAGGGTTTTCGATATCATAAACTAGTCAAAACATTTATTAAATTTTATCATCGGTATAAAGACATCATTCGTAAATATAACTCAACATGCAGACATCTTATATGTTCGGGTATTTCACATCCAATCTTTTATGGTAATATTCTTTACAAAGCACAAAAATGTCAGTATTCACCTCAAAAGCTAACAAAACCTTTAAACAGACTTATTAAGAAGGGATATAGTTACGATACTGTTGTCAGGTCATTAAAGATTGCATATTTTGGCTTTGATATTGATTCACTTATAGGGTCTTTGCATCGGAATTAAACATATTTATTCTAAAATCAGTTGTTGGCATGACACGGGTTATGTTCTTCTCATATATTTTATGACGGTATAATACTAAACCCCTAACAGGAGGGATTGTGCCTGATATTCATATGATGAAGACATAATCTTTCAATCAGTTTAATTGAGGTCTGGAGCTGGCATGTCAGTAACTGCTAGTAGTCTGTTGTTATTTATGTATTATTGTCATTTTGTTTATTTTCTTTTGTTTCCTTTTCTGACATCGGACTCGGACTTTTCTTAAACTGAGTTTTACTGTGCGTACTGTTGTACGTTTGTTTTTTCTACATTGGCTAGAGGTATAGGGGGAGGGTTGAGATCTCAAAAAACATGTTTAACCCCGCCGCATTTTTGCGCCTGTCCCAAGTCAGGAGCCTCTGGCCTTTGTTAGTCTTGTATCATTTTTAATTTTAGTTTCTTGTGTATAATTTGGAGTTTAGTATGACGTCCATTATCAATGAACTAGTATACATATTTGTTTAGGGGCCAGCTGAAGGACGCCTCCGGGTACGGGAGTTTCTCGCTGCATTGAAGACCCATTGGTGGTCTTCGGCTGTTGTCTGCTCTATGGTCGGGTTGTTGTCTCTTTGACACATTCCCCATTTCCATTTTCAATTTTATTACATAGACTAGGGTCAAAGGTGAATGTTATCACACTAGTCCTTAGCAACCATTCATTTATAGTTTTAAAGTGCCTAGCAACCATTTATTTATATTGGAAAAGTGCCTAGCAAAAATATATTTTCGGTTTCATTGAGACAAAAATCAGAAAAAAATTGATATCAAACATGAAGTTTTCCGCTTTAAAACTTAATAATCCATTTGAAGAACACACATTGCATGTACCGAAATGTTGAATTACACTGACTTGATTGTACACATGAATAATCCAGAATAGTTAATTATATGAAAAATTCAATTTTAAGGTTGAAAAAAATATGGGTTTGATTACAAATCCAAATACAAAAATAAGATGTGGTATGATTGCCAATGAGACAACTCTCCATAAGAGACCAAATGTTATATTTAAGACAGGTCCTTTGAATCTACAAAAACAAGACAAAACGAACAAAATTGCTCAGAGAACGACCAATTTATTTCTTTGGTTAGTATTATAGTCCCAGGTTAGGGTTGGGCTTTTGGGCAAGAGGTTATGCGTGGACAGAATAATCATTTTCACCGTTATAAGTCTGGATTACTTATTTCATTTTTTTCAAATCGTATGTGCATCTGAAAGTACAGAAAATTCATTTTCAGCATGTCTCGGGCAAAATTATTGTTCTTCAGTTCTAGACATCATCACATTCATTTCATTCAGCATTCCTTATCCCCATCACAAAATATAGAATGGTCCTTCCCTGGCTAATTACTCTGAATCCTCTCAATTGCTACTTTCATACACTGCGGATAATATAAAAAAAAACTCCCTTCTTAAAAACAAATACATTTGTGTGCAAAATTTACTTTTTTTCATGTAGATTTTATCTTGGCGTTCACATTTTCTATTATAGTTTTAAGCTAATCGTAATATCTCAAAATTAGGCTATAAAAAATATTTTCGGGACAATAACTGCTTAAGAAAGTTTCTGACCGGGCCCGAATTAGTGGTGTTACACCTTAACGTTCAGTCATTTTGCTATAAAGTTCACACCATGCAGTAACCGCGTTTTGGTAAAATAAATGGCATATACTTGATGTTAATTATATTTAGATCTTTACAGGTACATATGAATAAAGGAAACAGTAGTATACCCTGTTCAAAAGTCATAAATCGGTTGAGAGAAAACAAATCCGGGTTACAAACTAAAACCGAGGGAAACACATCAACTATAAGAGGAAAACAACGGAACAACAGAAACTATTCAATACCAATTTTTTTGTCAAAGTGTTTTAGCCAGGATTTGGCAATTACATTTCAACTTTGTGTAGTACTTTCTAAAATTCTATAAATCAATTTTATATGTTTGCTTTTTATGAAACTCATTTCGATCTCCCAAAAGCTTGAGTCTAGACAACATACTTTTCTGTCGACAAGGCTGACTTTAGAGCCCCAAACAAAATTCTAGAAAAGTGAGTTTATATCTTTTTCACACTCATTAAGTATACCCCTCATTTCAACCTCGTATCCCAAAATAGGCATTACTGTTACTCGACTGTAAGTGTTGCTCTCCACCTATTGCAGTTTATTTAAAATTCTGACCAAATTGCAATTTGTTTTATTAAACCAAACTGTTCAACTGGTCATAAATTTTAACAAACTGCTGTAGAAAAAAATAGTCAAGTGGTGAAAGTGCAAGGTGATTAATTAAAAGATACTTACAATCCTATAAGACTTTATATCCACTTCATTCATGTTTTGAAAAATCAGTCTAACAATTTCTAAACAAATTTTATTGTAATTATCATGCAAAAGGTGATAGGTAGTTATTTTTGAATTGCTAAACAACACCTTCTAAAGTGAATACCAATCTAATTAAAATATAGTTCTCTGATTTCAGAGAACTATATTTTAATTAGATTGCGTGAATACAGTTTGTTTTTACCTAGCATGGTGCACCCCTAAAGCTTTTATATTATTCTTGATCCAGGATATTTTTCTTTAACTTTGTTTTTATTGTCCTTTAGCCTCCCAATAAACACACTTTTTTGTTTTATCGAAGTTAATTTTGGAACCGGAAGCTTTTTCATATATTTCCAATATTTCAGAGGCTTTTTCAGCCAAATGTTCGGATTTTTTCATAAGTTGCTTATTATCCGCAAACATTGATGATTTAGTTTCAATATGGCCGTGTTCCGTTTGTATTTTGATTCCCTGTATTTCTACATTTGCGCGAATGGCATATGCCATTGTTCCGCTTGTATTATGAATAAAAAGGGGCTATATGATATCCTTGTCTTATTGATCTGCTTATTGAAAAGAATTTAGACAGAAACCCATTTGTTTTAATGCAAGTGTTGGCATTTTTAAATAGCATTTTGTCCAGCTACAGAAATTATTACCAGAATTGAAGCCCTCCATAACCTTTATCAGTCATCCCCATTCGATTCTATCAAAAGCTTTCTGCTGGTTTAGAAAAATAATTAATCCCTCTATATCCTCATTTTCTACATATTCAATAATATTCTGTAAAGTCTATTTCCATCACTTACATTTCTCCCTTTTACAAACCCTTTTTGATCTGGGTGAATAATTTTATTTAACAACGGTTGTAGACGCACTGCCAACATCTTTGATATAATTTTATATTTCTTATTCATCAAGCTTAAAGGCCTCAAGTTTTTTTTTATTAATTCTTGTTCCCCTCCCTTATATAGTAACATTAACATTCCCTGGTATTGCAATTTACTGAGTTCATTTTCGTCAAATACTTCCTTAACTACTTCAGTGAAATCCGTTTTGAATAGGTCCCAGTATATTTGATAAAATTCTTATATAGTCCCATCCCTTCCCGGAGACTTATCTTTCTAATGATACATCCGATAAGTTTTTCTGTGCTATTTTCGTCCCAACCCTCAGTGCTAAACAAACTGGAGTAAAATTTAACTTGCTCAGATAGTATTTAATCAATGTCATTTTTACATCGCGATGACCGTGAGGGCATTCCGATGTATTGTTACCACAAAAATTTGACTGTCAAAATACGCGGAAATTATCGAGTGCAAAATAACATTCCTTATCGCTTGTTATAAATTCATTTCTTCAATGAACACTCATAAAAAATTTTTTTTTAGAACATAAATTAATAATATGAAAATGTTTTGTCGTTAGAAATATATATATAAGTATGAATTATCATTAATATCTATGCACACGTACAGAAAAATTGTGTTAACACATGTGGAAGAATATCTTAAGAAAGTTTTGCGGGAAAATATAAATGCCTACTCAAATCCAATCTATTAGAAAAATCGAATTATTACAGAAGAGTGTCCACCATGCACTTGCACTGCACTATTATTAGAATAGTAGAATAGAATGATATACAAATGGATGCAAATTATATATACATGTAACTGTTATATACAAATATTAATATAATATATAACAACAAACCAGAGTATACTGATGTGTATCACTACAATATAATAGTTATTACGGTGAGGTTGAATTCCCTGTCATTTATTCATCATCCACGCACGAACTTGTCTCAGAAAAAAATATATCTCTGTACATAAACCTCACTTTCAGGTATACAGATGTGATTTTTTTTCTGAGACAAGTGCTTGTGACCATCCACAAGAACTTGCAGTCATCCGATGTTCAGTACTTTAGTACTTTGATTATATTTGCCGTCCGAGGATTTTATACGATTCCATAATTTGTTTTTTAGCTTTCTGTTTTTTTCTAAATTAAAGAATTATATTATAGGTCAAAGTACGGCCTTCTACACTGAGCCTTGGCTCACACCGAACAGCAAGCTATAAAGGGCCCCAAAAATAACTAGTGTAAAACCATTCAAACAGGAAAACAGGAATAAGGATATTGCTTTCCTGTTTTCCTGTTTGAATGGTTTTACACTAGTTATTTTTGGGGCCCTTTATAGCTTGCTGTTCGGTGTGAGCCAAGGCTCAGTGTAGAAGGCCGTACTTAGACCTATAATGGTTTACTTTTATAAATTGTGACTTGGATGGAGAGTTGTCTCATTGGCACTCATACCACATCTTCTTATATCTATTCGTTAAAACACTTAGAAAACTGTCACTGATGGGTAATAACTCGCTAAAGGAGTCGACAAACTGATCATGTTGACATGTCTGTAGATCTCATATAGCTGGTTGACTTTGATGTTTAAAGTTTGAATTCTCTCTGTGTTTTATCATTTTTCAACATCTTGTTTTTGCTGATTGTTTTAGCTGTGTACAGTTTCTCTTTATCGACCATAAGTTTTAGCAAAACACAAAGATACAATCATAATTAGAAGGGGGAAATTGACTGAAGATTCATGTCAAATTTGACTTTCTTGTAGATCTTGTCTATATAGCTAATTATTTTTGTTGTATAGAGTCTTTCTCGATTTATTGCAGTTTCAAGATTACGTTTAATTAGACTTAAAAATTGGTAACAGTAGTTATTTAAGGGCATGACGCCTATATGTATAGTCAATAGACAATTTCGGTCAATGTTGATTAATTAGTCTTGTTGGCAATATTTCTATTTATAAAAGTTTTCAATACAAATAACTTAAATATGCTAGATTACTTTATATCCGAGGCCCCAAGGATGCTGTATGATTCACCTGGTATGTTTAAGAAAAATTGATACAATAAAATTAGAATAACATTTCAGGCAAAAACGCAAAATAAAATTTTTATTCAACAGTGTCCTTTATTCTATATTATTGTGTATTTATGTCCCTTCAGATGTTTTTTTTTTTATTTACATATCATAAGAATGATAAGTTTTGGTTCCAATTTGCTTATTTCAGAGAACCAGACTTTTGCACAAGTTTACACTGAAGTGATGTCACTGAATATGACACAATCCTAAAACAAATGTGTCATCATAATGATGTCAAATTTATATCAAATTATGAATCTTTTGTCTACAAGGATGATCATATAGCTAAATCATTTTACACTATAGATGGCATTCATCTAAATAGATATGGAACAATAAAGCTGTTGACAAATGTAAATGAAATAATTAAAGTATTCAAGGGAAAACCGCAACAGTATCATTTGAACCAACAAAACAGAAATAGATTCCAAAGTTCCGGTCACCAATTTTACACAAACAACTTCAGAAGGAGCCCTATCAAACCAAGATATCAATCACGGAGTAACATGAACACAACAGAAAGCAGAAGAAATTTCAACCATTCAGGAGTCAACACTAAAAACGTAAAGGACAGGAATGATCTCAATATGAACTCTCGTGACTCGTGGGGAAACAATAAGGTGCTAAATAGACAAAATGTAGATAGAGCACCATTTTTTGACTTCCATTTACCAAATTCTGTACGTAAGTCAGATTATATTCAGAGGTAGCATTTAGCTTGTTCTAATTTTTCAAACAGATATAATATTTTAAATCTGTTATGTGATCAATGTAGTAGTATACAATGTACATGTAATATAAACAACATTAATAATATTAATTGGGGAAAATCTCAAAAGAGAAATAGAAAGAGTCAAAATAAAACACATAGTTCTGTAAATAGAAGTAGAAACAATGAAGCAAGTTGGTTACTTAAAAAAGGGTTTAAACTAGGTTGTTTAAATATTCAACATTTACAACCCAAAATTGAAGAAATAAAATTCCTATTAAAATATGAACAATTATTTGATATATTTGGTATGGTAGAGACATTTTTAAATGATGAAATTGGTACCAAAACATTACAAATTGAAGTTTACAAAATAGAAAGAAAAGATAGAAACGCTATTAATGATGGCGGAGGTGTGATTGCGTACATACGAAATAGTGTATGTCACCAGAGAAGAATCGATTTAGAAATAGGTAGTATTGAATCTTTATGGATTGAAATTATTTTTCCAAACACAAACTCTATTTTGATAGGCATTTTTTATCGTCCACCGAGTTCATTGCAATCTTGGATTGATTCAGTTGAAACAGAAATAGAAAAAGCGTCAGCAGAAAATAAAGAAATTATACATTTAGGAGATTTCAATATAAACTATTCACATATAGACCATACAGTTGTCGGAAATCAAAAATGGAAGGACTGTATTAATTTGTATGGTTTACAACAAATTGTACATAAACCCACAAGAGTAACAGATAAATGTGTAACTACTATAGACAATATTTATACTACCGATGTAGACCATATTACAGAAGTAAATGTGCCTAGTTATGCTGTCAGTGATCATTATCCTGTTTGCGTAACAAGAAAACTTAACCCAAAAATATCAAATATGGAGCATTTGTCCATAGAATATAGATCATTCAAACAATTTGATAAAAATAAATTTATTGAAAATTTAACAAATACTCCTTTTCATCTCATTGAATCGATTGGAGATGTTGATGAAGCAGCTAATTATTTATTGGTATAATCTATTTCTGAGCACCCTAGACAAGCATGCTCCTAAGAAAATTAAAAGGGTGAAAAATACTCAACAACCAGAGTGGTTCTGATATAAATAGCGCTAGACACCAAAGAGATTATTTTCATAGAATTGGGGATATATATATAATTATAAAATTAGTAATAATGAGTAATAAGGTTACATTTTTAGTAGAACAGGCAAAGAAATATTATTTCCAAAATGCTATCTCAAATTGTAAAGATAGTAAAACTATTTGGAAGTATGTCAAAAGTCTAAATCCCCAAAAAATACATAATAATATCACTCATTTGGAATATAAAAATAGTGTAATTCAAAATGATGTTGATCTAGCAAATACATTTAATGTGCATTTCACAAATATTGCTGAAGGTATAGTTGATAACAAATTATGTAATAATGATGAAGGTCCAAGCTTCGATGTACTCAACAAATTTGTGAAATCAAAGTTACAAAGGGGTAGTGAAAAATTCATTATACCAGAAATGAGTATTTTAGATGTAAAAATGTATTTAAAAAAACTTGACAAGTCTAAAGCAACTGGTTTAGATGATGTTGGACCAAATATTTTGAGTATGTGCAGCGATGTCATTGCACCAGCTTTAACATATTTATTTAATCTAAGCATCAAATGTGGTAAATTTCCAAGTATTTTTAAAACTGCAAGAGTTTGCCCAATTTTTAAAAGTGGCGATGCTTGTAATCCTGATAATTATAGACCAATAGCAGTTTTGCCTTGTCTCTCCAAAATTATAGAACGACATATAGCTGATAGTTTGTATATATATTTAAATAGTAATGACCTTCTTAATACTACACAGTCAGTTTTCAGACCTTAACATTCGTGCACAACTGCACTTACTAAATTCGTAGATGAATGGTTAGCAAATATAGATAATGGAGAAAAAAACGGAGTTATATTTTTAGATTTAAAGAAAGCTTTTGATCTGGTTAATCATATTATTTTATTATAAAAAGCTTGAATATTATAATGTTTCAAACTGTACACTAGACTGGTTTAAGTCATACTTGTTTGAACGAAGTCAACAAGTTAAGGTCAATAATGTCATGTCTAATACTAAATGCATAAAACTGGTGTACCACAAGGCTCTATCCTTGGCCTTCTGTTATTTATTTTATATATCAATGATTTACCACTGAACATAGAAAATTCATTAATAGATTTATATGCAGATGATTCTACATTGCATAGTAAAGGTAATGATGTACTTCAGTTAACTGCTAACCTTCAAAATGATATTCATGTTATTGAAAACTGGTGTTCGCAAAATTTGTATGTAGCTAAATGCCAAAAAGTGTAAATCAATGATTATTGGTTCAAAACAGAGGCTTTATTCAACTGGGAACAGTTTAGATATCCAAATTTCAGATGAACAAATAGAGAATGTAGATTGTGAAAAACTTCTCGGTTTATATATCGACAAAAACCTAAATTGGAATGAGCAAATAGATAAAATGTCATGTACAATATCAAATAGAATCAATTTATTACAAAAGATAAGAAAATATTTACCTATGCATATACGTATTATTTATTTTAATGCTTATATTCTGCCATTGTTTGATTATTGTTGCAACATATAGGGAAGTTGCTATGAAAGTGGAATAAATAAACTTAATAAGTTATTAAAGAAATCTGCTAGGGCTAGAAGCTGACATAATGACATCATCCAGTTTGTTGTTTAATAGTTTAAACTGGTTAAATGTGGAAAAACGCATTCAATATCAAAAGGCAATACGTGTATTTTAATCATTAAATGATATGGTTCCTAACTATTTACAAGAAAACTTTCATTTTATTGGTAATCAGAATTATAATTTACGTTCAGCTGATGAAAAACTATTAAATCTTCCGAAACCAAAAACAAACTTTTTAAAGAAAACATTCACATATTCAGGTTCTCAAATATGGAACAGTTTACCACATGAAATAAAAATGAGTAATACACTTGTACCTTTTAAAACAAAATGTTACAAATTTTTCATCAATTGTGCAAATTAATATGCTTTTTATTTATTATCTAGATACAATGGTATATTGTGTATAATATATCATTATAATACTGTATGTACTTATAAATATGTTATTATTATTTTGAGGACTCTCAGGAAGATTAGTTTTAACTAATGGGATTATCCTCTTGAAATAAGAATTATTTATTTATTTATTTTATTTATTTATTTACAGACGAAGATGGTGGATGGCAAGAGATGAGAAAAGCTAAATTTGCTGTGTAGGCCAGGTTAACAAAACAACAGGGTAAAAATCGTCGTCTGAAGTCATTTTGAGTATTTTTGTGATTTTCTATCTAAAATGGTTTTCAAGTAAAATAACTAAAATTTGCTAAAAGCTGATATTTAATTACTGCTCTGAAAATTTTGAGATGGATCAACACCTACGGACCATAATATACCGATAAATTAAGCCAAGACCTATCGTTACAATTTCAGTCTTCTATTTTACCTGTACCAGCCATAATTTTTATCAGGTGGCAACAGAATATGGACTTTTTACAGAATATATGCTATGACATGCATTATCACTGTTAATTTTAATAACATTTGACGATGCAGTTTCAAAAGGAAATATTTTAGACGGTCAATGTACAAAATGATGACAATGACGAAGTCCAGTATTTGTATAACCTCATAAATCTCTTAAGAGCCAGGTGAGTTTAAAAAAAAGATCTTTGAATCTTGATCAGAAAAAAAAATGTTTTACATTCCTCAGCATTACAAAAAATGCCATGTCAAAGGACAAAAATAAAATTAGATAAAATAAATGTTTGAAAATGGTCAATTTATTTAATTTAGTAAGATAGCAACCAATGCGCTTTAAAATATTCAGTTGTTGAGATGCTTTACGACAAATATTTTTGATGTGGTGTTAAATACATTGGAGTGATTCATGAAATGAACTTACATGAACCATCTTTATTAGAATTCATAATACTGTTTACAAAATAGTAAGAACAAAACTAGTTATTGTTTAACAAAGCCGTATACTCATGCCGGGCTGAATGTCAAATATTATAATTACTGTAAATGTTTACGTTTCATTTCGTTTTGTAGTTCAAAATCTTATATTTAGTTATTAAAGATAGCTAATTTGAATATGAAAAGAATTACAACGAAATGAACTTTGAAGCGTAACATGACATTTATTTATAACATTTTCGTACACTTGACACTGTGATTAAAGGCTGGTGTT
Source organism: Mytilus californianus (assembly GCF_021869535.1). Classification (NCBI taxonomy): domain Eukaryota; kingdom Metazoa; phylum Mollusca; class Bivalvia; order Mytilida; family Mytilidae; genus Mytilus; species Mytilus californianus. The sequence continues at coordinate 9,292,407 of NW_026262701.1, read as the reverse complement.
ACATTTTCAGTATAAATAGGTGTTTGCATGTTTACAAGAGGAAACTATATATAGATTTTGTGGCTAAACACTATTTTATATCTAATGTAACATATGTGTGTTTTGTTATTAATCAATAATTGACATTACTGTGTGTTATGCACAGATGTTAATAGAAACAAAGAGTTAAATTCTAGGACATTGAAAATGTAAACAAAGAAGTGCATGCAATATAGCATCAGAATATCAACAACCACTTGCTTACAGACTACAAATCATGTCATTACAAGATACAGACAGCGGGTTTTCTTGGATTATATTATGCGGTGAGTACAACATGAACAAGTTAGACGCATATGGCAAGCCGTTTTACTATTTATGAGATTCTAGAAATATTATGTCTTATTACTTAACAGATCACCAAACTATAAACGCCTGAAGATAGCCAAAATACTGCAATTTGACAGATTTCGGCCTATATTGAGAATTTATCCCAAAATTTTTAGGAAGAATATATTGTTAACCAAATCCAAAATTATATTCAAAGTAAAGCTTTATATTCTCTTTTGAATATAACTTATTTCATCTTGGTTGGCGACGTTCTCCGATGCAAAGTTTTATACACACATGTAAAATGTTTTGACTTTCAGTTTTTAATCAAAATGCTTTCAACGTGGATAACATTTTTTTTACTTTAGGGAAATATAAAACATTTTTAAAAAATGTTTTAAGTATATGCTATATAATCTTTATTAATAACATTTAGATTTTGATCCCGTGATTGAAACACATTCAGGGGAAATTTGCACTCCCTATTTGAAAGTTTTACCTTAAGATTTTTTTACAGGACAATCACACTCACAGAGTTTTGGGATACACTAATAATAGTTGTTGTTTTTTGTCTTGTAGCTTCATTTCTAAACTATACTCTGGTATCTGGAACTATACGAACCTTCGGGATATTATATGCGGAACTTCTCCAAACCTACGACGAAGGAGCTGGTAATACTGCATTCCTAGGCAGTATAATGTTTTTTGTGATGGCCATAACTGGTCAGTATATAATCACATTTCAGATTTGTGCGAGTCCGCGGGGATATTAAAATGGTCTGAGAATCAGCTAAAGTTTTGCGGCTGCTTCTTTTGCGATTTCGCGATTAATGAATTCTTTTGGCAGGGGAACCACCTGTGCAAATTCAACTATTCAACTAACTTATTTAGAATTTTTTTTTGTATTACCCCCCATATCTACGCTAACGAAAGCAACGAATATTTATATAATGTACAATTCGACTCTGCATCATTTACTGTCCATGTAGATTATTCAATGTGTCAACGCGATTGATCCATTCTTACTGTTTATTTTTACAGGGCCAGTATCTGGATTAATGAGCGTTCACTTTTCATTCAAATGGTGTACTATGATTGGTGGATTGATTTCATCAATTGGCATGGTAACCAGTTCTCTTACTCAAAATATAGAAATGCTGTATCTCACGTACAGTTGTTTACTAGGTATATACATATAGGGTTTATTATGATTATTTGTATGACCTTCTTTGTGTTTCTGACAAGGTTAAAAGTACAATTAATATCAGCGTACTCCTTTCAGAAGAAGACACTTATAAATAGTCACAATATATGTCATGAAAACAAATACATACCATGCATAATCAGAGCTGGTATCTTCCTTGTTTTTTAAACAATTCGTTCGTTTGTACTTTAAAACTTTAAAGTAAACACTTTACTGTGCAATTACTTAAATATGAAACTGGATACAACCCATATATTACAATCATATAAAAATAAGAAGATGTGGTATGATTGCCATTGAGACAACTCTTCACAAGAGACCAAAATGACACAGAAATTAACAACTATAGGTCACCGTACGGCCTTCAACAATGAGCAAAACCCATACCTCATAGTCATCTATAAAAGGACCATGTTTATTATAATTTGCTAGTCATCGCTTCATTTCGACTGTTTTCTATGATGCCAGTATAGAGAGCTAGATGAATGCAAGAGTCTCTATTCTTAGATTTACACCACCATTGCATTTTTTTTACTCATTTGTAACACGAAATAGTCTGTTGTTTAACCACCATAATTTACTTTACTTAATTATAATTTTCATGAATGGTTTCATCGACAGAATGTTTATCGACTCAACATTTGGCAAAACTAGTAGTTAACATGGCGTTACCATGGCGTTACGTGTACTGTCATTATGTAGCAACAGGACTTTCCATATTAATGTGCAAACAGATCGTTTAATCATTAAACTATAAGTTGGCTAGCATTGTCGAGACATTTACAATATGAGATTTCTTTATGTGCTGAAGGGATTTTCTTTCATTTTATTATGGAGATATACATTGTTTGGGCGGTAGTGTATGGAGATGTACATTGTTTGGGCGGTAGTGTATGGAGATGTACATTGTTTGGGCGGTAGTGTATGGAGATGTACATTGTTTGGGTGGTAGTGTATGGAGATGTACATTGTTTGGGCGGTAGTGTATGGAGATGTACATTGTTTTGGTGGTAGTGTATGGAGATGTACATTGTTTGGGCGGTAGTTTATGGAGATGTACATTCTTTGGGTGGTAGTGTATGGAGATGTACATTGTTTGGGCGGTAGTGTATGTGATATTTGTATGCCTGGAATAAAACACTTAATTACTTCATTTTTTTTACTCATTTGTAACACGAAATAGTCTGTTGTTTAACCACCATAATTTACTTAACTTAATTATAATTTTCATGAATGGTTTCATCGACAGAATGTTTATCGACTCAACATTTGGCAAAACTAGTAGTTAACATGGCGTTACCATGGCGTTACGTGTACTGTCATTATGTAGCAACAGAACTTTCCATATTAATGTGCAAACAGATCGTTTAATCATTAAACTATAAGTTGGCTAGCATTGTCGAGACATTTACAATATGAGATTTCTTTATGTGCTGAAGGGATTTTCTTTCATTTTATTATGGAGATATACATTGTTTGGGCGGTAGTATATGGAGATGTACATTGTTTGGGCGATTTTGGGCGGTAGTGTATGGAGATGTACATTGTTTGGGCGGTAGTGTATGGAGATGCACATTGTTTGGGCGTACATTGTTTGGGCGGTAGTTTATGGAGATGTACATTGTTTGAGTGGTAGTGTATGGAGATGTACATTGTTTGGGCGGTAGTGTATTGAGATGTACATTGTTTGGGCGGTAGTGTATGGAGATGTTAATTGTTTGGGCGGTAGTGTATGGAGATGTACATTGTTTGGGTGGTAGTGTATGGAGATGTACATTGTTTTGGCGGAAGTGTATGGAGATGTACATTGTTTGGGTGGTAGTGTATGGAGATGTACATTATTTGGGCGGTAGGATATGGAGATGTACATTGTTTGGGTGGTAGTGTATGATGATGTTCATTGTTTGGGCGGTATTGTATGGAGATGTACATTGTTTGGGCGGTAGTGTATGCGATATTTGTATGCCTGGAATAAAACACTTAATTACTTCTTTTTTTCAGAGATAAGAGATCAAATAATTCCCCGGCATATTTCAGATGGTCACGTATTAAAGGATAGATTGATAATTGATCAGGAACTTTATAAAATAATATTTTTATGCATACTGTATAAGCGATTTTTGAGTTCGTCCGAACAGTAACTTCTTCTTTGACGTTGACTTTTAATTTTGATATGATATCCACTGATAATGGAAATTTTCGTAATATAATTCTCAGCTTCTGTACTAAGAATAATCTGATATTAATTTTTTGATCAGGAATTTTCAAATGTTGATTTGTACCATGTAAGCGAGACAGTCACTATTTGTTTGACGATACTTCGATTTTTATTTATATCCACTGAGCATGAATTTCTTCATCAATTTCAAATAACAAGTGGGGTATACCTTGGACAACATCGCATGCAATTTTTTTTAATTTTTTTTTTTTTTTTTTTTTGGCAGGGATAGGATTTGGATTATCTGCACCACCTACTGTGACGATTATAAACTTTTATTTCGAAAAGAAAAGAGCATTTGCTAATGGATTTCTTACAGCATCGATGGGATTGTCAAGCTTAATATATCCTTTTTTGTACCGGAAGTTGATAGATCATTATGGGATACATGGTGCTATGTTAATTCTTGGTGGTTTGTTACTCAACATTTGTGTAGGTGGAAGTTTCTTCAGGCAACCAAGTTGCTTTATATGTACAACTAACAAAACTTACAGTCCTGCTGACAGTACAAAACTGTTATCTGAGGCAAATTACAAAAGTAAACAGAGCAACCTGACTATTGTGAAAAACAAAATCATTGATATGTTTAAATCATATTCTGTTGCTTTAAGAAACAAATCGTTTTTATTGTATTGTTTCGCCATGTCATTTGCATTAGTTGGATACTCATCAAACTTTCTGATTCTTCCGCCGCACATTCAAAGTCAGCAGTTTTCTAAAGATGACGTTGTTGTTGTTTTAACAGTAATTGGTGCTACGGAATTTGTTGTTAGACTTTTTTCTGGAACTTTTATTGATTTACAATGGTTCAGTGTTCAGGCAGTGTTCATCGTGACAATGTTTATGGGCGGAATTTTTGCTATCGTATTGACATTTTTCAAAAGTATGACAATTAACATAACTTATGCAGTGACTGTAGGAATATTTCCCGGAATTTTACATTCATTACAACCGTTACTTGTTGTCACATCATTGGGATTGACGATGTTACCGACAGCACTCCCATTATCTGGTTTCTTTACGAATACAGCGTGTTTGATTGGACATCCTTCTTTAGGTAAGTAGATTTTACAATTCATTCTTAGTCTCTATAATTAAATAACATGCACTAAGCTGAAATAAAATAGATATAAAAAAAACAGTCGCTTCTTTTTGTATTAGCTTTAAATTGATCAGACATGAAAATGTGTGTTCCCAAAAGATCTTGTGTCGCTTACCTGCCAGTATAGACAACACCATCTATAATCAAAAGATCGTGTGTCGCTTACCTGTTAGTATAGACAACAGCAGCATCTATAATCAAAAGCTCGGCTTGTGTGGCTTACCTGCCAGTATAGACAACAACATCTATAATCAAAAGATCTTGTGTCGCTTACCTGCCAGTGTATAGACAACAACATCTACAATCAAAAGGTCACAATTATATAACTATTCTATACAAGATAACATGTTGTCATTTGGTCTCTTGTGGAATGTTGTCTCATTGGCAATCATACCACATCTTCTTAATTTTATATTTAATACATTTTAAACCGGTATTATTTGTAATAATCATATTTTATTATGTTCAGGGTGGTTAGAAGATTACACTGGTAATTGGAAAGCTTCGTTCTATACAGTTGGTGGACTTTTTATAGCGTCATCGCTTTGTGTACTACTTGAACGGAAATTAGTGAAGGTAACGCAGAGCGAAGAAATGACGGTCAGAACAGACAATGTGACTGAAATAACAACGGACAATATTACTGAAGTCACAACAAATAATCAAAATAACACTAAAAACAAACACTGTGATGATGTAGAGACAAGTCTCATGAATGAGACTTCCTAGATATTAAATCTTGTTATACACATATGCAATTTCACGTAGCTTTAATGTTCAGTGTTAGCGGCTTTGCTATCACGTGACGCCATAATGCCATAATTATAAAACATTATTTGTAAAACTGACACCACTAGTTGGGCTTTCATCATCCATAGAAGGTCTATTTGAAAATTTAAAAAAAGGAGAATATCTTTGTAACCCGTCGTCAAACCAGTTTACAGTAACCAGTTTACAGTAAGCTATTTAATAATCAATCATTCAAACCAGTATGTCCACCATTTGCAACATCAAAATAAAATCAACCAAAATTAGATTTAAAATTCTTTTAAGTAATGAGACCAATGTCTATTTTCGGGAAATGAATCAGTTGTGATCCCCTTTAAAGAGTGGTTAAGGACCTTATCCGACTCAATCAATTCTGGCAATATAATTGAAATTGAGAACTGCACAAAAATTCAACAACAAATATTCTGAATAACCAAGTAAATGACCATTTCACCCTAAATCTAGTCAAAGGATGCATTTATGACCACAACATTAAAATATGGGTGCCACCGTTACTTTTTTTTTTGCCATATAATACCTCCTTGAATAAGAATAAGAATAAGAATAAGAATTTTATTAGTTTAAAATCCAAACAATAGGATTGTTACTAAATAAACAAATCAATACAAAACCAAAACAAAACAAACAAACAGACAGACAGACAGGCATATTAATGACAAAACGATAGACATTAAACAATACAAACATGTAGCCTTGTGTTTCTGAACTACCTATGCATGTATTTAGGATAAAAGGCAATACCTACGGCTCATATCATTAACGTAGTGACCATCAAATGACTCCAACCCATACCTGAATTTGGCTACTTTTCACATTTTCAGATTTTAAACTCTTAAGAAGGGCATTAAGGTTGTCGTATTTTCATAACAACACATCTGGAAAGAGTTTATTGACCATAATTTGCTTGATTGGACTCCCTGCTGCCAGCACAGTCCAGCTGGGGCAGTTATAAAAAATTATTAATTAACTACACTGTTATTGGACTTAATATGATGAAAACTGCCTATGCAATATAAAGGTGTCAACTCGGCCAATACAGAATAACTCGGCCAATATAGATTTTTTTTTCTGTATTGGCCGAGTTCTGATCCGGCCAATACAGGATTTCGGAACGTCTCTAGTTTTTAGATCGAAAGTCACGATAAACACAAACTGAAAGTAAAAAGTTGTTTGGAAGACGCAGTTTTCATTTACTCACCATAAACATGCTGAAACGTTCAGTATGGCATATATTTCAGGCTTAAGACGGTCACATTCATTTAAAAGCATTTTGAAAGCAGACGATGGAATTATTTCAGGTTTGGGAAACGAGTAGATTATCACAAAGTTCATTTCTTGTCGACCTCATAATTTCACGATGGTACAAATCGATTTACTGTTTAGTTTCGCTTCTCATGTTTTGTAAACTGTCATTTATTTTTAAACCCGAACCAGGCATATGCATTCTGGAAGGGTGACCTGTAATTGTGCAAATCTTCGTTCTTTGGTCAGTTGGCTTATGGATAGTTGTATCATTTTCAACTCCTACATTATTTTTAAAGGCAGTGCTTTAATGCCTTTCTAGTTGCCGGGTTAATCCTTCCTTCCGCGATATCCAACTTATCTACGTGGGGGGTCATTAGGCTCCAAGTAGATCCGGCAATGTTGAATTCTCTCCTCTTTTTTAATTGTGATATAAAATGTTTTTTGTTTCATTTCATTTACATTGGGAAATAGAGAAACGATCATTGTGTTTTGTTAGTTTTAAAAACTTTTGATATATTTGTATTTTGCATTATAAGCAGTCAACCGATTGACAAACTAGAATTATTTGAATTCCGAGTGGAAAGAGCCCGGGTAAATTTCGAGTGTTATCTGCAATCTAGATGTTTATAAATCATTTCAGTCGTTGATATAATAATTAAGAGTCGACTGAACATTAATTATATTATACAATTTAAAGCGCATTTCTGTTTATGCACGTGAACCCGTCTAACGTTATTGTTATTTCGCAGTTATATAAAGTAGCAAATTATCGTTCCTGAATAGGTGGCGCCGTGGTAGCCGATCCTGTTCCTCAACTTCCGGTTTTTGCACTGTGCAACTATTTCAGTTACATTTTAAATTAACGATGCCAAGTACTTGTTGTTGTGTACCTGGATGTCATTTGAGGAGGAGGACATGCATTTCCAAATGACTTAAAAAGAATGAAAAGTTGGATCAACGCCATGGCCCAAACGCAGATTGGACGAGAACACGATTTCATCGTGGAGTCCATCTCAATCAGCTGTTGTTTGCAAGGCACATTTTACTGAAAAAGACTACGTGCAGGAAACTATTCATGGTAAAACTCTATTTTCATTTGAAATATATAGTTATATATGTAATCGCCATGCGAATAAACCAAAGTCTGTTTACAACCGCAATTATCGTTTTAGAATAAAAGGGGGTGGTTAATTCAAGACGTCATAATTTTTTGGATTACGATTCAATGTGATCTGTTTGAGATTTTTTGGTGATTGCTACAGTTATAATGATTTCTTACAAGAGATATATCATACTGAGAATTATTTTAGCACTAATTATGCTAATGTAGTAATGACAGGAATGCATAAGCTATGCCTCATAGACTTTCTTGAAAAATATCAATGACAATGTTAACAGGAACAAAACAATGACATGCTCTCATCAATATTATAGTTATTTAGGTACAAACAATGTACGTTTGTTGCATAAGTCTCTCATTGTTTGTCCTTTGGATTTACATAACATACATTGAATCAGGCAAACATAGTTTTATCCAGATTGTAATGAATAAATCTAGTTAATATTTCGCCAGGTAATACAAAGTATACATTGCTAATGGAAGTTCATTTAATTATCAAAAAACTAATGTTTTATAACCTTTTTCAGGGCGCAAATCCACCATGCAGAGACTTAAGTCTACTGCCATTCCCAGCCTATTTTCCTGGACCAAGCAAGAGACTGAATCGTCCGCAAAAAGAAAAATCAGGGCAGTTTCCTGTGAAAACAAAAGAACTAAACTTGATGAATATTGTAGTAGAAATCTAGAGGAAAGTTTTGTTTGTAAAGTTGGTTTTCCTGAAGAAGTCATTCATACTGCAGAAAGGATTTATGACTGTCCATCACCAACTGCTGAGCTAATGTTGAGCTTCAAAGATGAAATTACGCAAACACCATCAATGTCTATGTTTTCAGCAGAGATTTTTGAAATGAAGACACGTGACACAGCCATGCATTTTTATACCAGTTTAGAGTTGTATACTAAATTTTATTTGTTTTGACCACACTTGGTCCAACAGCACATTGTTTGAGATACATATATTTTCTAATTGATAGGGTGTCAGTTGAAAATCAGTTTTTTTATGACTTTGATGAAATTGAGGCATTATACAACCAACTTTGAACTTTCTAGATTCTAGATTGAATCTAGTGTTAAGAATATTGTGTATACATGGATTGTTTTTATGCCTAAACAGTGGTGTGAGGCTAACACTTGGCCATCTAGTGGTTTAGTCAGGCATTTTTCGCCATCCAACTTCAAATTAAAGTTTCCTACGACTTGGATTATTATTGACAGCACAGAATATCCCGTGATAAAACTAGAGCTCAGGCAACCTTTTCATCATATCAAAACAGAAACACTGAAAATACTTGTATGTTCGACGCCTGGTGGTTTAGTCAACTATGTCTCTAATGCATATGTTGGTTCTACCAGTGACTATGAAATAGTTGAAAGATGTAGAATACAAAATGTAGTTCAATTATGTGATCCAGCCATCCAGGTGACAGTGTGATGGCAGACAAAGGTTTAAATGTGCAAGATTTGTTTGCTAACTTTTTTCAAAAAAAGAAACAGAATTAGTTCCAAAACTCTTATACGGGATAGAAAAGTCTCCAATTAACATGTGCACATAGAGCGAATTATTGGACTTGGCAAAACATACAAAATTCTAACAAATCCTATGAATGGAACTGAAACAAAACTTTCATCTGAAATAACATTTAGTTGTTTTATGTTGTGTAATTTTAAAACTTGTATTATGCCAAAGGATGCAGAAATAAAAGTGACGCAATGAATTTTGTTCTGATATATATATATTTATAATTACATGCACATGTAATTGTAATGCATATAAAAATAAGGAGATGTGGTATGATATTCAGTGAGTTTATCGAACTAAAGTGCATAAGAAATGGGTTTAAGCAGTTACAGGTGTTACTGTCACCGTACAATCTCCAACAATGAGAAAAACTTGTACCGTGTAAAAAATTTCAGAGTTTTGTTGTCTCACCTTGACTTTGGTGAATTGTTTATATCTGTTGATGTAAATATAAAAAAGAAGATGTGGTATGATTGCCAATGAGATAACTCTCCACAAGAGACCAAATGACACAGAAATTAACAGCTATAGGTCACAGTATGGCCTTCAACAATGAGCAAGCCCATACCGCACAGTCAACTATAAAAGGCCCCGAAATGACAATGTAAAACAATTCAAACAAGAAAACAAACGGCCTAATTTATGTACAAAAAATGAACGAATATAACAAATATGCAACACATAAACAAACGACAACCACTGAATTACAGGCTCCTGACTTGGGACAGGCACATACATGTACATACAGAATGTGTCAGGGTTAAACATGTTAGCAGGATCCCAACCTTCCCCCTAACCTGGGACAGTGGTGTAACAGTACAATATAAGAACGAACTATAAAAATCACTTGAAAGAGGCTTAACTCATCAGATGGATAAATACAAATACAAGTGGATGTGGTCGGGTAGTTGTACATCCAAACAACAAAAAGACACTAAGTACAGATCTGAGAGTACTTGCAGTTACTGACAGCTAGTTCAAAGCCACTAACAACTGATATAAAAATCTTGCATCTAAGACTAAATTATCAATCCGTAAGCTCCCTTTAGAATTTTATAAATTTTAGATTTTACATTTCTGAGTTATGGGGTTTTATTGGGATTTTCCAGTTTTTGTCGCAGAAAGCTCGACATAGGGATAGTGATGTGGCGGCGGCGGCGTTAGCTTACTTCTTAAAAGCTTTATATTTTAGAAGGTGGAAGACCTGGATGCTTCATACTTTGTATATGGATGTCTCATGTTACGAAGTTTCCGTCAGCCACATGTCCAATGTCCTTGACCTCATTTTCATGGTTCAGTGACTACTTGAAAAAAAAGTTAACATTTTTTGAAATGTTAAATTCTCTCTTATTATAAGTAGTAGGATAACTATGTTTGGTATGTGCGTACCTTGCAAGGTCATCATGCCCGTCAGACAGTTTTCACTTGACCTCGACCTCATTTCATGGATCAGTGAACAAGGTTAAGTTTTGGTGGTCAAGTCCATATCTCAGATACTATAAGCAATAGGTCAAGTATATTCGGTGTATGGAAGGACTGTAAAGTGTACATGTCCAACTGGCAGGTGTCATCTGACCTTGACCTCATTTTCATGGTTCAGTGGTTATAGTTAAGTATTTGTGTTTTGGTCTGTTTTTCTTATACTGTATGCAATAGGTCTACTATATTTGGTGTATGGAATGATTGTAAGATGTACATGTCTAGCTGGCAGGTGTCATTTGACCTTGACCTCATTTTCATGGTTCAGTGGTCAAAGTTAAGATTTTGAGTTTTGGTCTTTTTTTCTAATACTATATGCAATAGGTCAACTATATTTGGTGTATGGAAATATTTTATGATCTTTATGTCAGTCGCACAGGTTTTATTTGACCTTGACCTCATTTTCACAGTTCATTGCTCTGTTAAGTTTTTATACGCCCGTTTACGGGACGTATTATGGTATACCGTTGTCCATCTGTCCGTCTGTCCGTCCGTCGTCAACATGTCGGACATTAACTCAAAAATGCTTTTACCAATTTGCATAAAACTTTGGTAAATTGTTTATATCTATTGACGTGAGCTCCCTTTCATTTTTTATAAAATTTAGATTTTACGTTTCCGAGTTATGGGGTTTTATTCATTAAAAAAAGGGGGATTTCCAGTTTTTGGAGAATAAGTCAAGAATGCTTTCACCAACTTGCAAGAAATTGTGGTGAATTGTTTATATCTATTGACATGAGCTCCCTTTCGATTTTTATAAATTTTAGATTTTACGTTTCCGAGTTACAGGGTTTTATTCATAAAAAAAGGGGGGATTTTCCAGTTTTCGGACAAAAACTCTAAAATGCTTTCAGCAATTCTTATGAAACTTTGGTGAATTGTTTGTATGTATTGATGTAAGCTCCCTTTAGAATTTTATAAATTTTACATTTTACATTTCTGAGTTATGGGGTTTTATTCATTAAAAAAAGGGGTGATTTTCCAGTTTTCGAACAATAACTCAAATATGCTGTCACCAATTCTCATGAAACTTTGGTGAATTGTTTATATCTATTGTTATAAGCTCCCTTTTTATTTTCATAAATTTCTAATATGACATTGAGAATTAATTGAACTTTATTTGTTTATAGTCTGACAACAGGTTTACTAAGTATTGCACAACAGCATGAAATCTTTAATTGCATATTCAATTCATATAACCAATTTCAAGATCTTTGACTACATTTATTCAGAAACCTATAATATGTAAAATATTTAATTACAATCCAAATTCAGACCTGAATCAAGCTTGAATATTGTGTCCATTTTTGCCCCAACTGTTCAGGGTTGGACCTCTGCGGGTGTATCTAGTTGTGTTTTGGTCTGTTTTTCTTAAACTATAAGCAATAGGTCAACTATATTTGTTGTATGGAAGAATTGTTAGCTGTACATGCCTGCCTGGCATGGTTCATCTGACCTTGACCTCATTTTCATGGTTCATTGGTCAATGTTTAGTTTTCTTGGTTAATGTTAAGTTTATGTGACAGTTGTAATAAAGCTTTATATTAAGGACTATCAACATAATATCAGTGATTACTAAAGAAGGCGAGACATTTCAGCGTGTGCACTGTTGTTGGACAACAACTCAAAAATGCTTTAAGCAGTTCGCATGAAACTTTGGTGAATTATTTATAGCTATTGATGTAATCTCCCTATAGATTTTCATAAATTTCAAATATGACATTGAGAAGAAATTGAACTTTATTTGTTTATAGTCTGGCAACAGATTTATTAAGTATTGCGCAACAGCACAGTTTATTGCACAACAGCAAGAAATCTTTAATTGAATATTATAAATTCAATTCATATAACCGATTTCAAGTTCTTTGACTACATTTATTCAGAAACTATAATATGTCAAATATTTAATTACAATCCAAATACAGACCTGTATCAAGCTTGAATATTGTGTCCATTTTTGCCCCAACTGTTCAGGGTTGGACCTCTGCGGGTGTATCCAGCTGCGCTCAGCGAATCAGTTTATTTCTTAATTAAGAACTCCTTTTTTCATTCATAAATTACTTTAAACTTGGAAATATAATTTTGCTTGGAGTTATAGTTTCTAAAAAAGTATTGTCATTGAAAGAGTTGACAGGTTGCAATGTACATTTATTCTACATAGTTCTATGGTGCCAAATCAAAAGTTTATATGTAAAAGAAAGAAGTCAAAGGTTTCCCATCACAGTTTAGTTACATACATTTTTTTTTGTACCTGAGGTCGTTGAATATAGATCATTATATAAATAAGGAGATGTGTTATGATTGCCAATGAAACAACTATCATCCATACTTACCAGTAACAAACCACATTTGCAGAGTTGAATAAAATACAGTTGATAACATTTACTAAAAAGAAAATGCCTAACTATTTTAAACAGTATTTGAATATCAATTATATGGTCATTTTTTTAAACTTCCTGTTACAAAACTTTGAATTTTTCGAAAAACTAAGGATTTTCTTATCCAAGGAATAGATTACCTTAGCCGTATTTGGCACAATGTTTTGGAATTTTGGGTCCTCAATGCTCTTCAACTTTGTACTTGTTTGGCTTTATAACTATTTTGATCTGAGCGTCACTGATGAGTCTTATGTAGACGAAACGCGAGTCTGGCGTATTAAATTATAATCCTGGTACCTTTGATAACTAATTTGACTATAAACATAGATAAAAAAGGTACAAACTGGACATAATGCACAAGTTCATAAACAAGTGAGAACAAACGCCTTCATATAGTGCTCAGAATATGACATTCATAAAACTTGTTCAATATCATTGGAGAACTCTAAATCTTAAATACTGAAAGCCACCTCTGATAAGTACACTGTACTATGCAAGATAATGATATAACTGGACTAAAAATACACACAACCTGTAATTAACTGCCTTTACAGCGCTTTCGCGCTTTGATTTCAGTTTGTTTCTGCATAACACATGCAATGGCAGTACCTTTCCAATTACTATTGATGTGTTGTGTCTAAATTTAAATTGTAACACTTTATAGTGACTGGAAAGGGTAGAAAAATTCATCAGATGAGAAAATGCTGAAGACACCTGGTAACCAGATCATTAGATAGAGCATCTTATAAAAAGTAACTGAGATTTGTATAGTTCCACTTCAAGGTAAAAATGTTTATCTCTTGTGAAATGATATAAAAAAAATATTGTAACACTGTAGTTAATTAATAAAGATACTATTACGTGAGTATTTCTGTATTGGCCTTGTTATTGGTCCTCGGCCAGCTGTATTGGCCTTCGGCTTCGCCTCTGGCCAATACAGCAATCCTCGGACCAATAACAAGGCCAATACAGAAATACTCACGTAATAATATCATAGTATGGAGGGTCAAATTGGCTATCAAAGAATGATAGTTGCAATCACGACTTCAGGTTAAACGTATTTTATCAACATCGTTAAATTTGACTTACATTGGGTTTCAGGGCCGTTTTGGGGTGTAAAACTGACCAATACACTCTTTTAAGTTGAAAATCGGAAATATTTATTTTTGTGTTTAACAGATTCGAACCGAAGCGATTTCAGGCATTTTCGAGAAAATTGCCAACATTTGCAAAATGGTTGATACTGTAACTGATGCTGATCTATTAAACTATGTATTGAGATTTGGGGTGGATTGCATGGAAGGGGGATGGAATGGGAGGTGGTAGATTTTTTGGTGGGCTTGAACCCAACCCAGCTGAAAAATGGTAATTTTCAGTCTTATTTTTCGATTTTAATAGGACCTTGAGAGGTGAACTTTGACCAAAGCGTGTTTCTTTGTCATTAATTTATTACTTTGTAGTTAAAGCAGTATATCCATACTAAATGGTGGTTACAATCACGACGGCAGGGGGGATTTGGGGCGAAGGGGTTAAATGCCTTCAAACATGGTCGCAACGTGTACAAAAAAGTTGGAAAATTTGACAAAAATTTAATAAATTTGTTTTTTATCTAAAATATTATATCAAAGCGCAATGGCTACCAAACATTGGTTATGGGTACAATAATGGTACTGTTTAAGATCGGTGATCGGAACCCAAACGTCCTTTAAACATACCTGACATTGTTATTATATATTCAAATTTCGGCAAGAATTGTACCGAAGCTTCTTCCTAAATTATTTCCGTATTTTACTGACACATTGACTTCGTTTTTTGCAGGTATTATTAACATACAGTTAGGGTTTTTTTCAGACATCATTAACTCTGGCAAACCTTCATGGAATTTACTAAACTTTGATAGAAGACAAGTTTCTTCATGATCAAGAAAAACACCTGATGAAAATGCTTTATTTGTTTTTTATCTTTCAATTATTTATTAATAAATAGACTTTTTTTTTGTATTTAGCATTACACTTTTAAACTGACAACAATCGCTTGTGAGACACAGGTTTCCGCGGTAGAAGAAAAATGATGAAACACAGGGTCAAAACATGTAGGTCATTCAAACAAAAGTTTTGAAGTCACAAAAACTGAGAGTTATAGAACATTGAATTGTTTTTGTATTTTGTATCATTCTACCACAATGACACCTTGTGAACACAGCTCCTCTTAGACTGTTTGACTGAAATAACAAGAATAATACAGCAAATACAAATGCGCATAGTTCACTTTATAATGTAATCTATACTTAACACACAATTGTATTCCTCATTTAAGTAACGGCGTGGACATTGCACTACGGCATAGAAACCTGTATATGTGTATAGAACAAAATCAAACCAGTATAAGAAGAACGCGTGTTTGTGCACTTGCTATCCAGTAAAGGGCTTCGGACGCACCAAATTTATAAAGTGTTTATATATATATATAAGAATATGTCGGCGTTTCGAAAAACACTGCAATCAATAACTCTTTAAGTTGTTATTTTTATGTATATTTTTTATAAAAACAAAATTATGTTAATACCAATTCATGACTTTAGAGTTACGAATCATTTTGTCCACAATTTCTTGGTTTCTTCGATGAAATAAACACAAAATCGGGGGAAATAACAAGAAAGCTATCAAAATCACCAATAAAAACAGCAGTCCATAAAATACTGTACAAACAGAAAAAGAAAGATTGAGCAACACTAACCCCGCAAATATAAGGGTGAAAAGATAGTTGCTCCGCGAGGATAAACAGTTCCTACTCCACTAGTGGTACCCGTCATGTTATTCGTTGCATTGATTAATTTTAGTAATAAGCCGATTTGGGTAATGTCACAATCTATGAAAAGAAAATGGTATCATTGCTTTGACAAGTGGAACAAATTCTTAGATATCTGTGACACAAATCGTCCTTAACAGTCAACCAATTCATGATGACTTCCATAAAACTTTCTAAGGGATGACTTTGGTTTTACCATTTGGAACCCTCAGTTCAGAAGCTTTTTTGTAAGCAACAATCCTGTATCAAGGAAATCATGATAGGAAATGCAAGTCCTGGAATATCGTATCAATTAGGAGATATACATGTATATACCATCACTAAATATGCAGCCGCTGTTGGGAAGTTTGCTACACAGAAATAGGAAGTTCAGAATGGAATAATTTAAATCGTTTCTTTTGTCGTAAAGTTTAGTTTTCGACCGACCCTAAATTTCAATTACTAGATTCAAGTCAAGATATAATGCAGAATTGACTGAAGCTGTGATATCTTTTATTTCAGCAAACTTTAAATTATTCAGTGATCGGAAATCGTCTGTTTACTGGAACTTGCAATTAAAGGTAAATGCCAGCTTCTTTTCATTTTACATTATAAGTTGCAGCTATCTTAAGTCTGACTCGTACAACTAATGGAACAAGTCGGCAAGAGCAGGAGCACACTTGTTTCACATATGAATTTCGTTTCTTTGCTAAAAACCTTGTCCTATATTCATAATGGTACAAGGGCTGTTATGGAGAAATCTGGATGCTTAAAAGATTTGTCAATATCTTTACTGAAAAAAATCATAATTTAGAAAAAAGAAGCGAAACAAGCCCTCCAAACGTGAAAAATATGTTGTCAGTAAAAAATCAAGCATCTTGATGAAGTCAGTTTCATAAATCAGAATCAGAGCAAAGTATGACTTGTCTCTTTCTTAAATAATATATTTGTTCCTACGTTGTTATAAGTATACAGTTGTAATTTGGATATATAGTAGAGTGAAGTGGTTGAAATTCCAAAGAAGCGTAAAGTCTTTTTTGGTGATATAGCTCTTCAACTGTTTCGGTTCTTATACATCATTGGCTTTCAGATAAATGGCTTTGAGCGTTCCTGATGAAGGTAAATCCAGAAAAGCTTCGGACGCATAAAATTTATAACGTGTTGTTTTCATTTTTTAAATTACATATTATTATTCGGAGTTTCCTCATTAGTTAGTGTCGTAGGAGTATGTGTATGCTTTCCAAGTGAATTGTCAACACATTGTTTACCAAGCAGTAAATATAATGTGGGTTTACAAACACAAACGACGTTGTTTGGGAGGGGGTGCGGTGACAACAACGTATTTGTTTACGAATAAGGATAAGTGCATAGAGAAACATTTGGGTCTTTCATGATAATTGTAGCACGACTATTCATTGGCCCATTAAGTATCTTGATGCTGATTTGTATCATTGACAACACAGCCTTAACCCATTCGAAATGAGTTTCTACGTCTTCTTTATTATGTTTTTCCCAGTATCTGGCATAATTTATGATTGAATGAATCAATTAGTATTTCAAGGTTTTCCTTATATTTTCTGGATTAACGTTCACGTTATTTCGATCCTTGGGTTAACACATTTCGTAGGTAACGCATCTATCCCATCTAACTTGAAATAAAGGATACACCAGATACTGTTGTCTGCCTCATATCTTGACTTACATCTAGAAATTGACAATGAGGGTCGGTTAAGTACAAAACTGTACGACAAAAGAGGTGATTTCAGCTTTCCAATTGTGAACTTGCCATGTCTATGTAGTAACATTCCAGCAGCGTGTGCATATGGGGTATATATTTCCCAGTTGATAGATATTCCAGAGCTGGGTATGCCTAACCTGATTTCCATGATAAAGGGTTGCTGCTGCTCACAAGGAAGCTATTACAACAAGAGTTTCAAGTGGTGAAGTTGAAATCATCCCTTCGAAAATGTTACGGACGCCATCACGAGTTGGTTGACCGTTATGGAATATCTCTTTCACAGATAACGACGGATATGTTTCAATTGTCGTAACCACAATCCCGTCCTCTTTACCCCGAATGTAACCTACCGAATTAGACTTATCAAAGGGTTTGTACATGCATGCGTAACATGACGGGTGCCACATGTGGAGTAGAATGTGGTTATCCTTCTGAGGCACATTAGATCACCCTCGGTTGCTCAGTCTTTAGTTTTCTATGTAGCGTTTTGTATATATGGTTGTTGACTTTTGGTCGTTTTTCGTTTTTTGCCATGGCGTTGTCATATTACATCACACAAACGGCATTAATGTTCAGAATTGTCATTCAATAATTTAACTAAGATTTAGTCTTGGAAAACAAGTTTTATTTACTAGCAGGCTTTCATTGACTGCTAAAACTTATAGATCGGTACTTCGCGTCTTCTGTTGGTTCTTTTAGTAATATAACAAGTACAAATCTTATGAAAATATTTTTTTCTAAATGAACTTTACTGTTTGTGTTACAACTATGTCCCAGGTTAGGAGAGGGTTGAACGCTCTTAAACATGTATTATGTGCCTGTCCCAAGCTAAGAGTCTGTAATCCAACGATTGACGTATTTTTGGGGGGCTTTTTAGAATTATTGTAGTATAAATCAAGCCGCTGATTTTTCTTTCAAATTGTCGAACAAAAAATTATTCTGGGGCCTTTTATATCTTACTGTACGATATAAGTTATGTGCACTGCTGAAGGTGTAATGAAATAGAAGTTCCTGTATAATATAAGTTCCAAGTGGAAGAAATATTCTGTAAAATTATTTCCACTGAGAATATGTGTTCCTATATGAACAGATATATTATGATGTTGTTCATTTCAAAGTTTCCAGTGGAACTTCTGTTAGACAGAACAAATATACGTCGACAAAGGGCATACGGAAACTTTTAGTTAATCACATCATTGTACTTTGGTGTTTTGAAGATAGTTGTCTCATTTACAATCATGATACTGTAAATGTATATTAAGTGACATCATTAATTATATACATTAAAGTGCGAATTGGAATAGTGCGTTGATAAATTTTTATTTCATTGTCTCGAGTCCTCATTTTAGTATATTCCTATATGTAATTATGTCTTAATTATGATGCAAGATGTTGGATAAGCTGGGTCCAGGCTATTTTCTTTTACAACATTCCTTTATACCGCTTTCAGAAAGTAGATTTAATGTCTAAAATTGCAAATTCTCCATTCAAATTAATGTGCAACAATATTTCATTTACAGCTCAATGTAATTTTATATATTGTCATATACCACCATCTTGGCTATCATCGTCTTCATCAATATCGGAAACATCGGGTCCAAAGTCCGACATCCGAGAGAACAAATCGTCCTGTGTGAGGAATGTGTCGATGGTCGAGCCTGTACTATTGTGACTATGACTAGGGAATACAGCTCTTTCTCCTCTGCGTAATGACCTTGGATGGACACAAATCCCTCCTAATTGAGGTCCAGCTTTAGTTTAAAATAAAAAAATAAAGTGACTTTTTAATTTATTGAAGAAGTAATCCAAAATTGATTTTATGGCAAATATGCTAAAACGAAACCTTATAGCTAACATGTACGACCAATACATTAACGCATCGATTTCTGGGAGCCAAGATGACTCGTTGTAGAGTTAGAAACCAAAGAGACTCATATATATACAGATAGTTTACAAAATAAATTCAAGAGGCGAAAAAAGGTGGCTGTCAAGTAAAAACAAATTGTTTGGAAACAATAAGTTGTAAGTTCACTATGCTAACAATTACTTGCGTTGGAAAATAAAGGAAACACATGTGTCATTTTGATTGTTTGTTTTAAAAGTCGTAATTATTTGTACTTTTTATCTGTATTGAGTAAACACAAATTTCACCTTTTTATTGTCTTACAACCTCAAAATTGGATTCATTATTTGTTTCGCTCTCACATTTGTGGAAGCCTAGTCGAATTTAATAATCAAAAATCCTTAATTACAAAATTACATCGTTGTGAGTGGCGTCTGTATCTAATTCTCGTCCACATTAATGCATGGTTACTGAAATGGGTGGTCAATCCCCGATTGTTTCAATGTGAATAAAGGAGATGTTGAGTATACTTCATTGAGACAAGAAAAACGACAAAATTAACAAGAGACATCTAGATACATCATTCAATATCTGTTTGAAGTCTTAAGAATATCTAAAATGTGGTTTTTGGTGGGATATAAAGCTTTGCTGCACATTAGATTCCTAACAGTAAAGGAAGTTAATCTGTAATAAGAGGGGCACGGTTAGTTACCATCGGAATACTAATCAATTGTCGGTATATTTATCTCCAAACCAAAGATAGATATCACTAAGCAAAGTATTTTTTTTAATGAAAAGTGAATTTCAGATATTTAGTTACACCCAGATGTATCAAAGGTAGCATTCTTGAAAATAAAATTATAATTGAACCACAAAATGTTTAACCATCTGCTATTCCTGTTGTGCCATACATGTGCATATGTATGTAATCAGTTTCATCCATAGACTTGATTTTCAAAAGTTAAAATGTGAAATACAATTCCTCTTTTGTGTATCCATGGCAGCATTTTGCAATATTTACCATAAAATATTGCAAAAAGGGGTACATATTCCCCCAAAATTTGACTCAAACTAGAATTTCAATCCCTGTGAGTTATACCTTTTCTGAAACTATTGACATTAATCTACCAAATGATCAGATAAAAATTGGATCTTTTAATTTGAACATTTGCATTTTACTATCAAATCATATACAGTAAAATTTATATACTATAAACCCACTTTGAAGGTTATATTAATCTTCAGCTATCCAAAATGAATTTGATTGCACACTAGCTTTCATATTTGAAAAATCCACAGGGGACAAGATGCGAAAATACACAATTAATTGTGGAGTGCTACAAAAAGAATTTTGTTCTCGCTTTGACGCAACTTAGGTATATTGGTTCTGTGGGCGGTGGCGTCGGCAACGTCAACAACTTGTTAAAAATTAAGTCAGTTTAAGGAGAAACACTTATGATAAATCAATGACATTTGGTATGCAGTTGTATAATAATTGGCACATCTCATTTTCATGTAGATTATTGATCCCCACCCTCTCAGTCATGGTCTATTTACTTTGAAACTTTTGCATAGTTAACATGTTAAAGTTTGTGATTATGTCTGATTTAGGGGAAACACTTATGATAATTCAATGATATTCAGTATGCATGCAGTGGTATATATCACAGAAATTAGTTGACCCTGTTCCTTGAGTCATGGTTCTTTAACTAAGTATTTTGCATAATTTATATGTGAAGTATTTGATCTTTTAATTTGAACATTTGCATTTTACTATCAAATCATATACAGGTGAGATATATATCTGTGTACAGTTTATATTAAATGGGAAAACTCCGCTACCATTGGTTTGCATTGAGCTTTAGTTTCGGTTATTTTGCTTTGATTTAAAAACTCAACTCACTTGCTCTTCTAAAGCAGTTATGACTGAAACAAGAATGTTCATCCCGAGCTCTTCTTGGACCTCTTTCTGAATCTCCCCGTTTTTTTCTTGGGAAAATTTTCACGGGTAAGCATGGTGTTCTACAGCGGAAACAGGGACTCCATGTGTTTTCCATTTGACCAAATCCTCTGTAAGCAAGCATTTTTTGTCGAATATAAGAAAGGTTTCATGAAAGTGATTTTTTAAATAACGTCTGAATGTGCTTTTCTGAAATCAGTTGTAAATCAAAAACCAATGTGAGATATACTTAACCACATTCTCAGCAACAATTGTGCACAATAAGCAATATATTTGAACAGTATAAGAAATTAACTCTATATGATAAAAAATTACAAATTAGTTTGTTGCGCCATAAGCCCTTATAACTTAATTTCTCATTAGGACTTCTTGAAATCGAATAATGGAAATGCGAAAATACGTAAAACTATGAAGAGTCATAAGTCAAAATAAAAAAGCCATTTGCAAATCAAAGAAACCAGTTACTATATACCAGATTTAAAAACATATTTCACGTTTGCTATACGTATTCAAATATTGAAGCTTTTTTTTTCATAGCTGCACACGGAATCCTTTACAATGTATTCGTAAATAGGTCATTATCAAAAAGCATGCATATTTTGATAAGGAAAGTTTAGGAAAACTAATGTCATTGTTTTAAAAATTAAAATATGTCCTGCTATTCTGAAATATGGTAGCAGCTATATTCAGAAATATGCAATCGGCAAAATGAGGAGTTCCTTCAATTTTAACAATTTTAGGTCATCCTTTGATAGAATCATGTCAATGGTGTTACCAATATAAAAACATGCATTAAGTTATTAAAAAATATTTTTAAATACCAAACAACTGTTCCAATTTGTTGTTAAGGTTTTAAATTACAACTTATTGACATTATTTTTATAGGTTTGCATTCTATTTGAACATAAATGTCAGAATAAATTGTTGTAAAAAACATAGCTGTCCTAATTATGGCTGTTGGCAATATTAAAGAATACACTAAAACTGAATATATGTAAAATGTGTAAGACTGAATGATTAGATAATGCCTAATCCTTCGTAAACGGCATAAAACAACTTTCATTTAATAATAAAAAAATAAAAATTATTGCATTTTTATATAGTAACACCACTGACCCTTTAGTAACTACAATGACACAAAAGTATCACCATTGACAACAAAGTTCAATTTCTAATCTTATTAAGTACTGAACACAAAACAAAGAACACTAAGCAAAAGAAAAGGAAAAAAAAATAATTCTTAGGCTAAAAAATCCCAAATTATATAACATAACATCAATAACTAAAAATGTCAATAGTGTTACTAAATAGTGTCCATGGTGTTACCAGCATATACCAGTTTGTGAAAACTTGGTATAGGTAACACATTATATTGTTAAAACATTGTTAAATAAGTTTTATATTTCATTAAAAATATGATGTTTCGGTTGTTAAACATAAAAAAAAACCAAAAAATTGCTGATTGTCATAATATATTCAGTGGAGTTACTAAACTGGTCAATGGTGTTACTTTTTTAAAAGTGGTCTCACCATTGACAGTAACACCAATGACGTACATGTGTATTTTAAGATTTAGTTGCAGAATAAGTGTTCCCTTCCCCTGTTTTATATGCATGTTTCTACAACCAATATCTTTTTCATAAATCAAAGTTTAGTAAATCTTTTGGAAAATGATTTTTATAAGGGTACACCATGGACACTAAATTCATTTACGATACAGCTTTCACTTACATTTAAGATTTTTTCACTAATTTTCAACATAGATTTTTTGTTGTTGTCTGCATTACATGCTTACAGGTAGCATTGCTAGGGGAGAAACTATTGTAAATGCTGAAATCTTAAGAAAGATAACTCTTACCCAACCATTTTGTCTTTTGGGTACACCAGTGACTTGAAAAAATGATACTTTTCTTTTTGTTGAAAATTTTTTATTATCAAACCAACAAACACTATCCAAATCATTAAAAAAGTGTTTGTATGTATCAAAATGCAATAAATAGTGATACATCCTAATAAAAAAGGATATGAGTTATAGTCATATTTTAGGTCTGAAAAGTACTATAGAAAAAATAACAGGTAATTCTGGCTATATCCATGGGGTTCCAGAAAACATTAAGGATGTATTTATAACATTTCATACTGTAAACTGTATATAGTGTATCGCAAAACATTCATATCTAACATATGCAAGTGTTATCTTGATATATTTTCATGTTAGTGCCTTATAACATATATTTGCATGTTTTTGAAAATGACCCAAATAGAGGCCGGATGTAAGTATATTTTCAAGGTTCGTTTTATTGCACGAACCCTATCAATCACGTTACTGGAATCAAAATGTGTCGTAAAACAAATCCAGACATAAATAAACTCATCATAGATACCAGACGCGCGTTTCGTCTACAAAAAAAAAGACTCATCAGTGACACTCAAATCAAAAATTTTAAAGGCCAAATAAAGTACGCAGCCACAGTGAAGAGCATTGAGGACCAAGCCGACGAGAACAGGCTTTACTCGACTAACAAAAGCTATATTTTATAGTCTAGTTGGCGGAGTGGTCTAGGGCGCTGGACACGGTGCGAACGCAAATTTACAGATCAAACATTGTTGGGCTGAATTTGAGACGAATTATATATATATATTATGGTGTTAGCCCTGTATAACTACGGGTTATCCTGTATAACCACGGGTTATCCGATGGAGAATGTCTGTTATAAAGTTGTCACATGTTTATAGACGTATATATATATATATATATATATATATATATATATATAAATCAAGAATTAAAAATGATTAATATTTTCAGTGTCAAAACAGTCGTAGTCAGAAATACCCAACACTATAAAATTATCATCCCTGACAGGCTAACTGCTACGAATCGAAACAATAATACATCAATCTTCACCCAAATTTTCAAATGATGTTGAAAATTGAATGAGTTCAAAATGTGTAGTTTATTTTCAAATGGAGAGGGTATATAAAGAAATTTAAAACCTACTCGAATTTTTTTTTCATGAGGACAAACATTAAGATGACATATTCGTGATGCAGGGATTGCATTACCAGTTTATTCAATGCTCATAAAAACAGAAATGGAGGAAACAAAAAACAACAAATTGATATTTTAATAGACGACATAATTAAACTCTCCTTGGCCTTCTTCAATTAAATTAGTCCGTAGAAAGAGAAAAGCCAAAAGGATGTAAAACAAGATTTTATATAGTTTGACTATTACCGTCTTAATTTATGCACGCCAAGAGGAAATATTAGAATTCCTGGGGTAATAATGTGTTTGACACAGTTGCTGATTCGAAAGGTAGCATATTTTCAGTAAAAATATGCTTTTTAAAAATGAAAAGTTTTTAAAGTCTATGATCTCGAAAAAAGTTGATATTGGTGATAGTCTAATTCTAAGCATAAGCTTTTAAAATTTAAAGCAATTTACAACAAGCAATTCTTACTCTTACCAAAATAGATGTAACTTTGACATCAATAACATCTGCTACTAGTATGTAAATATGTTCTATACCTTCAAATGTAAAACAACACCAGTAGTTTACTAGGATTGTATGATTATTACGGACATTTCAACTACTCAAAAATAGTAACACTACTATAACATAATTGACAAACATTAGATATTCTTATGTTTGAATGCTAAATTTTGAGCTTTAGATTTTTTAACAGCCTATGAAACGTAATAACAAAGCTTTGCATCAGCACAAATTTTAGCTTTCCCGGACTTTGATAAACCGTTTGTGTTGCTAGTGAATGTATCTGAGGACACTAAGACAGTTAAACCCGAACAACAAAACTTCGAACTTATAATCGCATATCAATGGAGATCCCTAAATAATCTAAATTACAATAAAACAAAATGCCCTATTAATAGAAATAAAAAAATGTTATCACTAAAAGAAATGATACATCGGTTTAATCCACATTTGACATCACGCAAATTAGCAGTTTCTACATATAACATAACAGTTGGCTGGAAGTGGTGCAGCCTAGTAAAAACAACAAACAGAAAGTAAAAAAGGTAGTTTTGACTTCTGGGTTTCATAACTTTTTGTTCTATGTGGCATAAAGCACCTTTTTTTTTATTGAATCACAATTTCACATTACTGCATATATGATATGCACATGAAATATTTTTCTATGTAGCAATTTTATTTTTTTTAAATTTCAAAGATTGAGCCTTTGGAGCAGTCAATTACAAGACTTCAACATAAAGATAGACCCTGCCACTTTTTCAATACAATATCAAGAAGTCATCTAAGGACAGATCATTGTCAAGTAACTGGTAATACTAGGAATTTTGCGAACGGAAGTAATGGAATTCTTCAATAACAATATTGTTGACTGTCACCAAAGATAGAGAGAACTTTGAAGTTGTTCGAAAAAGATAGTATTTGCCAAATATGTTTGCCGATATTTCAAAATACATTAAAACTATGCGATCTGCTTTATCAGTTTAAAAGATACACGCAAAACAATCCAGTATCATTGTAAGCAATACAAAAAGAAGATGGACCCTTGGATATATAAAGAGCATGTAATAACATTATTTTGTTGATGGTGGTTGACAGTTGATCAAATGGCCTCACCGTGAGTACTAGGAAGCAAAATAAGAAGTTAATATCCTCTATACAGATACAATAGCAAGCTTAGGTCTTAATGCTGCATCGTACCGAATCGCGGAGCTCAGTTTTGTCGATTCTTGTTTCAACTTTATGATGTTAAGAATTTAAAACGCCACAATGCAAGTGTATGTTTTCAAAAACAACTACAGCATATGAGTAAAATAACTCCTTTATTGTCCTAACAATAAGAAAAAAAGCAAACTGGACAAACTATAAAGAACTTATAATGATGGCTTATAAACACATTGGTCAAAATATACCTATATTAATAGATAATAGAATGAAACAAATTACACAGTCCAACCAGTAACCCTATTCTATCTTATTTTGTGATTTAAAATGAGATCTCCCAATTATGCTGCATTATACGATGCCTAAATATCCCCGATAATAACTAAATAAATTTATCAAGGACCCTTTAATTATCACCATTATCGTATTCATATATATTAGAACAAGGCAATTACAAAACACGACAAAAGAGCAATGAATAAAGGCAACAGTAGTATACCGCTGTTCAATAGTCATAAATTGATTAAGCGAAAACAAATCCGGGTCACAAACCAAAACCGAGGAAAACACATCAACTATAAGAGGAAAACAACGGAACAACAGAAATACTGAACTGCAACAAAAACAAACGCCAAACCCCCCGCTTATATGACAATGTTAAAAATACCGCTAAAATGACAACATTGCGTGACAGGAATACAGTACACAAAAACGCAAGAACACTCAGGACAGAGAAATACATAAATAAATAATATAATAGTACATTACAAAATGTAAACCACAAAATAACAACGGACACCTCCCATGAATTTACGACAGTACTACAGGACACCACAAACGAATTATTTTTTGTGGCGTTTATATTATCACAGGTAAATTTCTAATAATAAAATAGATTTGTTTTATTGTAGACACGTACAAGTATATAAAAACCACCATTTGTACGCATTGAGAAAAAGATATTGTTTTTGTAATAATATAAACCGTGCCATTTTCATTACACCAGATGCGCGTTTCGACAATTAATGTCTCTTCAGTGATGCTCGAAGCAAAATATTTGAAAACCTAAAACCCATTAAAAAAAAACTTTGATGAGCTGATATAACCGAAAAGGACAAGAATGTAAATCCACATTTGTAAAAAAAAAATTAATTAAAAAAGGATTATGTGCAACGAGTTGTGAAGTGGACATAGTCATATAATTTGAAAACCTAGGACCATTACCATGTAATACCATTAAGCTTAAAAGGGAAAGAGAAAACAAACTTTCAAAAATTTCGTAAACGCAAATTATCCTATATAGTGCAACAAACAGAGGATCAGATGAGAATAAAATGCAAGACAATGTAAAGTAAACACAGAACACATTGTCTACTTCGCGAACTATAGTTGCTTCAAAGAATATTTGAATATTCGAAACAGAAACTGTCAAACTAATCACTCATCGCAAGAGAAATACACTCTTTGGACACAACAATCATTACAGCTTCACAAAATACAAATTGGTAGACAACAAACCTGGCTGTGAAGTAAACATTGAAACAAACATATCAAATAGTGAATGAGTACACCAAGACAAAGTACCAGCTTTGCTTTGCAACTGTTTTGATCCGAGTGCCACTTATAAAATTTTGTTAAACATTTTTTTATGTTTTATCAACTTGTTACCTACAATAAAAAAAACAGTCATGAACACGAATTCAAAGCGTACATCTAATGTGTAATAGTATCAAAACGCTTAATTCTATTGGTGTCAAATACCAGTAAAATATTTAAAACTAAATACCTAAAGACATGCCCACAATTGACGTTATTGCAGGCAAATTCTGCCCATCCCCACTCCCTGTGACGAGGTATGGCGTCGTATCGAACATTACACCGTTTACATTTTGATACCTGCAAAAAGCCAGTATATAAACTTTCATTTAATGTATGCATAAATATTATCCAATGATAATTAACTACAAGTTCTATATATAGATTGATCATTACATGTAGTTTAAAGGCTCAAATATTGTAAAGCACCTGTCCTACCTCCAAATATGTTGTTTGTCCCGCAGATACAGCCCCAAATAGCATCGTTTTTGTGGGTATATCACATTACATAAACTGCTAGATAAAGGAATTAGGTTTTGACAATTCACTTGGAAACTCAACATATACCCCCATGACACTTACCAAGGAGGAAATCCTGGATAATCATATGTCTGTTCTATGTTTCTTTTTAATTTCAACCGCAGATGAAGAACTGGTTCTTCATTCATTTTATTAGATACCCAAATCACACAAGTTGCCTTACAATCAACGTTATATTGGGTCTTCAAAGTGCTCCACGAAACATCTTTCTAAATTATTAACATCAATTTTATCAGCAGTCAACGCTGGGCTTCAAAGTTATTGTGAAAAAAATACCTATTCTAGTGGCGGAGTGAATCAGACGTGGATACTAATAACTTTCAAATATCTGTTTGAGTACATACAATCTCAGACTCTTTCATCTTGCAATAGTATTAAAACATTTAACTTTTCTACCCTTTACACAAGTATTCCCCGTTCCAAACTAAAAGACAAATTGAAAGAATTGGTCTTGCTTTGTTTCATAAAAAGAACGATCAAACGTAGACACAAGTACAAAATGTATCTTGTCTTCGGGATGGATAAATCGTACTTTGTAAAAAAATCACTCTGATTCAAACAAAAAAATCTCTGAAACTGATATTATCAAGATGCTTGGTACTTGATTGATAACGTATATACTATTCTTGGAAGACGTATTTTTTTCAACAAACAATCGGCATTCTCATTGGAACCAACTGTGCTCATATTTTGCCGACTTATTCCTTTATTAGAATGAGGCTGACTTCATACAGGAGTTCTAATGAAGAATGAAAAGAAGCTATAATTCTCCTTTAACTTCACTTTCCGCTATATAGATAATGTTCTCTCACTAAATAATTCAAAGTTTGTGACTATGTTGAACGCATTTATCCTATCGACGAACTTACATCTAGAAATTGACAATGAGGATCCGTTGAGAACAAAACTTTACGATTCCCAATTGTGAACTTTCATTTCTATGTAGCAACATACAAGCAGCACCTACATATGGAGTATATATCTCCAAGTTAATACGATTTTCCAGGGCTTGTATTTCCTATCATCATAAAGAGTTGCTGCTCACAAAGAAGCATTTTAACAAAGAGTTCCAAGTGGTGCAGTTGAAATCACCCATTCAAAAATTTTACGGACGCTATCACGAGTTGGTTGACCGTTATTGAAAATTTGTTTCATAGATGACGACAGATATATATACATGTTCCAATTGTCATAACCACAATTCCGTCCTCTTTTCCCCGAATGTGACCTACCGAATTAGACTCATCACTGGGTTTCTACTTATATAAGTAACACGAATGGTGCCACATCAGAAGCAGGAGATGGTGCCACATTAGGAGAAGGAGATGATTATCCGCCCGAAGCACCTGAGATCACCCAGTTTTTTTATGGATCTCGTACTGCTCAGTCTTTAGTTTTCTATCTTGTGTTTTGTATCCTGTTGTTTATCTTTTGGTCTTTTTTTCGTTTTTTGTCATGATGTTGTCAGTTTATTTTTCGACTTATGAGTTTCAATGTCTCTTCGGTATCTTTCGCCTCTCTTTTACACCTTTCTCTTTAAATAAAGGAATCTATAGTTTAATCAACAGCTTTAATCATACACGCGCATCTTATCCGGTATGATAATTTCTACAAGGACAGCTTACCCTCTTCCTAGCTGGTACTTTTCGCCACCAAACATTATCACATGGTCCGCATGCGTACTGACGTTCTTCATGCGTCAACTGGCCTTGAAGTGCAAGTTCTCGCCATGCTCTGTTGTTTCTCACAATTTGCCACTGTGTTTGAAAAAAAGTAGATATTATAATAATGTATTCTCCTTTGTTCATTTCGTATTGTTATATACATAGGCCCGGTCAAACGATACCATGTTTTCAAAAACAAACAAAAAAGACAAATCAATACCCGATAAAAGAAAATCCTCTTTTAGACACTTTTCTAAATAATTTAGCGTAAAAATCTTAATCTCCAATGTCGAAAAGTGTACAAGTACCGTAGCCGAAAAGGGCTCGTACAAAGACTTCACATAAATTTCTGAAATCTGGTATGTTTTTCGGACGTTTTAGCGACAAAGTATTTTATATTTAAGCACCAAAGATTTAGCCCGTTTTAGCAAAAGTAAAATTATCAATTCTCATTTAAGCAACATAGATTAATCCAAATGTTCCTTCTTTACAGCATAGAATTTTAATACTAGTATCAAGAAAACACACTGTAAAATTGTCATATACAGTACTGCATAACACCAATCATCTCGTATTTTAGTTCCGTTTACTAACTTGTACGACTTTGCCCCCAGCAGAGCTATAGAAAAACAGTACATTAACGGGTGTTACACGGACACTTTTTAGATGATACACGGACACTTTTTAGTTGTTACACGGACACTTTTTATGAATAGAATCACTCGTGCATGATCAGTGAGTTCATGGGCACTTTAAATTTCAATTAGATTTGAACTTTTTGTTTCACCGACATATTTCCTGTCTTTTTAATTATTTACGTTAGCATCAATAACTATATTTTTCTTCAAACAATTCCAGTAACTATTCATATTAGTACACTAAGGGATTGACCATTTAACTTCAAAAGGTGGGTTATGGTTTTTTCCTTAAAAAATATTTTGATCCCCAATTTTATGAGAAAAAATATATAATATATTATATAGTTGAAAAACTAAATAATTTTCTTTCTCAGAAAAGAACACACCCCCTTTTGAAGCTAAATGGTCGGTCCGTAAATTATTTATTTTTTTTCAATATATGGACATGAATAGAATTCTGGACAATGCTGAAAGAAATACTGGTGCCAACGTTTATATTTCAATAAATAAGACAGCATATATATATAAAAGAAATCAAATCTAATCAAAAGATAAAATCCCTATCAACTCACCAATGCACGATTGATCCTATAAATAAAAAGTGTCCGTGTAATACACGTTCAAATAGGCAGCAAATCTTGAAGAAAATCATTCAACTTATGTCATCAATTTTGGACGGTAAGGTCTGATTGGATCATATAATGACACGTGTTTAATCCTGATCAACACTATCAGAGACATATAAAAACCTATAAGCATGAACATTTTTTTTAATCCAAAATATATGCCTATATATATCTAATAACAAGACAAAATCCATTTTTTCATAACATTTCATTCACTAATGAGATAGGAAATTCATTCTTTTGATACACTTATATTGTTATTGAATTCATATATTTGGCGGCGTACGATTTTTACGAATTTTTTAGGGGGAATGAGGGGGGGGGGTGGCAGGGGCTGGAATGGCACAGCCTGCATTCTTTCAACAAAAAAAGAATGAAGCCTATTTATTTTAAATTTATTTTAACTCCCCTTTTTCCCCCAATAAAAATCAAATGGTAGCTTGCTTACCTCTGAAATCTTTTTTTATACATTACTTACTTGCGAAGTTGCATTTCAAAAAGTCTCAAATGTGTATAACATAGTTTGTCTGCACTTGTAGTCAGGTCAAGATCCTCGGCTATCGCCTCGGACCTTGACCTGACTACTCGTGCAGAAAAACAATCCGGCAACGGTTGTTACCGGCCTGTTTCTTTGTTACCTTTGTATTGTATCTAATACTTAACTGTTACAAATTTGTTCTAGTCTGTGATGAAGATAAAAGTTCTATTGAAAAAAGTGAAATCACAAAAATACTGAACTCCGAGGAAAATTCAAAAAGGAAAATCCCCAATCCGAAAAGATTTTATACTTAAATAATCGAATTATTTAATCCATGAAAATATTTTTGTGCAGTTCCTAACATTTACCAACATCTCCGTGCTATTTCCCGGCCTTTACTACGACGGTCCAATAACGGAATCTGTCACATATTGTACTTTTCTTTACTGTCCACGGTTTTAATAATGAGGTAAGCTGGGCTATCGCAAATACAGGTGAACGGATTAATCTAGCGCTAAAATAACGTCGGCGCTAAAATGGGATATATCGTGGGCGCTAAAATGGGCTAAATCGTCGGCGCTAAAATGGGTTATAACGTCGGCGCTAAAATGGCCCATAACGTTAGCGCTAAAATGTCCAATTGTAGTTTTGAATTTTTCGCTAAAATATTCTACTCCAAATGGCATGATAAACGGAACGTTGCATGGTGTTTTGAAGAGCATACGACAATTTAGCAAAAAAATCCAAAACGACTCGTGGACTAAAAATGGTTGCAAACCAGGCACAGGACACCGTCTGGCGATCGGGGCTATGGACAAAATTACAACATTGTGAAAGTAAAGGTAAATATTTTAAGGTTATCTTTAACATGTACCATGACATTAAATCCTGCGTTCACTATAATGGTGACCAGTCTGAATTTTTCCCTTGTCTTACTGGTGTAAGACAGGGGTAAAATGTATCACCTTTTCTTTTTTCTATATTTCTAAATGATCTAGAAAGTTATTTCAGCCAGTTAGACGGAGAACCTCTTAATATTATTAAAGAGAAGCTTGAAAGTGAGTTGCACATTTTTTATAAATTATTTGTTATTTTATATGCAGATGTCATTCTGTCTGAAAGTATGGAAGGTATGCAAAGAGCTCTAGACATTTTTCAATCATATTGTGATATATGGAAACTGCAGATTAATGTTAACAAAACTAAAGTTACGATTTTTTGTAAAAGGAAATCTCGTAATGAGTCAATACCTATAGATATACAATTAAAAATGATGATTCTATGATTGAACCAATTTTATTGTAGAGTTCAGAAGTGTGGGGCTTTGAAAACCTGAAAATTATTGAACAATTCTGTAAAAGAATTTTGAAAGTTCGAAATTCAACTGCATCATTTATGGTTTATGGAGAACTTGGGAGGTTTCCACACGAGGTTTCTTTTAGGAGTAAATTAGTATTAAATGAAAATAAACTTAGCTGTACATTATACAAGTTAATGCTATGTTTAAAAAGCAATCATGGAGTGAATTTCAAGTGGATAAGCCACATAGAATCTATATTTAATGAGTTAGGCATGAGCTTTATTTTTTAAAACCATTTTGCTGTATACGAAAAGGCTTTAGTATAACAAATTTTGTTTGACCAGTTTATACAAAAATGGTACAGTGACTTACACACCACATCGCGTGGACAATTTTATTTTCTTTACAAAAAGAGTTTTGAAATAGAAAAAGATCTTATTAGTTTACCAGAGTCATAGAATTTGTATTTCAAAATTTAGAACTGCAAAATTACGATTGCCTATAGAAACTGGTAGATGGTACAATATACCAAAATTAGAAAGAATGTGTAATTTATGCAAAGAGGATATTGGTGATGAATATCATGTATTATTTATTTACAAAAATGCAGATATAGTAGAATTGAGAAACAGATATTTACCACAATATTATAGAAATAATCCAAACATTGTAAAAATGGAAGGGTTTTTGTCACTTTGCAATATTGAATTATATAAGAAATTGTCAGTGTTTATCAGATAACTGTCTTCTCTTCTTCAAATTTTATTTATATTAATATAGTAAATTGAAGTCCAAAGTGTGAAGTTGTACTATCATATTTATTTGTATTTAATCACTGGTTTTATTTTATCATATTTAATGTATATATGTTATCAATAATGACCTCTTGTAACACATTGTATATGTGTCTGAGTGTTTTCCTAATAAATCTTGAAATCTTACCATTTTAGCGAAAAATTCGGTAATGAAAAAGTGTAAAATCCTGAAGCAATTAAATTTTGTCCAGACTTATATAAAATGCACAGACAAAGTCGCTATTACCATTTCTATTGAAATTTACCAATTTTTTTTAACACAATGAGATTTGTTGAGATAAAGCAAATGTAATGAATTTGATCAAATAACACATCCTATAGTTTTCAACATGATTAAATATATACCCCTTCGTCATCAGATCTGCTTATATTTCTTATGGTTGGTAAATCAGCTGAAATATATATATATATATATATTTTAAACACTAGAAAATGTTTTAAAATCCAAGACATTTTTGATAAATAATTACTTTGTTGCAACAGGAGATTGGTAAATATTTGGTTTGAAAATCACAGCGAAAATGAGATGAGCATCGAGGAATAGTTTCACCAATTATGAATATCTCTTTTTTGTAGTTGTCATTCACCTCTTTAACAAAATAGGATACAGGGTAGATACTCAAGAAACATTAAAAAATACTCAGTAATTTTACCAAAACGCAAAACCGCTGTCACCATTTTAATACTCCGGATTCTTTCACACTAAATCTACTTTTAATTACTAGTAATTAAAAACGACAAACTGTGTGCACTTTTCTTAAAGCTTTCTACGTTGTAAGTTCACTGTTCTGAAATAATTGTACGAAAATCTCCGCTGATTCTGTTGGAAGAAATGTATATGCAATCTTTTTCATATGTGTTAGACGACAAACGAAAATGTATTAATGTTTTCGTCCGTATCCAAATGCCACATTTTCTGAGTATGAATATTGTGACCTATGACAACGGTACGAAAAAATACAATTGGTGTTTCACCGAACGGTGACCTATGGTATCTGGGATTTACGTATACACCCTTCTTCGTATTTTCTTTTTTGTTTAAAGCCAGTTATAAATGTTAACTAGGTGTATGCGTAAAATACCTGTTAGCGCAAAATTAACAGTAGCTAGGAGATCACCATTGTGGTGGTTTATAAGTCTCTCTGCTTCTTCATAGGCAAAGCGACCTCTAAAAAGCTCTCGTAGACGCTGTACCTTTGGACAAGTAATGGTTGCTGGTCCTGCCTTCAATAAAATGTTTGTGATTTTTATGAGATATAGAAATGTATGTACGTATATACGAACACTTTAAATTATATTTCATAGTGTAACATTTGTTAATGTAAAAGTCATATTGTCCTTCCTTAATTCGAATATTACATATTCTTATTATATTAATACACTAAATGATCCCAAAAACAACTGTACGTTTATAATTTCAGTTTTATTTAATTTAATATCCCGTGTTAGAATTTCATAGCGTTTAAGTCCTTGATTAGTATAAATAAAGTGACTTAGCTCAAAAGATAAGATGCATTTATATAGACTGATCAGGTATTTCACCTTCAATCTTTAATGGTAATATTTTATACAAAGCACAAAAATGTCGTCATTCACCTCAAAAGCTAACCAAACCTTTTAACAGACTTATTCAGAAGTTACGATACTGTTGTCAGGTCATTAAAGATGTCATATTTTAGAATTAATATTGATTCACTCATAGGGTCTTTGCATCGGAAATAAACAGTTATTCTAAAACCATGCAGTTGTTGGCATGATACGGGTTATATTCTTCTCATATATTTTATGATGGTATGATACTAAACCACTAACGAGAGTGATTGTGCTTGATTTTCATATGATGAAGACATAATCTTTCAATCAGTTTAATTGAGGTCTGGAGCCGGCATGTCAGTAACTGCTAGTAGTCCTTTGTTAATTTATTATCATTGTCATTTTGCTTAGTTTCTTCTGTTACCTATTCTGACATTGGACTCGGACTTCTTTTAAACTGAGTTTTACTGTGCGTATTGCTGTTGTTTATTCTACATTGGCTAGAGGTATAGGGGGGGGGGGGGGTTGATATCTCACAAAACATGTTTAACCCCGCCGATTTTTTGCGCCTGTCCCAAGTCAGGAGCCTCTGGCCTTTGTTAATCTTGTATGTTTTTTTTAATTCTAGTTCATTTATATGTTTCGGAGTTTAGTGTGACGTCCATTTTCACTGAACTAGTACACATTTTTGTTCAGGGGCCAGCTAAAGCCCGCCTCCGGGTTCGGGATTTTCTCGCTGTGTTGAAGACCCATTGGTGGCCTTGGGCTGTTTTCTGCTCTTTGGTCGGGTTGTTGTCTTTTTGACACATTCCCTATTTCCATTCTCAATTTTATTTTGACTTTACGATATGGGATTTGCTCGTTGTAAAAGGCCGTACGGTGACCTATGGTTGCTGAAATTCATTTAGACTCTGTTGGATAGCTGTCTCATTGTCAATCATACCACATCCCCTCGTTGTATATACTAGTACTAGTAGTTGAACGATATATCGTAAGACATCAGGGAAACGTCAGAACAGTCAACAAGTTGTTTGAGTAAAACAAAACATGTATATGTATTATTTCTTACATAAACAAAACAATAAATATCTTTTGAAGCGAAATTCTGAATGGTGTATGTTAGCTGTAGTCCACAGATTGTTTAATACTAATCACAACTTGCGTTTTGTTTTTCTTCTCTCTGATTACATTTCACTTTTGTTGAATTTTAATGTCTAATTGTTCTTTTCGTCGGGCCTGCGACAAAAGTCGCAGAAGTAAGATATAGCGATCCTACATTCCGTCGTCGTCTTTTTGTGTGTTACACTTTTATACTGACAACAGCAATCGCATTCGAGACACAGCGGAACCCTTTTCGATTTTTTTAAAACGTAGAATAAGAACCAAATTCTTTAAAATCAGGTTGTTAGTTAATGATGTGATATATATATATATATCGAAGTCTACAAATTTGAAAGGTTATTCCTGCAAAATATTGCGTTCAAAAGAGAAAAAAGGTGTCTTTACACGTGAACGTAATTTCATTTTCGGTGGAGATGTCCTGATTTAAATAATCAGTCATAAAAATCACTGGACGAAGTAGTTTGAATAATTTCAAAAAATATTTAGCGTGTGGATAAAGTAATCCTTGATTCAGCATAATTGTAAGCATTAGAATTTTACATTTAATACAGTTCTTTAGACTGACAATCAATTTTTTCAAATGAAAAAAACGAGCGAAATGTGAATAATTGACAATAGATCCCTTTGTTCGCATTTCAATTTCATACTTGATTTAAATTAATGTTCACAGTTTTATTAAAAATATATGTGATGCGATTATAGTGGACCCCTTAATTGACCTAACAATATCTTCTAAATTGCAATTTCATATATTTTAATGAAATAAAATGCTTATAGTTTTAAGTAAGGAGGTGTGGTATGAATGCCAAAAAAAAAAACACTGTCCAAATAAATTGGATTTAAGCAAATATAGGTCACCGTACAGCTTTTAACAATGAGTAAAACCCATTCTTTAAATTCAGCTATAAAAGGCCCCGACATGACAAAATGTGAAAACGTCAAACGCAAAAACCCACCGCTATGATTTATGGTAAAACAACTGTCATATTCCTGACTTAGTACAGGCATTTCCTCATGTAGAAAATGGTGGATTAAACCTGGTTTTACAGCTAGCTAAACCTCTCACTTGTATGATAGTCGCATAGAATTCTATTATATTGACAACAATGTGTGAGCAAAACAAACAGAGATCATAAGTAAAAATTTCAAAAATTGGGGTACATCAGTCAACATTGTGTTATAATCTTAATCACTATAAATAACAAATAACTTTTTCAACAAAGAAAAACAATGACATATAGACACTCTATAGACAAAGTACATAAGCAAGAATGAAAGACAAGAATACAAAATTGACCATAGCACAATAAAACAATGGCGGGATGTATAAGTACCGAGCCATGCTAAAAGTATATTACCAAAAATGGACTAAACAGTAAAGGTTAAAAAATAAACATGGACAAATAAAAAGAACACTATAACAAGTAATTAGATGATAAACAACGTCAGTATCTAGAATCCATATTTCAAGACCATTATGTATTATTTGTATTATCTTTACCAACAAGCTCTTGGTATCTTCCAATGAACTTTTTTCAGAAAAAGGACGAGACGTTCTTTGACAACTTCAAACGTTCAACAACTTTCTGTTCAGACGCTGGTGACGTTTTATAAAGTCGGAGTAGCAGCTGCAATGAATTACTCTATTCAAATCAATTTAAACAGCATAGGACATTTTAGAAACTGTTAAAATTAACTACTGTTTTTCACAGAATGATTAGGTCGTCCGGATTCGAGTATAAATAGCGTCTATGGGAGCATTTTTTCCGTTCCAGATGTTAAAAATGAACACTTTTTTTGTGTGTATTACGTATACTGGAGCAGTATGGAGGGCCAATATTTTAGTTGATTTCTTAAATTCAAAACATCATACCTATCACTTTTTATCTCTAATTAAAAAGAATCCCAAAATCATCGTTGTCGTCGTTTGTTTTATATATAATCATATCGATCATCAGCACCGACCAGGACCAACTAACTAGAACACAACATTCTCTCGAAGAACCACCAAAGTTAGAGCGTTACATATATGTTTTATCATCCATTAAAGGATCCCGTAATCCCAACCCCTCTCTTTCTCTCTTTTTCTCTCGCTCTCTATCACTCTCTCTCGCTCTCTTTCGCTTTCTCTCTATCTCTCTCTCTGGATACAACATACCTGAT
This sequence comes from Mytilus californianus, assembly GCF_021869535.1. NCBI lineage: Eukaryota > Metazoa > Mollusca > Bivalvia > Mytilida > Mytilidae > Mytilus > Mytilus californianus. The sequence goes on along the minus strand of NW_026262701.1, from coordinate 9,253,583 downwards.
TATTCTCTCTCTCATAGATAATGTCGTCCATCAGATTATTATTTGTAGTAGTTTTATCTACTATAAATAACGGATCAATAAGTAAAAACTTTAATAATTTACTTCCTCAATTTACAACTGGTTAATATTGTTTATTTTTAAATTTAAAATAAAGCGTAATACATGTACAAATCGGCAAATTGAAATTCTTGACTGGATTGGATTGGACTAGACTTGCTAGTCATTTTTTGGGCCCTTTATAGCTTGTTCGGTGTGAGCCTAGGCTCCGTGTTGAAGGCCGTACTTTGACCTATAATGGTTTACTTTTACAAATTGTGACTTGGATGGAGAGTTGTCACATTTGCACTCATACCACATCTTCTTATATCTATTGAATGGACTGTTGGACTATACTGAAAGAACTTGATTTGTTTTCTTTCAAATCTATATTTTTTTTCTTTTAAATGTAAAAATTTCATATCTTCTTTCAATTATAAAATGGTAAAGCAGAGTAATAAATCAGTCAACGCACGATGATTAATGTTAGTGTAAACATGGTAGAGTTCTGTCCAATCAAAGACAGGATATGAAGTAATTGCTGATAATTTTAACATTTACATGACGTAATCATACAATTACAGATAGTGAAAAGCATGAACAAAAGTTGAAAAAAATGGTTGAAAAGTTAATACAATTTTAACCATTGTGTGGATTCAAAAATACTTATGGAAAATTTGAAATATCGGTCATTCTCTGAAATAAATTCTATCAAAACCTTCGATTTTTCACCCTTTACACCACCATACCACATGAAAAATTGAAAACCCGTCTTGAAGAAATAGCCCACCATGCTTTCCTCCATAAAAATGGAACCATACACTAAACTGTATTGTTTTGGGGTATGATTCTGCATATTTTGTTAGAATAAGACCGAAAATAAAACATGCTACATCTCATTGACAACATATTTGATGAATTTGGAGGAAGAATTTTCAAGCAGGTTGTCGGCATTCCTATGTGTGCACCTCTCCTGGCCGACCTTTTCTTATTTTCATTTAAGTCGAAGTTCCTTCAGACACTTGTTAAATACGAAAAGACCGAAGAAGCTTGATCATTTAATTCCACATACAGGTATATTGCTTATATTCTTTCCATTAACAATCCAAACTTTTCTGATCAGATCCCATTAATAATATATCCTCCTGAACTGAAGATTAAAGAAACCATCGGACCAACAGAAACATTGAAGTGCAACAAAAACAAACGCCAACATACATAGAAAAGAACTATTTGATAACAACTGCCATATCAAGTTATTTGTCTTTAAAAACAAGTAAATTCTAGTTATTGTCAGTTTCATAATTCTATTCTTTACTTTATTTGATTTAATTTAAGTTTAGGACTATTACACTAATATTATAAGATTTAATTGCAACAGTTGGTGTGAAGTGCTCACTCTACTCCTTAAATGTTGATATTATATTATAGTATTTTGTATTCTTCTTATATGAACTACACACGATTTCACACATAACATTACACAAATCTGCTATTCATGAGTTGAGTTTGATATTGAGTATTACAGCCGATTTCATTGAGTGTGTAGGCAAAGGTAATATCTTTGGTTAGCTTGCTTGTTAGCTGAACCGTGAAGTCATTATTAGGTCAGGTATACTACCCTTCTTTCGAAGTAGCCTAGTCCAACAGACAGATAGATTGGTTATCCGTCGGACTAGTCTACTCTTAAAGGAGGGTAGTTTACCTAACCTAATAATGACTTCACGGTTCAGCTAGCAAGCAAGCTAACCAAAGATATTACCATTGCCTACACACTCAATGAAATCGGCTGTAACTATTAATTCATTCATACAAAGATTACATCCTGTGACAGAGTAAAACAAAACATGTGGTATAGTTATCGACAAGCAAATTATAATAGAAATGACATATTTATTTGAAAATATATTGTTTAATGAAATGGTACAGATATTGGGTTATATTCTATCAAGATTCATTTTGGTGCACTTTCTTAGGGATAGATGTAGGACTGCCATCATGTTGGATTAGATTGGTTCAATATAAGATCATACTAGACATCATTGAGATGGGAGCCATCTCTGTGGGCCCCGCTGTAAATAACGTGTGGTAAAATATTAGTATGGATAAGCTAATATGAAGCACTTTATTAAGTTTTGACCTTGAACTTTGACCTATGAAGTTGTACAAACATTATGACACACCCTCTGGTGTTGGTTAATATACATGTCAAGTATAAAGTATGAAATTATTACTTTTAAAATAATAAAGATGACTAATTTCAGATAAAAAGTCCTTGAAGCGTTTTCTAATCATGTCCAGTCCAGACAAGATTTTACACTTTGCCAATTGACATGATGTAAACAATGAATACACGATAACAAGTACAAATATCTTCGTTTTGTATGCGTATCTCATTTTTATGAAGTTATGTTTTCAAATGAAATTCACGATTTGCATTCAAAGCCCTTGTTAGTTAATTTAAGAATTTATGCCATGTAAAAATATATACTAATAATTGTGTTTTAAGATATTTCTTGTCCATTTGGTTATCCAGCAATGAAAGGATAGCGAATACCGTAAAATGACAAATTATTCAAAATATTAACAGTTTGACAAAAAAGTGCATATAAATTGATTAACAATTGCCTTGTAATGCCAACAAAAAACTTGTAATATAATACCAGTACAATGTAACTTATGGTAAATCAATAACTAAACTTATGTTTTGTATTCAGTCCTAAGAATGGATCTGGTCATCAAGTAATCAAAAAAGAAAACTTGTCCCAAAAGGAGTTGTAAACAGGATGTGTATGTTACGATTATCTCCCTCCAAGAAAACTTTGCGCGGTGCTGCCAACTTTAAACCAATTCCTGATTTCGGCCTTTTTCAAAAATTTCTCGTGACATCAATCTGATGATGTCAGCGTGAACTTGTATAATCAAGTCCCAGTTAGTATTTATTTTTCTCACATTTCAGAAATGTCAGGCATAAATACTTATATTATACATTTTTTAGTGAATTCAGAGTGCTTTTATAAGCTTCAAAAATTTATCCTTTACAAAGATTAACCATGTAAAGCTGTTTTATTTGATAAAGGAATTGACATTTGTTTTCAAACGACAACGTAATAGGCAGGTATACATATGGAATACGTGGAAACTGGCATAGTGTTAAAGCATAGCAACGACGCATTGCTCATTTATTGTGAAACATTTCCCAATTAAACGAATAAAAATCTTACTCGCGGATGTCACTAGTGGAGCAGAAACTGCTGACCACTTTGGGGGTACCTGAGTTCATCCGCGGGTTTTTTGTGTTGTTCGTATTACTCAATTTTAAGTTTTCTGTGTATTTTTTTGTTGACTGTCTTTCGCTGTTTTTCTTTTTGGCCATGGTGTTTTTATTTGACATTTTGATTGTCCCCTTGGTATACTCTCCCTCTTTTTCTATCACTTTCTATAATAAAATCAAAATCGCCCACACCAAGAATTGTCAGAATTTGTCAAGACACGCATGTTATCGTCAACTGTAAATTGTAAAATGTTCTTTTTACATTGGAGACTCAAACCAGATCTACTGATCTTTGTCCGTTGTCGACGGATGATTTAACCGAAATTAAACCGTGAAATACTCTCTTTAAACCAATTTACACGATCGACCTAAAATTATCACTTTAACCAAAATTGAAGTCGCCTTTAAAAAGTCTATTTAAGAAAGATTGCTAAAAGAAAATATATAAACGAATGAAAAACATTCAACAATATCGACAATCCTATATTTGTTGATTTTACGAAACTTGAATTACATGTATATGTGTTTATCGTTTTTGATATATATCTAATTTGGTTTAATGTTTTCCTTACAGGATATAATCATTGAATGTATAAAAGAAAATAACAGAAGATAAAAATCATATTAAATGTAATTAGGAAAAATATATCAATTGATATTTGCTTGGATGATGACCAAAACACTAACAGAAATTATTAGGAGAGGTAAGTTGAAAACTCAATTATTGTACGAATTCTAAATAGTATAAAACTCGCGTTATTTTTTGCTGATAATATTTTATTTATTATTACAGAACCGCAATAATTTGTCTCGTTTTTTATCTGTTGTCGATGATTCTCAGTAATAACTAAATCCACAGTCCTTGTAATGACTTTCGAGACGTTAAGCATCGTCTCAATTAATTTTGAACCATTTCCCATGTGTGAGGAGAACATACTGATATTTGATCTCTTTCCATTTAGTATGGTGTCTTCATACTTGATTTTTCTGTATTTAAATTCGCGATTCACAAAAACGACTTAACCCTCTAGGGATGAAAGTATATCGCAAGCTAATATATAGTTTCATATTAGTGATGTTTAACATTTTGTATGTCTAAACTAATGAGCATTCAATGAGACCTCCACGTGTGTTCTCTAAAGAAGGGATTCTAAGTACGAGCAGTAATAAAATGTCAACAAGTAAGTCTATGTCATGAATAATTTAAATCAAAAAGTTAAATTGTGGAGTTTAAAAGTCGAATTTAATTATATCACTGTATATTTAAATGCGTAGGTTTTTGAATAAACTACCTTTGTATGTGATTGTATATTTAAACGGCCTGTGTGTTTTCTGAGATTTAAGAATAAAGATTTGAAAATAAGGGAAAGGTGTTAAAATACAATTCTAAATGTTATCTTTATACAGATCTACACAAAATTTACATGTAATTTTAAATCATCCAAAAATTAATTACATTAAACATGTAAATACCTGCTCAGGTAAATATGTCAAACTGGTCTTCTTAGGTGTGTAATTTATAGAGAGATGAGGATTCTGATTTATGTGTTGGCCAACATACTGACCGCAAGTCTACCGGACTGAATGAAAATTAAGCTTCGGTGGCTGGCTTAAGGTCGAAAAAAACTTTTAACGATTTTAAAAACTGTGAATTATTAGTTGATAAATGGATAAACAAGGGATAATACAAGTTAATGTAAGTACTGTTACATGTTATGTGTCTTTATTGACGTACTTTGTTTGACGTCAAAACATTGAAATATACTTAAAGTAAACAAAACAATAATTTTGATTATATGATAGTTAAATGAGGCAACCTCCACCGTTAAGGATCTGTGGATGCAACAACTGTTTCTTGAGAAAAAAGGTAGTGATGCTGGAAAGGACATTCCTTTTAGTCAAAGGAATAGGCAAGATCATTTAAGATAAGACAATGTTTCAAAAAAAAATCTCAGCTGCAAGAAACTTTGGAAAAGGGGTAATTGCATGCATTGTCTTATCTCTATTCTACAAGTTACTTTATAAGCTTATTGTATTTATATTTGTTTACCTATTTTTCCTGTTTCATTGAATCATCACGGGTGTAAATACTAATGTATTACCATGGTTTTAGCAGAATATCATTTTACAGACTTATAACGATATTTTTCTGGTTACTTCACAAATTTTATTGGCTAGGGAAGACCAGACTGGTCTAATAGAGTATGTGTTACCTTTGTATCCTGTTCAGCTCCAAATGAAGCATCTTCGTATAAGGTCTCCTAATTTAAACAATTTTGTGTGTTTTACAGTTTCTGGAGAAAACAATGTACATTTATCTTGCATTCATAATAAAGTTTTTAGGTCGAATCCTCTAAAAATGTTTCCTAATGCTTTTTGGTCTTAGAACTGACTCTTCCAACCTAAACGTTACTCGTCCTGGTAAAGTATATCTACAATAAATAATAGATGTGGGATATACGTAAATAAGATAGCAATCTAAAATAACCCCAAAAGACGTCTAGAGGGGAACATACAGAATTTTCAATTCAACTTTTACTTAAAAATTGCCATTTATAGACACCAACGTTACATGTATACTGCATGTTGAGTTACTAGGTACAGACATGATATGACCTGAACGGAACATGTAGAAAATGTTGAACATGGTATTTAATAGCTTCAAAGAAGTCGAGAGGGACTAAAGGGGTACCTTCGACGACAACTAAAAATGAAAAGAGCAGGACGCCACACCTTGTGCAATGTCCAAGGTTAATTGTTTACAGATTTAAAATGCAGAAATAATCCGAACTTAAAAGAAATATAAAAGTCGTGTTTCAAGTTGCAAATTAGACTAATTGATACACCACCTCCCTTCAAAAGGAAAAAAGCAAGAAGCAATGATTCAAAAACAATATTGTTATTATAACAAGAAGAATGAGAATTTTATTATTCTAATCAAGAACCCATAAAGGGCATCATTTTACAACAGCAATATGCACAATATGATTGGGAAAAAAAACATAAACAAAAAACAAGTACCTAATATAATTCTATAACATTTATTGCTACGTGATCACATACTTCAAGTCATGCTCAACAGACATTGTGAAATTTTTTTTAAGAAGTTTACATTTTACACGTGCCTGTCCAAAGTCGAGAACCTCGTAAGTGGATGTCATTAGTCATAAAGTGTTTATGTCACTTTGGAAAATGTGTTGTTGCAGATCTCTCATAGTATCTGCTAATTTGGTCGCTACTTTTCTAACTTGGGGAGATTTAGAGCTTGACACAGTGTATAGACATCTATCCATTGTCGAAGAACGTAAGTTGATCTCTAGATGTCTTCTGGTCACTCTGTGTCGTTGGACTGCTATCTCTAGATGTCTTCTGGTCACTTTGTGTCGTTGGACTGCTATCTCTAGATGTCCTCTGGTCACTTTATGTCGTTGGACTGCTATATCTAGATGTCTTCTTGTCACTTTATGTCGTTGGACTGCCAACTCTAGATGTCTTCTGGTCACTTTATGTCGTTGGACTGCTATCTCTAGATGTCTTCTTGTCACTTTATGTCGTTGGACTGCCAACTCTAGATGTCGTCTGGTCACTTTGTGTCGTTGGACTGCTATCTCTAGATGTCCTCTGGTCACTTTATGTCGTTGGACTACTATCTCTAGATGTCTTCTTGTCACTTTGTGTCGTTGGACTACTATCTCTAGATGTCTTCTGGTCACTTTGTGTCGTTGGACTGCTATCTCTAGATGTCTTCTGGTCACTTTGTGTCGTTGGACTGCTATCTCTAGATGTCTTCTGGTCTCTTTGTGTCGTTGGACTGCTATCTCTAGATGTCTTCTGGTCACGTTGTGTCGTTGGACTGCTATCTCTTGATGTCTTCTTGTCACTTTGTGTCGTTGGACTGCTATCTCTAGATGTCTTCTGGTCACTTTGTGTCGTCGGAATGCTATCTCTAGATGTCTTCTGGTCACTTTGTGTCGTTGGAATGCTATCTATAGATGTCTTCTGGTCACTCTGTGTCGGACTGCTATCTCTAGATGTTTTCTGGTCACTTTGTGTCGTTGGACTGCTATCTCGAGATGTTTTCTGGTCACTCTGTGTCGTTGGACTGCTATCTCTAGATGTTTTCTGGTCACTTTTGTCGTTGGACTGCTCTAGATGTCTTCTGGTCACTTTGTGTCGTTGGACTGCTCTAAATGTCTTCTGGTCACTATGTGTCGTTGGACTGCTCTAGATGTCTTCTGGTCACTTTGTGTCGTTGGACTGCTATCTCATTCACGTATACCCTACTTTTCCCTTTATTCATAGTTAAGTAACAGAATTTTCTATAGGATGCAGAGTTATTTAAACGTGTGGTAACTTTGTAAGACGGTTATTATTTAGGTAAATGTTGATAAATGTTGGTCATTCCAATCTATTTTTTTTTTATTTTTCATTGGTTTTGTTATAGTTAATTTTGGTTGTTTCCGCTGAATGAATTATGATTTTTTTTTTAATATTTGGGAGATGCATATTTTGCAGTCTGTGACCATATATTGGTTCCCTTATCAATAGAATAACGTAGTAAAGTTTGTAGTTATCTAAGCTTTAGAAATTGCCTTTAATGTTTAGATTTTAAACAATGGAGAATCAAAAGATATAAGAATATTTCGAAAATTACAAATTCAAAATATCAAAAAGTTGTTGCAAGTTGTAAGTAAAACCAAGTAAAATATGTGTACTGTGACTACAGGCACGGTTGATTGAACTGGTAGACATTGATTGATAGGATAATTTGTTTCAATTTATCTCTTCCTAGTCTGATCTGGGTAAACATTGCCGTATTAATGATCATGGAATAACCTACCAATTCAGAATCTAAAAGTAAGTTTAGACTCCTAAAACTATGTTTAAGACACAATATATATCAACAGCATCAACTGAAATCAAAATTATTTCAAATTCTAAGTGTTGCTTTTTTAAGTGTTAAAACACATTTATCAAACTTTATGACACACAAACTTGTCCCTAACCTTTAAATACATTAACTTTTGAATACATTATTCGTGTAGGTAATATTCACATTGTCTTAAGAAGCTTCAATTGAATGAAAAATGATAATTGTATTATAAGATGAGAAGTTCAACGACTTCTATTCTAATAAATTAATTTCGGATAGAAAGGTTCTATTTTAATTTTTAGTTGTACTGTGTTGACATGAATATTTAATTTTCTCATGGGCTCAAAATCTAACAATTTGTTCCTATTTATATCTAAGCAAAACGCTTTAACATTAATAAGCTAAATAAAAATCAGAGGTCAAAGCAGTTTTAAGAGGTTTTTAATAATTTGAAGTATATTTTACACTTCATAATTACTTATACTTAACCAGGTTTTGGCCAATTACGGAAGCAATAGAGGTGATTTAAAATGTCAATGATTTATAGTTAGATCACCAAATGTTAGCTAACTAACGGTAAGAATATTATGTGTAAAATTTTAATCAATTTGTTATCATTTTTTTACGGGATTTTAGTTTAATTATGAATTCAATGTTTCAATATGTATTTGTTTTATTTTTATTTTTTTAAAAGTTTTTATCATTCTCAAAACTATTTTATATAATTATGATAGTATTAACCGTTATGGTAAATTGTGTAAAAAAAACTTTCAGATTTTTATGTTTTTATTGGTGTAGATATTATTCATATAATGTTTTTTTTTTAATTATTTACTTGTTATAAGAATCAGTCCAGAAATTTCTTTACCAATCTATGTTATTCTTTAAAATAATTAAGTTTCAGTGTATATCGAATGATAAGTGTAAATAGTTAAAAACTCTGAGCTAATCTTTTCCGCTCTTTATCACTATTTTAATATTTTTTTTAATTTTTGTTTGTTTATTTCAAGCAAGAAGTAAATCTGACATAATTATAGAATTTCAGGTGTTAAATGGTTCATAACTTGACAGCACATTTAATCATTAGAGTAAATAATTTGATGTTTACATTTATCTGGAGGCAACCAACATATAATCCTGTAGCCAAATAGTTACACTGTCCAAACCTGATCTTTTAACCTTATGATCCGACCAATGTTGTGATCTCTATGGATTTATCTAATTAAAACTTTATTTACCCATTACACGGAATTTATACAACCACGAAATAATTTCGTATCAGTAGAGGGATTTGGAAAAACTGGATCAATTCTAATACCCGTCATCTGCAGTATGTTCAAATATGAACAAGTCCGGTTTAGGCGTACGGAAGCGTGTTAGCGCAAAACATTTATATACATATATATATATATATATATGTATCTTCATATGATTGCGTTATAACGCAAACATTGGCGAAATAACGCAAACCAGGGGCGTAGCTAGGTATCCAATAAGCTGTAGGCACAAATTGCGGCAAGGGGTGTGGGGGTCGCGCAAGGCCCCCAGCAGGTCCAGGGCTCTCTGCCCTGGTAGGGGGTTCAGGGGGCGAAGCGAAGCCCCCCCCCCCCCGACGGAAAACGGTTTTCAGCATTTTAGTAGCAAAATTTTGTGTAAAAAAAAAACATTAAATTTACTGGTCATTTTATCATGATAATATACATGAAGAAAAGTTCGAAGAATTATACATAATTTTACAACAACTTCTGACTGATGAATTAAGAGGCAGTACCGCTGAATCGGAAATATAAAAAAAAATATTTACAATATGCATTGCCCAGCGTAGATCAGCGTAGCCCTTTGATTAAGCAGTACATCCTGTTTAGTATTTCATATCATTCCTTTCTGATTGAGAATAATTGATATGTGCGTCTATTGATAACTAACATATTGACGATCCTTCTTTAAAAAAATAGGCACGTAAACACTGACACTACTATATATATAATAATACTATCCTTTGGACTACGCATCGACCATTCATCTTTTGATTCTTAAACCTTCACCCTCCCCCGGCCACACAAACACATACACACACACAGTCGATGCCTCATGCAGAAGTTTTGTTCTGTTCATACTATCTAGCAAAATTTAAAAAAATCATATTTTCTGATATCTTGTACTGTAAAATCCCTACCTTCTTAGGAATTTGAATAATTACACGTAGATCTGAGAGTACTCGAAGTTACTGAAAGCTAGTTGATTGATTGATTAATTGCTAAACGTCAAGTGGCAAATAGTTCATGCATGTTCAGGACAAAAACACATTTACAATAAATACAACAGGAAGGTCCTGTAATAGGGGTCGTCCAAGATGAAGGTCTGGAAATTTGGAAATGCCATGCATTGGAAAATTAGGGTTTATTGGATAGGAACAGAAATTTTGCCTTTCAGCAGACCACCTACGAAACCCTCAAAGAGTTGTTGCAAGTGTTCTAAAAGAGAAGAGAGCGTTGCATTCTCTCTACACTAGGCATCAGATTATTAATTATTATTATTAAACACTGCGTATTTATACATCCCGCACAGCCAAACGGACGCCCAACTTTGGCAAGGGTTTTATTGTAGGTCGGATGAAGACCAAGTGGAAAGCTAGTTGAAAGCCAAAAACAACTAATTAAAAAAAATCATGAATCTAAGAATAAAATGTCAGGGTTTTGAGCATGTTGAGGTTCATTCAAGTACTTGTTGATAGAAGAGAAATGATCTGAAACAAAGTTTTTAGCTTCTATATAAAGTGGAATATAATGACATACAATTCCATCAAATACTCCATTCACTAAGGATAATAGATTAATGTACAAATGACTTTTGATAATTAAGAGTTTTGACGACATCACGTGCATCTACAGATGACGTTGTTTATTTATTTTTTTAATAAAAAAAAATGTTTGTGAAAAAAATTAAGTGTAGGCACGTGCCTAAAGTGCTTAACGGCAGCTACACCCCTGCAAACCTTTTCGAAATAACCCAAACCTTTGAGAAATAGCGTAATAACTCAAACCTTTGCGAGATAACGCAAACCTTTCCATTATAACGCAAACATTTTGATTTTAATTATTCATTAAGTTTTGTATTTTTATAATCAAAAACTATATTGAATTTACATTTTACATTTATTATATAATGTGAAAGCAGTGTTTTGAAAATATCAGCATTTGCAGTTCCGTCTGCCAGTAAAAGTTGGTTGTGATTTACGTAAGAGAAGGACTATGAACACTTAGCAAAATCATTATCATTAAAGAAACATAGGAAAAAGGAATAGACCAGTTTCACATAAGCGACTTACCAACCCTGATCACGAAATCATATCCACGTTTTAGTTTAAATCTTGCGATAATTAACGATATCATAACTTACAGGGGGCTACTGTTGTTGGTTGCAGTAATAGACGATCTGATATGCCGCCTGACTTTGTACCTTTAATTGTCACGAAGAAATGCTTGTATTCATGCTGATGTCGTTCACTTAGCGGGAAGAATAAAATAGATAAGTAAACGGGGGTCACTTCATATCCATATATAAGGTCATAAATTAAGAAGTTAATTAACACCTTAGCCATGTGGAATCCTAGTTTTACCTTGTACAATCTCACCAGGTGACAATTGATAAAAACGTACCCTTTTCTACATTCAGTTTGCTATTCTGAACCGTGAAGTCATTGTTAGGTAAGGTATACTACCCTCCTTTCGAAGTAGCCTAGTCCTACAGACAGATAGGTTGGTTATAACGGAAGCCAGAATCATTTTTATCGGAAAGAATATTCATCTTCAACTGTTGCTACCTGGGAATAGTATACTGTCAATATTAAATGTCCCATATGCTATGCAGCTATTTGGTTAATGAAGTTGTCTCGTCAGTATATGTTCATACATATATCTTTTGATTCAAATGATGCTCGTGTTGCATGAACATGTAAACGCAAACACTTCATCAGGCGATTGTTTTTCCAGGTCTGCATGGTCACTGCTTATCAACCGTTAGCCCCCACTCCATGAATTATCGGTAATTATCGCGTGATTTCATAGTTTGGCTAATTTGGTCAGACATGCGCAGTTAAGTGTGAAACTGGTGTAAAACTTGTATCGCAATTATACACAAATAAACAATGATTTTTGTATCAGAAATTTATATAAATTATACATGAAAATGGATATGGTATGGACAAATTTCAATTAATAAGGCCATGATTTTGAAAATCTTGATTTACGGAAGGTGGCAAAGTAGAGAAGAGTAAAACAAATTTCATACAATTGTGAAGTCAAATGAACAAAATGATCTTTCGGCTTTGAGCTGAATCATTTAGAACGAAACATTTTGAATTTTGATGTAAGAAATCGTTTGTTGAAACCTCAAAATATGGTAAAGATTCTTTGATAAAAAATCAAGAGGTTTAAAATTTTAGTCTAGTAAGGTAGCTATTTAAGATGCTTGGGTAGCAATTTGAATATAGAGTTCATAATTAGAGTACAAAATCTTCATCTTATACATTTATTTCAATAGGGTAGCTTGTTTGGAATTAAACCAATCTTGCACGATACTCATCCGAAAATATGTTAAGTACAGAACAATTAAAACGTAACAAATACTACAAGTTTAGGCTTCAAATCAAAATTGAATCTATTGGCAATAGTTTTGTGGTGATGTAAAGTGAATGTTAGTGTATATACGTATGAGTTGCTAAATATTGAAGGCCAAAAGGTGAACTATTGTTTGTTGATTACACTGATTCCAAGAAGAAAGAGTATAAATTAATGAAATCCCTGCATAGCCATGTATTGTATAGTTGTAAGTAAAGAGGCGTGTAGAAAAATGACTTTATGACAAGAAGTTTTTAAGAAATTAATACTGTAGGCTGTGAGGGTTGCATATACATATGTTTATCAAAAAAATATTATGTCTGGTAAATGTACAACGAAACAACAACAACAACAACAAAAATGCAAATAGAAAGAAAACCCCAATAAAAACATTTTTTTCGGATAAAAATATATTATCCATCAGAATGAGTTGTTCCATGTCTTTAGAAATCCCCGAAATAATGATGAAATTATATATTTATGTATGAAAAAATGAGACGTTGTGTTTTCGCGAATGAGAGAGTAATTCGATGACAAAAATACCAAATGACATATAAAATGAACATATGGTCTTCAACAATGGACATATGTCTTTACTTTACCGGTATGTTATTCTAAAAATGCCCCGAGTCTACACAAGAAATGAATAGATAAAACAGGAATTATCAAATACATGTTGTAAATACTAAATTCTCTAAAGAAAAATCATTAGGTTATAATTTTAGACAACCACTGGCATAGTTTATGATTTAAGCCAGACACCAGAACATAGTTCAGGGGTTAAATAGTTCATTGTAGCATTCAACCAGTCCCCCTTTTTAATTTTGATCAGTTGAATGAAAGTTAGTACACAGAACATAAAATCAGTTCAGACAAGCACTTAACTGTAATCCCGGCATAATAACTAACAAAAGAACAGATATACAGGGGAAAAAATCACTAAATAATACTAAAATAAAAATTAGAACAAGTCCGAAGTACCAAACCTACAATTCTTATATTTGTGGCTGCGTTTTACATTAGTCTCCATACCGCAATATACTGAATTAAACAGCAAGATATGATCTTGCACAATGCCCAAAGTAAATTTGTACAATATTGAAATACAGAAAAAAACAAGGATATAGTTTTGTCTTGTTTCAAACTATAAAAAAGCGAATTGACAACGATCCACCAAAATACCAGACTTAATGATTAACTGACAACAGGTTTATTAAGATAAAAAGAAAGAGTTGAATGTCAATTCCTAAACTTGTTTGCCTCTTTAATAGTGTTACCATTAATTTGAAATATCATTTTGATTAAATGCCTTCATGTTGAATCAAACTTCCATACTTGTAATACAATCAAAAACGTATTGACGAATTAATAGTATGTGTACTCCTACTGTTTAGTTTTTTATTCGTTAAATATAGGAAGCTTTGAAATCTGATGCGCCTCTGCAAACACACGCATATCTAACCAACAAAGGTATGTCATCTATAAATCTGAGAAGCCAATGGAATATAGCCAGTAAATAAAGCATATTCAACATTTTTTTTTCATTTTGCAAACAAATATGAAATGATTTTTCGCACGACCTATATAAAGCTTGGCTATACGAGAGATTAATAACAACAAATAGATACAAGCTGACATTTGAAAGAGAGTAGATAGACGAAGACTTCAAAAGAACTTATAAATACTGCTTTTAACATATGGCTGTTTTAGTTAACTCTCTACGTTATTACTACCTATTGTAGGGAACTTGCACTGTGTAAAAATTGAACATAGACAGACCTGGTTAGGTATTTTTTTTTTTTTTTTGTGAATTTGCCACGCATTATTTTATAATCAAAGTTTGATACTTTTGGATTTCCTATATTCGGTTTCGAGCCACAGAAGACCAGAAATTATAAATTTTCGGATACGAAGTTGATGCACCAAATTAACTTAAAACACATTTGACTCCACTTAAATCTCAATTAGGAACCCTAAAAGCAAACACCAGACCGGATGCAAGATTATATTTAAGCTTAATTCTGTCGAGTAGTTTTTGAAATGTAATTGACAATATAATGCGTTCGTATTAACGGACAAACACAGAGACGTGTATATTTCTATGTGTCGCTAATAGAGGTACGTTTTTATTTGCAGAGGGCTAAAGATTGGTAAAGTATAAGAAACAACTGGTAACTTGAAAAATGAAATACCAGCATTTCTTAGTAACTTGAAGGAAATGCTAGCATTTCTGAAATTCATAATACAAAATACATTTAAGTTTGTTTTTTTTTAAGCTTGAGATGATCTGAAATTTTCTCGTTTGAATTGTTTTACATTTGTCATTTCGTGGCCTTTAATAGCTTACTATGCGGTATGGATTTTGCTCATTGTTGAAAGCCGTACGGTGACCTATATTTGTCAACTTCTATGTCATTTAGTCTCTGGTGGAGAGCTGTCTCATTGGCAATCATACCGCATCTTCTTTTTTTAAGTTTAGAATAATCAAACCAAAACACGAACACGAAAGTCTTTTATTGAAATTTGCATTTTTCTATTTCAGATTAAGAATGAAAAACAACATTGAGAAAAGAAACTAATCTAATTGAAAAATGTCTTCTGCAAACATCACAGATACTCATGCCGAACTCGTTCGTCTAAATGACGAGAAAGCTCTGTTTTATCTACCAGTAATAATTTACATGTTAATCCTCATGTTTGTTGGAACGTTTGGTAATATTTTGGTGTGTTGCGTTTACCTCAGTAAGCAAACAAAAACATCATCACATTATTTCATACTAGCGCTCGCCATGTTGGATTTGCTCACATGTTTAGTAGGAATGCCGACGGAAGTAGCTGATCTTCGATACCCTTATATGTTTTACGCTCCTGCTGCATGTAAACTATTGAGATTTATTGAATCTGTTTCTATTATTGGATCGTCAATAATTCTAATAGCCGTTGCATTTGACCGATTTTTTCGAATTTGTCGCCTTGGAAAACAAGTAACTGTTAAGCACGCAAAAATTGCATGCTTGTTATCTGTTGTCGTCGGAATACTAGCGGCATGGCCAGCATGCATTTTGTTTGGAGAAAAAAGTGTCGATATTGGACTCGAAGGAGTAAATGCTATTGACTGCTCAACCGATGACTCTATGCGAGGTACTGTGTATCCGACAGTTTATTATGGATTTCTTTTCTTGTTATTCATAGGATGTTTCATATTTTTTACTATTATTTACTTGCAAATAGGTCTAGTCATTTGGAAACGTAAGCGAACAAGAATTGGAGAAAAACTTCCAGATACTCCGACGTCAAAAGAGAGACCTTCATCAGACGGTGTGTCAAACGACCCAATAAGTACTGAAATGTCGTCCGGAAATGACGGAAGCTGGGAAAGTGAAAGACGGAAATCGACAATATCTGCACGAAATTTTAAAAAGCAAAGTTCGAAAAACCAGATTAAAGTTACTCGTACGACTGTTGTATTATTTGCCGTAACTGTAGCTTACGTCATTAGTTTCCTTCCATTCCTCATCGTCATGGTTTTAAGGAGTACGAAAAAAGACTTTGAAGAATCCCTGTCGTCTGCTGGTGAAATGCTCTACAAATTTTGCTCAAAATCGTATTTTATCAACAATGCTATTAATCCTTGTATTTACAGTTTTCTGAACATAAATTTTAGAAAAGACACAAAAAATTTGATAAAAAGGATTCTTGCTTCATGTTGTTGTCGGAATAGAGGTGGAACGACGGTTTAACTTATTTGACTCATATACATTTTCAGTGCAATAAACCATGTTATTTCATTTCATCTATTAGTATACGTAATAAATAACACTAAATTTCGATCTGTGTTCTGTTCGTGAATAGTGTGTAAGAAATGAATGCTTCTTTTTATAATTTTATTGGGTTATAAAAGCGTTGATCGTGCGCACATTTTTAGAATGAAGCGCGGAACAAAATGTGCTTCGGTCAACGCTTTTACGCCCCAATAAAATAATAAAAAGAAGCATTCAATTCTTAAATAAAGAGTTTGTAGCAACACCTGGTTTCGGTGTTTGTGTATATAAAAATAAGAAGTGACATGATTGCCAAACGAGACATTCATATGACGTGGATGTAAGCAACTAATGGTCACCGTTCGACTGGCCTTCAACACTGAGCAATTCGCATACCGTATAAACTGCTATACAGACCCCGACTTCAAAATATGGATATCAATATTCTAAATAGAAAATGATCATAAGTAATTCAATTTTGAAGTTAATATATATGCATGAATTAAAATTTCAATTTTAACGGATTACACGGTAGATACTAGTATATACATGTATGTAAATTATTTTATGTCAAACTGTATCCCTTATATAAATAAATCGGTGTCATGTAACATAACTGGCTATCCATTCGGCTTATGATATACATTTAAAAGCTTTCATTTGGTCTTTTCTTAATATAGAAACTTATGAATGAAATCAATATACTGAAGATCAGGCTGGTGTACAATAATAAGGCAGAGTTTGATATAGTTTTAGGTGGTCTTTATCATTTGATGTTGGTTCATTACAAGAAAACTGATTCCAATTTACTGTCGATAGTACAATCCCCAATCACCGGTAAGTCATATCAGAAGTCCATTGCTAGGATGTAAGGATGGACTTCTGGTCATTGGGTCATTTTACGGTTCAAGTGGTTTTCTACATTAAAAAACTTGCAAAAAGGTTAAAAGAAACAAAGAAGGCAACCATGACCAAAAGAGAAAAAAAGACGAACTAGTGCGCTCCAAATGTAAGCAGTTCATGTTCCACACTAGGCATCCGTCGTGTTGCTAATGATATGTAAACAAATTTTCATTCTGTGATAGTCATACCCGAAGAATGGCCTGAGAACAGGGTTGAGGTTACTACAAATGGAACATATCGGAGGTCATCTGTGACAATATATATTGCAAAAATGTGTCGTAGTAATGTCTATAAAATAGAGTACATGTATCTAATCATTTATCTGCAAAGACGTGTGCCACTGAATAAGAATTTCAGTTTTTTTTCTGTAATGACATTATTTCGATATAATACATATTATAAATCGACTCAGAAAACCTCTAATCGTCTGTGAATGACATTACAAACATTACAGATACAGAGTCCAATCCTCTGAAAATATGCAAAATAGAAATTCAACATTTAACCGTCCGTTTGCATAGCAAAATGCATATAATATTTCGTCTGGTATAAGATGTAACGTTCCGTCTGAAATAACACAATTTACTAATTAACAGTTCGTCAACAATAACACAAACATTTTACCTTCCTTTTATAATGACACAATACAAGCAGCTCTCAGTTTGCAGGTACAAAATACTTTAAAACTCCCGTCTGCAATCAGGCGATACATTCAGCCTCCTTTTCTCCCGTATGATATCCACACAGATTTGATAGTACCTGCATAATACCAAGATAACCAAGAACCACTGTCCTCTTCAATCAACTCAATAGATGTAAATACCTTGTTAAGTGTATACTAACACTGTATCATCTTACTTCAGCAAAGTTATTGTGTTTCGTCTTTTCTAAATCATAAACATTGTACTATGTTGGGTTAAACAAAATCAATCTAGGTGTCAGGAATAAACATTGTAGGTAGGTCTTCATAGTTTTATCATTTGTAATCCATTTAAAATTGTTGAAACTTTTGCGTTATTGTAACTAATGCATGCCAACATAAAATCAAAGCACGAAAGCGCTGTAAAGGCAGTTAATTACAGGTTGTGTGTATTTTAAGTCCAGTTATATCATTATCTTGCATAGTACAGTGTACTTATCAGAGGTGGCTTTCAGTATTTAAGATTTAGAGTTCTCTAATGATATTGAATAAGTTTTATGAATGTCATATTCTGAGCACTATATGAAGGCGATTGTTCTCACTTGTTTATGAACTAGTGCATTATGTCCAGTTTGTACCTTTTTTATCTATGTTTATAGTCAAATTAGTTATCAAAGGTACCAGGATTATAATTTAATACGCCAGACGTGTGTTTCGTCTACATAAGACTCATCAGTGACGTTCAGATCAAAATAGTAACAAAGCCAAACAAGTACAAAGTTGAAGAGCATTGAGGACCCAAAATTCCAAAAAGTTGTGCCAAATACGTCTAAGGAAATCTATTCCTTGGATAAGAAAATCCTTAGTTTTTTCATTGGCAATCATAACACATCTCCTTATTTATATAATGATCTATATTCAACGACCTCAGGTACAAAAAAAATGTATGTAACTAAACTATGATGGGAAACCTTTGACTTCTTTCTTTATATAAACTTTTGATTTGGTACCATAGAACTATGTAGAGTAAATGTACATTGCAACATGTCAACTCTTTCAACTCCAAGCAAAATTATATTTCCAAGCATAAAGTAATTTATGAATGAAATAAAATGCTCCGCTAGGGCGCAGCTTGATACGACCGCAGAGGTCGAACCCTGAACAATTGGGGCAAGTATGAACACAACATTCAAGCTTGATTCAGCACTGAATTTGGATTGTAATTAAATATTTGACACAGCATAGGTTTCTGACACAGAATGAAAGTGGTCTAAGATACTTAAAAAAATTTAATTTACCT
This sequence comes from Mytilus californianus, assembly GCF_021869535.1. NCBI lineage: Eukaryota > Metazoa > Mollusca > Bivalvia > Mytilida > Mytilidae > Mytilus > Mytilus californianus. The sequence continues at coordinate 9,234,177 of NW_026262701.1, read as the reverse complement.
ATTCAAACCATATCATTATTATTTGCTTTTATATATAAATCAGAAATAACCAATTTAAAATGGAAAATTTTAAAGAAAAAAAAGGAAAAAGAATCCCCCCCCCCCAATTTTTTGAACCCCCTTATGATTCATCACCCCAAAACTCAATCCCAGCCTTCCCTTTGTGGTATGGTACCTTGCAGTACAATTTCAGAGAGATCCATACACTTGAACACATGTTATTGTCTTGTAACTAGAAAAATGCTTGTTTTTTGGCCCCTTTTTGGTCCCAAATTCCTAAACGTATAGGGCAATTACCCCCAAACTCAAACCCAGCTTTTCCTTTGTGATATGGAACCTTGTAGTACAATTTCATAAAGATCCATACACTTACACACAAGTTATTGCCATGAAACTAGAAAAATGCTTGTTTTTTGCCCCTTTTTGGCCCCTAATTCCTAAAATTTGGAGGCAATTACCCCCAAAATCAATCCCAGCATTCCCTTTGTGATAATGAACCATGTGATACAATGTCAGAGAGATCCATAGACTTACACACAAGTTATTGTCATGAAACTAGAAAAATGCTTGTTTTTTGCCCCTTTTTGGCCCCTAATTCCTAAAATTTGGAGGCAATTACCCCCAAAATCAATCCCAGCATTCCCTTTGTGGTATGGTACCTTGCAGTACAATTTCAGAGAGATCCATACACTTGAACACAAGTTATTGTCTGGAAACTAGAAAAATGCTTATTTTTGGCCCCTTATTCCTAAACTTTTTGGGCAATTACCCCCAAACTCAATTCCAGCTTTCCCTTTGTGATATGGAACCTTGTAGTACAATTTCATAAAGATCCATACACTTACACACAAGTTATTGCCATGAAACTAGAAAAATGCTTGTTTTTTGCCCCTTTTTGGCCCCTAATTCCTAAAATTTGGAGGCAATTAACCCCAAATTCAATCCCAGCATTCCCTTTGTGATATGGAACCTTGTGATACAATGTCAGAGAGATCCATAGACTTGCACACAAGTTATTGTCATGAAACTAGAAAAATGCTTGTTTTTTGCCCCTTTTTGGCCCCTAATTCCTAAAATTTGGAGGCAATTACCCCCAAAAATCAATCCCAGCATTCCCTTTGTAATATGGAACCTTGTGGTACAATGTCAGAGAGATCCATACACTTACACACAAGTTATGTCTGACAGTTACAAAAATGCTTATTTTTGGCCCCTTTTTGGCCCCTAATTCCTTAACTGTTGGTACCATAACCCCCAAAATCAATCCCCACTTTCCTTTTGTTATATTGAACCTTATTTTAAAATTTCATTGAGATCCATTCACTTAAACTAAAGTTAGAGTGCGAAAACTAATGTGTCTTCGGACGACGACGACACCAACGTCATACCAATATACGACCACAAAAATTTGTTTGCGGTTGTATAAAAAGGAGTTCTTAATTAAGAAATAAACTGATTCGCTGAGCGCAGCTGGATACACCCGCAGGGGTACTACCCTGAACAGCTGGGGCAAAAATGGACACAATATTCAAGCTTGATACAGGTCTGAATTTGGATTGTAATTAAATATTTGACATATTATAGTTTCTGAATAAATGTAGTCAATGAACTTGAAATCGGTTATGTGAATTGAATTTATATTCAATTAAAGATTTCTTGCTGTTGTGCAATACACTGTGCTGTTGTGCAATACTTAATAAATCTGTTGCCAGAGTATAAACAAATAAAGTTCAATTTCTTCTCAATGTCATATTTGAAATTTATGAAAATCAATAGGGAGATTACATCAATAGCTATAAATAATTCACCAAAGTTTCATGTGAACTGCTTAAAGCATTTTTGAGTTGTTGTCCAAAAACTGGAAAATCCCCCCTTTTTTAATGAATAAAACCCCACAACTCAGAAATGTAAAATCTAAAATTTATAAAATTCTAAAGGGAGCTTACGGATTGATAATTTAGTCTTAGATGCAAGATTTTTTTATCAGTTGTTAGTGGCTTTGAACTAGCTGTCAGTAACTGCGAGTACTCTCAGATTTGTACTTAGTGTCTTTTTGTTGTTTGGATGTACAACTACCTGACCACGTCCACTTGTATTTGTATTTATCCATCTGATGAGTTTAGCCTCTTTTCAACTGATTTTTATAGTTCTTTCTTATATTGTACTGTTACACCACTGTCCCAGGTTAGGGGGAGGGTTGGGATCCCGCTAACATGTTTAAGCCGGCCACATTCTGTATGTACATGTATGTGCCTGTCCCAAGTCAGGAGCCTATAAAAGTGTAATTCAGTGGTTGTCGTTTGTTTATGTGTTGCATATTTGTTATATTTGTTCATTTTTTTACATAAAATAGGCCGTTAGTTTTCTTGTTTGAATTGTTTTACATTGTCATTTCTGGGCCTTTTATAGCTGACTGTGTGGTATGGGCTTTGCTCATTGTTGAAGGCCGTACTGTGACCTATAGCTGTTAATTTCTGTGTCATTTGGTCTCTTGTGCATGTGTGGAGAGTTGTCTCATTGGCAATCATACCACATCTTCTTTTTTATATTTACATCAACAGATATAAAAAAATTCACCAAAGTCAAGGTGAGACAACAAAACTTAGTTGTAAGATCTCTGAAATTTTTTACAGGGTACGAGTTTTTCTCATTGTTGGAGATTGTACGGTGACAGTAACACCTGTAACTGCTTAAACCCATTTCTTATGCACTTTAGTTTGATAAACTCACTGAATATCATACCACATCTCCTTATTTTTATATGCATTACAATTTACATGTGCATGTAATTGTAAATATATATATATCAGAACAAAATTCATTGCGTCACTTTTATTTATGCATCCTTTGGCACAATACAATTTTTAAAATTACACAACATAAAACAACTAAATGTTATTTCAGATGAAAGTTTTGTTTCAGTTCCATTCATAGGATTTATTAGAATTTTGTATGTTTTGCCAAGTCCAATAATTCGCTCTATGTGACATAGAGACATAGTTGACTAAACCACCAGGTGTCGAACATTCAAGAATTTTCAGTGTTTCTGTTTTTATTTGATGAAAAGGTTGCCTGAGCTCTAGGAGCTTTAGGTTTTATCACGGGATATTCTGTGCTGTCAATAATAATCCAAGTCGTAGGAAACTTTAATTTGAAGTTGGATGGTGAAAAATACCTGACTAAACCACTAGATGGCCAAGTGTTAGCCTCACACCACTGTTTAGACATAAAAACAATCCATGTATACACAATATTCTTAACACTAGATTCAATCTAGAATCTAGACAGTTCAAAGTTGGTTGTATGATGCCTCAATTTCATCAAAGTCATAAAAAAACTGATTTTCAACTGACACCCTATCAATTTGAAAATATATGTATCTCAAACAATGTGCTGCTGGACCAAGTGTGGTCAAAACAAATAAAAATTTAGTATACAACTCTAAACCGGTATAAAAATGCATGGCTGTGTCACGTGTCTTCATTTCAAAATTCTCTGCTGAAAACATAGGCATTGATGGTGTTTGCGTAATTCCATCTGTGAAGCTCAACATTAGCTCGGCAGTTGGTGGTGGACAGTCATAAATCCTTTCTGCAGTATGAATGACTTCTTCAGGAAAACCAACTTTACAATCAAAACTTTCCTCTAGATTTCTACTACAATATTCATCAAGTTTAGTTCTTTTGTTTTCACAGGAAACTGCCCTGATTTTTCTTTTTGCGGACGATTCAGTCTCTTGCTTGGTCCAGGAAAATAGGCTGGGAATTGCAGTAGACTTAAGTCTCTGTATGGTGGGTTTGCACCCTGAAAAAGGTTATAAAACATTAGTTTTTTTATAATTAAATGAACTTCCATTAGCAATGTATACTTTGTACTACCTGGCGAAATATTAACTAGATTTATTCATTACAATCTGGATAAAACTATGTTTGCCTGATTCAATGTATGTTATGTAAATCCAAAGGACAAACAATGAGAGACTTATGCAACAAACGTACATTGTTTGTACCTAAATAACTATAATATAGATGAGAGCATGTCATTGTTTTGTTCCTGTTAACATTGTCATTGATACTTTTCAAGAAAGTCTATGAGGCATAGCTTATGCATTCCTGTCATTACTACATTAGCATAATTACTGCTAAAATAATTCTCAGTATGATATACCTCTTGTAAGAAATCATTATAATTGTAGCAATCACCAAAAAATCTCAAACAGATCACATTGAATCGTAATCCAAAAAATTATGACGTCTTGAATTACCCACCCCCTTTTATTCTAAAACGATAATTGCGGTTGTAAACAGACTTTGGTTTATTCGCATGGAGATTACATATATAACTATATATTTCACAAAGAAAATAGAGTTTTACCATGAATAGTTTCCTGCACGTAGTCTTTTTCAGTAAAACGTGCCTTGCAAACAACAGCTGATTGAGATGGACTCCACGATATCATCGTGTTCTCGTCCAATCTGCGTATGGGCCATGGCGTTGATCCAACTTTTCCTTCTTTTTAAGTCATTTGGAAATGCATGTCCTCCTCTTAAATGACATCCAGGTACACAACAACAAGTACTTGGCATCGTTTATTAAAAATATAACTGAAATAGTTGCACAGTGCAGAAACCGGAAGAAGAGGAACAGGATCCGCTACCACGGCGCCACCTATTCAGGAACGATAATTTGCTACTTTATATAACTGCGAAAATAACGTTAGACGGGTTCACGTGCATAAACAGAAATGCGCTTTAAATTGTATAATATAATTCATGTTCAGTCGACCTTTAATTATTATATCAACGACTGAAATGATTTATAAACATCTAGATTGCAGATAACACTCGAAATTAACCCGAGCTCTTTCCACACGGAATTCAAATAATTCTAGTTTGTCAATCGGTTGACTGCTTATAATGCAAAATGCTAATATATCAAAAGTTTTTAAAACTAACAAAATACAATGATCGTTTCTCTATTTCCCAATGTAAATGAAATGAAACAAAAAACATTTTATATCGCAATAAGAATAGGAGAGAATTCAACATTTCCGGATCTACTTGGAGTCTAATGACCCCCCACGTAGATAAGTTGGATATCGCGGAAGGAAGGATTAACCCGGCAACTAGAAAGGCATTAAAGCACTGCCTTTAAAAAAACTACACATAGATGTGGTTGAGTTTAAAAAACATGGATCAACAGTTTAACAAAGCTTTCATTGAAAAAAAATTGATTTTTCTCAGATTTTTGTAATTATGTTCAATTGTTACATAATTTATTCTAACCACACCATTATTCTTGCCAGTTTTTGCACTGCATGTGTCAATCATGTGTGGTTCTTTATTTTTTTTAAATGTTTGATTTTCCTTGTCCTCGGAGATGCTTCAATCTTCAATATACTTTTGACCTTTAAAACATGCTTATTTTTGCCATAAGTTTTATCCATGTTTACTTATTTGGTGCCTTTAACTTATATATTTTGTTTTTCTACAAACTTTATAAAAAATAAATGGGGAATGTGTCCATGGGACACAGATGATGCCCCCACTTGCATATAACTTTATAAAGGACATAACTCAAGAATGGTAAAAGTAACGCTACCCAAATTTGCATTTGATCTGAGTTTTGTGATAAAAAGCATTGTGTATAAGTTTTATAACATTTGGTTGAGGCAAACTTAAGTTAGAGAATGGAAACGAAACATTTCAAAATGAGAACATGTCACTATCGACTCTGAGTCCACCTAATTTGTTATAACTCCTAAATGCCACTTACTTTGCTAAGCAGCAGCAAATACCAAATTCCAAAGCATTGACTTGACCTGGCTAAGGAATAAACCCAAGACCCACACTAAAGGTAAGCATACTACCAGGAGACCATCTAGGTGGTCAGTCCTATACAAAGAGAAATGCCTTTAATGATTACAACAGCACAGTACATTTGCTCCATTACCTGAAGCTTGGCAATAAAATTACATTAGGCAAGTTGCCGCAACATTTTAAATACTTTATGAAATATTTAGAAGCTGTTACATTTTGTATTCTATACAGATCAATGCACTGCAAAAATAAATAAACAACATAATACCCAATAGTACACACACTGAAATGTCTAGCCTGCTTTCCCAATCATGATTGATTTTATGTTGAAAGTCATTAGAATAAAGGTTTAACTACAAGTATCACATAAACCTAACATTATCAATGATCCATGCAAATGAGGTCAAGGTTAGATGAACCCTGCAAGAGACACATGTACACCTTACAATCAATCCATACAACAAAAATAATTGACCTATTGTTTATAGAAATATATCTAACTATAAAAATTAACATTGACCAATGAACCATGAAAATGAAGTCAAGGTCAGTTGATACCTGCTAGACAGACATGTACACCTTACAATCATTCCATAATACACCAAATATAGCTGACCTATTGCTTATAGTATTGAGAAACAGACTTAACCAGGAAAACTTTCCATTGAACAATGAACCATACAAATGAGGTCAAGATCAAATGAACCATTATAGACAAACATGTACATATAGTTATTCCATACACCAAATATAGTAAACATATTGTATATAGTATCTGAAAATCAGACCATAATACAAAAACTTTACATTGACCAATAAACCATGAGAATGGGGTCACGGTCAGATGAAACACACCAGTCTGATCTACTGCTTATAGTATCTGAAAAACAAACCTAATAATGTAACTTTAATCACTGGTCTATGAAATGAGGTCAAGGTAAGGTGAACCATGTCTGATGGACATGTACCTTACAGTATCCCATATACCAAATTTAATTATCTTCTAATCATAATAGGTGAGAAATTCACATTGCAAAAAAACTATACAGTTTTTTTAAGCTGAACCATGAAAATGAGGTCAAGGACAATGGACATATGACAGACAGAAACTTCATAACAAAATGCATCTGTATGAAGCTCTTAATGTCGACCTCTAGATGTGGGTTATGGTATAACTTGTGTTGTTGGATTACCGTTTCATTGGCACATACCACATTTTCCTTTTTATTCTTATTCGAAAATTGTGTACTGGGTTTTACCAACAATAAAATAAACCAACTACGTTTAAGATCACTCATTCATAAGTGTTCATATATTTATTATTATAGAACAATAATCTGCATCATGCATAAACATATTTTTTTACATTTTGTCTAATGCATTAAGAGTGTACTGTATATCTGTCATGTTTTTGCTGTTTATAACAGTTTTTACAGGTCTTAATTGAATCAACATAAATTTTTAATACCGGTAATCACACATGGTCAATATTTGGTTTCTAGACCTTTGCAATTCACTAATTTTGATACTTAGCTGGTATAAATTGATACATTTCTTAGTTGGAGAAATTTTCTGGACACATTATGTAAATGGCAAAAATATATCACTGCAGGTTCAGTGTTTAATTTCCACATGAGAAAATAATACAGAAGACTAACAGCTGATTCATTTTTCTCACAAGGATTAAACAATGATGACTGATGCTGACAATAAAATGTGTACTTATGAAAAATATTGCAAGATTATCTAAACTTAAATAAGCTTCAGTAAATGACAAACTGACAAATCAACCAGTTTTAAGCCTTCTCTGCTAGGTGATAAAACATTTTAGGATGTGCAATCAAATTTAAATATAATAACATATGGTCAATCAAAAATAACTCCATCTCCTTTGATAATAATAATAAAAAAGCTACGATTATAGATGGGGAAGCTGATATTTAATAGATGATGGAATAATGATCAAGATATTCCTTTAAACACATGAAGTACATGATGAGCATCAAGATGAGATTATAACTACTCAAATTTCATCATTTTGCGATAGTTATTTTGGACTTTCTTGTTCATCTTAATCCAGTTTTAAATTTTGTTTTCATTGTTTAAGCCTCAATTGTTTTAACAATTTGTATCAATAAATTAACAAATATGAAACTGAAAATCAAAATAAAAGCGAGGCTGATTATGAAATTGAGACTGAGTCCCATTTTACATCACCAATGAAAATATCACCCCACGTCATGTAACGTCTTTGTCAGTTTTTTTATTCTGCTTATGTTTATTTTTAGAATTTTGTCCATCTGTATGCTGGTCCTCTACTGGTTCCTCAGATATCTTATCTATGGAAGATAATACTTGTGCTAAGATCTTCATTTGATCAACTCCTTGTAGAAGTTGTCTGAAAAAGAAAAAAGAAAAATCATGCACCTTTAAATATTTTCATTTTGGAATTTAGCTGGCAGCAGTCACATTATTGAAAATCACTATCATAAGTTTAAAACTTTCAACACTGATGTGACAGGTATTTGGTTTAGACACACACTAGAGAGAATGCTGTACTGAGGAATTTGACAAAACCAATGCTATACTACAATTTTAGACCATCAGCTGCAAAAGTTTAAAATACAATATCTAATCCAATAATTTTGTATTGATGAATCTGATTGGATAACGACATGCTTAAAATTTTCAATCTACCTGTCTGTAACTATGGAGAGCTTTTTTTTAGCCAGTGTTGACATAAATGGGAAATATAGTCTGTAAACTTTTAGTCCTATTTCATATATTTGTTCTCTAAAATTTTGACCAAAGTCACTTGAAGTTAAAATTGGTATCTTAATTATTTACTCACTTTAAACTTTGTTCAGCAGTGTTAGCTGCACTGGCTAATTGTTCTGATGAATATTTTGTCCTCTCTCTGATCTCAGCCAAACCGTGGTCCCCTGATCGCAGTAAATCATTCTCTGATCTTAATGATGAAACTTGTTTCTGTAACAAATTAGAGTAACATCAGAATGCAGGGCACCAATATTTTTGCAAACATACCTTTATATTTCAACTTCTCTAACATAACATGAGCTTTCTATACAAATGGTCACCTATTTTGAAAAAAAATCATTCAGCAATATTTCAGAAAATAAAACAATGAAATGCATTATTTTTTTCAACATTCAGTTATAGTTCAAAAAGCTAAAGTTTTATGCAAAATTTTACCAAAATCTGTGATATAGCCCATTTACTGTTCCTTGAACTTAACTTTTAATTGTTTACATTCTTTATCAATGTGTTTTATTTTGAAAATCACTTCTGAATAATCATCATGTGACATCCATACTATTGTGAGGATAAATCCAAGCCTACAAGACTTTTATGTTTACCTGTAATCCTTTGACATCAGATTGTAGTTTGCTGACTGTAGTTTCTGCTTGTACTGCTCTTTTCTGTAGAAAAATTAAAATATACTGTAAATTTAGAAATTTATGTGTACATTTTTTTATTGCAGTTGTTGAAAAATGAACAAAACAGGAGATTCTTTTTCACTATTAAGAGAAAATGCTGCCTAAATAATGCTATAAAATTCTAAATGTAAGTTTTTATTTTTGCGATGACTTTCCCATGCACATTTCCAAAATCACAATATCACAACAATTTTCTGAATTTACAGTTTTTCATTTGTGAAGTATCTTAAACTCAGTGTGAAATACAACAAATATTAGTATTTTGTTCAAAGTGTAACTAATTGAATTATTGAAATATCATTAACCAAATTGCAAATATAAATAAAAAGATGTGGTATGAGTGCCAATGAGACAACTCTCCATCCAAGTAACAATGTGTAAAAAGTAAACAATTATAGGTCAAAGTACAGCATTCAACACAGAGCCTAAGCTCACACCGAACAGCAATCTATAAAGGGCCCCAAAATAACTAGGTTATATGTTCTCTTCTATCAGGGCTACATGGAATGCATATCTGACAAAAAATGTGATCTGTGTTAATCATATAGCAGTATAATAAACCAAAGAATCCAAGCATAAAGTTGTATTAACATAGGCAAAATTGGTTTGAAATATTGAAAGAATTTATCTCAGGACAGCCAAAAAAATTGTACAGTAAATATGTCAAGTGATTAACTGACTGTGCCATATTTTATTTGCTGTTCATCAAATATTTTACAGAAAAAAATCAAATCTCAAAGACATTACTAGGTTGCAATATTAGAAACTACATTCTCTCAAGAGATATAACCTTAAACAGACAAAATTACAAAGAATGGGAACCATAAATTCAGAACACAGGTGAAAAAGTTTACCAAAGTTTTACAATAAGGAAAATTTGCAAATAATACCCAAATCAGTAAACATGGTAAGCACTTCAATGTACAACATCTTTAAATGTTTGAAAGCTCTATTTTACAGCTGTAGTATTAATGATTACACTAAAGAGGTACCCGCTATCAAGAATGCTGTTGAAAATTGACTATACATGTATTTATATACAAAAATTATAAAAAATTGGAAAGCTCTGAGTTGAAAACTGTAGAATGAGTTGATTACACAAAACCTGTACCTTCCATCAATAAAATTACTACCCGATAAATTCACCATCTGGAAAATTGCCAAAAAAATCAAAATGTGTACATCTCAAATGTACAAAAAAATGTATTTATAAACATTGTACAAAGTTAGAAGTCTCTTGTATCTAGTAGTAACATACTGTTGTAATAGTTAGATTTGCCTCTATCTGTTGAACCATATTCTCTAAAGCCGTATTCTCTTCTGCTTCTTTCTTCTGTAAGTCTTCCATATCTTTCTTCATCTTATGGCATCTGAAAAAATGACATGAAAATGATCATACTGATCAATCAACAAATCAGAAATTATATAAGAATGTCCTTACTGATTAATTATCACATGAAAACCAAAATTTCAATATCCATATTTTGCTTAGTACATGAATAAGCACATGAAAATTCTTATGATATAAAGGAGTAAGTTCACGAAGGGTTAAAATTGGCTGTAAGATTTTGATGTTTTTAAAATCAGGCCATATTACTATAAATTTCACATATAAATAGTTATGATATTACTATTAATACAAAACAACTTCATTTTGGCACATCATATTAAAAATGGTGACGTATTGACTCTTTAAGTAGGCATTATTTGCATTGTAACGTCAGTTTTGGTCAAATTTTCAATAATTTTTAACAGTTTTTAGCATCATTTACTTTGGCCGCCACCCATGATCCAGAAAGATTTTGTGTCTAGGGATTCAATATCATCATTGGGAACTCTTGGTTTTCAGAACGTTTTGAATCCTCGGTTGCGGCTAAGGATTTCCTCTAGCTTTAAGGTAAAAAAAATGCTCAAAATCATGGTATTTTGCCAATATATCCAAAATGTGCTGATTTTGAAGCAAAAATGTACTCTTATGAAGAGATTTATTTCAACAAAGCAGTATGGCTTTTGAAATAGATCTATTTAAGAACCAAATTATGGCCATTTTGAAATTTTATGATAAAGTTGAAATTCAAGGCCATATTTGGCCTAAAGTGAACCTTGTCCTTTCCTCATAGGAAAATGCCCAAATAGTTATTAAATCAAAACTGGATATTTACTATTACTCAGTATAACACCAAGAAGAATACAATGGCACATGATTATCTATTGTCTTATTCTATGCCAAAAAAGAATGTTATTTTTAATATTTTTTTTTGCTGTTTTTTTTTTACACAGGAATATACTTTTGTATGTTTTATTACTGTCAGTTTTGCTTTTAATTTTAGGAACAATTCAAATGCTATATATCTGAAAAAAGATGTTAACCTAGACACAATTGTTTATAGAATATGAAGACCACAAAAAAAATGATTAATTGACTATTGGTTGCTTGACATCTGATGGGATATATTTCATACTTAATCAGGAAGAAATCAAGACAATAAAGTAACTTGTGTTGACCAGGATAGAACCTAAGGAGAGATAATTATAATTTAGATTTTCTGTCCTTCATTTATGGCAGATCACAAAACATAAACAAAAGAAATTTTGAACCTAACTGATAAATTAATAGTATTTGTTAGATTTCTCTATCATATATGTAATTCCTAATTTGTTGATATTACCCTACACCTGTGTTCTTCAATGTACATGTGTAGTTTGATCGAAATCTTTCAAAGAATTCCACTATTATGAACTTGCAGTGAGGGTAGATTGTTTGATCCATGTTAAAGACCTAATAGATCTTATTGCTATTTGAGAATCTGCAACACTTGACATGAGAATTTGGGACACTTGAAATATTCACATCATAAAAAAATCACTTTTCCTTAGTTGTGTCAGACATTTTCTTCTGTGACGTCAACAAGTTATTGGAATTTGTATATTGTTCAGCAGTGGCAGACAAAAAGCAATAAGGTGTATTATGACATTAACATGAAAACAGCAATAAATGCATTGTTCCTTTGCTATTGCTTTGTTTCATGTTGATGTAGTGATATTGTGTCATAATCTGACACACTATATCTTATTGTTTTTAATACTATAGAAACCTTTGGTTTTAGACTTAGAGTACCTTTGTGACTCTGTGACAGCTTCTCTTCTTGCCTCTTCCAACTGTGTGCGTAACAAGGAATTTTCTTCTCGTAACTATTAACAGAAATAAGTTTATTTACAATACAAATCTACATGTCATGTAATTAATCGAAATCTACATGTCATGTAATTAATCGAAATCTACATGTCATGTAATTAATCGTAATTCATTTAGCTACATGTAAGCAACAATTCATTTAAACACAGGTTTTTCAATAACTATTATTTTGCTGTATTGCTGAGAGAAAATGCCCAAGAAAAATGTATGACATCCATGAGCCACACAGACAATTCGTGAAGCTTAACACATCAAGATGTCTAGATAAAATGTTTGTACTGTACTACTGTGTGTTGCTGTTGAATATTTTTAAAGTTTTCTGTTTCTTACTATACAACATGTACATGAAGCATACATGTACATTTAGGTTTTCACTACATGATAGTTATTTGGTTTTGCATGCAATTTATTTGAGAAACTGATATATAAATAACTTTTACAGTGTTCCAGCTTGAATCTCAGGGCAGAAGGGTGCTAGTTGTCTGAAAGAGCACTTTAGCGCAATAACCCAGATTGTAAAGGCACTGTTGGACAGTGTATAAATAACCTTGAATATTGCTAGGCTTAACTGGAGGACATTTATTTAGTTGTATTTCAAGCACACTTAGAAATAATTGTGTTCTTAATATTGATATCAGTAAGATTTTTTTTTATCAAATTATCATACCATGATGCAAAGCATATCATTTTGATTTTAATCTAAACAAACTTGTACATTTGGTAACAATTTTACTGGAAACCCCAGTAGGCATGTAATTTGGAAAGTTTATTTTTTGAAAAGGTAGAAGGGGGCATATTTTGGCTTTGGAGGGCAGAAGGGTGGGGGGTAAGGGCACCAAGGGCGGGCTGCCCTTCTATTCTGGGCAGGCATGAACACTGTTTTATATCTTGACCATGCACAATCTAACGGATCCTCTAAATCAGTTGAAGCTATATACATTGTCCAAGTAATAAAGGTTTTCTAAAATTAAAGAAAAATAACTATGAGGAAGACAACCTTAAGGTGTCACATTAAACTGTTTGCATTCACTCAGCAACAAATATGGAAATACATATGTAATTTATCACAAGAATATAATAAAGGAGTTATCAGTATATCTACAATACTCAGCCTTCTTCCTTTATTCACTCTAGTTCATAATCTTCATTTATTTTTACTCACCCATTTTTGTTCTAGTTTATAATCCACATTTATTTGTATTCACCCTTTTTTGTTCTAGTTCATATACCCCATTTATTTCTTATGTAAAGGAGTATACCTACAATGTACTCATCCTTCTAAGGTCTAGTTTATAATCCCCATTTATTTGTACTCAACCTTTTGAGTTCTAGTTCATAATCCCCATTTAGTGTACTCACCCTTCTTAGTTCTAGTTCATAATCCCCATTTATTTGTACTCACCCTTCTGAGTTCTAGTTCATAATCCCTATTTATTTGTAATTACCCTTCTGAGTTCTAGTTAATAATCCCCATTTATTTGTACTCACCTTTCAAAGTTCTAGTTCATAATCTCCATTTATTTGTACTCATCCTTCTGAGTTATAGTTCATATTCCCCATTTTTTTGTTCTCATCCTTCTTAGTTCAAGCTCATAATCCTCATTCATTTCTAAAGTAAAGGTGTATATCTTTAATGTACACACCCTTCTTAGTTCTAGTTCATAATCCCATTTATTTGTACTCAACCTTCTGAGTTCTAGTTCATAATCCCCATTATTTGTACTCACCCTTTTCAGTTCTAGTTCATAATCTCCATTTATCTATTACCCACCTTTCTTAGTGCTAGTTCATAATCCCCACTTATTTGTACTTATCTTTCTTAGTTCTAGTTCATAATCCCCATTTAGTTCAAAAGGAAAGGAGTTTATCTGCAATGTACTCACCCTTTTCTTTCTAGTTCATACTCTCCATTTATTTGTACTCTGACACCCTTCTTTGTTCTAGTTCATTATCACCATTTATTTCTAAAGTAAAGGAGTATATCTACAATGTACTCACTTTTTTTGTTCTAGTTCATAATCCCCATTAATTTGTACTCTGACACCCTTCTTAGTTCTAGTTCATTATCACCATTTATTTCTAAAGTAAAGGTCTATATATCTACAATGTATTCACCATTTTTGTTCTAGTTCATAATCACCATTTATTTGTACTCACCCTTCTTAGTTCTAATTCATAATCCCCATTTATTTATTACTCACCTTTCTTCGTGTTAGTTCATAATCCCCACTTATTTGTACTCAGCTTTCTTAGTTCTAGTTCATAATCCCAATTTATTTCTGAAGTAAAGGAGTATATCTACAATGCACTCACCCTTTTTTTGTTCTTGTTCATAATCCCCATTTATTTGTACTTGGACACCCTCCTTAGTTCTAGTTCATAATCCCCATTTATTTCAAAAGTACATGTAAAGGAGTATATCTACTATGTACTCACCCTTCTTATGTCTAGTTTATAATCCCCATTAATTTGTACTCATCCTTCTCAGTTCTAGTTCATAATCCCCATTTAATTCTAAACTTAAGAAGGATACATACAATGTACTCACCCTTCTTAGTGCTACTTCATAATCCCCATTTATTTGTACTCATCATTCTTAGTTCTTGTTCATAATCCCCATTTATTTGTACTCATCATTCTTAGTTCTTGTTCATAATCCCCATTTATGTGTACTCACCCTTCTGAGTTCTAGTTTATAATCCCAATTTATTTGTACTCATTCTTCTTAGTTCTAGTTCATAATCCCCATTTATTTGTACTCACCCTTCTTAGTTCTAGTTCATAATCCCAATTTATTTGTTCTCACCCTTCTCAGTTCTATTTCATAATCCCCATTTTTTCTAAAGTAAAGGAGTACACCTACAATGTACTCACCCTTCTAAGTGCTAGTGCATAATTCCCATTTATTTGTACTCACCCTTCTTAGTTCAATTTCATAATCCCCATTTATTTGTACTCATCCTTCTTAGTTCTAGTTAATAATCCTTATTTATTTGTTCTCACCCTTCTTAGTTCTAGTTCATAATCCCCATTTACACGATTTATTTGTACTCACCCTTCTGAGTTGTAGTTCATAATCCCCATTTATTTGTACTCATCCTTCTGAGGTGTAGTTCATAATCCCCATTTATTTGTACTCACCCTTCTTAGTTCTAGTTCATAATCCCCATTTATTTCTAAAGTAAAGGAGTATATCTACAATGTACTCACCCGTCTTATTTCAAGTTTATAATGCCCATTTATTTGTACTCATCCTTCTTAGTTCTAGTTCATAATCCCCATTTATTTGATTTCACCCTTCTTAGTTCTAGTTCATAATCCCCATTTATTTGTACTCACCCTTCTGAGTTCTAGTTCATTATCCCCATTTATTTGTACTCAACCTTCTTAATTCTAGTTCATAATCCCTATTTATTTGTACTCACCCTCCTTAGTTCTAGTTCATAATCTCCATTTATTTCTAAAGTAGAAATTCTATTGTCACTATGATCACAATCATTTTTTAATATTCCATCAGATAAAAAATCTGGCAACCTTGTGCCACCTGATACCATAGCAACTGGCTCAGGGTCAGAGTTCACATGATTGTCACTTTCAGCACTATATATATTATCACCAGGAGCTTCATTGTTATGTGAATTTAACCCTGCTTTATTACTTGGCTGACTAGAAATGGCAAAGTCGGGTAGATTTAAGTCATGAGTATGATCACTAAAATGGTTCTGCACAAAATCAGGCAAATCACTGGCAAAGTCTGGAGCTACCCGAGGACTGCTATTGCCAATATTTTGAGTATTATTATATGTTTTTGGGCGAGCTCCTGCACTTGACGAGCTTCCAGATAAAAACTTCTTGAATGAAAATGGATTCGCATCTCCATTTTTCTTCTTTTTGGGTCTCTGATTACTACTACTAGCATTTACTGGTTTTTCTGTAATATAACATGTATTTTGTATATCCGATAACAATCTTAACACATTTTGAAGTACAAAATGTATGTATTAATGTAAAATTAATAAAAAGTATATGATCAAAAGAACTAGCATATATATACATGCACAATGTAAATGCAAAATTAAGTTCATAAAAAAATTCAGTAATTATATAATAGATAAACTGTTTTAAAACACAGAGATATGTATCACCTTTGTGTAATTTTGATAGTAAAATGCAAATGTTGAAATTAAAATAGCAATAATTTAACATGTACATTGTAAGTTATGCAAAATATTCAAAGTCAATGAACCATGACTGAAGGTATGGGACCAAACAATCTCCATTGAAATGAAATGTGCCAATGTTTATATATATATATATGTATACCAGATATCACTGACTTACCAGTAGTGGTTCCCAATAAACTGACCTAATCTCAAATTAATACATGTAAACTAAGCAAACATTTCAAAGTCAACAGACCATGACTGTGGGGGCGCGCCAAACATTCTCCAGGGAAATGAGATGTGCCAATGCTTATACAACTGCATACCAAATATAGTTGCCCCTACTAGCCCTCTTAGTAGTGGTTCCCCATAAACTGACCTAATCACAAATTATACATATAAACTAAGCAAAAGTTTCAAAGTCAACAGACCATGACTGAGGGGATGGGGCCAAATAATCTCCATGGAAATGAGATGTGCCAATGCTAATACAACTGCATACCATATACCATAAACCTAAATCTAATGGTTCCCCATCAACTGACCTTATCAAAAACTAATATATTGTTGATGCCACCGCCACCACTGGAAGCAGCATACCTATGTCTAGCTTTTTGACTCTGTCAAGGCAATACAATAATCAAAGAATCTTATTTCAAGAAGCCTTTAATGAGCTGCTATACAATAAATTTGTTCTGTAATGTGAGTGTGTTTATTATTTAATGTTGTTCTACCATAAGTTGAATATTTTTTGATACATGTACAGTGTACTTGAATTCTTGGATAAATAAATTATCATTGTTTTTTAATTTACAAATAACATGACACATCTTTTTCTCACTTTGTTTTTGATGCAACTTTGTTGACAATGTCTTGACAAAAACTATTGTTGTACAATGTACATTTGTATGACATCAGGTGTGAAATTACATGTTAATGCTTTATTTCACTTCTTAAATACCAGTTTTCATTTGACTGTATTGCAATCAATATGCATGTAAAACAAGTTTTTATTGATTGGTTGGTGTATGCCAAAAGTCCAATGGCAACTATTTCCTGCATATCCAGGACAAGCTAAAATTTAAATATATAGATAAAAAAAGTAGGCCCTGCAACATGGTTTAAATAGGATCAAAACAGGGGGGATTTGGATAGATATTTCATTGTTAAATGTCCAGTGGTAAATTAAATGCATATTCCAGACAAGAACATTTAAGTAAGTGTGATATGAATATGAACCCTGCTTTTTACAAGACCGTGCTGAGTCGATTCTTAATGTCCTAGTTCACCAGGTAACAATGACGTCACCCTACTTAAACACCTTATTCTGAATCAAAGCCTTTGCTCTTATTCCTTGATGCAGGTACTTAGTGGAGAAGCAGCAAACACAAATTTTACATTCTTAGGTTTGACTCCATCTGGAGGTTCAAACTCATGACCTCCCACACTCTAGGCAAACATGCTACCAAGAGACCACAGAGGCAGTTAGTGGGAAGTTTTTAGCAACTTTTGTAAAACAATCACTTGGACATGTTGGACAGAGGCAAAACAATTGACTCATACAGAACCCTCATAGTTTTCATAGGATACATTGGAAGGATAAGATATACATTCTCCATTCTGACAGAATATGCCAGAGAAGATGGGTCTTATCAGAAAAAAGTTGGGAACTCTATGAGAAAATACTGAAAATCAATCAAACCATATTTTATGACTTCCCAACCAAGAGACGCTTTAGCATATTTGCTCAGCTGAGAACTGGATACTACAAACTCTATTACAACAAAACTTGAATAAATGAAAAAGCAAAACCAGCACCAATGAATCATGCAATCCACTTCATCTTTGAGTGTTCCAGCTACATAAAAAAACTGCACATGAAAAAATTATGTACCACAAATTATGAACTTTCTAACTTTTACTTTCCAGGATAGATGGTAAAACAGTAAGGAAATAAGAGCAAAATTACAATTTGTGACCAAGGCAACTTTATAGACCAATCTGGTCTATCACAATCTTAACCAGCACAACCATTATAAGAATATAGGAGATTATAAAATGAAAATCACACCATAGAACATACCCACATCCTAGAGACAATATGTGCCAATAGAGATTAAGGTTGAGTGGCTGTGTATTTATACATCCCTAAAAAAAGCAAAAAAGACACCCCTTGTGGAATGTGTGGTGGAATAATCCCCAGAGGAAGAAAGTTGGACCAACTCAGAGATTCTGTGAAATGTAGGTACTGGTCACAGGACATTTGCCCACCTTTCTCTCTAAATGTCATAAAGAAATTTGAAAATTTCAGTTAACTTAAAAAGGTCCTTAGAAATTAAATTAAAAAAATGCAAATTGACCTAAACCATGTAAACATGCTACATGTATAGCACTTGAAGTCTAGCAAAATTACTGCCTTTTATGATACCCAAGGGTACCCTGGGGGCAATACATGTGCTTGTTTGGACCATATTTTGTGAAGTTGATTTGATCATGATAAATATGGGGTGTTAAATTATTTGTTATAAATAAGCATCCATTCACCAATTGATCACACATTTTTTGTTTGACAACTGAGCCCTATTGTAGTCTTATTATATATATGCCTTCGCATTATATTTTCATTATTGAGCATTTTTATGGTGATATTTAAATTTTTTTTAGGTGCACATTAAAAATATTGATAGTAAAAACAAATCAAAGCACGAAAGCGCTGTAAAGGCAGTTAATTACAGGTTGTGTGTATTTTAAGTCCAGTTATATCATTATCTTGCATAGTACAGTGTACTTATCAGAGGTGGCTTTCAGTATTTAAGATTTAGAGTTCTCTAATGGTATTGAATAAGTTTTATGAATGTCATATTCTGAGCACTACCGGTATATGAAGGCGATTGTTCTCACTTGTTTATGAACTAGTGCATTATGTCCAGTTTGTACCTTTTTTATCTATGTTTATAGTCAAATTAGTTATCAAAGGTACCAGGATTATAATTTAATATGCCAGACGTGTGTTTCGTCTACATAAGACTCATCAGTGACGTTCAGATCAAAATAGTAACAAAGCCAAACAAGTACAAAGTTGAAGAGCATTGAGGACCCAAAATTCCAAAAAGTTGTTCCAAATACGGCTAAGGTAATCTATTCCTTGGATAAGAAAATCCTTAGTTTTTTCATTGGCAATCATAACACATCTCCTTATTTATATAATGATCTATATTCAACGACCTCAGGTACAAAAAAAATGTATGTAACTAAACTATGATGGGAAACCTTTGACTTCTTTCTTTATATAAACTTTTGATTTGGTACCATAGAACTATGTAGAGTAAATGTACATTGCAACATTTCAACTCTTTCAACTCCAAGCAAAATTATATTTCAAAGCATAAAGTAATTTATGAATGAAATAAAATGCTCCGCTGGGGCGCAGCTTGATACGACCGCAGAGGTCGAACCCTGAACAGTTGGGGCAAGTATGAACACAACATTGAAGCTTGATTCAGCACTGAATTTGGATTGTAATTAAATATTTGACACAGCATAGGTTTCTGACACAGAATGAAAGTGGTCTAAGATACTTAAAAAAAATTAATTTACCTATTCAAACCATATCATTATTATTTGCTTTTATATATAAATCAGAAATAACCAATTTAAAATGGAAAATTTTAAAGAAAAAAAGGAAAAAGAATCCCCCCCCCAAATTTTTTGAACCCCCTTATGATTCATCACCCCAAAACTCAATCCCAGCCTTCCCTTTGTGGTATGGTACCTTGCAGTACAATTTCATTAAGATCCATACACTTGAACACATGTTATTGTCTGGAAACTAGAAAAATGCTTGTTTTTTGGCCCCTTTTTGGTCCCAAATTCCTAAACGTTTAGGGCAATTACCCCCAAACTCAAACCCAGCTTTCCCTTTGTGATATGGAACCTTGTAGTACAATTTCATAAAGATCCATACACTTACACACAAGTTATTGCCATGAAACTAGAAAAATGCTTGTTTTTTGCCCCTTTTTGGCCCCTAATTCCTAAAATTTGGAGGCAATTACCCCCAAAATCAATCCCAGCATTCCCTTTGTGATATGGAACCATGTGATACAATGTCAGAGAGATCCATAGACTTACACACAAGTTATTGTCATGAAACTAGAAAAATGCTTGTTTTTTTGCCCCTTTTTGGCCCCTAATTCCTAAAATTTGGAGGCAATTACCCCCAAAATCAATCCCAGCATTCCCTTTGTGGTATGGTACCTTGCAGTACAATTTCAGAGAGATCCATACACTTGAACACAAGTTATTGTCTGGAAACTAGAAAAATGCTTATTTTTGGCCCCTTATTCCTAAACTTTTTGGGCAATTACCCCCAAACTCAATTCCAGCTTTCCCTTTGTGATATGGAACCTTGTAGTACAATTTCATAATGATCCATACACTTACACACAAGTTATTGCCATGAAACTAGAAAAATGCTTGTTTTTTGCCCCTTTTTGGCCCCTAATTCCTAAAATTTGGAGGCAATTAACCCCAAATTCAATCCCAGCATTCCCTTTGTGATATGGAACCTTGTGATACAATGTCAGAGAGATCCATAGACTTGCACACAAGTTATTGTCATGAAACTAGAAAAATGCTTGTTTTTTGCCCCTTTTTGGCCCCTAATTCCTAAAATTTGGAGGCAATTACCCCCAAAAATCAATCCCAGCATTCCCTTTGTAATATGGAACCTTGTGGTACAATGTCAGAGAGATCCATACACTTACACACAAGTTATGTCTGACAGTTACAAAAATGCTTATTTTTGGCCCCTTTTTGGCCCCTAATTCCTTAACTGTTGGTACCATAACCCCCAAAATCAATCCCCACTTTCCTTTTGTGGTATTGAACCTTATTTTAAAATTTCATTGAGATCCATTCACTTAAACTAAAGTTAGAGTGCGAAAACTAATGTGTCTTCGGACGACGACGACACCAACGTCATACCAATATACGACCACAAAAATTTGTTTGCGGTTGTATAAAAAGGAGTTCTTAATTAAGAAATAAACTGATTCGCTGAGCGCAGCTGGATACACCCGCAGGGGTACTACCCTGAACAGCTGGGGCAAAAATGGACACAATATTCAAGCTTGATACAGGTCTGAATTTGGATTGTAATTAAATATTTGACATATTATAGTTTCTGAATAAATGTAGTCAATGAACTTGAAATCGGTTATGTGAATTGAATTTATATTCAATTAAAGATTTCTTGCTGTTGTGCAATACACTGTGCTGTTGTGCAATACTTAATAAATCTGTTGCCAGAGTATAAACAAATAAAGTTCAATTTCTTCTCAATGTCATATTTGAAATTTATGAAAATCAATAGGGAGATTACATCAATAGCTATAAATAATTCACCAAAGTTTCATGTGAACTGCTTAAAGCATTTTTGAGTTGTTGTCCAAAAACTGGAAAATCCCCCCTTTTTTAATGAATAAAACCCCACAACTCAGAAATGTAAAATCTAAAATTTATAAAATTCTAAAGGGAGCTTACGGATTGATAATTTAGTCTTAGATGCAAGATTTTTTTATCAGTTGTTAGTGGCTTTGAACTAGCTGTCAGTAACTGCGAGTACTCTCAGATTTGTACTTAGTGTCTTTTTGTTGTTTGGATGTACAACTACCTGACCACGTCCACTTGTATTTGTATTTATCCATCTGATGAGTTTAGCCTCTTTTCAACTGATTTTTATAGTTCTTTCTTATATTGTACTGTTACACCACTGTCCCAGGTTAGGGGGAGGGTTGGGATCCCGCTAACATGTTTAAGCCGGCCACATTCTGTATGTACATGTATGTGCCTGTCCCAAGTCAGGAGCCTATAAAAGTGTAATTCAGTGGTTGTCGTTTGTTTATGTGTTGCATATTTGTTATATTTGTTCATTTTTTTACATAAAATAGGCCGTTAGTTTTCTTGTTTGAATTGTTTTACATTGTCATTTCTGGGCCTTTTATAGCTGACTGTGTGGTATGGGCTTTGCTCATTGTTGAAGGCCGTACTGTGACCTATAGCTGTTAATTTCTGTGTCATTTGGTCTCTTGTGCATGTGTGGAGAGTTGTCTCATTGGCAATCATACCACATCTTCTTTTTTATATTTACATCAACAGATATAAAAAAATTCACCAAAGTCAAGGTGAGACAACAAAACTTAGTTGTAAGATCTCTGAAATTTTTTACACGGTACGAGTTTTTCTCATTGTTGGAGATTGTACGGTGACAGTAACACCTGTAACTGCTTAAACCCATTTCTTATGCACTTTAGTTTGATAAACTCACTGAATATCATACCACATCTCCTTATTTTCATATGCATTACAATTTACATGTGCATGTAATTGTAAATATATATATATCAGAACAAAATTCATTGCGTCACTTTTATTTATGCATCCTTTGGCACAATACAAGTTCTAAAATTACACAACATAAAACGACTAAATGTTATTTCAGATGAAAGTTTTGTTTTAGTTCCATTCATAGTATTTATTAGAATTTTGTATGTTTTGCCAAGTCCAATAATTCGCTCTATGTGACATAGAGACATAGTTGACTAAACCACCAGGTGTCGAACATTCAAGAATTTTCAGTGTTTCTGTTTTTATTTGATGAAAAGGTTGCCTGAGCTCTAGGAGCTTTAGGTTTTATCACGGGATATTCTGTGCTGTCAATAATAATCCAAGTCGTAGGAAACTTTAATTTGAAGTTGGATGGTGAAAAATACCTGACTAAACCACTAGATGGCCAAGTGTTAGCCTCACACCACTGTTTAGACATAAAAACAATCCATGTATACACAATATTCTTAACACTAGATTCAATCTAGAATCTAGACAGTTCAAAGTTGGTTGTATGATGCCTCAATTTCATCAAAGTCATAAAAAAACTGATTTTCAACTGACACCCTATCAATTTGAAAATATATATATCTCAAACAATGTGCTGCTGGACCAAGTGTGGTCAAAACAAATAAAAATTTAGTATACAACTCTAAACCGGTATAAAAATGAATGGCTGTGTCACGTGTCTTCATTTCAAAATTCTCTGCTGAAAACATAGGCATTGATGGTGTTTGCGTAATTCCATCTGTGAAGCTCAACATTAGCTCGGCAGTTGGTGGTGGACAGTCATAAATCCTTTCTGCAGTATGAATGACTTCTTCAGGAAAACCAACTTTACAATCAAAACTTTCCTCTAGATTTCTACTACAATATTCATCAAGTTCAGTTCTTTTGTTTTCACAGGAAACTGCCCTGATTTTTCTTTTTGCGGACGATTCAGTCTCTTGCTTGGTCCAGGAAAATAGGCTGGGAATTGCAGTAGACTTAAGTCTCTGTATGGTGGGTTTGCGCCCTGAAAAAGGTTATAAAACATTCGTTTTTTTATAATTAAATGAACTTCCATTAGCAATGTATACTTTGTACTACCTGGCTATAAGAAAACTTTATTTTGATTCGGCATAAGTTAAAAGACACAACACAAGCTCTAAGGAGCTTTTGACCGAATATAAAAACATATACATAACATAAAAACAGTCTAATTTGACATATAAAACAACCTGTTATACGAAGTTAAATCTCACTTACATAGCATGCAATAAAAATTTAGCAACAAATTTAAAATGAAATAAAACATGCTAGACCAGAGCAAACAAAAGCAACATAAATAATAAACATCTCAAGAATTATCTGCAAGCAGAACATCGACATTCCAAACCATTCCAGGACTGAACAAGACTTTTAAAATGTGAAAAACTATTTTCAGTCCTGAAATGGTTTGGAAGGCTGTTCCATAAAGTAGCAGCAGCAAATTTGAAAGATTTTTTACCGTAACGGGTTGACTTTACCTGTGGAACATCTAGAATATTTACATACCGGAAAGAATACTTAGATTTTTTGACACTCACCAAATTTTGTAAGCACACAGGAGCTATATTATTTATAATCTTAAAAGTTTCTAGAGCCATTGTTCTAATCCGTCTAATCTGCAAGGAGGGCACCTTAGCTTTAAGTAAGAGGTCCTCGTAGGGGCTGGTAAAATCCTCAAAATATTAACTAGATTTATTCATTACAATCTGGATAAAACTATGTTTGCCTGATTCAATGTATGTTATGTAAATCCAAAGGACAAACAATGAGAGACTTATGCAACAAACGTACATTGTTTGTACCTAAATAACTATAATATAGATGAGAGCATGTCATTGTTTTGTTCCTGTTAACATTGTCATTGATATTTTTCAAGAAAGTCTATGAGGCATAGCTTATGCATTCCTGTCATTACTACATTAGCATAATTACTGCTAAAATAATTCTCAGTATGATATACCTCTTGTAGGAAATCATTATAATTGTAGCAATCACCAAAAAATCTCAAACAGATCACATTGAATCGTAATCCAAAAAATTATGACGTCTTGAATTACCCACCCCCTTTTATTCTAAAACGATAATTGCGGTTGTAAACAGACTTTGGTTTATTCGCATGGCGATTACATATATAACTATATATTTCACAAAGAAAATAGAGTTTTACCATGAATAGTTTCCTGCACGTAGTCTTTTTCAGTAAAACGTGCCTTGCAAACAACAGCTGATTGAGATGGACTCCACGATATGATCGTGTTCTCGTCCAATCTGCGTATGGGCCATGGCGTTGATCCAACTTTTCCTTCTTTTTAAGTCATTTGGAAATGCATGTCCTCCTCTTAAATGACATCCAGGTACACAACAACAAGTATTTGGCATCGTTAATTAAAAATATAACTGAAAGTGAAATAGTTGCACAGTGCAGAAACCGGAAGAAGAGGAACAGGATCCGCTACCACGGCGCCACCTATTCAGGAACGATAATTTGCTACTTTATATAACTGCGAAAATAACGTTAGACGGGTTCACGTGCATAAACAGAAATGCGCTTTAAATTGTATAATATAATTCATGTTCAGTCGACCTTTAATTATTATATCAACGACTGAAATGATTTATAAACATCTAGATTGCAGATAACACTCGAAATTAACCTGAGCTCTTTCCACACGGAATTCAAATAATTCTAGTTTGTCAATCGGTTGACTGCTTATAATGCAAAATACTAATATATCAAAAGTTTTTAAAACTAACAAAACACAATGATCGTTTCTCTATTTCCCAATGTAAATGAAATGAAACAAAAAACATTTTATATCGCAATAAGAAGAGGAGAGAATTCAACATTTCCGGATCTACTTGGAGTCTAATGACCCCCCACGTAGATAAGTTGGATATCGCGGAAGGAAGGATTAACCCGGCAACTAGAAAGGCATTAAAGCACTGCCTTTAAAAATTGAAAATAAAAAATAATATATAGCCAAATAAGTAAAAAGAAAATATCAGAAAAAGATCCTTTGTGGTGAGACAGAAATAGATTAAATACATGCACTGTAAACAAACAGGTAAAAGTGCAGAAAATGAATGACCATGACTTTGTAAAAAATAACATGTGAGTGCTCATAATTATTTAAACGATAGATGCAGATACAAATGTATTGTTTACACATCTCAACGATACAGGATCAATGACTACATGACTATTTTGCGAGTACATTGTTTATGTGAAAATTGTCAACGTTGACCAAAAAATGTAAGAAACAAATGGATTAAATGACTATGCACGTAATCGTTTAAATCATCAAGGTTAGAAACAAATGCACTTGAAATTCCCCTGGTATATTACAGGACTACAGGATTGATGTCTCCAACTTTTTCAAATCTTACCTTGCAACCTGATGGCCCAAGACCACAATTAATGATCCCGCTTTTCGTTGTCCCCACGAATATAGTTCCTTTTAATTAGAGTGTATTTTTTCTTAATTTTTTTTCTTTCCCTTCCCCACTCATTTCTTAGTTTTTTGTGGGTGGAAATAAAAGAAGAGAGGTGAAATAAACTTTTGGATGTTGTATTTTAACTGATTTTGATATGGAAAGAGTGATTAGGCCAGGTGCAAAAAGGTGATATTTACAGTTTTCGGAACATCTCTTGACTTGTCCATAGGGGTATGGATGTGTATTGGCTAAATTTGTAAGAGTCATTGGTTCAATCTTTCTGAATTTTGGATATATTTTTGGACTAGTACTATACATTACACACACAAAAGATTTGACAAAAATGCAAGGTGCAATTTTTTTAATGAAACAAAACGTTATAAAGAACTAATAGGGGAATTTAATTGTGGTCTGTGGCCTAAGAGGTGAATTCAGGAAATATTGAATTTGTACTTTGACAACTTCACTGAATGATTTATTGGTATTAATTTGTCAAACTACATGAGAATAAATGATTTCCACTTTTATTAGATAGAAATTTTGTAAAAAAGTGACATTTCAGCCTACATGCCCAAAATTGAACTTTTTCAGTTGTTTCAATATTTTTACAAAAGTAGCATGCTTACTTTCTCTCTGACAGATTTTTCTGGTTTTCTATTTGTGTTTGTGGTATCTAATGTAGATGTTTAACTCATTTTTGAACACTGAACACAAAAAAAAGTAGATAAAATCAGAATAAGAGTGCAAAATGTGCTGCTTTAATGGTCTTAGTCTAACGGTCAGTATGAAGCAAGTGATAAATGAGGTTCTATGCACATACAAGTTGAATTCCTTTTAGCAGATTTCACTGAATCTGTATCAAAAGCACTTATTACTGGTTGTTTGACCTTGTCTGTTTCACAGACTACCTTTATTTTATTTTGTTTGATAGCTAGTGGTTAAAATATTGGCCTTTTGAGGCTGAAATTTCATGCCGGTTTTAAAAAGTAAAGTAAATAACTTTGCTTCAAATCATACTGTCTACATATATAGTTGAAAGTGACAGTCATGTTACATCCAGGCTCCATGTTTTATCATATCTAAACAAAGATTTGAGCAAAAAGAAGCATATCTCTATCTACCATATCATTTATATGCTTTTTAATATGCAAATGTGGGGAACGACCTAAATTGACAACCTGTTTTTTTAAGCTTGACATTGCTGAAGACAATTTTATTCACATGTGTTATGCTATTTGAAACTTATATTTCCATTAAAAGTACATTTATAACATGTAAAAGGTTTTTTTATAACTTAACAACTTCAGAAAATTGTGGTAAGTGAAAAATATTACATTTCATATAAGGCCTCACATCATTTGAAAACCTCTATTTTTTGGCACAGGCTCATATAAAATTTACTTCTGGCCATTTTTTATAAGTCTGAAACATGAAGTATGCTATCTGTTGCTTTTAATAGGTGATAACTTATACATAGAAACATTAAAAAATGTAAGTTTTGGTATATTTTGGTTTTTAGAAGCCCAAATTTGATAGTTGAAATTGTTCTAATTCAACGCCACAATTCAGCACCCAAAGTTCAGATATAAAACATGCCTCATTTTTTATAATTGGTATCATATGGCTTTGAAACTTTGTAAACTGTTTTATAATACACTAAGCTTAAATCATGCCAAGTTTTATTAGAATTGGTCAAGTTTTAGACCCCTAATAGGCCCAAGACCACAATTAATGATCCCGCTTTTCGTTGTCCACGAATATAGTTCCTTTTAATTAGAGTGTATTTTTTCTTAATTTTTTTTCTTTCTCTTCCCCACTCATTTCTTAGTTTTTTGTGGGTGGAAATAAAAGAAGAGAGGTGAAATAAACTTTTGGATGTTGTATTTTAACTGATTTTGATATGGAAAGAGTGATTAGGCCAGGGGCAAAAAGGTGATATTTACAGTTTTCGGAACATCTCTTGACTTGTCCATAGGGGTATGGATGTGTATTGGCTAAATTTGTAAGAGTCATTGGTTCAATCTTTCTGAATTTTGGATATATATTTGGACTAGTACTATACATTACACACACAAAAGATTTGACAAAAATGCAAGGTGCAATTTTTTTAATGAAACAAAACGTTATAAAGAACTAATAGGGGAATTTAATTGTGGTCTGTGGCCTGATGTCTCATTTAAAAGGACCGGAGACCAAAAATGATCAAAACTGAAAATAGGATCAGTTTAGAAGTGAATAGTAGTAGACAACAGAAATAACTCAAACTAAAATTACATGTTTGTCATATGGAAGCCTATCTATCATTCCATTTTTTTTCGTTAAATGTCATAAATCTGTTTGTTACTCAAAATTACGTGAATTTAACAAAAATTTGTATATCTGAACACCGAAAAGTATCCAACCGGAGATAATCAGTCATATTCAGGTACCACCTGCCTCTAAAATTATTATCTTATAATCAAATTTCAACGAGTTAATGTATGTTGATTGACCTGTGTTTTAAAGCAGTTTTTATGAGTATTTCTTTGTGGTATAAAACTAAACAAAGTAGAGTTTGCCTTCCAACATTTCCTACCATCATCAGATATGACCAAGGTTGCGCGGTCTTTGCGCCGGTTTTTGTTTGACGAATCACCAATGTCAGGCAAAATATCGAGGACCTGACCATTCTGTGTTGGAGTTATGTCTTCTTCTGATTTGTTTTGCTCCGCTTCTTTTGGGACAACAAATTTCTTAAAAGAAAACGGGTTGTCTTCATTCTCGTCTCCACCTTCCGCCATACTTCCGGACAAATGTCAACATCCGGTTAGGTCTGCGGGAGAAATCATTGTATGGTTTTGGCGGGTTGGAAAGTACATTATCACAGATTACAAGATGATTTCATTTATTCAGGCACAAATAAAGATAGATTGATACTAAACACTGTTAAGTTTGAACATTTTATTCTTGTTCTTACAGATTTTATCTATTTTTTACTTTTTACATTTTTATTTGAAATGCGGAAAGGTTAAATAAAAATTAAATGCAAGAATGTATTTAAATATTTAGAAAATAAAGAAGAAAGTGAGAGAGTTCCAGCGTATTAACGAATTGGATATATTACAAGAATAAAATCCAAAACCTTATAAGAATTTGGTATATGTTTCTCATATTTCCAAAATAGTTAACATAATCATGATGGCGACCTTCATATAGTGTACCTTTAAAGATAATATTTTCAAAGTACACTTGATCCAGTAGCTTCCGAATGCAAGCAACAACTCTCTATGAAGGATTCATGATTGGAAATAAAACCCTTTGAATATTGTACCCACTGATCGAACCAACTGGAAAATATATAATTTATATGCAGGTCACAGTATAGCTGGAATGTTGTTACTTAAAACAGGAAAGTTCTGTGGGATATATTGGATCAACAGAGTCACAAAATTTTTAACTATCGAGGATATATATATATGAAATACTGTTGGTACTCATCGACTTTGTTGAAACTTTTTAAAAAGTAAGACGCTTGTCTTAGGGTAACTACATGTATACATGGTATATAATTAAGCTGGAGACAGCGCGTCCATAGCACGAAAAACCGGCATACAAGACTAGCAATATCTGTTGTATGTCTGCGGTCTCATTGATGTCGCAGACACATTCTACTGCATAAAGCACCAATGCACACCTATATTTAGACGTTTCCAAATGTCTTTATTCTTTTACTTTTTGGGTGCTCAATCTCCTTTCAGGTTTTCCTCAACTCGATCGCATTTGATTTTATTCATATACAGTGCATAATTTTAAGAAAGATACCCATTACAAATGATGACCATCATCGGGGTATTAATACGTTTATCACAGCCTACACACATGCAGTACTTTCAGATACTAAAAGTAAGTCGTGATCTGATAAACATTCAGATTTATCGTAGCTCGCTTACTAATCGAAGCAAAATTTGAGATTCAATTTTAACTAGATTGAGCAGTCGAAGTCCATGGATTGTAATCCTCGTGTTTTATTGATCTTATATAATGTATTATCATACATTATCATTATTTTTATAAAACACCTTTGTGTGCGAATTTTATGTTCATTGTACACGATTCGTCATTGCAATACCATTACAATTATAGAATCTAGATAACGTATCAGGAGATATTTCAATATCATCTAAAAGGGTATCAAAATGGCTTATTTTACCCATATACTTTGAAACAAATAAAACCATGGAGTTTTCAGTGATAGACTGGTGTCTTTGAAGTATGTCATGGTGGTTTAAAATAAACTAAACAGATGCACAAAGATCTCCCGTCAACACTTTAAATAGATATAAGAAGATGTGGTTTGAGTGCCAATGAGACAACTCTCCAGCCAAGCAGTCACAATTTGTAAAAAATAAACCATTAAAGTATAAAAACAGTGTAACGAAAGTCTGATCCATCTTCGCTAACCAAGGGTTGCGATCCAGAGGAGGGGACCGGATCATTTCCATTGGCTAGCGAAGATGACAATGTTCCTGACCTGAAAACAGTACATTTGAAGTGATGGTCAACATACACATAATGTATTTGATCAACATCAACATACATAATAAAATTGAGAATGGAAATGGAGAATATGTCAAAGAGACAACAACCCGACCAAAGAGCAGAAAACATCCGAAGGCCACCAATGGGTCTTTACCGCAGCGAGAAAATCCCGCACCCGGAGGCGGGCCTCAACTGGCCCCTAAATAAAAACGTGTACTGGTTCAGAGAAAATGGACGTCATACTAAACTCCGAAACATATAAATGAACTAAAATTAAAAAACATACAAGACTTAAAAAGGCCAGAGGCTCCTGACTTGCAAAAATGCGGCGGGGTTAAACATGTTTTGTGAGATCTCAACCCTCCCCCTATACCTCTAGCCAATATAGAATAAAGAAACACACAGCAATTCGCACAGTAAAACTCAGTTTAAAAGAAGTCCGAGTCCGATGTCAGAATAGGTAACAAAAGAAACTAAGCAAAATGACAATGATACATAAATTAACAAAGGACTACTAGCAGTTACTGACATGCAAGCTCCAGACCTCAATTAAACTGATTGAAAGATTATGTCTTCATCATATAATAATCAAGCACAATCCCTTCCGTTAGGGGTTCAATATCATACCATCATAAAATATCATAAAATATATGAGAAGAACATAACCCTTATCATAGTAACTGTATTTGGACTTGAACATATAACATGAATAAGATATCATTCCGTCTTGTTAGACCATACAAATCAAATCTAAAGTTATGAAATTTGGAGGAGTAGATTACAAGTAAAAGGTGAAGGCAAATTAACTTTTACTACTCCTCCAGTTTTAGATACATAAAAGTCAAATAAACAAACAGTTCAAATTCGAAACACGTTATTTTGAAAGCAAAAGATATTAACTATCATGGCCTTACGTTATCTTTGGGTCCATATTCAATTTGGTCGAAATAAAAAAAGATATAGTATAAATATGTTCCACAATCGACTATTAATATATTATATCAACATATATCAACATAACAAAGCCATTCTAGTTTTGATCACATAATGGCATTTTATACTTCCACACTAAAAGCACAGACTATTTCAGTATGTCAATTCTGTGAGGAATTTTCTGAAATTAAATGGAAGTGTATCAACTGTGATTTGTTCTTATGTCAATTTTGTACTTCAAGAATTCACTCCAAAAGTAAATCATCCACTGAACATGAAACTATCAATCTGAAGGACTGTGGAAGTGAAGTTGCTATAGACACCACTCGCAAAGTCGACTTGAAAAAAATGACTTGTGCACAATATAGTAATGAGAAGTGTGTATTGCATTGTAAAAACTGCAATATGCCCGTGTGTTGTGACTGCTTGATTGGAGATCACCACAACCATAAGTACAGTAAACTGGACAAAGTTCACAAGGAAAAACTCGAAGATATAAGGGATATAAAACGCAAAATTGAATCAGACATTCCTTTTTTTGAGGAACAAGGAGAGAACCTGCAACACATATTGTCTGAAGAGAATAAACAATTTACAGATAATAAAGACACAATTATAGAGATCAGAGATACCATTGTAAAATATGCTGATGGCCTTTAATCAAAATTTGATAAATTAAGGAAACCAAGAGAGGAAACAATTGAAAAAGAACTAGATTCTGTTAGAAAAAGAAAAGATGGACTCGAAAAGAGGAAAAGTCTGCTGAATCTAACACTGAGTTCCTCATCTGCCCCTGATATTTTGGTTACCAGTCATTGTGATGACAATTTAGCGTTTATGGGAATTTCTTGGGGTGATGTTTTGCAAAAAGTAGCATTAGAAAAGGACAGAATCCAGTGCAGTGAATTAAAAATAACCCTCTCGATGTTTGACATGGCTATGATGAACAATGGAAACTTACTCGTATCATCAGGAAAAACAGATTTACAGCTTTATACCACAGATAATCAAGCTAAGACATTTGTGACGGTTTCTCCTTTATATACGTTAGGTGTTCATATAAACAAGCAAAATGAAATATATCTGGGGTTAAGTGAATCAGACTTCAATACAATTAGTAATGACATTGTAAGAAGAGTTGTATTAATGGATCATAATGGAGATATTAAACAATGTTTCGAGTATGACGGAGATAATCAAAGACTGTTTACATGGCCACGCAGAATCTGTACTAACAACAAATATATCTTTGTTGTAGATCTCTTACACGGTGAACCAGGGAGGGTGGTGGTGATAGATAAAGTAGGACAACTCCAATGGAATTATAATAGAAGTTTTGATAAGTTTGACCCAAAAGATATAGCAGTAACATCTACTGAAATGGTTATAGTTACTGACTGTAACAATCATGCCCTTCATATATTAAGCCTTACTGGAGAGATTATAATATGTAAGTTAATCTCGGAGCTAGGTATATACTTCCCTTGCAGTCTTAGTAATGACGATGATGACAAACTCTGGATTGGGACTTCAGACTCTAAATCAAAGATCCATGCGTTAAGGCTAACATAATGTTGGTCATATACAATTTTTAACAATAAAAATGTTCAGTATAATAATGTTGCCTTGTATTATTTATGTTTTAAAACTCCAACTTAGAACACATCTGAAAACCCCCAAAAGAAAAGGGATTGCTTTTAAAATATTTTTTTATTTATTTATTAATTTGATTTCCTTTATAACCGAATAGTAGATAATTTAAATTATGATCATTTAATAGCTGTATTTGGCAAACCCATTCGGAATGTTTTATCCTCAGTGTGCTTTAAATTGGAACTTTATTTGGCCTTTTAACTTTTTTGAATCGAGCATCACTGATCAGTTTTTTGTAGACGAAACATGCGTCTTGCATACAAAACCTGGTATCTGTGATGAGATTTTGTTTATAGACGGACTAGTGATTTGAATACACAAAATACATCATTCTCTTACATATCAATTGTTAATCAAAATATAATTATATTTCTATATTTCTTTCTCGACGAACAGAGGAAAAGAGACTACACTATAGGTAAAATTTGCGCACAATAAACCCAACATAATACTGGGGATTAATTTTTGAAATAGGAAACAGCTCGAAAGAGAAATAGGGAAAAAAAGAGTGCTCATAACTACAACACATATTTAGTCTTGTTTTAATTTATCAAAAACACAATGTAGTACCGGAGAGGACGATATTCAAAGATATATTTAAAGATATTACATCATTGTTAAAAATATAACCTTTCAGAATATATCTATTCAAAGGACAAATAAGTTAACATGGATCGTATATAAGTTTATGGTCACTATAAACAACATCACATTAGCATTAGGATATGACATTCATTTGTAATAAGGTACAGTCAGACTTTTCTTCTTTAGTGTTAACTTTGTATTTAGCAATTTATCAAAAGATTTAAATAATTTGTGATAAAGGAATCTTTGACTTAATAATTTATCAGTAAAACATCCAGTACGTTCATTGAAATCTAAAACATCACCACAGACGTCGACTTAGCAAAAGAAATGGGAAATATAAACACAGTAAGAAGAAACGAAAGGAACATCACTGTCCAAAAAATTAGCAAATAACAATAGGGAACAATAAATCGTCTCTCCATATGTTTTTTATACAAATAAAAGGAACTGTGGGGAATACGTCATTGAAACAGCAACAAAAAGACAAAAATAACCATCTAGAGGTCAACATATAGTCTTCAATAATAGAAATCTAGAAGATACACACAGTCTTCAACAAAAGACATCTAGAAGATACACACAGTCTTCAATAATAGACATCTAGAGGATACACAATCTTCAACAAAAGACATCTAGAGGATACACACAGTCTTCAACAAAAGACATCTAGAGGATACATACAGTTTTCAACAAAAGACATATAGATGATACATACAGTCGAACAAAAGACCTCAAGAGGGTACATACAGTATTCAACAAGAGACATCTAGAGGAAACACACCGTCTTCGATAAAAGACATCTGGAAGGTTTACACAGTCTTCAACAAAAGACACCTAGAGGATACACACAGTCTTCAATAATAGACATCTAGAGGATATACACAGTCTTAAACAAAGACATCTAGAGGATAAACACAGTCTTCAACAAAAGACGTCTACAGGGTTAACGCAGTCTTCAACAGAAGACATCTAGAGGATACACACAGTCTTCAACAGAAGACATATAGAGAATAAACACAGTTTTCAACAGAAGATATCTATAGGATACACACAGTCTTCAACAGAAGACATCTATAGGATTAACGCAGTCTTCAACAGAAGACATCAAGAGGATACACACAGTCTTCAACAGAAGACATCTAGAGGATACACACAGTCTTCAACAGAAGAGATCTATAGGGTTAACGCAGTCTTCAATAGAAGACATCTATAGGATACACACAGTCTTCAACAGAAGACATCTATAGGATTAACGCAGTCTTCAACAGAAGACATCTAGAGGATACACACAGTCTACAACAGAAGCCATCTAGAGAATACACACAGTCTTCAATAATAGACATCTAGAGGATACACAAGGTCTTCAATAATAGACATCTAGAGGGTACACACAGTCTTCAATAATAGACACCTATAGGATACACACATTCTTCAATAATAGACATCTAGAGGATACACACAGTCTTCAATAATTGACATCTGGAGGGTACAAACAGTCTTCAACAAAAGACATTTAGAGGATACACACAGTCTTCAATAAAAGACATCTAGAGGATATACACAGTCTTAAACAAAAGACATCTAGAGGATACACACAGTCTTCAACAAAAGACATCTAGAGGATACACACAGTCTTCAACAAAAGACATCTAGAGGATACACACAGTCTTCAACAAAAGAGATATATAGGGTACACATGTGCACATATATTTGTTTCGCATAATACTTGTTCCCCCTGGATCAAAACTATGGATAATAAAAGTTCTTGGGCACAAACATTACATAATACTATTTCCACCTTCATAAGATATTTTCCTAGAACTAAAAGGTCATATGGTTTCATAATATTTGTTCCTTTAAAGAAAGAGTATCATTTGATTTTTTACACCTGATTACATCTTAATCAATGTTCACCTCACATAACATTTGCCTGTACATGTAGTAAATACAAAGAATGGAGTCTGAGGAATACAACACATATTGTACAAATTTAAACGATGGCTCTTATTCTAAACAAGGTAAGAATATATATTTTTAATATTTTATTACTGCATGCTCCACTGTCATGACTGTGACTTACTTAACTAAATGGTCCGTTAGTCTGTACCAATGAAGAAAGTTTAGCTTATACTTTAGTCAAGCATGAAGGTAGCCACAAATTTCAGATGAAAATGCCTGTACTTTATAATTGGTAATTTACTTCCATACATTTGTAGATAGAAATACTTTTGGATATTGTAGTATATATTCCTAGAACTTTGATCCTATAATAAATATTTCTAGAACTTTAATTATCTAATACCCATGATAACTATTCCTGAAACAATTATAATATAGCCAATATTCCTATATGCCTGGAACTTTTATAATAAAACAAATATTCCTAGAACTTTTAAACATAACAAATATTCCTGGAACTTTTTATAATATAACAAATTCTCCTGGAACTTTTATACTATATCAAATATTCTTGGAACTTTAATTATATAAAACATTGTCCATAATATTTATTCCAAAGAACTTTAAGAATATAACAAAAGTTCCATTTGGAACTTTCCTTATGTAATATTTTATCCTTTGTGAAGGAAATTTTCTTATAGCATTTGATAAAATATTATATAAGAAAAGTTCCCAATGGAACATTTGTTATATGCTAAAAGTTCTTTGGAACAAATATTATGGGGGAACTTTTATATTCTGTCACACACACAGTCTTAAACAAAAGACATCTAGTGGATACACACAGTCTTCAACAGAAGACATCTAGAGGATAAACACAGTCTTCAACAA
This sequence comes from Mytilus californianus, assembly GCF_021869535.1. Lineage (NCBI taxonomy): Eukaryota > Metazoa > Mollusca > Bivalvia > Mytilida > Mytilidae > Mytilus > Mytilus californianus. Next base: position 9,197,207 of record NW_026262701.1, on the reverse strand, counting down.
AAGAGATATATAGGGTACACATGTGCACATATATTTGTTTCGCATAATACTTGTTCCCCCTGGATCAAAACTATGGATAATAAAAGTTCTTGGGCACAAACATTACATAATACTATTTCCACCTTCATAAGATATTTTCCTAGAACTAAAAGGTCATATGGTTTCATAATATTTGTTCCTTTAAAGAAAGAGTATCATTTGATTTTTTACACCTGATTACATCTTAATCAATGTTCACCTCACATAACATTTGCCTGTACATGTAGTAAATACAAAGAATGGAGTCTGAGGAATACAACACATATTGTACAAATTTAAACGATGGCTCTTATTCTAAACAAGGTAAGAATATATATTTTTAATATTTTATTACTGCATGCTCCACTGTCATGACTGTGACTTACTTAACTAAATGGTCCGTTAGTCTGTACCAATGAAGAAAGTTTAGCTTATACTTTAGTCAAGCATGAAGGTAGCCACAAATTTCAGATGAAAATGCCTGTACTTTATAATTGGTAATTTACTTCCATACATTTGTAGATAGAAATACTTTTGGATATTGTAGTACATATTCCTAGAACTTTGATCCTATAATAAATATTTCTAGAACTTTAATTATCTAATACCCATGATAACTATTCCTGAAACAATTATAATATAGCCAATATTCCTATATGCCTGGAACTTTTATAATAAAACAAATATTCCTAGAACTTTTAAACATAACAAATATTCCTGGAACTTTTTATAATATAACAAATTCTCCTGGAACTTTTATACTATATCAAATATTCTTGGAACTTTAATTATATAAAACATTGTCCATAATATTTATTCCAAAGAACTTTAAGAATATAACAAAAGTTCCATTTGGAACTTTCCTTATGTAATATTTTATCCTTTGTGAAGGAAATTTTCTTATAGCATTTGATAAAATATTATATAAGAAAAGTTCCCAATGGAACATTTGTTATATGCTAAAAGTTCTTTGGAACAAATATTATGGGGGAACTTTTATATTCTGTCACACACACAGTCTTTAACAAAAGACATCTAGTGGATACGCACAGTCTTCAACAGAAGACATCTAGAGGATAAACACAGTCTTCAACAAAAGAAATATATAGGGTACACATGTGCACATATATTTGTTCCGCATATTACTTGCTCCCCCTGGAACAAAACTATGGATAATAAAAGTTCTTAGGCACAAACATTACATAATACTATTTCCACCTTCATAAGATATTTTCCTAGAACTAAAAGGTCATATGGTTTCATAATATTTGTTCCTTTAAAGAAAGAGTATCATTTGATTTTTTACACCTGATTACATCTTAATCAATGTTCACCTCACATAACATTTACCTGTACATGTAGTATATACAAAGAATGGAGTCTGAGGAATACAACACAAATTGTACAAATTTAAACGATGGCTCTTATTCTAAACAAGGTAAGAATATATATTTTTAATATTTTATTACTGCATGCTCCACTGTCATGACTGTGACTTACTTAACTAAATGGTCCGTTAGTCTGTACCAATGAAGAAAGTTTAGCTTATACTTTAGTCAAGCATGAAGGAAGCCACAAATTTCGTACTTTATAATTGGAAATTTACTTCCATACATTTGTAGATAGAAATACTTTATGATATTGTAGTATATATTCCTAGAACTTTGATCCTATAATAAATATTTCTAGAACTTTAATTATCTAATAACCATGATAGCTATTCCTGAAACATTTATAATATAGCCAATAATCCTATATGCCTGGAACTTTTATAATATAACAAATATTCCTAGAACTTTTAAATATAACAAATATTCCTGGAACTTTTTATAATATAACAAATTCTCCTGGAACTTTTATACTATATCAAATATTCCTGGAACTTTTATTATATAAAACATTGTCCATAATATTTATTCCAAAGAACTTTAGGAATATAACAAAAGTTCCATTTGGAACTTTCCTTATGTAATATTTTATCCTTTGTGAAGGACATTTTCTTATAGCATTGGATAAAATATTATATAAGAAAAGTTCCCAATGGAACTTTTGTTATCTGCTAAAAGTTCTTTGGAACAAATATTATGGGGGAACTTTTATATTCTGTCACACACACAGTCTTTAACAAAAGACATCTAGTGGATACGCACAGTCTTCAACAGAAGACATCTAGAGGATAAACACAGTCTTCAATAATAGACATCTAGAGGTCAACATATAGGCTTCAATAATAGACATCTAGAGGATACACACAGTCTTCAACAGTAGACACATAGATGATACAAACAGTCTTTAACAGAAGACATCTAGAGGGTTAACGCAGTCTCCAACAGAAGATATCTAGAAGACACACACGGTCTTCAACAGAAGACATATAGAGGATAAACACTGTCATCAACAGAAACATCTATAGGATACACACAGTCTTCAACAGAAGCCATCTAGAGGATAAACACTGTGTTCAACAATAGACATCTAGGGGTCAACATATAGTCTTTAATAATATACATCTAGAGAATACACACAGTCTTCAACAGAAGACATATAGATGATACAAACAGTCTTCAACAGAAGACATCTAGAGGATAAACACTGTCTTCAATAATAGACATCACGAGGTCAACATATAGTCTTCAATAATAGACATCTAGAGGATACCCACTGTCTTCAACAAAAGGCATCTACAGCGTACACACAGTCTTCAACAAGAGACATCTAGAGGATATACACTGTCTTGAACAAAAGACATCTACAGGATACACACAGTCTTCAATAATAGACATAAAGAGGATACACACAGTCTTCAACAGAAGACATCTAGAGAATACATACAGTCTTCATCAAAAGACATGTAGAGGATACACACAGTCTTCAATAATAGACATCTAGAGGATACACACAGTCTTCAACAAAACACATCTAGAGGGTACACACAGGCTTCAACAAAAGACATCTAGAGGGTACAAACAGTTTTTAACAAAACACATCTAGAGCGTACACGCAGTCTTCAATAAAAGACATCTAGAGAGTTAACGCAGTCTTCTACAAAAGACATATAGAGAGTACACACAGTCTTCAATAATAGACATCTAGAGGGTACAGACAGTCTCTAATAAAAGACATCTAGAGGGTACACACAGTCTTCAATAAAAAACATCTAGAGGATTAACACAGTCTTCAACATAAGACAGCTAGAGATTACATACAGTCTCCAACAAAAGACATTTAGAGGGAACACACAGTCTTCAATAATAGACATCCAGAGGGAAAACACAGTCTTCAATAAAAGACGTCTAGAAGGTACACACACTCTTCAATAAAAGACATCTATAGGGTTGAACAGTTTTCAATAAAAGACATCTAGAGGATTAACACAGTCTTCAACATAAGACAGCTAGAGATTACATACAGTCTTCAACAAAAGACATCTAGAGGGTACACACTGTCTTCAATAATAAACATCTAAAGGGTACCCACAGTCTTCTACAAAAGACGTCTAGAGGTTACACACAGTCTTCAACAAAAGACATCTAGAGGATACACACAGTCTTCAACAGAAGACATATAGATGATACACACAGTCTGCAAACAAACATTTAGAGGTCAACACACAGTCTTCAATAAAAGACATCTAGAGGGTACACACAGTCTGCAAAAAAAGACATCTAGAGGGTGCACACAGTCTGCAAAAAAAGACATCAAGAGGGTACACACAGTCTTTAACGAAAGACATTTGGAGGGAACACACAGTCTTCAACGAAAGACATCTGGAGGGTACAAACAGTCTTCAACAAAAGACATTAAGAGGGTACACACAGTCTTCAACGAAAGACATCTGGAGGGTACACTCAGTCTTTAACAAAAGACATCTAGAGGGTTAACACAATCTTCAACAAAAGACACCAAGTAGGTACACACAGTCTTCTACAGAAGACATCTAGAGGGTACACACAGTCTTCACAAATAGACATCTAGAGGTCAACATATAGTCTTCAATAGTAGACATCTAGAGGTCAACATATAGTCTTCAATAATAGACATCTAGAGGATACATAGTCTTCTACAAAAGACATCTAGAGGATACACACAGTCTGCAACAGTAGACACATAGATGATACAAACAGTCTTTAACAGAAGACATCTAGAGGGTTAACGCAGTCTCCAACAGAAGATATCTAGAAGACACACACAGTCTTCAAATTTTCAGGTGAATTTCATGTATAAGCTCGTTTGAGGTGAATCTCACGTGAAAATTTTCACGTGAATTTTATGTGAGATTCATGCGAAATTCACATCAACAAATTTTGCCTGTGTAGTCTTCAACAAAAGACACTTAGAGGGTACACACTGTCTTCAACAATTCACAGGTGTCTATACAATATGTCAATATCTTAATCGTCAGGATATTATGAAAGTTGTGAAAACATTTAACCATACCGCTATTGATGGTGGACTATTAGTCACCGATGGTATCATCAGCTCAGTAGTCAATGGCGGACTATTAGTCACCGAGGGTATCATCATCTCAGTAGTCAATGGTTGACTATTAGTCACCGAGGCTATCATCAGCTCAGTAGTCAATGGTTGACTATTAGTCACCGAGGCTATCATCAGCTCAGTAGTCAATGGTGGACTATTAGTCACCGAGGCTATCATCAGCTCAGTAGTCAATGGTGGACTATTAGTCACCGAGGGTATCATCAGCTCAGTAGTCAATGGTGGACTATCAGTCAGCGAGTGTATCATCAGCTCAGTAGTCAGTGTTTCGGCACTGAAATGATATATACATACCTCTCTTAAACTTTCCGTTTACTTTAAACCAACTTATTTACGCGGATACTTTATTTCGCGTTAAGCCCTTTCTATCTCTTTTCGCGGCGATTTGATTTCGCAATTTTCAAATTTACTTGAAATAGTTGACTAAGGAACGATCTTAGTTTTACATATTCGCAACGATTTATATTCGCGTTATTTTTCTACTAGTGAAAGTGGCGAAAATAAATCGCCCGCGAAAACAAGTTGGTTTACTGTATACATTTAGAAATTATACAGAAAATAAGGTTCCCATCGACAAAGTTTATAAATTTGGCTATTATTTGAACGTCCCTTTCGGTCATAAAGCTTTTCACGTGTTTTGGTACTAATACATCCTTGGCATCAAGCGTCCACAATGAAGTTAAATCAGAAAAGATCTGTAATCACCACTTTACAAGATTAAAGCATTAAACTAAAAACAACTGTTGACAATGTTCATGACTTGAACCAAGTATGAGATACACTCATGAGGGCACACATTGAGGCGACAGTAGTTAATAGATGTTGGAAGCTCGTAAATCGATTCAGAATTGACTAATCAAGGTTACAAACACAAACTTAGGGAATCGCATGAAATCCAAAAATGAACGAGATCGGTGCGTCGACAGGGTAATCGTCTCCTGCTATGCTTGCATCTCGCGCCACGAGAATCCACAGTCAGTCAAAATGTGACAATCAGGAAAAGGGCACAATCGGTTAAATTACAGGCCAGACGACTATTCTAGTTTCTATAGATCTAAGACCGCTGAAACTGTTGCAAGGGAGTTGGGACACCGAACTGATTCGTGTTGGTGACCATAAAACTTATGGAGTGCCGATTTTAGCCGTCCTTCCTCATAACTCTTATTGTGAAGTTCGGGTAACCCGCTAGTCCTTTTTATCTCAATATCAATGGAAGGAACGACGGATTTGTGATCGTTTTTTTAAATCTCCCCATTCGTTAATGATGTAAATGTACATGAGGGATTCCCAGTTTTACTGTGAATTCTTAGTTCTTTATTGCTCTTTATTACAAGAAGGATCAAAAATTATATCACAACTAGAGGTATATTATTGATACCATGATATTATGGCGAATACAAAATCAAAGATCTCTGTAAATATACTCATCGTAAATTAAAAGGGTTTCTTTCATTTTTGACCTTATTTTAGGATAAAGCATAATATCAAATTTATTGTAATAGACATTTACATATGGCGAGATTGATAATCAATGCAAATATATTTGTTTTTTGCACTTTATAATATCATTTAGGTTCAGTACAAAGGTTTTAGTCGTTTTAGGCTATACAACTTAAATCTTAAGTTATACATTTTTAGTGGCAAATTGATAGGGGTAGGCAATATGTATGCCCCATCATGAAAATTAGTTATCACAAAATATCTAGAGGGTACACACAGTCTTTAACTAAAGACATCTCTAGGGTTAACGCAGTCTTCAACAGAAGACATATAGAGGATACACACAGTCTTCAACAGAAGACATCTAGAGGATAAACACAGTCTTCAACAGAAGACATCTATAGGGTTAACACAGTCTTCAAAAGAAGACATCTAGAGTTTACACGCAGTCTTCAACAGAAGAGATCTATAGGGTTAACACAGTCTTCAAAAGAAGACATCTAGAGGATACACACAGTCTTCAACAGAAGACATATAGAGGATAAACACTGTCTTCAACAGAAGACATCTAGAGGATACACACAGTCTACAACAGAAGACATCCAGAGGATAAACACAGTCTTCAATAATAGACATCTAGAGTTCAACATATAGTCTTCAATAATAGACTTCTAGAGGGTACACACAGTCTTCAACAGAAGACATCTAGAGGGTACACACTGTCTTCAATAATAGACATCTAGAGGATACACACAGTCTTCAATAATAGACATCTAGAGGATACACACAGTCTTCAATAATAGACATCTAGAGGATACACTCAGTCTTCAATAATAGACATCTAGAGGATACACACTGTCTTCAATAATTGACATCTGGTGGGTACAAACCGTCTTCAACAAGAAAACATTTAGAGGATACACACAGTCTTCAATAAAAGACATCTGGAGGGTACATACAGTCTTCAGCAAAAGACATCTAGAGGATACACACAGTCTTCAACAAAAGACATCTAGAGGGTACACACCGTCTTCAATAAAAGACATCTAGAGGATATACACAGTCTTCAACAAAATATATCTAGAGGGTACACACAGGCTTCAACAAAAGACATCTAGAGGGTACACACAGTCTTCAACAAAAGACATCTAGAGGATACACACAGTTTTCAATAAAAGACATCAAGAGGGTACACACAGATTTCAACAAAAAACATCTAGAGGGTACACACAGTCTTCAACAAAATATATCTAGAGGGTACACACAGTCTTCAATTAAAAACATCTGGAGGGTACACACAGTCTTCAACAAAAGACATCTAGAGGATACAAACAGTCTTCAACAAAAGACATATATAGGGTACACACACTCTTTAACAAAATATATCTAGAGGATACACACAGTCTTCAACAAAAGACATATATAGGGTACACACACTCTTTAACAAAATATATCTAGAGGATACACACAGTCTTCAACAGAAGACATTTAGAAGGTTAACACAGTCTTCAACAGAAGACATCTAGAGGATACAAACAGTATTCAACAGAAGACATCTAGAGGATAGACACAGTCTTCAATAATAGACATCTAGAGGATATACACTGTCTTGAACAAAAGACATCTACAGGATACACACAGTCTTCAATACTGTGGATACATTATTATTCGTTGGATACCAATTTTCGTGGATTTCGTGGGTACAGGTGAACCACGAATTTAAATGTTCAACGAATGACAAATTTTTCATTGGCCTGTATGCAGACTTTGGTAAAACCACGAAATTAAATATCCACGAAAGTGTAAGTTTTTCTCAATCCACGAAAATTGGTACCCACGAAAATAAATGAATCCACAGTAATAGATAAATTGAGGATACACACAGTCTTCAACAGAAGACATCTAGAGGATACACACAGTTTTAAAATAATAGACATCTAGAGGATACACACAGCCTTCAACAAAAAACATCTAGAGGATACACACAGTCTTCAACAAAATATATCTAGAGGGTACACACAGGCTTCAACTAAAGACATCTAGAGGGTACACACAGTCTTCAACAAAAACATATATAGGGTACACACAGTCTTCAATAATAGACATCTAGAGGATACACACAGTCTTCAACAAAAAACATCTAGAGGGTACACACAGTCTTCAACAAAATATATCTAGAGGGTACACACAGTCTACAACAAAAGACATCTAGAGTGAAAAATATTCACGTGAGATTCGTGTGAATCTCAATTCATGTCAGACTTATGTATAAGCTCGTTTGAGGTGAATCTCACGTGATTGTTTTCACGTGAATTTTATGTGAGATTCGTATGAAATTCACGTGAGCAAATGTTGCCTGTGTAGTCTTCAACAAAAGACATTTAGAGGGTACACACTGTCTTCAACAATACACAGGTGTATAAACAATATGTCAATGTCTTAATCGTCAGGATATTATGAAAGTTGTGAAAACATTTAACTATACCGCTATTGATGGTGGACTATTAGTCACCGAGGGTATCATCAGCTCAGTAGTCAATGTTTCGGCACTGAAATGATATATACACACCTTTCTTAAACTTTCCGTTTACTGTAAACCAACTTATTTTCGCGGATACTTTATTTCGCGTTAAGCCCTTTCTATCCCTTTTCGCGGCGATTTATTTTCGCCATTTTCAAATTTACTTGAAATAGTTGACTAAGGAACGATCTTAGTTTTACATATTCGCAACGATTTATATTTGCGTTATTTTTCTACTCGCGAAAGTCGCGAAAATAAATCGCCCGCGAAAACAAGTTGGTTTACAGTATACATTTAGAAATTATACAGAAAATTAGGTTCCTACTCTCATCGACAAAGTTGACCATTGATAGATTTGGCTATTATTTGAACGTCCCTTTCGGTCATAAAGCTTTTCACGTGTTTTGGTACTAATACATCCTTGGCATCAAGCGTCCACAATGAAGGTAAATCAGAAAAGATCTGTAATCACCACTTTACAAGATTAAAGCATTAAACTAAAAACAACTGTTGACAATGTTCATGACTTGAACCAAGTATTAGATACACTCATGAGGGCACACATTGAGGCGACAGAATTTTATAGATGTTGAAAGCTCGTAAATCGATTCAGAAATTACTAATCAAGGTTACAAACACAAACTTAGGGAATCGCATGAAATCCAAAAAGGAACGAGATCGGTGCGTCGACAGGGTAATCGTCTCCTGCTATGCTTGCATCTTGCGCCACGAGAATCCACAGGCAAAATGTGACAATCGGGAAAAGGGCACAATCGGTTAAATTACAGGCCAAACGACTATTCTAGTTTCTAAAGATCTAAGACCGCTCAAACTGTTGCAAGGGAGTTGGGACACCGAACTGATTCGTGTTGGTGACCATATTACTTATGGAGTGTCGATTTTAGCCGTCCTTCCTCATAACTCTTACTGGAAGTTCGGGTAACCCGCTAGTTCTTTCTCCTCAATATCAATGGAAGGAACGACGGATTTGTGATTTTATTTTTGAATCTCCTCATTCGTAAATGATGTAAATGTACATGAGGGATTCCCAGTTTTACTGTGAATTCTTAGTTCTTTATTGCTCTTTATTACAAGAAGGATTAAAAATTATATCACAACTAGAGGTATATTATTGATACCATGATATTATGGCGAATACAAAATCAAGGATCTCTGTAAATATACTCATCATAACTTAGAAGGGGATTCTTTCATTTTTGACCTTATTTTAGGATGAAGCATAATATCAAATTTATTGTAATAGACATTTACATCTGACGAGATTGATAATCAATGCAAATATATTTGTTTTTTGTACTTTATAATATCATTTAGGTTCAGTACAAAGGTTTTAGTCGTTTTAGGCTATCCAACTTAAATCTTAAGTTATACATTTTTAGTGGCAAATTGATAGGGGTAGGCAATATGTATGCCCCATCGTGAAAATTAGTTATCACAAAGGATTAAAAATTATATCATAACTAGAGGTATTTAATTGATACCATGATATTATGGCGAATAAAAATCAAGGATCTCTGTAAATATACTCATCATAACTTAGAAGGGGATTCTTTCATTTTTGACCTTATTTTAGGATGAAGCATAATATCAAATTTATTCTAATAGTCATTTACATCTGACGAGATTGATAATCAAGCAAATATATTTGTTTTTTTTCATTTTATCATATCATTTAGGTTCAGTACAAAAGTTTTAGTCGTTTTAGGTTATACAACTTAAATCTTAAGTTATACATTTTTAGTGGCAAATTGATAGGGGTAGGCAATATGTATGCCCCATCATGAAAACTAGTTATAAAATTTAAAAAATAACTGTTGACAATCGCAATACTTTGAATTCTAAACTATTTTTAGTTTCAAAGTCAATGGAACATTATCAGAAGGCGGGCCAAATAATATTCATGGAAATGAGACAATCGCCGCTAACAGAACTGCAAACCAAACATCATCGACTTAATACATTTATTACCATTAGTGGTTCATTTTTAATTCACACAATCACAATCTGAATAATGATTAACACACTGACACCGGAAATAGGAGGCATTGAACTCGCTTCCGCGGATTCGTTGCTGGCAAGATAACAATAAAATACCAAAGTATTTGTTTTCTTTGAAATATTTCCCTTGTTGGCCATGGTAAAGGCTGATGATGTAATTAAAAAAATGAAACTTCGACAATTCATCAGCAAAATGGGACAAATTTACAATTTACAAACTGTCCAAATTAGAAACAAATGAAAGAGTAACACATATCTATCATGGCCTTACGTTATCTAAGTCCAAATTTGGCTAAATCAGAGGTAAATTGAAATAATTTGTTTTCACAATTTAACTATTAATGTGCATTATGTTTATTAAATCAACATGCACTTAGCCATTCTCGTTTGATCACATTATGGCCTTTTCTACTTCCATACTCAAATCACAGAATATATATTTTTGTCAATTCTGTGAGGAATTGTCTGACATTAAATGGAAGTGTATAAACTGTGACTTATTCTTATGTCAACTATGTCATTCACGGATTCATTCAAAAAGTAAATCATCCACTGACCATGAAGTTATCAATTTGAAGGACTGTGGAAGTGAAGTTGCCATAGAAACCACTCGCAAAGTCGACTTAACCAGAATGACTTGTGCACAACATAGTGACGAAAAGTGTTTATTACACTGTAAAAACTGTGACAGGCCAGTATGTTCTGACTGCTTGATTGGAGACCGAGACCACCAAAACCATAAATACAGTAAACTGGACAAAGTTTACAAGAAAAAACTCAAAGTTATAAGGGATGTTAAATGCAGAATTGAATCAGAAATTCCTTTTTTTTAAGAAACAAGGAGAGAACCTGCAACACATATTGTCTGAAGAGAATAAACAATTTACAGAAAATAAAGATAAAATTATAGAAATCAGAGATAAAATTATACAATATGCTGATGGTCTTTTGTCTAAATTAGATGAATTAAGACAACCAAGAGAAGACCTTATTAAAAACGAACTAGATTCTGTTAGACAAAGAAAAGATGGACTAGAGAAAAGGAAGACTCAACTAGATCAAACACTGGGTTCCTCATATTTTGATATTTTTGTTACAAGTAGTTCGATAGATAAAACAATGCCAGATAAAACTGTTACATATGTAGACGTAAAACAAACACAATTCATACCAGGAAAACATTCGAATCAACCAAACAGTGATATCTTTGGGTCTGTTTATGAAGTTCCAAATATTAAAATTGCTAAAGCTTACAAATCTGAGTTGAAATGTACATAATGTGTAAAATACAAATTTGGCTTTCATTGGAAGTCATAATCACGATTGCTTAACATGAGACGAAAGCATTATCAAGATTAGGGTCGAACGGGTAGGATGAAATGACAATGATGGCCAATGGAAAATTACTTATATCATCAGGGGGAAAAACCGATTTAAAACTTTATGTCAAAGATGGTCTAATAGAGAAATGTAGATCATTTTCTCCTTTGTGTACATTAGGCGTTCATGTAACAAATAAACAAAAAGAAATATTTGTAATGTTAAACGAGTCAAATATCCTATCAAGTCCTACAAAAGACAGTACATACAGAAGAGTTGTACATGTGACCCCGGAAGTAGAGACTTTAAATACAGAAGAGTTGTACATGTGACCCCGGAAGTAGAGACTTTACATACAGAGTAATTGTACGGGAGACCCCGGAAGTAGATACTTTACATACAGAAGAGTTGAACAGGTGACCCCGGAAGCAGAGACTTTGCATACAGAAGAGTTGTACAGGTGACCCCGGAAGTATGCAAGAGAGTCAGGGAGTTGGATATTACATCTCAGTATTCATGCAGACAGATACTAGTAGGCAGAAGTCTTAAATTAACATTTAAATTAAAAAAAAATGGTTGTTAATAGGTCAACAGAACTTTAAACGTAAAGAATCTCGTATGCGATCAGCAAATCCATAATCAATGTCAGCAAGGGGTATGATAATGGTAAAGCTTGATTGATTGATTGATTTTTGTTGTTTAATGTCTATTTCAGCACTATTGGCCATTTCGTGGTGCCCAGTTTTTTTTAGTGGATGAAATCGGAGTGCCTGACCCAAAGTTTCTCTACAGCCTAGTCAATTAAGATTAGAGTCGAACACTGCTTCAACGTGTGGGGTCAGACTCACGATTTCAGTGTTGACAGGCTAGTGATATAGTAGTTGAACTTCTTAGAAAATTCTGCCACCGAGACCCCTCTAATGGTTAAGATAACTGTCAAACTGTTTATAAAAAGAAATAGTTGAGAACATTTTTTTTTTCATTTCAAGTCAATAAGCCGCACTTAAGGTAAATGCTGGTCATCTGAGAAGAAAACTCACGGCAATGTTGATTGGACAAATATATTCTTAAAGTCCACTAAATATTTACATGGGCTGAGACTGCTATATGTAAGTTTTACGGACGCCCTCACGAATTGGTTGACCGTTATGGAATATCCGTTTCACAGATGATAACGGATATATAGATATTAGAAGCTGTAGTATGAGTGCTAATGAGACAACTCTCCATGTTCCTAATATCGTAACTACAATCCCGTCCCCTTTTCCTGAATGCGACCGACCGAATTAGACTTATTACCGGGTTTGTACAACATGTGCAACACGACGGTGCCACATGCGGAGCAGGATCTGCTTACCCTTCCGGAGCACCTGCGATCACCACCAGTTTTTGGTGGGGTTCGTGTTACTCAGTCTTTAGTTTTCTGTGTTGTGTTTTGTGTACTATTATTTGTCTGTTGGTCTTTTTCTTTAGGTAAGACGTTGTCAGATTATTTTCGACTTATGAATTTGAATGTCCCTCTGTTATCTTTCGCCTCTCTTTTACAACCACTGGGTCGATGTCTCTGCTGGTGGACATTTTGTCCCCAAGGACATCATCCGCCCAGTAGCAGTATATGCAAGATTATACGGAGATCAAACAGAATACTGGCTCGGACGTCGCCCAGTATGAAAAGGTCCGAAACAGACGTCACCATGGAAACGGTGTCGTCTGATATGGCAGGTGTCAACTCATCACCGGATATGACAAATATCCCTAACATGACATGTTCAGATCATTATGCAAATAACAGCTATAATCTACGTACGCAGCCGGGTTCAGTTCGTCTACAAGACATTTTGGATTTTGATGACTGAACAACACTGTCTCATTTCGAAATGTGAAGCCAATGGCTGCAAAACCTGTGGAATTTTAATAACAGATGCTAAATTCACTAGCAATGTAACTAAAAAGTCTTATTTTATCAGTAGTTAGGATGATCTGAATTGTAAATCAACAAATGTCGTCTACGGATTAGAGTGTAACCTTTGCGGATTGATATACGTCGGTAAAACGAAAAGAAGACTAAATAAACGAATGTGCGGCCAAAGATCGGACATCAATTACAGTGCAAACGATATTGTTTATCAGCATTTTAACCAGCCGATCATTCAATCCTTTATATGCAAGTTCGCATCCTCGAAAAAATATACCACATGACAAACAATCTTCATCTTGTAACACCTCTCCGTAGACAAAAAGAAGACTGCTGGATTCGACAATTGGGATCTACGACACCATATGGTTCAAATGACCAAACTCATGGGATATGTATTCTTTCTTGTTCTTCCTGTAGCGCGATGAATATGATGAACATTTTCAACTCTACTCCTCGACGTAGACGCAGTCAGGGTCATCGTCATTATACATCACATACTCTCCATGATGTCTCTATGAATGACCTGCGGCCATTTATACAAAAGTCGTTAGGTATTCATCAAATTCGTACGAAGCTTTATTCATTACCCCTTTTAAAACTTCATTCTCTGTACGACTTATGTTTGGAAGCCACTGTTACTAACCTTCATTCAAACCAATTCAAACTTACAGCTATCATTTCGGACATTGCAAGTCACAGATAATATATAATATATATAATCCGGCTGGATTAGTATCGGTGACCTACAAATTGTCAATAACACTTCTCTGCGAAATGTATTATCCAAAGGCCCGAAATATCGTGAGCCTCAATCCATTAAAGGGAAACACAACTTCAAAATATTAATGGATTAAGTCGAGAATTATGCCAGGCCATGGGCTAAACGCGAGAAAGAAGACGTAGATACTCTTTTCGAATATATTAAGGCTGTGAGGTAGTTAATACAAATCAGAATTAAGAAACTGGATGGGTCTATTAATACCCATGCTATCTTAAAAGACCCAAATGTTGCAAAACACTTGTCCTACGGTACCTTATTGTCCCCGCAGATAAAGCCCCAAACAACATCGTTTTTATGTGTGTAAATCACATTACATAAATTACTTGATACATGAATTAGGTATTGACAATTCACTTGGAAACTCAACATATACCCCCACGACACTTACTAAAGAAGAAATCCTAGTTCTGTTCTATGTTTCTTTGGAATTTCGACCAAAGATGAAGAACTGGATCTTTCATCACTGTATTGGATACCTAAACTACATAAGTGGCCTTGCAACAACAACAACAACAACACAACAATTTTTATTTATCAATCAAGACGCCCCGAGGAGCAGAACATTTACAGTTTAAATTAAAGTGAAGAAATAATTGTGGTGATTATTTTGATTGAACTATTACAAATTACAATACATGACAATAAAACTAAAACTATGTAGGAAAAGGGAAACAACAAACATAGTGTATTTCCAAATATAATGAGTAAGTGAACACAATCAGTACCGTTGTATTATTGAAAGAAGAGCTGTGGGCTGCTCATCTTTTATTACTTAATTTTGCTCTTCTAGTCTTTATTAAACTATCTATTAATTTTGTCATTATGTTATTAACCATTGGGACTTCATTTGACTTCAACCATATAAATTTTGATTGGTCATTTAGAAATTTAAAATTAGTAAATTTAGAGGTTAAGTCTAAAATGAAACTGGACCTTTAAGTTTTAAGTGATAGATATTGAAGAAGAAAATGAATTTCATCTTCAACAATGTCTTTATTACATCATTTACAAAATAATTTGTCTGGGGGTATTCCTTTGTGTCTTCCCTTTTCTATTTCAAGTTCATTGGCACTGATTCTAAATTTGGTTAACTCATTTATTGTTTTACTATTATTTAATAGTAAATATTTTTCAAGGCCAATATTATTTTTAAATAGTCTATACGTTCTTAATTTATTTCCTTGCGCCATGCCAGGTTTGTCATTATTTAATTGATTAACCAAATTTCATCATATTTAATTCTGAGTCTTTTAATGATAATTGACTTTATATTAGATTTGTGATTTCACAAATATTCTGGGGTTAAGCTAAGATATCTAAATAATGAATAAATGCTACCACCCAACCAATTGTCGTTACATTTTTAGATAAAATGTTTGACTCTTCAAATGCTTCTTTAATGAGGGAGTTATTTTCTGATAGTCTGACCCAATATTTAGTCGTTTTAAGAATAACCTCAAGAGATAGATGGTATCGCCCCAACTCTTCCATCACTGCTAGGTTAGTTGATCTTCTAGGTACCTGTAGAGAACATTTACGAAATTTAACATGTAATTTTTCAATAACTAAATCTTTTCACATTTGGAAAACATAGTTATCCCCTTTGATTGCAACTTACTTGGAGAGATGGAGAGAATTGGCCCCAAATTTCTGAGCTATATAATAATATTGGCTTCAGTATGTGGTCAAAAAGATGTAAAAGTGTTTTAATATTAGGTTTAAAATTAGTAAAATATCTTTTACAAATAATGGTACATTGTTGGGTCTTCAAAGTGCTCCACGAAACCTCTTTCTAAATTATTAACATCAATTTTAGCAACAATCAAAGCCAGACTTCAAAGTTATTGTGAAACTACTTATTCTAGAGGTGGCGTGAATCAGATGTGGATACTAAAAAATCCAAAAGATCATTAAGAGTACATACAATCTAAGACCCTTTCGTCCTTCAAATAGTATTAAACAATTGACCTTTCAACACTGTACACAAGTATTCCCCATTCCAAACTAAAAGAAAAATTGAACGAGTTGGTCATGCTTTATTTCTTTATAAAGAATGGCAAACGTAGATACAAGTATCTTGTCTTAGGGAGGATTACATCCTACTTTGTCAAAAATCACTCTGATTCAAACAACAAATTTTCTGAAACTGAAGTTATTAAGATGCTTGATTTCTTGATTGACAACATATTTTTTACGTTTGGAGGACGTGTTTTTCAACAAACAATCGGCATTACCATGGGAACAAATTGTGCCCCTCTTCTTGCCGACTTGTTCATTTATTCATATGAGGCTGATTCATACAGGAACCTCTTAGGAAGAAAAAAAATGAAGTTAGCAGTATCCTTTAACTTGACTTTTTGCTTTATAGATGATGTTCTCACACTAAATAAATTAAAATTTGGTGACTATTGTTTAACGCATCTATCCTATCGAACTTATGATAAAGGATAAAACAGAAACAGGTAAGTATGCCTCATATCATAACTTACATATAGAAATTGGCAATGGTGGTCGGTTGAAAACAAAACTTTACGACAAAAGTGATCATATCAGCTTCCTAATTGTGAATTTCCATTTCTATGTAGCAACATTACAGCGCCTGCATACGGAGTATAAATATCCCAGTTGAGATGATATTCCAGGGCTTGTATTTCCTATCATGATTTCCTTGATGGAGGGTTGCTGCTCACAAAGAAGCTATTAAACCTAAAATTCCAAGTGGTGAAGTTGAAATAACCACTTCGTAAGCTTTATGGACGCCATCACGAGTTGGTTGACCGTTATGGAATATCCGTTTCACAGATGATAATGGATATGTTCCTAATGTCGTAACTGCAATCCCGTCCCCTTTTCCCGAATGTGACCTACCGAATTAGACTTATTACCGGGTTTGTACTAACATGTGCAACACGACGGGTGCCAAATGTGGAGCAGAATCTGCTTACCCTTCCGGAGCACCTGAGATCACCCCCAGTTTTTGGTGGGGTTCGCGTTTCTCAGTCTTTAGTTTTCTATGTAGTGTTTTGTGTATTATTGTTTGTCTGTTTGTCTTTTTCTTTTTTTTAGCCAAGGCGTTGTCAGTTTATTTTCGACTTTGAGTTTGAATGTCCCTCTGTTATCTTTCTCCTCTCTTCTATAATATAGTGTTATAGTCACAGACATGGATAACCATAAGAAAACCAATCGATTAGTATGTTCGTCCCCGAGAGTATCACCAGCCCAGTCGTTAGCACAATTTTTTCATAATGAAATATCATTGATATGCTCGTTTTCTGTAAATTAACTGTAACTAAAATGTTGAATAATTCGAAACACTTGTTTTCTACCTTCAGGTTCATATTATCTTATTCATTTTTGGCACGTTTCCGACTTTCCTGGTTTTAAATCCCTAGAACTTCGTATTGTATTTGGCCTTCCAATTGTTTTAATTTGAGCGCCACTGATTAGTGTTATGTAGTAGTTTAGTAAATGCGTGTCAGGTATACACAATTTTAAGCCTGGTATTTTTGATCATTACTATCGTAAATTTTATTTTAATATTTTACCATTACCATACTAGTACTATTCAGACATCGTTTTGTCAGCGCGGAGATGAACAACGAGCTTTAAATAGACCAGCCAACTTAAAGGCACCAGGGGATGAGAAATGCTCACTTGTCCATTATCGTCAGATCTGCCAAAATTGTTTTCTTTCTCTCTATCATCTATAGACATGAATGACTCTGGAAATTTAACAATTATGATTGTTTACATGATAAGTTCCAAAACAACTAAGATACTTCTGTTTAAAGCAATCAAAGAGATGAAAATAAAGAACAGCTCCCACATTTTTTTCAGCTTTTTTTTACCCATGTAAGTTTGTTAAATAAATGGATTAGGAAAAATTCAGTTCATAAAGAGTTCTTGTAGAACAGTGCTGGAAGATAAAGATTCCATTTCAACTCCCAATGTATAGTGAAAAAGCAAAATACACAGATAAGGAGGGTTCAAAAGAAAGTTTTTCAGGATGGAAATCTTAAAATAAAGTTTGTTACTGTCTAGTCTTGCACGCTTGCCAGTGCTACATTCTAACTCACATCCGGTGTAACAAATTATAAGCTTGGTATCTTTGATGACTTTTTACAACCACTTTGTCAATGTTACTGGTGATGGACGTTTTATTCTAAGGGTATCAACAGCCCAGTAGAAGGTACTTCTGTGTAAAATTTAAATATAAACCATAGTCATTTTCTGTAATTTGTTTGTTTATACATTTTGAATTAATCGAAACACTAAGGTTTACAATCTCTATGCATGGATGGTCTTAGCTGTATTTGGTACAGTAATGAGTGTCTTGCATTCCAAATTATAAGACTGGTCTGTGATGCGTTTTTACAGCAAGAACAATTCATGTTGGAACTATTTTTTTATGTTAAAATGTCATATAAATACATTCTGCAGACTGTGACAGAAGTTTTCTAAATTTTTTAGCTGTTATTTTCCAAAGGGGGACAAAAGATACCAGAGGGACAGTCAAACTCATAGATCGAAAACAAATAGACAACGCCATGGCCAAAAATAAAAAGACACACAAAACAAATAATAGTACAGATGACACAACATAGAAAACCAAAGACTAAGCAACACGAGCCCCACCAAAAACTGGGGGTGATCTCAGGTGCTCCGGAAGGATAAGCAGATCCTGCTCCACATGTGGCACCCGTCGTGTTGCTTATGTTGTTACAAATCCGGTAAATAGTCTCATTCGGTAAGTCACATTCGTGAAAAGGGAAGGGTATTGTAGTTACGACATAAGGAACATATCCGATATCATCTGTGAAACGGTTATTCCATAACGGTCAACCAACTCGTGATGGCGTCCGTAAAATTTACGAAGGGATGATTTCAACTTCACCATTTGGAACTCTTGGCTTAATAGCTTCCTTGTCAGCAGCAATCCTCTATCAAGGAAATCATGATAGGAAACACAAGCCCGGGAATATCGTATCAATTGGGAGATATATACTCCGTATGCAGGCGCTGCTGGAATGTTGCTACATAGAAATGGAAAGTTCACAATTGGAAAGCTGAAATCACCTCTTTTGTCGTAAAGTTTTGTTTTCAACCGACCCTCATTGTCAATTTCTAGATGTAAGTCAAGATATGAGGCAGACTTAACTGTATCTGTAGTATCCTTTATCTCTAGTTCGATGGGATAGATTCGTTCAACATAGTCACCAAATTTTGTATTATTTAGTGAAGTTACTCAAATCAGCAGATTTATTTCAATAACTTGACCTCATATTTACATAGGTCTGCTGGAGTTTACAATAGCTACCAATTTTTGAAAAAGTTCCTGTTAAAAGACAAACGATTTTTGATTATTATTTCTACTAAGATTATGTGTAGTCTGCAACTGTAGTAATCGTACAAAAATGTCTATCTAGATGTAGACTAAATACGTATCTTTCAAATCCAAAAGCACACGAGAAAGAAGAACACAACTTGTGTTAGAATATTTAATCATAATTTTACATATAAATGAATAAATATATGAATCTACAAATTAATTACAGGTTTTTCATATTTACTGCATGATACACATGATGCAAAATTTTCACAAATCAGCATTTTTTTATTTGGCAGTAAGAAAATGCACTCAAAGAAATGTACAGCATAACTTTATGAACAAAACGTATGACAGCTGACTGAAAGCTCAATATTTGACCATGAACAGAACGTATGATAGCTGACTGAAGGCTTAATATTTGACCATCTGAGTGATAGAAAAAAAATCCCCTTTATAAAAATGGTTACATGACATGTTAATCTATAAGTTTTTATTTCTGTTTTTCTGTTTAAAAGGTCAAACAAAAACAACAATCCTTTTTAAGTCATTTAATCAATATCTTTGTAATTCAAATGTAATACATACAACTATGGTCAAATGGACTACATTATCCTTCATTGTTATTGTACATGTTAAAAATGGTTTGATTAGGAAACTATTTCCCATTTACAATCATGATGCAAAAACATTTAAACTAATTATGAAATAGAAATTTATTATGACTCAATTATAATATTAAGCAAATAACAATTTATTAGGCATATCTGACATTAATCTAGGAATGTATAACGCACAAACTGAATGAATAAATATCCAATTTCAAGGACATTTCCTACTTATTTTACTTGCTGATTCATTCTTCATTTATATGAATTTCCTATTGGAATGCATGATTATTTAATATAATATGTTCTGTTGAACTGAATGTTCTAAACTGAATAATCTTTCTCAGGTAAGTTGGTGGCTCCCCTTATCCATATGAAAAGGAAAAGGGTTTGAGTTCTAAAAAACAAGCTTAATACTGCCAAAGTTTTTATAGATTTGTCCTTTACAGAATATGGTGCTGATTGCAGACCTGGAGTAACTGTAGAAATAATTAAAACCTGGTAAAGACAGAGGACAATTTAAAGATTGACAATGTCAAAAAGCCTCTACAATGATAAACATCTCAGATCTAATTTTCTTCATATCTAAATCTAATTTTCAGTTATTAGAGCATGTTTAGAAAGAAGTGGTATTTATGAATTAAATTAATACTGTTTATTGTCTTTGAAATAGATTGGAAATTAACTGAAATTTACAAATTATTGTAGACAATATGGGGCATTTTCTTCAATTTTAAAAGAATTTTTATCTAGATTTCAGAAACCCAAGTCAACTATTATATCTTGGACGTAACATAAACACTTAAACTCATGTTTGAAAACAACACAATAAAGATCAAAACAGGAAACCTACAAAAATGTTTAATGTAATAATATGCATTGGGCTAATTCAAAGACATCATTTAATAAATCTTGCAAATCCCTCTGAAATATATACTTATATATTAAAAATAGATAAAATTTGATTTTTTTTATTTTCAAATGCTTTGTCTTGGACTTCTCTATTCCAAATTTAAACTCTATTGGAAATATATGTATCCCTTTTTCCAATAAATATTTTTTTTAGAAAGTTCTTGAGTGACACAATGAATCAATTGCAAAACCATTATCTTTTTTTATTTCTGAATATTTTGTGGTAATTAAAGAACTATAACAACATAACTGCTATCTTACAACAATGTTTTACCAAGAAATATATTCATGACAAATAACTTTTAAGTACATGTGACTGTCAAATGTTTTTATTTTCCTTTGTCGTTTAAAGTTGTACTTTAAAATCAATTTTCTAATATGAAAGGGAAAAAAGAAAGAAATGAAAATTCCCTTTAATATCAGTTGAACACTAGTTATACATTCTCTTATGTTATTTTTACTGAAGTAGGAAATTTTACATTGTTATTTTAATTGAATGTAAACAAAGGGAAGTAACTAAGAAATTATGTCTTTCTCAACCAATAAATTCGTATTGCGAATATTAAATAAAGGCAACAGTAGTATACCGCTGTTCGAAATTCATAAATCGATTGAGAAAAAAAAACCCGGGTTACAAACTAAAACTGAGGGAAACACATCATAAAACAGATCATTTGAAGATTCCATATCGTATAATATGTTTCCCTTCAATAATTGATATTGTTTCTAATTACACAAAGATAGAGCTATATGAAAAGCCTACTTGACTGACATTTGTCCATATCTGATGGTAAAACATTGACCAAGCAATACTAAACATCTATGTAATACTGTCAAAGCTTCATTTCAAGCAAAATTAACATCATAAATAACATTACATCTACATAAACTCATTACTTTTTGTACAGTTGTACTGGTTTATATTACAATTGTTCATAAATACTCACAAATATCAACAAAAGTCATTAATCCCTTACCTATCTTTTAACAAAATATTTGAAAAAAAACAAATTATCTCCCATTAGCTGTAAAGAATATAGAGGGAACATATAAATTGTCTCCCCTTTACAATATGGGTAAAGGAATTAATGTTGCTTATATTTTCATATTTGCAAACTTAGTTTTCTCATGATTTATAAAGATAAAAACAATAAAAAACACAGATCTCTTTTATCAAAATTTGTTTTTAGACTGACCTCATTAGTTATAAATTAAACAATAATTGACCAGAAACATTACTTATACTTTCTTATATTAGAAAAATGTTCAAGCTTTCCGGGGAAGCCTCTAAATAATATCAGCAGAAATGGCTTAGTCCATGTTTTTTATAGGAACTCAAAAAGTCTATCGTATCCAAAAGTAAAAAGGCAGGTACACAATTTAATTCAATGTAGAAGAATATGTTCAAGTTGGAATTATATAGGCAGAAAAGGTTTAGACCCCAAAAATATCTAAGATCAAAGATCAAAATAATGGATATACAACTTCATGATCTGTAGTTGACGATGAGGATGACAAGGACACTGCATGAAGACAGAAAGGATCCCTATGTGTTGCTACCAACAGCAGGATGTAGTAGGGTACCCCAAAAACTGTGAGTTGACCAGACATATTACTAATGTTACTTTACATATGTAAATATAAAAAGGTAATTTTACATCGGAATTTTGACTTTCATGTATTGAAATGAGGCGAATAAACATTTTGCTTTTGCTAGATTTAAATTGAGAAGAAAAAGCTAAAAGCACGATAGAAAGCAAAATTTAAAATATATGCAGCAAAGCTGACTAGTTGCAGACTGTCAGAAACAATGTATATAGTAATACGCTACATTTTCTTCAGTATATTTGACAACTGACAGTTGTTCGTAAAAGTTTAAGAATATATTGACACATGATTTCAGTACTGCAAAAAAAGTAATGTTAATCATAAAAGATGATGTTATCACTTTACAGAAACAACCTTCAAATTGCCTCTTTTTTGACATTATCATCTGTTTCTGTTTGTTTTAAAGAAACTTTGATATTTTCACATAGATTACGACATGATTGTACAAAAATATTAATTCAATCCTAAATATCCTTTTCTGTTGACTTTCATTTGAAGTTGGAATCAAAATTCATTCCCTGTCTTTTGGCCACCCAAGCGGTGAATACATCTCTGAAAAACAAAGAAAGATTTTTATAATCAAATTATCATACCGGTAATATAATATCAAAATTGTGTGTTCCGTGAAGTTGTTTGAAGTCAAAAACACAGCTAAAGATTCAGGTTTCTGTTGGTTCTGAGAGTTGTTAACATAATTTATGATGTCACAACTACAGAACTACAGTACACATTTTTTGATGCTTGCAAAATATCTGAAACAGATACCATTCTGTAGGTCACATTCGAAAAAAGGAGACGGAATTGTAGTTACGACATTAGGAACATATCCGATATCATCTGTGAAACGGATATTCCATAACGGACAACCAACTCGTTATGGCGTCCGTAAAACAACCGAAGGGATAATTTCAACCACACCACTTGGAACTCTTTATGAAATAGCTTCCTTGTGAGCAGGAAACTTCTACCAAGGAAATTATGACAGGAAATACAAGCCCTGAATATCGTGTCAACTGGGAGATATATACTCCGTATGCAGGCGTTGTTGGGATGTTGCTACATAGAAATGGAAAGTTCTCAATTGGGAAGCTGAAATCATCTCTTTTGTCTCTGTTTTGTTTTCAACTGATCCTCATTGTCAATTTCTAAATATAAGACAAAATACGAGGCAGACTTAACTGTATCTGTTGTATCCTTTATATCTCAAGTTCGATAGGATAGATGCGTTCAACATAGTCACCAAATTTTGAATTATCTAGTGAGAGAACATCATCTATATAGCGGGAAGTAAAGTTAAAGGATACTGTTGACGTCTTCACTTTCTTCCTAAGAAGTTCATGTATGAAGTCAGCCTCATGTGAATAAAGGAATAAGTTGGCAAGAAGAAGGGCAGAGTTTGTTCCTATGGGAATGCCAATTGTTTGTTGAAAAAAACACGTCCTCAAAACGTAACAAATATGTTGTCAAGCAACAAAAGTCTCTGACAATGTTCTTGATGTAAAAAGGTACATTTTGCAGGGATGATCAACATACACATACATAATAACTGTATTTGGACTTGAACATATAACATGAATTAGATATCATTCCGTCATGTTAGACCATACAAATCAAATCTTAAAGTTATGAAATTTTGAGTAGCAGATTACAAGTAATAGGTGAAAGCAAAATAGTTTTCATTACTCCAACAGTTTTAGATATATAAAAGTCAAATAAACAAACAGTCCAAATTCGAAACACGTTATTTGAAAGCATACTATATTTTAAACTATCAAGGCTGTACGTTATCTTTGTGTCTATATCAATTTTGTCTAAATAAAGAAAATTGTGTAAACATGTTTCACAATCTGACTATTAATATATTATATGATCATAACAAAGACATTCTAGTTTTGATAACATAATGGCATTTTCTACTTCCACACTAAAAGCGCAGACTATATCAGTTTGTCAATTTTGTGAGGAATTTTCTGAAATTAAATGGAAGTGTATCAACTGTGATTTATACTTATGTCAACTTTGTACTGCCAGAATTCACTCCAAAAGTAAATCATCCACTGAACATGAAATAATCAATCTGAAGGACTGTGGAAGTGAAGTTGCTATAGACACCACTCGCAAAGTCGACTTGAAAAAAATGACGTGTGCACAACATAGTAATGAGAAGTGTGTATTACATTGTAAAAACTGCAATATGCCCGTGTGTTGTGACTGCTTGATTGGAGATCACCACAACCATGAGTACAGTAAACTGGACAAAGTTTACAAGGACAAACTCGCAGATATAAGGGATATAAAACGCAAAATTGAATCAGACATTCCTTTTTTTGAGGAACAAGGAGAGAACCTGCAACACATATTGTCTGAAGAGAATAAACAATTTACAGATAGTAAAGACAAAATTATAGAAATCAGGGAAAACATTATAAAATATGCTGATTTCCTTTTATCAAAATTGGATAAATTAAGGAAACCAAGAGAGGACCTTATTAAAAAAGAACTAGATTATGTTAGACAAAGAAAAGATGGACTAGAGAAGAGGAAGACTCAACTAGATCAAACACTGGGTTCCTCATCTGCCTCTGATATTTTTGTTACCAGTCTTTTTCTAGATAAAAGTATGCAAGATAAAACTGTTAATCGTGTAGAATTTAAACATAGAACATTCACACCAGGAAAACTTTCAAATCAACCCATCAGTGATCTCTTTGGATCTGTTAATGAAGTTTCTGATATTAAAATTTTTCAAACTACAACACCGAGTTCGAGCATAGTATAAAATTCATAAAATGTGATGGCAATTTAGCGTTTATGGGAATATCCTGGGGTGATGTCCTACAGAAAGTTACATTAGAGAAGGACAGAATCCAGTGCAGTGACTTGGAAATAACCCTCTCGGTGTTTGACATGGCTATGATGAACAATGGAAACTTACTCGTATCATTAGTAAAAACAGATTTACAGCTTTATACCACAGATAATCAAGTTAAGACATTTGGGACGGTTTCTCCTTTATATACATTAGGTGTGCATGTAAATAAGCAAAATGAAATATTTCTGGGGTTAAGTGAATCAGAATACAATACAATTGGTAATGACAGTGTGAGAAGAGTTGTATTAATGGATCACAATGGAGATATTAAACAATGTTTCGAGTATGACGGAGATAATCAAAGACTGTTTACATGGCCTTGCAGAGTCTGTTCTAACAACGAATATATCTTTGTTGTAGATCTCTTACACGATGGGTGATAATTACTGCCATATTTCTGACTTGGTACAGGACATTTTGAGAAAGAAAGGTGGGTTGAACCTGGTTTTATGGCTAGCCAAGCCTCCCGCTTATATGGCAATGTTAAAAATACCGCTAAAATTACAACATAACGTGACAGGAATACAGTAAAAATAAACGAAAGAACACTCAGGACAGAGAAATACATGAATAAATAATATTATAGTACATTACAGCATGTAAACCACACAATAACAACGGACACCACCTTCCATGAACTTACGACAGTACACCAGAACACCACAATATAATTATGAACTCATATATGTGCATTTATGTAATCAGTATCTTTCATAGATTTGATATCCAGTAGTTGAAATGGTAAAAAATTATCTCTTTGGTGTATCCATGGCAACAACCTGCATGTATTTGCTATAAAATATTGCAAAAAGGGGGGTGGGTGGGTAAAGATGTCACATATTTCCCCAAAAATTAGACACAAGTAGAATTTCAATACCTTGGAGTGATACCTTTTCGGCAATTGTTTACATGTATCTATCTATAGATCAAATAAAAATCATTTGTCTTTCGTCTCATTTTTTTTAATTGCGTCAAACAGTTCGTGTGAAAAAAGTGTTTGTAAACAGTTCACAAATTTCTTGACCTGTGGTTGGTCTGGCTATGAAAATACGGGCAGTCAAACATAAAATAGCCCATAAAACATGTAAAAATAAACTTGATGTACTTATAAACCCACTTTGAAGGCTAAATTAGTCATCAGCTGTCTAAAAATGAATTTGATTGCACAATATCTTTCATATTTGAAAAATCCACCGGGCCTAAAATGCTAAACTATACTCCTAACTGTGTATTTCTACCTTAAAAGAAAAACCGATATGGTTAAAAATACAAATAATTACACCATTAATAATACAATCCCATAATCATATTCTATTTTTAGAAATTTACTTGTGATAAAATAAACGTCACAAAACATATGTCATGTTTTATGGCGTTGATACATTCGTGTGACGCACAGTTCATAATTATATTGTGGTGTTCTGGTGTACTATCGTAAGTTCATGGAAGGTGGTGTCCGTTGTTATTGTGTGGTTTACATGCTGTAATGTACTATAATATTATTTATTCATGTATTTCTCTGTCCTGAGTGTTCTTTCGTTTATTTTTACTGTATTCCTGTCACGTTATGTTGTAATTTTAGCGGTATTTTTAACAGGGTGGTGGTGATAGATAAAGTAGGACAACTCCAATGGAATTATAATGGAGCTTTTGATAAGTTGTACCCAAGTGATATAGCAGTAACATCTACTGAAATGGTTATTGTAAATGACTGTAACAATCATGATCTACATATATTAAGCCTTACTGGAGAGGTTATAATATGTAAGAAAATCTCAGAGCTAGGTATATACTGCCCTTACAGTCTTAGTATTGACGATGATGACAAACTCTGGATTGGGACTTGGGACTCTAAATCAAAGATCCATGCGTTAAGGCTAACATAATGTTGGTCATATAAAAATTTTAACAATAAAAATGTACAGTATAATAATGTTTCCTTGTATTATTTATGTTTTAAAACACCAACTTAGAACATCTGAAAAACCCCGAAAGAGAAGCTTGCTTTTCAAATAGTATTTTTCTTCTATTTATTAATTTGATTTCCGTTATAACCTAATAGTAGATAATTTAAATTGTAATTACTGAATAGATGTATTCGGCAAACCCTTTTGGAATGTTTTATCCTCAGTGTTCTACAACTTCGTACTTTATTTGGCCTTTTAATTTTTTTGAATCAAGCATCACTGATCAGTTTTTTTGTAGACGAAACATGCGTCTTGCATACAAAATCTGGTATCTGTGTTGAGATTTTGTTTATAGACAGACTAGTAATTTGAATACATAAAATACATCATTCTCTTACATATTAATTGTGGCAATCAACATATGATTATAGTTCTATATTTCTTTTTCGACGAACAGAGGAAAAGAGTCTACACTAAAGGTAAAATTTGCGCAAAATAAACCCAACATACAACTGGGGTTTTAGTTCTTGAAATCGGAAACAGCTCGAGAGAGAGAAATGAAAAAAAGACGGAAGTATCAAGTGGACGCTCAAAACATATAAGTAGAAAAAACGCCATGGAAAATTTAAAGTAATAAATAAACAGGTTTTCCCCCAGACTTAAAATGTGCTGTACCAAGTCAGGAATAAAGCAGTTGTTATCAAATAGTTCGTTTCTATGTATGTTGGCGTTTGTTTTTGTTGCACTTCAGTGTATCTGTTGTTCAGTTGTTTTCCTCTTATAGTTGATGTGTTTCCCTCGGTTTTAGTTTGTAACCCGGATTTGTGTTCTCTCAATCGATTTATGACTTTTGAACAGCGGTATACTACTGTTACCTTTATTAAACAACGATCAGTACACATACAACAGATTTGTGAAAATATACCATAAACTGTCTGGGAAAAGTATGACCTTGTGCAATGCCAACATAGAATTATCGCCAGGATGTAGGACCATGAGTGGTCATTTCTGTATAGCAACACATATTGAGTTTTGTTTTAATTTGTTTCAATAAACACAATGTTAGTACCGGTCAAGGACAATATTCATAGATATTACTACATTGTTGAAATGATTACCTTTCAGAATAAGTTTATTCAAAGAACAAATAAGTTAAATGGATCAAATCTAAGTTAATGGGTGCTATAAACAACATCACCGTTGCATTTGGATATGACATCCCGTTTGTAATAAGGTACAGACTTTTCTTCCTTTGCTGTTAACCTTGTATTTATCAATTTATCAAAAGTTTAATTTTTTTGTGGTAACGAAATCCATGACTAGATGATTTATCCGTTATACATAGAATACGTTCATTGAAATCTAAAACATCACTACATACATGGACTTGGCAAATGAGCTAGGAAAAATACACACAGTAAAAAGAATATAAAGGAACATCACTGTCCTAACAAATTAAAACAATTAACAAGAGAGAACCAAAACAAATTTCCACATGTAATTTTATACAAATTAAAGGAGATTTGGGGTAAACGTTAATGAGGCCCTTCATGGGGGTGTCCAA
Organism: Mytilus californianus; assembly: GCF_021869535.1. Lineage (NCBI taxonomy): Eukaryota > Metazoa > Mollusca > Bivalvia > Mytilida > Mytilidae > Mytilus > Mytilus californianus. The sequence continues at coordinate 9,167,896 of NW_026262701.1, read as the reverse complement.
GTAAATACATAATCACAAATTTGTTGCCAATATAATCACATAATCATTAACTATTTTTCTAAACAAGATAATCAAATAATCAATTAATCATAAAATATTTGGTCTGGTAATCAAATAATCACTATAAAAAAGCACATACTCATAAACCCCATGAGGAGGCTCGTTAATGACACAGCAACAAAAAGACAAGAGTAACAAAAAGATTTCTAGAGGGCACACACAGTCTTCAATAATAAAGTAGGTGTCTATACAATATGTCAATATCTAAATCGTCAGGAGATTATGAAACATTTAACTATACCGCTGTTGGTGGGATATTAGTCTCCGAGGATATCAACAGCTCAGAGGTCAGTGTTTCGATACTGACATGATTTATAACATTCCTTTCTTAAACTTTCCGTTTATATATTTAGAAATTATAATGAAACTTAGGTTCCTACTCCCGTCAGCAAAGTTGACCCTTGATGGTTTTGGCTATTATTTGAACGTCCCTTTCGGTCATAAAGCTTTTCACGTGTTTCGGTACTAATACATCCGTGGCTTTAAGCGTTCACAATGAAGGTAAATCCAGATATAGAGGAGAGAACGACGGACTTGTGATTATTTTTTTTTTAATCTCTTCTTCCGTAAATGACATAAAGGTACATGTGGGATTCCCAGTTGTGCTGTGAATTCTTAGTTCTTTATTGCTCTCAAGGAAAATTAAAATTTATATCACGACTAGTGGTATTTAATTTATACCATATTATGGCTAATCAAAGTCAATGCTCTCTGTAAATATACTCATCATAACTTAGAAGGTGATTCTTTCATTATTTGACCTTATTTAAGAATAAAGCATAATATCAAATTTATTTTAAAAGACATCTAAATATGGCGAGATTGATAACCAATGCGTTATTCATATTTATTTTTGAACTTTATCATTTCATTTAAGTTCAGTACAAAGGTTCTGCGGTTTGCATGTTGTGTCGACTATTATATTATTTGTTTGTGCGTTTCTCTGTGATGAGTGTTCTTGCGTGTGTTTCTGCTGTATTTCCACGTAGTGTTGTCATTTTATCAATATTTGTTAACATTGCCATTGCTATAACCGGTATACTACTGTTGCCTTTATTTAGTAGTTTTAGGCCATACAACTTAAATCTTAAGTTAAACATTTTTAGTGGCAAATTGATAGGGGTAGGCAATATGTATGCCCCATCATGAAAACTAGTCATAAATTAACATTACAGTAAAATGACTTGAGTGTGTAGGTAAAGGTAATATCTTTGGTTAACTTGCTTGCTAGCTGAACCGGGAAGTCGTTATTAGGTTAGATATACTACCCTCCTTTGAGAGTAGACTTGTCCGACAGATAACCAACAATCGCAATACTTTGAATTAACTATTTTTGGTTTCAAAGTCAATGGAACATTATCAGAAGGCGGGCCAAATAATATTCATGGAAATGAGACACATCACCGCTAATAGAACTGCAAACCAAACATCATTGACTTAATACATGTTTTAACATTAGGTGTTCCTTTAAAATCCACCTAATCACAATCTGAAAAATGATTGACACGTTAACACCGGACATAGGAGACATTGTATTCGCTTTCACGACTTCGTTACAAACTGTTCAAATTAGAACAGATGAAAGAGGAACATATATCTATCATGGCTTTACGTTATCCATGATATCTAAGTCCAAAGTTGGCTAAATCAGAGGTAAATTGGAATATTTGTTTTTTTTCATAATCTGACTATTAATGTACATTATGTTTATTAAATCAACATGCACTTAGCCATTTTTTTTTATCACATTATGGCCTTTTCTACTTCCACATTAAATTCACAGAATATCTCTTTCTGTCAATTCTGTGAGGAATTGTCTAACATTAAATGGAAGTGTAAAAAAGAGGGACAGTCAAACTCATAGATCGAAAACAAACTGACAAAGCCATGGCCAAAAATAAAAAGACAAACAGACAAATAATAGTACAGATGACACAATATAGAAAACTAAAGACTAAGCAACACGAACCCCACCAAAAACTGGGGGTGATCTCAGGTGCTCCGGAAGGGTAAGCAGATCCGGCTCCACATGTGGCACCCGTCGTGTTGCTTATGTTATTAAAAATCCGGTAAATAGTCTAATTCGGTAGGTCACATTCGTGAAAAGGGAAGGGTATTGTAGTTACGACATAAGGAACATATCCGATATCATCTGTGAAACGGTTATTCCATAACGGTCAACCAACTCGTGATGGCGTCCGTAAAATTTACGAAGGGATGATTTCAACTTCACCATTTGGAACTCTTGGCTTAATAGCTTCCTTGTCAGCAGCAATCCTCTATCAAGGAAATCATGATAGGAAACACAAGCCCGGGAATATCGTATCAATTGGGAGATATATACTCCGTATGCAGGCGCTGCTGGAATGTTGCTACATAGAAATGGAAAGTTCACAATTGGGAAGCTGAAATCATCTCTTTTGTCGTAAAGTTTTGTTTTCAACCGACCCTCATTGTCAATTTCTAGATGTAAGTCAAGATATGCGGCAGACTTAACTGTATCTGTAGTATCCTTTATCTCTAGTTCGATGGGATAGATTCCTTCAACATAGTCACCAAATTTTATATTATTTAGTGAGAGAACATCATCTATATAGCGGAACGTAGAGTTAAAGGATATTGCTAACTTCTTATCTTTCTTCTTAAGAAGTTCCAGTATGAAGTCAGCCTCATAATAATAAAGAAACAAGTCAACAAGAAGAGGGGCACAATTGGTTCCCATTGGAATTCCGACAGTCTGTTGAAAAACACGTCCTCCAAACGTAACAAATATGTTGTCAATCAAGAAATCAAGCATCTTGATAATGTCAGTTTCAGAGAATTTTTTGTTTGAATCAGAGTGATTCTTTACACAGTAGGATTTATCCCTTCCCAAGACAGGATACTTGTATCTACGTTCGCCATTCTTTTTAATGAAACAAATTATACCACCTCTTTCAATTTGTCTTTTAGTTTGGAATGGGGAATACTTGTGTAAAGTGTAGAAAAGTCAAATGTTTTAATACTATTGCAAGATGAGAGAGTCTTAGATTGTATGTACTCTAAAAGATCTTTGGGATTTTTTAGTATCCACATCTGATTCACGCCACTGTTAAACTGTTACTTGTTCTTATGTCAACTATGTCATTCACGGATTCATTCAAAAAGTAAATCATCCACTGACCATGAAGTTATCGAAATGAAGGACTGTGGACGTGAAGTTGCCATAGAAACCACTCTCAAATTCGACTTAACCAGAATGACTTGTGCACAACATAGTGACGAAAAGTGTTTATTACACTGTAAAATACATGCCAGTGGGTTCTGACTGCTTGATTGGAGATCACCAAAACCATAAATACAGTAAACTGGACATAGTTTACAAGAAAAAACTCAAAGTTATAAGGGATGTAAAATGCAAAATTGAATCAGACATATTTTTTTTAAGAAACAAGGAGAGAACCTGCAACACATATTGTCTGAAGAGAATAAACAATTTACAGAAAATAGAGATAAAATTATAGAATTCAGAGATGGATAATTATACAACATGCTGACATCCTATTATCTAAGTTAGGTAAATTAAGAAAACCAAGAGAGGACCTTATTAAAAAAGAACTAGATTCTGTTACACAAAGAAAAGATGGACTAGAGAAGAGAAAAACTCAACTAGACCAAACACTGGGTTCCTTGTCTGCCTCTGATATTTTTGTTACAATTAGTTCGATAGATAAAACAATGCCAGATAAAACTGTTACATATGTAGAGGTAAAACAAACACAATACGTACCAGGAAAACTTTCGAATCAATCAATCAGTGATTTATTCGGGTCTGTTTATGAATTTCAAAATATTAAAATTGCTAAAACTTACAAATCTGAGTTAAAATGTACAAAATGTGTAACATACATTGGAAGTCATAAGCACGATTTCTTAACATTAGATGAAAGCATTATCAAGGTTAGGGTCTAACGGGTAGGGCGAAATGACAATGATTGCCAATGAAAAATTACTTCTATCATCAGGGAAAAAACCGATTTAAAACTTTATGTCAAATATGGTCTAATAGAGAAATGTAGATCATTTCCTCCTTTGTATACATAAGCTGTTCATATTAATAATATTTGTCATACAAGCTAAAAGGTATCGTTTACATATATCATACATCTTTTTTTAAACCCCCGTCTATATAAATAAACATTTACGATATATTATGTTGCTGATTTGTTTTATTCATATTTAAAAACAAATCGCAAAGATCACAGCTTTGATTCAAATCTTGTCTATTTATTTAGAACTACAAAGGATGTGATTATCCCTCTGTTTGAGGTGCCTACTATTTTTTTTACGTTTTTGGAGTTACTGGTCGTCAGTTAATGCATAACTTTCCTATAGCCCTCATCTCCGTTTTTTGATTACAATACAAAATATAACATTTGATTTGCAACTGTTTTGATTAGACGAAACGCGCGTCTGGAGTACTAAATTATAAGCCAGGTATCTTTGACGAGTTTTTGATTACATATATAGCAAATGTGACAATAGCTTAGGTTCAGATTGTAGTGTTTGAAGTATGAATGCTTCAAAGCGAAAATTACATAAATGAATGTTTCATTCGACAATATTTCCGCAATTATCACATCATAATCTTTGATTTTGCATTTAAATGTCAAGTGGCATTAGAAGACATCTTCAAATATCAATTTATTTAAAAAATTGAAAACAACATGTTTAATAATTTCATGCGTCCGAAGCGCTTTTCTGGATTTACCTTCATCAGGAACGTTCAAAGCCAAACATCTAAAATCCGAGGGATGTATAAATACACAGTTGAAGAGCTATATGACAAAAATACCTAAAAGAAATAGCCAAATTCATCTAAGGTCAACTTTGCCTGAGGGAGTTGAAACCTTAGTTTCTTTATAATTTCAAAATTTAACAACGGACAATTTTAGAAAGGTTTGTTATAAATCGACAATATTAAAAAGTCTGGTTTAAATCTGCTAAGATTCAAATCAAACCCTCTTAAACAGGATAAATTTGAAGGCGAGCACATATAAAAATTGATGATACCAGAAAATGATAGGTTTAAATAAACTCATCTTACATGCCAGATTGAAATTTTGTACGCCAGACGCGCGTTTCGTCTACAAAAGACATATCATGGTTATATTTTAAATACTAGTATATTTTCTCCCTAATTATTGTTTTTAACTACCCTTGGTACTCTTTTTTTTATTAATTTTTTAAATGTTCCACAGCAGACATTCAACCACACTGAGATGAAATTATAACAGAGGTCCACTGTTTCCAGCCTATGCCTTTTGGTCTGTGGTATTCATCTATTAATAGCTATAACATCAAGTGACCCTACTTAATTCAAAGTAGATCAATAAGAACAAATCTCAAAACTGATCAGTTATTACTTATCTTTAATATGAACAACTTCTGTATACTCATGGTAGAATACTCTGGGAGGTTATAGCAAGTCTTCAAAATTGTTATTTGCTACTTCTATGCTAAACATGCAATATTTTAAAGTTATAGCAAAGACCAGTCAACTCTATGTCAACATCAGTGTAAGTCTAGTAGGCTTCATATACATATCATTGCCAAGAATATGTATGCAATAGCTTACAGTGGGTATAAAACACCCACCAGAGGATACTAGCTAAAAAGCTGACATGAAAATCGGCGATAGGCAGAAATTTCCAAATATTAACTTTTAAAAATCTTTTAAATAATGGTTATTAGGTCAACAGAACTTTAGATACAATGAATCTCGTATGCGATTTGCAAGTTCTGTTTAGAAAATCCATACTCAATGTCAGCAAGGGCCTGGGGTATGATAATGGTTAAGATTGATTGATTGATATTTAGTGTTTAATGCTCATTTCAGCACTATTGGCTATTTCGTGGTAACCAGTTTTTATAAGGGGATTAAGTGGGGGTGCTTCTAGAGAAACTTCAGCGGGAAATCTTACAATCCTAGTCAATTAAGGTTAGAGACGAACACTCATTCAACGTGTTGGGTTCGAACTCACAATTTCAGTGTTGACAGACTAGTGATGTAGTAGACCATTCGGCCACCGAGATCACTATAATGGTTAAGATAACTGTCAAACTGAAAGGTTGATAATAGTGGAAAAACAATCGTTTTCATTTCAAGCCAATAAGCCACAATTAGGGTAAACACTGGTCATCTGAGGAGGAAACTCAGATTTTCCAGGCAATGTTGATTGGACAAATATATTCTAAAAGTCAGCTAAATATTTACATGGACTGAGACTGCTAGAATATAGTGTTATAGTAATGGACACCGTTTGGTCAGTACCACGGCTTTCATTCGGTATATCGAGAAAAATTATCGTGAAAGAATAAGTAACGGTGGTCAAGTATTGCGATTGGATCGTGAAGGAAATCTTATCGAGAAAACACATGCAACGTCATTGAATAATCTAATTTTATCAATTATAATGACAAATATTGGAAAAATAAAACTGTCTGTCAAAATGGTTCAACATAATGATCAGTATCCGAAAAAAATCAGGGCTTAAAAGTAAACAGTTTTTACAAAACTACAAAAGGCAGATTGCTCTTCGAAATTTCAGAGAAATAAAAATGTAAACAAACATGGTTTTTTTTTCAAATTTTAAATGCATAAACTACTTTTCTCTTGAATATTACTGTTTAAAATTATTCTTAAAGTTATTTTGATTTAGTTTAATCAGAAACTTTGCAAAAACGGTAATATTTGTAAAAATTTTATATTTCGGATCGTGAAAGATCGGGTACCGCATTTTGATGATCGTGAAAAGGATCGTGAAAGATCTGTTGTCGATATATCAAAATATTGGATTTGCATGACTTATTCCGCTTCACTTTTGTTTGTGAATAGGGCTATGATGGTTCAATGCCATTGGATCTAATTATTTGATATTATCACACCGACTAGTTTTCTTCTAACAATATAAGTCCGTCGTCCGTCCTGCATAAAATTGTGTCGTTTGAAAAGTTAAGATTGTCTTATCTGAATTCCATTAATTTTTATGCATATTCATATCTGTTAAACGAAGATCCTTGTTGATTTTTGTAAAGATTGGGGAAAACTTTGTTTAAAAAAAAAGCAGGAAAACAACTGCCATATTCCTGACTTAGCACAGGCATTTTCCTAAGAAAATGGTGGTTTAAATCTGGTTTTCTAGCTAGCTAATACGCCCACTTGTATGACAGTTGTTTAATGTTCCGTAATATTGTCAAATTGGGCAAGGGACCCACACAGACATAATTGGTTAACGTGGCTATATCTGGGATCCAGCAGCCAAAATTAGAATTCAGTCAGTACAGTAAAGCATAATTACGGAGCCCGTTAAGTGCCAAGTAAATAGAAATATTTTCGTTTCCCGCGGAGATTCAATCTGGTGCGCACGACTTTCATACTGGCGCGGAAGACTTTCAAAATGGTGCGCACGACTATAAAACTCGTGATCATGACTTTCAAAAATGAAATGGTGCGCGCAACTTTTCAGCTCGTTCGCACGATTTTTCAAACTAGTGCGCACCATATTAAATCTACAACTAAAATATTTCTATTTACTTGGCACTTTAGGGGCTCCTTACATAGTGACATATACACTTCCCGATAAAATACAATAAAAGTAAAATTTAAATACAAGTGTATACAAAATGAAACAACACTATAAAAACCTCATGTGTCCGAATCGCATCTCTGGACCCACCCACACAAGGAACTCCAAAAGTCAAAAACCTTAAAGCTGGATGCACATATACGGAACCACGTCAAGATACATACGATCAAATGGAACATATTAGTACAAAAACAAATAAATGGAAAACTGTAAAGTAGATAAAATGCTACATAGAGTCAGCACATAGAATCTATAACTCAAGACCATTCTGTATTATTTGTTAAGTAGACGCTGAATATCATTTTATTATGTTTTGGTACTTTCAAAAAAAAGGACGAGATGTTCTTTCACAAAACTCAATATTTTTTTTGCTAAAGGCACTCATAACGTTTTAAAAACTCGGAGTAGTAGCTGTAAGCTCCTGAAAATCGTATGAGTTGAGAAATGTATACTCTATACGCATATGAAGTTGGTAAGCCGGTGCTAAGGTGAGGAAAATTGATAATTTCAAAATTGAATCATCTCGTTTGTCATAGACTCTGGTATTGAGATGACCGTTGTAGTCAAATTCGGGATATATGTCTAAAAAATGAGGTCGAGGAAGCAATCTATATGCTGTCTATATTCTCTAGTTCGTGACTAATGGGACCCAATTAGAAAAGTTTGTATTGTTAATGGAAAGAACATCTTCAATACACCTGTATGTAAAATGAAATATTATAGCTGCTTTGATCTAACCCTTACGAAAACAAAAACGTACACATGAAGACATTTCCAGGGGAAGACCACAAGACACCCTCTCGCTTCACTCATTTGTGGATGCATTACGTATTATATATACAAAGATATTTACTTTTCGACAATTTGCGCTCCTGAAGGTCTTATTATCTTGGATGCCTAGTTACATTTAGCATTGTCTCTAAATGAAAACAGGTCTAAATATGGGTAAATATATATTTACCCATATTTATGTATTTATATAGATATCACCAAAACAAATTAAAGAATTAATTTACGTTCTAAGTAAGTAATTACACGCTTCAACCAATTACAAGTATATCAATGTTTGGTAAAATAAATGCTGTTTTCTGATCATTAAGTCTGGTCACGCCTAGTCTTTCACGATCAAAATAATGCGTTGAATTTTTATTAAAAATCAACAAACATATACTTTTTCAAAAACAATATGAACTTTTTCAAGTAATAACATACTTTTATTTTACTGGACTATCTGACACAATAAAGATTAAATTTCAAATATATCATGATATATTGGAATGTGACCATTATAGACACAAAACGTGATTTTTTCTTAATGATTGTCATAGGATTGTGTGTCGCCTTTTGTGTATTCTTAAAAAGTACTGCATTTTGCTCTAACTTAGTGCACATTGTTATTAAGGAAGTTGAGTCATTTTGACAGACATAATTTTTTTTCTGATTTTTTCCACCTTTTTGAAAATACAGCAGATTTTTCACCGATTTTGAAGTAGAATTACACTTAATTTCATTCACGATCCGATACCAGATCTTTCACGATCCGATCGCAATGCTTGACCACCGTTAGTTATTCTTTCACGATCATTTCTCTCGACATACCGCATGACACCTGTGAGTATGGAGATGAATAACGAACTTTAAATAGACTAGCCAATTTAAAGGCACCAGGTGATGAGAAATGCTCACTTGTCGTTTATCGTCAGATCTTCCAAATTTGTGTTTTTTTCTCTCATCCATAGACATGAATGAACCTGGAAATACCTGGAAATCGAAGCCTTGTGATTGTTTACATGATAAGGTTCGAAAGAACCAAGATATTTATGTTTAAAGCAATCTAATGGATGAGAACAGCTCATACAATTTTCGGACTTTTTTAATCCATGTAAATTTGTTAAATCAATGGCCTAGGAAAAGAATCAATTTCAAAAGAACGAGGCTGGAAGGAAAGAATTCCATTTGAACCCCCCTGGTTGACAGAAAAGCAAAATACACAAGTAACGATGGTTCAAATGGAAATCTTGCAGGCTGGACAGCTTCAACATTCTAAAATCTGTTACTTTTAGTCTGGCACTCTTGTCAGTGTTATATTCTTAAGCACATCTTGCACAACAAATTATAAGCCTGGTATCTTTGATGCGTTTTTAAAACCACTAGGTGGATGCCACTGACGGTGGACGTTGCATTCCAAGGGTATCTACAGCCCAGTAGAAGGTACTTCTGTGTTGAAATTGAATATCAATGATACGGTCATTTTTTTGTAACTTTCTTGTCTATACATTTTGAATTATTCAAAACACTAAGGTTTTTCAACCTCCAGGTATAGATGGTCTTAGCTGTAGCACAACTTTTCAGATTATTTTGGTTTTCAATGCTCTTGAACTTCAAATTTGATTTGGTCTTCCAATGTTTTGATATAAGCGCCACTTATAAATCTTATGAAGACGAAATGCGTGTCTTGTGTACCAAATCATAAGCCTGGTATCTCTGATGAGATTTTACAGCAAAAACAATTCATGTGGGAAATATTTTTATGTCATGTCATATATATATAATCACAGACTGTTACAGAAGTTTTCCATTTTTTAGCTGTTATTTTCAAAGCTACTCAAATCAGCAGATTGATTTTAATAACTTTACCTCATATTTACATAGTTCTGTCGGAGTAATTTTGTTTACAATAGCAAATTTTTTTTTTTAAAGTTCCTTTCAAAAGGCAAATGATTTTTGATCTATTATCTCTACTAAGATTAATTTTTGTCTGAAGGAATGGTACAAACATATATATGTAGATCTAGACTAAATACTTATCTTTCAAATCCAAAAGTACATGAGAAAGAAAAACAAAACTTGCATTAGAATATTTAATCATGATTTTACATGTAAATGAATGAATATGTCAATCTTCAAATGTTTTACAGGTTTTCAACATATTAACTGCATGACATACATTATGCAAAATTTTCACAAATCAGCATTTTTTTATATGGCAGTAAGAAAAATGCACTCCCTCTTGTACTTCAGGAAAAAATTTAATGACAGCTGACTGAAAGCTCAATATTCGACCATCTGAAGTGATAGTTTTGATTTGTGTATTTCTGTTTAAAGGGCCCAACAAAAACAACAATCATTTCAAAGTCATTTAATCAATATCATTGCAATGTAAATGCAATACAACTTTGGTCATGTAAAATTCAAATAAACTACAAAATCCTTCATTATTACAAAAATCTTGTAAAATATGGTTTGAATAGAAAACTATTTATTTTTTACTTTGATGATGAAAAACTCATTTAAACTGACTATGAAATTAGAAATTTATTATGACTTAATTATAATATCAAGCAAATAATGAATTATTTGGCATATCTGACAACAATCTAGGAATGTATAATGCACAAACTGAATGAAAAATATCCAATTTCCAGGACATTCCATCCTAATTCTAGTTGCGGATTCATTTTTCTTTATATAAGAGTTTCCTATTGGAATGCATGATTATTGAATATAACATATTCTGGTGAACTGAATATTCTAAACCTAATAATCTAAAATGGACTTCTTGCTTTGTAAATTTGGTAGATCCCCTTATCCATATGAAAAGGAAAAGGGTTTGAGTACTAAAAATATTAGCATAATCCTGTTGAAGCTTATACTTTTGGTCTTTTACAGAATATGTTCCAAATGGCCGACCTGGAGTAAATTGCTAAATTAATTAAAAACTTGTCAAGACAAGGGACAATTTACAGCTTTGTATTGATACAAAAACTGTACAGTGATATACATCTCAGATCTTATTTTATTCATATGGTTAATCTAATTTTCAGTCATTACAGCATGGTTAGAAAGCAGTCATATTTATGAATTAAATTAATACTCTTTATTGTCTTAGAAATAGATTGGAAATAAATTGAGATTTACAAATTGTTTTAGACAGTATGAAGGCATTTTCTTCAAACTGGAAAGTTTAAAAAGAGTTTTATCTAGTGTTCAGAAATCCAAGTCATCTATTATATCTTTGACGTAACGTTAACACTTTCTAAATAAGAATATTTTGTCACGTTTGAAAATAACACAATAAAGATCAAAACACGAAACCTACAAAAATGTTAAGTGTAATACTATGCATTGGGTTAATCTAAAGACACCTCATAAAAAACCTTGCAAATCCCTCAAAAATATATACTTCTACACTAGAACAAAAATAAATAAAATTTGTTAATCTTTATTTTCAAACACTTTGCCTTGGATTTCTCTATTCCAAATTTAACCTCAATTCAAAATATGTGTATCTCTTTTTCTAGTCATTTTTTTCTGATAGAGTTTATGTGTGACACAATGAATCAGAATAGCAAATCAATATTTTTTTTAAATTTCTGAATAGTTTATATTTTATAATGATAAATAAGTAAACTATAACAACATAACTGCTATCTTACAACAATGTTTTACCAAGAAATATATCTATAACAAACAAATTTGTTTTTTTTGATTATTGTTTTGTTATAAATTAGGCTGTTTTCTCAATTGAATTGTTTCATATTTTTCATGTCTGGGCCTTTTATAGCTGACTATACAGTATGGCTTTTTCTCATTGTTGAAGGCTGTATGGTTGCCTATAATTGCTTACATTCACTTTATTTGAACTTTGGTGGATAGTTGTCTCGTTGGCAATCATACGACATCTCCTTTATTTTTTTATTGTACATGTAACTAGTCAAATATCATTATTTTTAGGTTGTATTTTTGACTGGAAACTGATACAATTGAAAAATTCTATAAAGAAGTCAATGTTCTTTTAAAACATTTAGTTAATAAAATAGGTAAACAAATGGCAATTACATCTCCTTTTTTACTATTTGTACTTGAAATGGTACAGAAATTAGAAAAATATTATAAAGATAGAGTAAACATTCAAATGCTATATCAGTTTATTGCTCAGAATACGGGTTTTCTTCCTTGACCAATAAAATATTGAAAACTGACTTCAAACAATTCTGAATTTATAAATTCTCATTGCAAATAAACAGATCATAGGACAATTTTACATTTAATAACACATTTCCCTATTATAATTGTTATGGTTTCTAATTACACAAAAACAGTGTCATGTGAAAAGCTTACTTTACTGACCTTTATATATATCTGATGGTAAAACATTGAACAAGCAATACTAAACATCTATGTAATACTGTCAAAGCTTCATTTCAAGCAAAATTAACATCATAAATAACATTATATCTACATAAATTCATCAATTTTTGTACAGTTTTACTGCTTTATATTACAACTGTTCATAAATACCCACAAATATCAACCAAAAACATTAATCCCTTACCTATCATTAAACAAAATATTTGGAAAAACAATAAATTATCTCCCTTTTGCTATAAGAACTGAAGAGAAAATTGAAATTTTCTCCCCTTTACAACATTGCTAAAGGAATTAATATTGCTTATTGTTTCACATTTACAAACTTAGTTTTCTCATGAAATATGAAGATAATAACAATAAAAACACAGACCTGTATAATAAAAAAAATATTTGATTGACATCATTTATAGCTATAAATAAACTATAGTTGACCAGAAATGTTTCTTATATTTTTTTATATTAGAAAAATGTGCAAGTCTTCCAAGAAAGACTTGTGTGTCACCTGTCGGCTCCAAATTATATCAGCAGAAATAGCTAATCCATGTTTTGTTAAAGGAAACCCCAAAAAGCAATCATATCCATAAGTAAAAAGGCATGTACACAACTTCATACCTTGAAGAAGAATATGTTAAAGTTTGACAGATGTAAGCAGAAATGGCCTTGTCCTTCATTAGTTATGGGAAAACCCTAAAACTAAGATTAAAGGGTATACAAGTTCATGTCCTGTAGTTGCCAAGCCATTAATTACAAGGAGTTATGGATTAATAAAAATGGGAATGGGACAGGACGCTGCGGACACCAAGACACTGCATGAAGCCAGAAAGGATCCCTATGACCAGACACTTTACAAATTTTTACATATGTTAATAAAAAAGGTAATTTTTCATGGGAATTTTGTACTTTAATGTATTGAAATAAGGAGCATAAACATTTTGCTTTTTGCTAGAAATAAATTAAAAAGAAAAAGCAAGAAGCACTATAGAAAGCGGAAATTAAAATATATTCAGCAAAGCTGTACACTGTCAGTTATAATTCATGTTCATTCAGTTTACAAAGCTTATATTGATGTACTACATTTTCTTAAATATGTTTTTACAAATGACAGTTTTTCCAAACATTTGAAGAATATATTGATACATGATTTCAATACTGCACAAAACGTGGTAATTATAATAGTTGATGTGACACAAAAACAACCTTCAAATTGCCTCTTTTTGACTTTCTTATCTGGTTTTTTTTATTAAAGAAGTTTTAATATATAAACAGTATCAACATAATTGTACAAAAAATATTTATTTAATCCTAATTGTCCTTTTTTGTTGACATTCACTTGACCTTGGAATCAAAATTCATTCCCTGTCTATTGGCCACCCAAGCAGTGAATACATCTCTGAAAAACAAAGAAAGGTCTTAATGAGCAGATCAAAATTATTATAATGTAATATCAAAATTGTGTGTGTTTTCTGTGAAGTTGTTTAAAGTCAACATCACAACTAAACATTAAGGTTTTTGTTGGTTCTGAGAGTAGTTATCTTGTGATGTCACAACTACAGAACTACAGAACAACAGTACACATTTTTAGAGATGCTGGCAAAATATCTAATTGTTATCAATAAACTAAGATTTTAACACATTCAGGCAAAGTTGACCTTAGATCGACTTGGCTATTATTTTAGGTCCTTTTTGGTCATATAGCTCTTAAACTATTTCAGCTTTTATACATCCTTGGCTTTCAAATTTTCCGTTTTAAGCATTCCTGATGAAAGTAAATCCAGTAAAATGCTTCCGATGCATGAAATTTATAAAGTTTTGTTTTCATTTTTTTAAAAGTTGTATGTGGTAAAGATTCAGGTTTTAAACTGTTTTTTTTTTTCTTTTTAATGATTACAATCAGTAGCAAGGATAAAAGCATTGAATCAAGAGATCAGTGAAATCTTTGTTTGATATAAAGGATAATACAGACATCAAAGCATTGAATCAAGAGATCAGTGAAATCTTTGTTTGATATAAAGGATAATACAGACATCAAACTTTCTATTTTTTGCATAATACTCAGTATGCAGTATGTATCTGAGGAAAACAAGTAATTGAGGGCAGATGAAAAATGCAAATAATTTGTTGATATCAGTAAAACATTAACTTGAACAGTACTTACAAGTTCCAGATAATTTTTTACATAATCTACTAACCTACAGTGGCTGACAACACAATCTGTTGAGCAATATTCGTTGTCCCATCCAGGATTCTCTATACTTCTATTTATACAACCATTTCTAACACACATGGAGGCCATTATATTTGTATCCAAACTAGCTTCTTCCTGTTTATAAAATATAAAATACAGATTTTTGGAATATTCAAACAATCAATGCAATCTGAATCCCCCTATCCAGGGCCCTTCCCACTATCCCTTACTTAAGTGAAGGTTATATCAATATTTCTAGTACAGTAAGTAAACTTGAGCTGTTTAGTTGCTGTCTCACAGACAACCCCCCCCCCCCCCCCCATATCTCAATTCACATGTATTCACATATTTGTATATCAAATTATTGAAATAAACCTTAACTAGGTAATTATTTTTTCTGAAATAAACAATAAATGATTTAGTAAATGGATGGATGTCTTTTTTATATCATAAAATTGTATAAAACCATGACCATATATAGTACAAGTATGAAATACTATTACTTTTATTGCTTGACACCATGTGAAGCTTTTTTGCTCGCTCGCTGCCCTCACTTCCCAAAAAAGGTTCAAATTGTGGCACTCAACTGATAATCTATACTTATACTGTATGGCTGATTGGTACTCTCAATGAGAGGTCCACAAAAAACTGAACTAGGCTGAATGTGTGGAGTCTAGGTAGTGCTAACTTTTACTTACTAGTCAATGTCATGAAGATTTGCCTTGAACTTACCATGAGTGTTCCAAGCACAGGAGACATAAACTGTATGTTTGGAGCCAGTTTAGGAAGAGCTGACTGGTACTTACCATGAGTGTTCCCAGCACAGGAGACCTTGGCTGTATGTTTAGAGCCAGTTTAGGAAGAGCTGACTGGTACTTACCATGAGTGTTCCAAGCACAGGAGACCTTGGCTGTATGTTTGGAGCCAGTTTAGGAAGAGCTGACTGGTACTTACCATGAGTGTTCCCAGCACAGAAGACCTTGGCTGTATGTTTGGAGCCAGTTTAGGAGGGCTGACTGGTCCTTACCAGGAGTGTTCCCAGCACAGGAGACCTTGGCTGTATGTTTGGAGCCAGTTTAGGAAGGGCTGACTGGTACTTACCATGAGTGTTCCCAGCACAGGAAACCTTGGCAATATGTTTTGAGCCAGTTTAGGAAGGGCTGACTGGTACTTACCAGGAGTGTTCCCAGCACAGGAGACCTTGGCTGTATGTTTGGAGCCAGTTTAGGAAGGGTTGACTGGTACTTACCATGAGTGTTCCCAGCACATGGAACCTTGGCTAAATGTTTGGAGCCAGTTTAGGAAGGGCTGACTGGTACTTACCATGAGTGTTCCAAGCACAGGAGACCTTGGCTGTATGTTTGGAGCCAGTTTAGGAAGGGCTGAGTGATACATAATACTATTCTGTCCTCCCATGTTATTCATCGTCATCATTCCCATTCCATCCATTGGAACTGATGACATATTTACTTGTTGCTGTGGAGGTGACATGTTTGTATGTTGAGGTGGTGACATGTTGACATGTTGTGGTGACATATTCATATGTTGAGGTGACATATTCATATTCTGTGGTGAAATGTTCATGTGATTTGGTGACATATTAACACATGGTGGTGACATACTGTTACTATGATTTGATGAATGAGAAGGTGACACACCCATATGTTGTGGTGACATATTATGTTGTGGTGACAGATTCTTCGGTGACATATGATGCATGGGAGACATGTTTCTTAAGTTTCTCTTGTCTGGCATCAAATCTTCCAATGCATTCTGAAAGAGAAATTATATCACTTTAATTTTTAGTTTGTGAAATTGAAATGTATATTATCATAATTCTTTTCTTTTTTAAGGACAGATATATGAAATTATGACTACCTACTATATCATGTAAGTGTTTTGAGAGGCCCGGTGAGCTAAAAAGAACTGCTCAAGTACTGGGGTCAGGTCAAAGAAACTTTTTTTAGGAATCCAATTTATATTTTGAATAGTCTGCTTCACCTATTACAACATGTACAAAGGGTTTAATAAAACATTTAAGTTCCTTAATTCTTTATACAGGCAGTGAAATTATAGAATTTTAAATACAAGAAGATTTTGTGAGAACTTGAAACTCAATCCACTCAAACAAATATGTTAATAAATCTAGTAAAATTCTAATTCCTAATTCAAAAGTCCATTTAAACAAAAATGATAATAATAAGAGATCGCAAACAAAATAGTCAATTGAACACTAAAATAGCATATAACTATTGATTACACAGACTACATCTGTTAACACTACTGATTGGTTATCCAATCATTGCCAAGCTGTGTCATACTCTATTACAGGAAAAAGAATTTAGTTTTCACTAGACTATAGATTCCTATAAAGTATGAGTAAATAACTGCAGCTATTATTATCATTTTTCTGAAACATGATTTGCAATCTAAGTTCCATCAATGAAATTGATCTGCACTTGATTATAATCAGTATTTACTGGCAGTAATACACCATTTAAAAACATCTCTTCAAGTCAAATAAAAAAAAGGATCTTTTTCGTGATTCTTATAAAGTCATAATATTATATATATTAAATCAGAGCTTCATGATCCTAAATAAGCCTCTTCAGACACATTCTTGCTGCGGGAGTCACCACCCATCAGATATGGTCAAATTCTATTATCTTTTTGGTTTTAAAATATGACAAAATCAAATTATCATCTCACACAGAATCAAAATGCTGGTCATGAAAAATATTAACGAGTAAAATGGTGTGCTTGGATAAATTTTGAAAGAAAATTTCATTTAGCAATTGTAAATATACATTTAAAAAATATGCATGTTGAAGATTTGTTATGTGGTTAGAAAACCTTGGTTATAGAAAGTGTCCATCAGGTTTGGACTCAACATGTGTTTGATGTATGGAACTAGAGGCTCTCAAGAGCCTGTGTCCCTCACCTAGGTTAATGTGCATCTTCAACAAGCCATTTCACATATATGCAGACCTTGTCTTATTACATTTAAGAATATCAAAACTCTAATAAGGAGTCGTCAGAGGATTTCCTCCATATAACTTTATTGTAGATCTTGTCTTGCTGATAACTTTTGTTTATTTATGTTTCTACCTATTTATTGTAATTTTTAAGATATTATGCAAAAATGCAAAAAAATGCTAAAGATATCATTTACAGGCAATAACTCCTATAAGAAGTCATCTGACAGTTTGAATGTAAATAGACAATAGGTAAGGCTCAACATTCTGAACAATTCTCTCCCTGTCTCCCTGTCAGATTTTCTTTATCTATAGTGGTTTTCAAGATAATAGATGAAACTTGCATTTTACCCCTATGTTCTATTTTTAGCCCTATCAGCCATGTTGGTTAGCAAGCAGGGTCATAAGACACATTTTTAAAACAAAATACCCCTATCATAATTGTAACCAAGTTTGGTTAGAATTTGGCCAAGTAGTTTCAGAGGAGAAGATTTGTGTACAAGTTAACCGACAACGACGAAGGATGCTTAATGATGAGAAAAGCTCACTTACCCCTTTGGGCCAGGTGAGCTAATAAAAAGGAAATATAAATGAAACAGAGAAATTGTAAAGTACTGATATTAATGGTCCTTCAATTGATATTCTTACTTAATATTGTATTGTATTCAACTTCAGGTGAACTTATTTCAGTTTCTCTGTACTTTTAAATACATTTAATCGATAATAAAAGTCCAATTTCAGAATAATAATTTCATTTGATATGCATTATTTATAACAGAAAATAAAATTTAAAAATTGAAATCTATTTTTTTACATGTGAAAATGCAATTAAATTAAGACCTTGTTTTTAAAGACTTTTAAGATGAAAAGAAATTACAATGAAGAACTTAAAATTTTATTTCGAAACAAAAGTGATCGCAATTTGCACCTGTCAGTTTTTACCACCAGCAGATGGTAAATAGACCCAAACTGAATGATTTTTCTCTATTTATATTTAAATTTACCTTTATTTCTTGTGCGCCAATAGAAAAAGAAATTTTGATCAATTTCTTTGTGGTATTACATAATTTGCATATAGTTTTTGTTGATAACTGCATCACATTGAAGTGGATGTTTGAATAGTAATGAGATCATTTTGAAATTCTAGAGACTTGCAGCAGTTTCCTTTTCTTATAACAAACAAAAAAACTGCATCTAACTCAACATACGCATTGTGCACAACAAACGCACTGAAAAAAGCATTTAAAATTAGACCTGATGATGACAACATCAATATGTCAGATGGTTGATGCAAGCTGCATTTTTTCTATCTCATTTTCCTGGTAAAACTTTCAAACTGTTTTAGTATTTGAAATGATTGTTATAATTCCAGTTCTGAAAGTACCTGTTAATGTAGTATAGACTCATGAAAAAAGAAATTACCTTGATTAGAAAATATTCTTTATTTGATGTTTAGTTACTTTTATTAGTTTCTCCAATATTCAATCTATATTTTATTTCCTTTAATCACAATGACTTTTACAAACTCCTCCAAACCTTTGATTGTCTTAATCCATATTATTTTAGACAAGGTTTATTTCTATAAAAATCTTCAACTGAAAATGAACCTTCCCCTTACAAATCAATTACTGGGGATTTACTTATTTTAGTGGGTATCAATTTTCATAGATTCAGGAAAAATTGTATTTTCTGTGATTTTCAAGAGTTGACCAATTCCTTATACAAGCCTATAGGAAAATTGCATTTGTTGCAGACTTGAAAAAAAATAGTTCATATTTACCCTCTAAATTGACGTAAATCAGTACCTCACCAATGATAATGAAACAACAGTATTATAGATGACCAATTTTCGTCTTAGGAAAACAAAACACATTTTTTTTCTTTCTATACAATCTAAAATGTCCTCAACCATCAATATGTATTTTATTCAAATTACTCTATAAAAACTTTTAATGACCAAATGTACAATAGTGGGTGATTTGAGATGCCTCAGGCAACTGATTGATATTACGGTTTAATGACCAGTGGTTCCTGGATCTGAATGGCCGACATCAAATGGAAACATTTTCCCTCATTAGGAAATGAACATCCTTTGTTCAATATAACAATACACAAACCAACAAATTTAATTACAAATCATTAAGATTTTTGCAATATGAAATCAATGGTGGCTTGTCCTTGATTTTAAACGACCAATTACCAGTAACTAGTTGAATAAATACAATACTTTGCCATTGTTCATAACGAATTTCATGGAATGTATTACTTACAAAATAATCAGAGGAATCAACTTTAAAATCAGATAAATATAACTATACTATACTATATTTGTTAAAATCTATCTAAAAACATGTTTTTTATTTTATCTGTCGTTGGACTAACTTAATCCAACTTAAAATCGACTAATACGAACAATAAAGTATAAATAAAATTTGAGCTGGTTTTTTTCGCATACATATTGTAGGCCCTTATTTTCATGATTCTGTTGATATTTTTTACAATGTAATTTTGTCATTCTGACACATTTCACATTGATACATGTATATTTTATACAATATACAAGCTATGCTTTATCTGTCCCTAATTCAGCTTACAAATTTCAAAATTAATCTAACTTCTGTTATCTAAATGTAAGACAAGCTGCCTGCTTGAAGTTTTTTTTAGCGGAAACATGCAATTTGCCTAGTTTCCATGTCATCAAGGAAAATTACTATGTTTTATTGTAATGAAATACAGATTTTCCAAATTCCAAGTGATTATTCCAGGTTTAAAAAAGAAATAAGCAAAAAAAAATTTATAAGATAAATAGTAATATCATATTTTAAATCTTTTCTTTATAATTATTACAAATTATTTTATTGTTGAAAGGTTCTCAGTAAATACTTGAAAAACATAAAATATTAACAATTGGTTATATAATACCAGGAACAGGATCAGATTTCGTAATTTAACACCTAAAAATCAAAGGACTGAACAGACATGTATGGAAGTCTGTAATTTCATTGTTAAAAGGATGTAATTACAAGGAAATAAAGTCAGAACAGTCATAAAACTCACACCTGCCAAATATTAAAAGCATAAAAATGCTTGTTTTGACAATTTTATGTTTGTTTATTACAATTTTAATACTTTTAACATTCCATTATTAACAGTTTAGATTAAAAGTAACATCATATATCTATAAGAATTTGTATTGGAACAATAGATGGACATAATTCACTGTCATCATTCAAGAAATCTCTTTTAATAATCTAGTAAAAACAAATTGTCCAGCAGATGTGTATTGATCTTCTTACAGCTACTATATCTTATCCTTTTCATTAGTTGTGTAATTTCTCAAATTTTTTACTTTGGTTACACCCTATGTTCTCCCAATTAAAAAGAGTAAAGGGACTGTATCTGATGATTATACTCGGAATATAATATGAAAATGTAGGTCAAACTTAACCGTAGTCCGGAATCTTTATTTCATCAATTTACCTGTGAGACTAAACTAGCTCTATAGGCTGCCAACTGCTTCAGATAATCTTTCTTAGCTGTCTCCGTCTTCTTCTTGTACACCTTCAATAAAAAAAAAACCCATACATTTTTTCTCTTCTTTTTACTTCTAGTTGTTCATTTTTAAATTTTAAAACTATTTATTAGTAGAATTTGAAGAAATTTTTCAAAACTAAAAAAAAAGATAAATCATAAATTGAGCAGAAAATGATCAATTATTAATTAACTGGACTAAACAGGAGTAAAAAGATAACCCTAACATTTAAGGCATCAATACTGTAAATGCTAACTATTTTTCAAAATATATAAATTAATAGAACTTATCAAATTTAAAAATAAAAATAAATGTATATATTAACAGTAAACTAGGGAGATGGCATGAAATTAAATGGTACTAGTATTCAACAGACAACATTATAAGTATGTTTTCTTAGATAAAACATCTGCCCTATTTACTATTACTACTGCATACCATTAATCATAAAAAACAACATCTGCACTAAAAAAAAAACTAGAACTTCATTTTGATGAGAACAGATGTTGACAACAATTACAGTTTTTGAATTTGCACCATTTCTATATAATATTCAATAACTTAAATGTTATGGTTGAATTTTGTTCCCAATGTTCCTAACAAATACTCTTATATGTTCCTAAATGTTTATCAAATGGACAAGTAGTTTCTCTGTAGAATTTCCTGAAATTTCACTAACATTTAATCACTTTCCATTCAAATATCACAAACTTTGCTTTTTTTCCAACTTTCTGTTTTATTTTGATTAAAAAATAATTCTCTTAAGTTTATTTGACCTTTATTTGTCCTACATATAATAAATCTGATATTATATCTATACATAGATTTATATTACACAACCTTACTTTGTAGCAAACATGATCTTCCAATTGCTGCTTTTTCCCGGAAAAAATTGACGTTACAAAGCAAATATCTTTATGTCACAATGTTCTATGACGCGTTATCCCCAAATGACCCACGTAAAACGGTGCAGTTGATTCATAAAATCGAAAATTGGAATCTTGTGTATTCTTGCAGTATGGACTACCAATTTTATCACTCAATTCTGAATTCAATTTTTAAAGATAATTGTGGTGAAACATCACAATGTCAAAACCTGATAATATAGTCAAATCAAGTGGGCTTCAAATCTCCTACCACCAAATTATAAAGTCAAATCAAGTGGGCTTCAAATCTCCTGCCACCAAATTATAAAGTCAAATCAAGTCAGCTTCAAATCTCCTACCACCAAATTATATAGTCAAATCAAGTGGGCTTCAAATCTCCTGCCACCAAATTATAAAGTCAAATCAAGTCAGCTTCAAATCTCCTGCCACCAAATTATAAAGTCAAATCAAGTGGGCTTCAAATTTCCTACCACCAAATTATAAAGTCAAATCAAGTGGGCTTCAAATTTCCTACCACCAAATTATAAAGTCAAATCAAGTGGGCTTCAAATCTCCTACCACTAAATTATAAAGTCAAATCAAGTGGGCTTCAAATCTCCTACCACTAAATTATAAAGTCATATCAAGTGGGCTTCAAATCTCCTACCACCAAATTATATAGTCAAATCAAGTGGGCTTCAAATTTCCTACCACCAAATTATAAAGTCAAATCAAGTGGGCTTCAAATTTCCTACCACTAAATTATAAAGTCAAATCAAGTGGGCTTCAAATCTCCTACCACTAAATTATAAAGTCAAATCAAGTGGGCTTCAAATCTCCTACCACCAAATTATATAGTCAAATCAAGTGGGCTTCAAATCTCCTACCACCAAATTATAAAGTCAAATCAAGTGGGCTTCAAATTTCCTACCACCAAATTATAAAGTCAAATCAAGTGGGCTTCAAATTTCCTACCACTAAATTATAAAGTCAAATCAAGTGGGCTTCAAATCTCCTACCACTAAATTATAAAGTCAAATCAAGTGGGCTTCAAATCTCCTACCACCAAATTATAAAGTCAAATCAAGTGGGCTTCAAATTTCCTACCACCAAATTCAATAGTAGAAGTATGAAGTCAAATACAACTGTCTGATTATGGTCCAATAAATGGATTTGAAGAAAATGCAGGGACAAGTATTTTCAATAGAAAACAGACAGCAAAGGGATAGCTGACATAATCCATTTCTTAACCAATAGTGTGTCCATTGTATAAGGAGAAAACCAGTTTCTTGAGAGAAACATAACTAAAACAATAAATCCTCCAGAGCTCCTGAGTTTCTTGTTATATTGCAAATATTCTAACATTACATAATAAGCCATTGTTTTCCTGTGGCAGTCTAGATATCTCATCTCTTTGTCCACTAAATCTTTCAATAACACCTACTAAGTTGTAGTCAATTGGTTTTTGTCCTGAATATGCAGTAAATATTTGCCCCTCGATGTTTTAAAAAGCAACACACCATTAATCAAACAGACCAGGAAGTGATTTCTGTCATTCTTCTATTCAAGTTATAGTCTAGTTTACCCTTGGGGCCTTGATAGCCTAAGTAGTCTAAGTAGTTCGTTGACAGTGATCACTACCCTGTGAACACTGAGGTTGTCAATTCGAACCCCACTCATGGCAAGGTGTGTTCAGTACCTATCTTAATAGACAAGGATGGCCAGTTTTCCTGTCATGGTTCTCTCTTAGTACTCTGGCTTAACTCCAGCAATAAAGCTGGCAGACATGATATAACAAAGAGTGTTGAAGGTGGCATTAAATACAAACAATCAATCAATAAATCCATCTAGTTTACCTTGTTTTTCTGTGTTGTAAAATGAGAAGCATGATTCTGTCTACTGAAGGTAAGACAAAATCAGATGGTCCCCCTTAAACTTGTCAATGTAAAGATGAATAAAAGAATGATGTGGGTACACACCATTGAATCAACAACAACAAATATTACATTTGCCAATAACAGCACCCATGATTGGCAGAAAAAATAAAAATATAATCATCAAACATAATTTAATAATTTTAACAACCTAGATAGAAGCCCAAGATAATGATTGTGGACTGTATCTGAAATTGATGATTTTAAATAACAGCAAAAATATGAGACCATTCCCTTCTCTGTTTGAGGAAGGTCATTTTCTTATTGATTGAGGTAGGTCATTTCCTCATTGTTGATATCTTATTTTCACTTTTGGGATGTGTCCTATTTATGTTGAAATTTTATGAGTGAACCCATCATAACATTTAACTAAAAAATCTTCTCATTTCATTGTTGTTTTCAATCCATGTCAAAAAGTCTTAATTTTTAGTGCTCAGAAAAATAGATATTAATGTGAGGTCTGGACAAATTCTGTGATCTCTTGACCACTGTCCCTTTTTATTGATTCTCTTATAACTAGTGTTTGTCAGTGAGTGACAGATGATTTTATCAAAGTGACAAATTTATCAGACAATCTGATTCACAGTAATCAAATGTAAGCCATTTTTCACAGAATCAACATATTTCATGTTTTTGAGATGTTCCCTTTTTCATTAACAGCTAATGTAACGTATTAATGTAAATCATGATTAAATTTCATTATTCCCAAATGAAAAGAGAAAAAAATTGTAATTTATTACACATTTCATTGATTAATTTTTTGATTAATTGTTAATTTTTCACTTCTCATACAAATCAATAATGCCATTTCAACTGCCAAATTACATAGTAACAGAATATTATAAAATATATTGTACACTGAGGCACTGTAAATTATCTCCCCTGAGAAATTAAACAATAGACGAAGAAATAAAAATTCCACATCTGACAATGCTGTAATCTTTGGTAATATTAAAAATCATTTCAGCAAATAAAATTCAAATTGGTGACAAATGAGTGTCACTGGCCTCGAAAAATCTTTCAGGAATTAATCAAAATCGTTAATGACGTGTCAAAACAATTCCATCTTCCATGAACCATTTTACAATGTCAACAGAAAAAATAATGGATTAAATACATGCCATATTGTGTTTTTCTCATTTTTTATTCATTAAGAGAGAGGCAAATTATTTTTCTGATTTTCTACAGTAGCATTACTATTCATTAATTATTTATAGTATGAGATAAAATTCATGGTACAATTACAGCTAATATCATGTTTACTTTATCATTTGAATAAATAGCAGATTCAATTTAAAGCCCATGGTACAGGGGAATTTTTTTTTATATTAATGTTCAGTGGGAAGTTTTTGGCCCAACAATAAAATGAATAAAGGCCTTTATTGGGTTTAGCATTATAAACCATAACATGTTAAAATGTGTGGGCAATAACTCCTACAAGGAGTTGATGATATTATTTTTCTGATTATTTTTTTTCTGCTTACAATTTTTCTCCATCTACTATCGTTCCTATCAAACGGATTTAATTTTAAGCAGGAAACATAACAATTGTTGACATGCCAACAACACCCCTGGAAAAGCAACACCTACGTCATGCCTTTTGTTACTTTCGTCACAGGCCCGACAAAAATGATATCCCACTCATCGTTTTACCCTTTGTCTTATATTTTCCAATTGGTTGCCATGTTGGTTGATAGGCAGGAACAAAACATAAACTTACCAAAACATCCAAAATTTGTTAAAATGGGTAAGTGTTTTCAGAGAAGATTTAAAAAAAGTTTACAGGGATGACAACATATACAAAGTGATGCCAATAGGTGACCTGATCCATACAGCAGGAAAGCTAAAAACTAATGTCTGGCACCTTTGGGCCTCTTGTCTGCAAAAAAGTGTTTGCAACAATCCCATTTACAAAATCAAATTTTTTTTAATGTATTAATGTATAAATATTTCAGTACAGATATCAAATTAATTCTCCCTTTAAAAAGAATTGAAAAGTCAACTTCACTAAGGTACCTACATTTTTATGCTCTGGATCCAGTCCATCCCACATCTGGGCAACTATCTTGGAAACCTCTCCAAAGCTAGCATTAGGGTTCTGTCCCTTGATGGCAGCTTGTGTGTCTCGGAAAAACAATGCATAGGCTGATACAGGCCTGAAATATGGTAGTAACAATAATTATCTGTGACATATGAACATTCTTATGCTTTATAAATGACAAAGTATTATCAGTTATAGTTTAACTACTGTAGTGTATTAAACCATAACAAAATATATTGACACACAAAAATTAAGTGTTCTATATAAAAAATAAATGGGGAATGTGTCCATGGGACACAGATGATGCCCCCCCCTTTGCATATAACGTTATAAAGGGACATAATTCAAAAACTGTAAAAGTGACGCTACCCAAATTTGTACTTGATCTGAGTTTTGTGGTAATAAGCATTGTTTATAACTTTTATAACATTTGGTCGAGGCAAACTTAAGTAAGAGAATGGAAACGAAAAATTTAGCGTTAAGGTTGCACAACCCTAGAACGGTAAAAGTGACACCACCAAAATTCAAACTTGATTTGTGTTTTGTGGTAATAAGCATTGTTTATAAGTTTCATAACATTTGGTTGAGGTAAACTAAAGTTAGAGAATGGAAACGAAAAATTCAGCAATTTTTCCATTTGTAAAGGGGCATAACTCTAGAACGGTAAAAGTGACGCCACAAAAATTCAAACTTGATCTGTGTTTTGTGGTTATAAGCATTGTGTATAAATTTCATAACATTTGGTTGAGGCAGGGGCATAAACATTATGAAATAAATGAGAGTATGTTTCTTGTTGTTGCTGTTTTTTCATTTCAATATTTATGCATCTCATTATTGAGCACTATTAGAATGCCCTGAGTCAATTACCATGTGTTAAAAACAACAAATCTTATTTTTGCATTGGAAAAGAGTAAATCACTTACTTCTGTGGTTCATTTGGATCTTTCTTTTTCTTTTTCTTCGTCACTTTTGGTTTTCTGGTTTTCTTCTGTTTCTGCGCTTCCTCTACAGCTGCTGCAGCGGCTGCTTGTCTCTTCATAAAAGCAAGCTAAAAGAATATGGCAATATTTTACAGACCTGCAAACTTCACTGATTCATTGGGGGCATTAACCTAACTCTTGAAGTCCTCAATTATATCATCAACTAAATACTAATATATTTATTATAAAAGTTTCAATAAATTGTAAAAAAGTTTTTAAAAACTTTGAACCATATAGTAGCTCTGCTTTCAAAAATACAGGTAAAATAATATAGGTTATATATTAATGATTTTTAATATTGTGGGTTACCAAATTCTGGCAAAATACAAATTTAAGTTACTTAGATAGGAGCAAATGATAAAACCTCAAAATAAGGTAGATTAATAGCAAATTTTCAAATACTATATACATTTGCTACCAACAAAAAAAATAAAATAATCGACATTATTCAATTTGGTGCTTTTAACATGTAAATCTTAACAGTTACGTTAGCAACAGTGTTATCACTATCAGTCAGAGAAGAGGTGGCCACTTATATGTTAAATATGGTATCTGTACACATATTCATCAGTCAGGGAAGAGGTGGCCACTTATATGTTAAATATGGTATCTGTACACATATTCATCAGTCAGGGAAGAAGTGGCCACTTATATGTTAAATATGGTATCTGTACACATATTCATCAGTCAGGGAAGAAGTGGCCACTTATATGTTAAATATGGTATCTGTACACATATTCATCAGTCAGGGAAGAGGTGGCCACTTATATGTTAAATATGGTATCTGTACACATATTCATCAGTCAGGGAAGAAGTGGCCACTTATATGTTAAATATGGTATCTGTACACATATTCATCAGTCAGGGAAGAAGTGGCCACTTAAATGTTAAATATGGTATCTGTACACATATTCATCAGAAGTAAAATATCATTTTTTAAGAGAATACTCCTTTTTATCCTTTGAAAGTTTATCTAATGTCCCCTTATTTCTCATGTGGTAAATCAAATTCTATCTTCTGACATTCATCATGAGACTTATAATCAGACACCAGGGTCCGACACTTACGGTTGTCCGATTGCCCGGGGCAAGCTAATGCCGTATTCGGACAAGTAAAAACACCATCTTGGTTGTCCGATCGGGCAAGTGAAAAAAAAAGTGTTATATGATTAAAATTTCACAAAATCAATAGTGTCTGTTGTTTTGTCCATAGATTACTCAGTGATAACACCGCACGGTCGAGTAAAGTGGTCTTAACCCCCCTTCAATGCGTATATTTCGTCAATTGTTCGCACTGAATTCCCCATTTTACCAAAAATAGATCACTTTTAAAAATATTGGCCAATCAGGCGGCCGCGGCGTTGCTTCGTCATTATCGTTATCCATCGGGACACCACTCGGGCGTTTCCGACGCACGTGTTATTCCCACCGACCAATGGAAAGCGGAGGTCTATTTTCGTTGTTCTAACTTTATAATTTGACATCGGATGTGTATTTCCCTAAGATGGAAAAACGTAAAAGCTTGAAAGAGAAAATGAAATTAAACTTTAACAAATTTGTCAGTTGTTGTCAGTTTATCAAGAAGGGTTATTTGAAATGGCATTTCTTAGATAAATTATTATGAAATAAGTATCTCTATGTAAATGATCCAATTCCCGTATATTCATCGATCTTTTCCCTCCCTCCTCGGCTCATATATGCCTCATAGTATATTTTCATACTCCATAATCAATTTACACCCCATATACATGATAACTATATTTTATCTGCATGTACTACCACAAAAATAGCATGTAAAAGTTTGGGCATGTAGATTTCACTTTTGGACAAGTAAAAGTAATAGGGCACTTGCCCAACTGGACAAGTTGGTATAAAAGTTAATGTCGAACCCTGGACACTGTTTAACCACCAGGTAGGATTCAGATTACTATGTTATTTCAGTGACTTTTTTTAATCTTTGATTTTATCTTATTTTCAATTTCCAATTGCCACTCTCCAACATTGTAATGATTGATTGATTGTTGGTTGCTTATCGTCCTCCAACATTGAAGGAGCAGAATATAATTCATGACTAAAATCTCTTCTTTTGTTGACCTTGCATTGTTGTTCATTTTTTCTGAATACATATTCTCTCTTACTCCTATAGTTTTTTCCCAAACATAAATAAAAAGGGTAAACAAGAGTGCACAGGCTGAAATGTCTCACTTGTTTCACTTATCATGTCTGTAACATGAAGGTTTTACTATAAGTATCACATAAACTTAACATTATTAATGTTCTATGATAATGAGGTCAAGGACAGATGAACCAGGCAAGACAGACATGTATACCTTACAATCAGTCAATACACCAAATATAGTTGACATGTTGCTTTTAGTATCTGATAAAATTCAAAATTGAGAAAACATATAATTGACCAATGAACCATGAAAACAAGGTCAAGGTCAGAAAATACCTATCAGACAGACATGTACACCTTACAATTATTCCATACACCAAATATAGCTGACCTATTACTATTAGTATTTGAAAATAGACCCAACACAAAAACTTAACATTGACCAATGAACCATGAAAATGAGGTCAAGGTAAGATGAAACCTGCCAGACTGACATGTACCCCTTACAATCATTCCATACACCAAATATAGAACTTGACCTACTGTTTATAGTATCTGAGAAACGGACCTAATCACGTAACTTTAATCTTGATCACTGATCCATGAAATGAGGTCGAGGTCAGGTCAACCCTGCCTAACAGACATGTAGACTTTGCAAGGAAACCATTTACCAAATATATTTATCCTATTACTCATTTTAAGTGACAAATTCAAATGACAAAAAAACAGTATTTTTTTTTCAAGCAGTCACTGAACCATGAAATTGAGGTAAACAACAATGGATATATGACAGACGGAAACTTCGTAACATAAGGTATCTGCATACAAGGTATGAAGCATCCAGGTCTTCTACCTTCTGAAATATAAAGCTTTATACAAATAGTTTACGCCGTCCCTGGATAGTAATATTTAAGTTTCACATCGTGCAACTTTTGTTACAGGCAAGACATAAATCGTCATTTACGGGCAATAATTCCTAAAATAAGACAGCTGACAATTTCATCTATGCTGACCTATTTGTAGATCTTGTCTTACTGATCATTTTTGCTTTTTGAAGTTTTAAATACCTATAAAAGGTTTCAATATTATATTATAGGCAAAAACACAAAGCAAAATGATAAAATCATCAAAAGGCACTAATTCCTATATGTTGACTCATTTGTAGATCTTGTCTTGCTGATCATTTATAATTTCCACGATAAAAACCAAAAACACAAAAAAACAAGAATGTGTCCAAGGTACATGGATGCCCCACTCGCACTATCATTTTCTATGTTCAGTGGACCGTGAAATTGGGGTAAAAACTCTAATTTGGCATTAAAATTAATAAAGATCATATCATTGGGAACATGTGTACTAAGTTTTCAAGTTGATTGGACTTCAACTTCATCAAAAACTACCAAGACCAAAAACTTTAACCTGAAGCGGGACAGACGGATGGACGGACGATCGGTCGGACGAACAAACAGACACACAGACCAGAAAACATAATGCCCCTACTACTATCGTAGGTGGGGCATAAAAAATTGTCATTTAAGGGCAATTACTCCTGTACATAAAAAATTGTCATTTAAGGGCAATTACTCCTGTAAGGAGTAGACTGACAATTTCGGCCAAGTTGACTTCATTGTAGATCTTTTCTTACTGATCTTTTTTGCTATTTAAAAATTCTGTCTATCTAATATAGTTTTCAAAATAATAGGCAAAACAAAAGTAATAGTAAAAATCGTCATTAAAGGACAATTTGAAGTAGCCCTTGTATATTTCCGCTTAAATAACTTTAATAATTCTTAAAGCTGGATGAATATTTCTAACACTAAAACAGACATCAAACTAACCTGTGCTAAAGGAAGAGAATCATCACTACTTTCTTCACTGCTCTCCCGCCGTGGAGAATTTTTATTGTTTAAAGCATTCTTTGAATAAAAACTTGATGTTGTAACACATCCGTCCTGCACAGGTGGTGCCATCATACCATTAGCTGCTATCAAACTGTTTGACATTGAGATATCGGGCATTTCCATATTTTCGGGAGGAAACTGTGGCGCCATATTTGATCCATTAGAATTATTATCAGGTGAGCTCATGATAGAGTTATTAAAGTTAAGTCTATGATGTGAATGAAGAGTGGCAGGGTCAATATGAGTGTCTGTAATCGTTGGCTGAATGTGAGATAAACTGTCCACTGTGCCTGATGGCAAACTTAAACTTGTTATATCAAAATCTTCGTCTCCAAAACAAGGTGTGTGAAAAGACTGGAATAAATATAAATGTATAATAAATGTATTGCTTAGTACTAATGAAAAGTACAGATTACACTAGTGACCGAAAAAATGACTTTCTTTCATTACCTGTATCAGAATAACTGTTCACAACAAATAGGAACTGTCTTTTTAAATGTTCTCCTGGGCTGTCAAAGTGTAAAGATTTAAATCATTGGTTCTCACAGCACAGTTCACAGTTGTGAAGTTATTCTGAGACAGAAAATGAATAGTCTGGTTCATTGAGATATGTATACATTTAAAAGAATGTCACCGAAGTCTGTTTTGTATATATATGTATGTATATTATCCCAAAACAAAACATTAATAATTTAACACATTTTAAGCATGTACAGATTTAAAAATTCTACTTCTTTTTCATATATAAGTTGACACTTTTCTATAAGAGCAAAGTTGTGTTTTTGCTACAAAACTATGAAATCAGTTTAGAATTGCCCAAAATCTAATGGAAAATTCTGACTGTAGTTCACCATGTTTGTTTACAGTTTTTCATCCTTACCAAAACAATCACATTTCTGAGTAATTACACAAATCTAACAGAAACTGACAGTCAAATGGATTTCACCAATAAAGCAATTTGTAGGAGCTACTTACAAATGGATGGAATATTGATTTACACAGGAAACAATCTTTTATAATTTTCTGTATAATATTATCTGTTAATCATTGGGCATCAATGGTACTCATTAGGGAAAAATTAGCTTATCTTGGAATATTTTTACATCTAATTTTATCTACTGATACATAATTTGATGATTAATAATTGTATTTTCAATATATAGTTCACTTTAGACTTATTCCCTTATTTTACCATAAAAAAACAGAAATTCAAATATGTAGGTCACTTACTACTAATTCTCTTACTGCACCATAGGAAGCTAGAAATTTGAAAATGTAGGTCACTTTGATCTGATCTGTTTCACTTATAATTACTGTTTTATTAATTGATTAGGCTTAAGGTCACACCAGTGCTCCAAGTTGACTGTTTTATAAATAAGTGCATGAAACAATTGTTTCTCTATAGTAAACTGACACAAATATCTGTTACTGTAAATTCAGAAATGTTGCCATGTTTTCATTATTGCTTAAATTGGGATGGGATTATAACGTTTCACAAAAATTAAAACTTGCATCTTCAAATTTTAATATTATTATTTCTATGAAGCATTTCCTGAAATCGCAAATAATCAATCTTTAATTGTGTTCTTAGTTCAACAATTGTCATGATAAATGCACGAAATATTTTGAATTTACAGTATTATTTTGTTGATCAAATATCAGGTACATGTATTTAGAACTTTGGAATTTGGATTTAATTTTGAGAAATAAGTTATCACACAACCTTTATCCAATGCACAGTATCACACTCTTGTTTGGAACTTATATAAAATCCTAAGTTACTTTCAATCAGTCATAAATCTTTCGTTCTTTTATCTAACAGTAGCCTGAATCTTTCATATAATTTCATTTTATTCTTCGAACATTCTTTAGATTCAGAACTCCGTTACCCACTCAAGAGTGTGACACTACAAATTCCGATTTGAATTCAGTCTACTTACAAAGTCACAACTAATCAGTTCTCATGTTCCTAATTATCCCAACTTCTTAAATTCAAAACACCAATTTAAAAAAAAAAACCTTTTCCGAGCTCTCCAATGACTGTTAAGATTTAGAGTGTAATGGAAACCACATTTATATCATGTGTAAGTGGCCGTAAATGGATTATAAACTCTTCAAGTACCTTCATTGACTAATCGATAAATCAGCAAAATTGTATTCATCACCTGTCGGTTTAAGGTGACAAAACAAATTTGTTTCTTTCAAACCTTTCTTAATTACCCATTTTTATCAGGTATCTTTTTAATGAATCTTTGTTCAAATGTTTTTTTTTTAAAAGTTACCTTTTAAAAACAAATAAACTTCACCTAACACCTGTTGCTTAACAATTTATTTTTACAGCATTTTAAAGATTTAAAGTGAAAGAAAAGGAAAGCCTTAAATTAATACATAGTTTTTTCATTTATAAAATTATATTATTATCAATTTTTTAAATGACATTTTCCTAATATTATGTAATACAATATTAAATTTTACACTGCACTTTACGGATATCAAAATCCTAAGAAATATGCAATTTTATGCTTTTAAAACTATTATCATTGATTAGTTTATTCGCATATTATAAAGCGTAAATGTCATACTTAAAGATGGTAAACAGAGCTTTTCAAAATTTTCAAATCTGATTCTTTATGAAATGAATTGAATTATATAATTGCAATTCAGTCATTTTTAAGTGAAATATCTTTAAAAAGTTTATACTGAAAAAAAAACATCAGTGATAGGATTATAAAATGTTATTACTAAGATCGAATACATTTTTTTTCCCTTAAAAAAGTAATTAAGTTACCAAAAATCTTTTTCCCTGAAAGCCATGCCTTAGCATAACATGGAAAATAGTAATATCAAAATTTTATATCAGTTGGGATAAGTACTGTAGCTCTTTCAACCAAAAGTCTAACCATAAATTCACTTGTAAGACAGGAGAGCAGTTCAGTACATGTAATGATTAGTTTCATTGAAAATACTTTTTGTCAAAAGAGCAACAGATTCATATTTAGACTTAAACTTGTTCCCCCTTACAGACATTCCTCTAAAAACTTTGTTAAAAACAATGCTATGATATCTGTTG
Source organism: Mytilus californianus (assembly GCF_021869535.1). Lineage (NCBI taxonomy): Eukaryota > Metazoa > Mollusca > Bivalvia > Mytilida > Mytilidae > Mytilus > Mytilus californianus. The sequence goes on along the minus strand of NW_026262701.1, from coordinate 9,133,455 downwards.
GAACAAATATTCTATACCCTTTATTCCACTAGGAACAAATTCTGTAATTTTTCTTCCAGTGGCAATAATATTACAGGAAAATTCTTCCAATTCAAACTAATATTCTATTTTATAACACACACTGCAATGAATCTTAGCTCAATGTTGGAAATTAAATAAACAATTGCTTATAAACAGTGAAACAAGTCCAAAATGAATGACTTTGGAATTAAGGATTTTTTGTTCAATTTACACATTAAATTCAATGTAGACAACTGCAACTTTACTAATATTTAGTGTAATCAGTGACTTTTGTTTCATTGGAGGTAAAATTAAGGCCTTCTGTGGTTACAAAACTTATAATAAGTAATATTTTATAAAAAGGGGAATAACTTGCATAAAATTATAATTTCAAGCAAGGATTTTAAAATATTTTTTACCTCATTTGACAAGTAACTGTTACCATGACTTGATGGGTTTGCCATCACTGCAGACAGCGGGAAAAATCCTGGTGGCAGAACTTGGTTCTGAAAATAAACACCAATTTCAAGAAGTTAGATCCCAATTTGAATAAATCTTCCCAAAACTAACTGCTGAATATAACTTTTTCCTTATCCTCATATAAGCAACATTTGACAGCAAGCTATAATCATAATTACTTTCTGATCACCCACACAGTAAACTGTAACATTAGAATAATATTTGACGTAAATAACAACAAAGCAGAATGTTACAACTCCCCCTACATCAGATGGGAATCTGCCCCAAGGAATGGTCAGTTGTTATTACTGTAGTAAACTGGACCACCTGTTTCAACTATAGTGAGACCTGAACAACATGAACCTTATGTATTTTGATAACTGCTTTTATAGATATACTTTGAAGACAGAAGTTTTTTTCTAAAATTAGAAAAAAATGAATCTGCATGAGATGAACTGTATAAACATTTCCTTTGATTACAATTCTTAATTGCTACCACTTACAGGTAGAACTGTGACCATAATACGTAGATACATGTATGTCCAGAGGACCTATTGATGTAAAAACAGTTTGTTTACATTTTGTTTTAAGCAGCTGTTTTTATAAGTTGGTCATTGGTCATTTGATGAATCAATAGTTAAAATAGAAACAGTGAAATTAACTCTAACAATTTGGTAAGATATAAATTACAAATAAATGATAACAGAATGGTAACGTCTAACATATTTTAGACATGCTTCCTCCCGCATCAAATACTGCTAGCAAAACTCACAAAACAATACCTTTTTTCCCACTAGAAACAATAGCAAAGTCTATGAATTGCAAAGGAAAACCCTAAAAATAATAAACAAAAATAAACAAACAAAATAAGCGGTGCATCATAGAGTCCTAGAAAGTTTCAATAAATTCTAACAAGACGTTTAGGAGGCATTACGAAAACAAAATGGGTACCCAGAGATAATGATTGCAATTGTCCATTATCTGCAAAGAAACCCTAAAAAGTACACAATGTGAGTAAGATTTAGTGAAAGGTTCAAATAAAAAGCTGTTGTAACTGCCTGCTTTACTGATTATGATTGGATTTTTTTAAAAGTTTTTAAGATAAGTTTTTACAGGTATCACATTAACTGAACATTATCAATGCTTCACAATAATCACAATAATGAGTCAGAAGAACCCAGCCAGATAGATATGTACACCATACAATATTCTATACACCAAATATAGATATGAACTATGGCTTATAGTATCTGAAAAACAGACCTGACCAAGAAAACTAAAAGATAATTGCTGAATCATGAAATGGGGTCAAGGTCAGGTGAAACCTGTCAGATGGATATGTATACCTTGCAAGGATTTTATATAACAAATATGGTTTTCCTATTACACATACGAAGCGAGAAAATCATTTGGTTAAAAGCATTTATTTTATTAAGCAAACTCATTCTGAATAAAAAAAAAGGTCAAGGACAACTGACATACTTTATACCATATGGCATCTGTATACAAATATGAAGTATCCACTGTCTTCTACCTTCTGAAATCAATAGCTTTATACAAATAGTTTAGGCTGCTGCTGCCAATAAGTCATTACATGTAACTGCCATTAATTCACCAATACAGAACATCTACAGGTTCTACCAACTTCATAACCAATTAGATTGAACTCAATTATCTAACAAACTTCCATATTATCTGAAGTCTATACCACATTCATACTTGGAACATATTCTTATCTTTACACAACACCATATATATACCTCTTGTTTTCTGTCAATCAAACTATTAGGACAAAAATAAAACTATCTAATCCTTTATGAATGTCTTTGAAAAATAGTAAATATTTAAGATGTGTAAACATAAAGCCAAATCTTAAATAATTGAAATTTAAATTTAATCAAATAGATTTAAGTATTAACTACAAGATAAGAAAAGTTCACCTGTTCTTAACACCTGTCATTATGGTCACATGACCACAATGTTATGACCCTACAATTGCCTTTTCATGTTCAGGTAGAAATAAATGAAACATAAAAATGTTCTACCATCCTGAAGTCAATAATTTGGTCAGATTGGTTAACCTCAGGATAAGTTCCATAATATCAGCCTTCTAATTACAGGGTCAAATAATAGGTCATTTGAAATTAATTAAAACACAACTTTTACTTAAACCTTGTAAAACAGACACAGAATACATCTACAAGACAGGAACCCATCAACCCAAAGTTGAGAAAAAAAAAGAGAGTATTTATATCCATAGAAAAAAGTTCTCTTGTTTAAACTATTTACATAATTTTATTCATTCATTTTTCGTATTGGTAATCTCAATTATTGCACAAAACTCATGAATTTACATGTAAGAAAACTAATTAATTATTTTAATGTGTGTATACTAAAACAAGAATGTGTCAATAGTACACGATGCCCCACTCGCACTATCATTTTCTATGATTTGGCATTAAAATTAGAAAGATCATATCATAGGGAACATGTGCACTAAGTTTCAAGTTGATTGGACTTCAACTTCATCAAAAACTACCTTGACCAAAAACTTTAACCTGAAGCGGGACAGACGGACGAACAGACGAACGAACAGACAAACGAACAAACACACAGACCGAAAAACATAATGCCCCTAGGTGGGGCATAAAAATCTGTGGGTTCAAAACAAAAAGTTTATTAGGCAATTGAGTCCTATTCCTTTTTCATTAATTATAAGCTTCCTAATTCAAAGTTTCCTGAGAACTACTATTATCTATCTTTGAATATTTCTCATTTTTCTTTTTTATATTTCTAAAACACTTGCTTAAAGATTATTCTCTGGCCTAAGACTACCAAATATAAATCAATTTCTCATCATAAATGAATTGATTGATTGCTGTATAATGTCCAGTGGCAAATACTACATGCATATTGAGGATGCTACCATGTTAATGAGATATGAATAAATACCTGTTACATACTAGAATAGCATGCCGAGTTTGATTTCATACTTTCCAGCAGTAAACGCAACTTAGTCTTTGGTTAAATCCAGCAGGTGATTAAAACCATGACCTCTGCAGCTATTGATATGAGGATGATACCATGAGACCACCAAGGCAATTTTCCAAATTTTTAAAAGATGACCAAATATGAACCAATATCCATTCATAAATATTTATGATAGCAACATATGAAGTAATTTTTACACCAATATATCAGTATAAAAATATAGAAGATGGCCAAATATCAACCAGTTTTCTATTATACCTTATAAGATATGCAAAATAACATCCCATCAGAGAGATAAAAATTGGAGATACATATCAGCAAATAAACTTAGAGAAAACTGATTTTGAATCTTATTTAACTGTAAGATAGTGTTATATACTTCATGGAGGTAAGAATTTACTGCGGGTCAATTTCATTTAAAGATGTTGGGTAAAGGTCAGGGTGCAACCAAACAAAAATTACATCTACCTTTTCATTCTTTTTTTATTGATTATTTTTCAATGCTAATGTTGCACTAAGAAATATTCAATCAACCAATCAATCTATCTATTTTTAGATTTATTTTAGAAATAACTCCCATGTTTCTAGGATGTGACATTTAATGTCATTACATATAACAGCCATTGATTCAACAATTTTGAACAACTTCATGTTCACAAAACTTCAAAAACAAAAATATTTCCTACAGTACTACATGTTTTGTCCATGTGTATTGCCTCCATTAGCCAATACACAGGGCATTCTGACAACTGGACATTGAGTACTGTAGTATCATGTATGCAATCAATAAATCATGTTAGTGGACAATTGATTGACAGGTGCCCTAATTATGGTTCTCTTGACAAATATATGTGATAAAATCAACCATTACTTGTCATTTAACAAATGACATTTATTATTATGTTATTCTTCTAAAGTTTTTTTTCTCTTCTTTAATCTTTTCTAAAACAGAAATGAATTCTAAGCATACTTAATCAATGTGTACTTTAAGTAAGGTATACACTGTACTTGGCTTTTTTCTTACTTTGGTAAGCAGTTACAACTTTACAGGTTTCCAAAAGGTAACTTACAGAAACTGTTTGCTATTTCTTGCTAATTTCCTGACTCCACTGCCCTAATGTCGTATAATCATTGTAAAGAGGTCAAATTTTTATATTTAAGTTCAACACTTATTCAATGGCATGGCTGTAGTTTCCTGGTCCATGAAAAAAGGATTACAAGATTGAAAGTACTACTGCATATTTTTTTAGCAAATTATGGAGTAAAACTATAGCTGATACTATAGAAGTGATCTGTACTGGTAGACCTTGAACTATATTGATGACTCAACTCCCCATTGACCTTTATCAAAATATCATGGTGGTAATAACAGGTCTGAACAATGAAAATATGGACACACATGCTAAATCTAAAATCTGAAGGAACTTAATAGCATATTTTTAAATTTCAAATATATCGTTATCTATGAATCTCATTGACTGATTATTTAATATTTGCATAAGTCAACATACTTCAATAATGGTCACATGTATACATTTAAAATCTAATAATTTTAGAATAGAAATAGTTACACTGTCACTCATCTTCTGCAATTACATGTTTTAAAAAATATTTATAATCATGACAGCAATATTTCTGGACTTTTTATTGTCTCCTACTACTAGTTTCTACTCTCCTGGTTACAGAGTTCTCAAAATCTTTTTCCCCTGGTGGTCCATGTAGAAAATCTGCTAGTCCTCACTATTATTTCTAAATTGCAAAATACCAAAATTGTGTTGGTCCTTTACAAAATTTTGGGGTCAAAACCTTCGGACCACTACTTTTCAAGAACTCTACTGATATTTACCAAAATTTAAACCACAAAAAAAATATTAAAGAAAGCATTCTGTTTTTAAATTTGTAAATGTGTAATTAAATATAAAATGATCTTATTTGCACTATTATTTCTAACTTCTAAATTTATTTGTTGCACATCAAATGCTATTTTTGTCAAATTGTGTTGGGTTACTGTCTTATTCACATTAGTTCATCTCATTTTGTTCATACAAATGATCATATACATCTATCATCAATCTATGATTTAAGTCACTATTCTTTAAGATCCAGCTAAATTATTTAAGTTTAAATCTTGATCCCCTTAAAAAGATATGCTAATTTTCAATTAACTGATTAGTTCTCAATAGCTATTTGAATGGAAATCAATTGTTAAGTATGGAAGTTGACAAAAAAATGTTATCTAAACTACTTATAATGGTTTTTATTTGTTAGCTCTTTGGTTGATAAAATTTCTTCGTTGGCATTTGTATTTTGTCTATTAAAAATATGTACACTTGTTTCACAAACTGTAAAATAGTTATTCTTCCATTTTCTATAGAGAGATGAACAAAATCTAATTATCCATGTACAATGTGTAATGTTTTTTATATCCTAGGATAAGGACGAGAGTTAGATAGATGGTATATGCGTCTAATCTTAAAGCCGCTGAATGGAAATTTTACAATTAAAAAAAATTTCAGACATGTGGCATTTTTTTCATCTAAAATACTAACAAGAAATTTTTTTCAACACTTTACAATTACACGTTGTATTAAAACAAAATCTTACATATAACTCCCAGTTTTTATTCATACTAATTGACTAACACTATTAAAATCTCAAAATAACCATACAGTACCTTAGGTATTTGACAATTATAATATGTTCTAGGTCTTCTCATCTCCTCAACAGTTTCCAAAGTCATTTTTATCCGTTAATACACACAGCTACAATCTAATTAATTTTCTTCAGTATTCCACATTATCCTTAATCTACCGATATCAACATGGACACAATCAGAGAAGAGTGATTTCAAATGTAAATTCCAATAATTGAAGCACTTTTTACACAACTATCCATGAAAAAAACCCAACTGATAAGCAAAATCAATAAATATTAATTTCAAACTTTATATAAGTAATTTTCAAAAAGCAGTAATGAAGATTTTTTCTAGTTAAAAGTTCTTCCTTTCGTCATCCCAATAAGGCAGTATAACTAAATTGTGAACCAGAATGAAACATTTCATTAGAACATTGCCTTATTCAATCAGACTCTTTCCATTAGTCATCTCCTGGGCTATTCTATTTATCCCCCTCTGAATGGCAGATGCAATCAAGACACTTTTAAAATGGCACCTGCTTTTCTTGTCCCTACAGTTTTGATTTTATGTCATTTTTAAAGTTCAAAGTAAACATTAATAAAAAATGGACAAATTAAGAGTCTACTATTTTTCAATTAGAAATCCCTTGTGATGTATAATAAGCTTGTTCAACATCAGATAACTGTTATTTAAGGTTAAGAACAAAACAATTGGAAAACAAATACAAAAATATCACCTGTCCATACACTTCAATGATTCTTTAGTTAATTTAAAATTATTTTATTTATTTTAATTTTCTGATTTTCTCAAGATCCTTTCTATTTCTTTTCACCTGACTAAATTTGATTTAATTATATTTTTTTTCCTTTTACTGGTTTTCACTCAACTATGAAATTTTATTTTCTTACTCAGAATTTTATAATCATTCTTTAATATCATTCTTCCAACAAATTTTTATAAATCTTTGAATTGCAATTTCTTTTATTCTCTTTTTACAGTCTTCCTAAATGCTTTAAATCTTAAAAAGTCCTTTGATCCAGAACATAAAAATGAGAATTAGTTATTAAATTTTTATAAAAAATTTCTTATCAGAGTTTACAGATACAATTTCCTCTACTGAACTGTATAATAAGGTAATCCTTTGTTGGAATTGAAGTTTAAAAAAAATCCTTTACAGAATTCCTCAAAATCCAAATATGTAAGAAAAATATATGTTCCCTTTATACTAAGAAAGGGATGATACTATAAAATGTATCAAACTTAAATTACACAAATAATAAACTGTTAAATGTATAAAAGCCTACAAATAAGTAATATTATTCAAGCCTTTCAAAATCAAATTAATTTTATTGATAAATGAACAGATATAAACTTTTGTGCAGAGAGGTCACTTGAGTTGTCTCTATAGTGTCATAAACATGATGAAATTGACACTTTTCAGCCAGCTTTTGGTAAAAATAGATATGAGCCAATACGGTATTTATACCCAAAATGATTTTTTACTCACATGAACATCTTTGTACAATAAATTTTGCAGCAAGATATCTTTAGGGTAAATCCTTGGATGAATGACACAATCTCAAAATTAGGTTATTTTAGTAGTGTAGTTTCTGCAGTTTTGCACTAAATGCAAGATGTTTGAAGCCATGTCAGACAAAATTAAAATATGAATATTGATGTCAAACAGATTAATGTTTTATGAACATCTGAATATTTTTGAGTTTTCAGTTTCAAAGGACCAAAAAAGTGGCCTTGGCATACATTCCCCTTTGGACTCATTAGCTTATGCAAACTTATACAGTGAATGACAAAAGTTAGCAAAGAAATGGATTCAGAAAAAGAAGGTATTATATTTGAGCCAGGAGATAAAGCAGCCTGAGCTTCCTTTCAGTAATTACTTACTATTTGATTTCTTATTCGTAACAATTGTTTTTACTTATTACTGTGTATTGTTGTTAGTAAAAATAATTTATCTTTCTTTCTTTCTTCAATTATCATACAGTTTAATGCTTTTTTCTGAATTGAAGAACCTTCTCCAATAAACATTTTGCTATTCATACAATAGATTTAAAAAGTGGCAAAGAAAGGTACAGTACTGAAACTTAAGTTTAACTCTGCTACATTTACATAATGTCCAATGTCGGGAATCTTGTCAAACATGATCTTAAGTGTGGTATCTGACCTTTGGTAGTCTGTAATTTATTCACGTGATATAGAGAATTTTAAATATACACTTGCCTATTGTTAAAGACTTTATGTTTTTTTCTCTAGATGTCACTTGTGGTATTTTTATGGTTGTTGAGTTGCGAGTTGTTTAGCACACATGTAAACAACTATAGGTCAAAACCTATACCGCATAGTAAGCTATAAAAGGCCCTTAAGCATGGCAAACTATGAACCAATTCAAGAGAGAAAATACTAAAAACAGTAAACAAAATAGGACAGAGAGATATCAACAACAACCACTGAATAACAGGCTTCAGATTTGAAACAGGCCCATAATTGGCATAAAGAATTTGGCAGAATTAAAAGTTTGTGAACTCAACACTCCCTCTAACATGGGACAGTGATGTAACAGCACAACATAACAATAAACTGTAAAAATCAGTTGGAAATCTACTTATGAACATGCTGAACAAAATCATTTCAGCAACAACACATTTAAGATATAAAGTTTATTAGGCAGACATTTGCTTGAAAAACCAAAACAAAGATTTCAGAACTGAAGCCACAGCCTACATGTTAAAATCTAAACTTTTATTATCTAGGATTGAGGAGATAAATATAACAAAATTGCACCTACCCCTGTGGACTGTGAAATAGTCACAAGGTATGAGTAATAAGTTGATAGTCAAAGTCCAGTAACTCACACAGAAAATGTCAAGTCAAAATGTGCTATTTTTACATCGCGATGACCTTGAGGTCATTCCGATGTATTGCTATCGCCTAGATTTCCATTATGTAAATTAGTTTTGGGTTTGTAACCGATCTATAAACATGATAAATATGCGCACATAAACGAATGCAAAATAACATTCCTTATCGTTTGATATAAATACATCTCTTCAATGAATACTGATAAAAATATTTTTGTTTACAACATAAATTAATAATATGAAAATGTTTTGTAGTTAGATATATATATATATAAGTAAAAAATCATTGATAATATCAATGCACACGTACCGAAAAATTGTGTTAAAGCATGCGGAAGAATATCTCAAAGAACGTTTTGAAGGACCGGTAACTCTGTAATTGTTTTTGCGGGAAAATATGAATGCCTACTCGTATCCAATCTTAGAAAAATCGAATTTTTACAGAAAAGTGTCCACCATGCACTTGCATTGCACTATTATTAGAATAGTAGAATAGAATGATATACAAATGGATGCAAATCATATATGTATGTAACTGTTATTTTAATATAATATATAACAACAAATCAGTGTATACTGATTTGTATCACTACAATATAATACATGTAGTTATTACGGTGAAGATGAATTTCCTGTCATTTATTCATCATCCACGCACGAACTTGTCTCAGAAAAAAATATATCTCTGTACATTTACCTCAGTTTCAGGTAAAGAGATATGTTGTTTTTTTTCTGAGACAAGTGCTTTTGACCATCCTCAAGAACTTGTGGTCATCCAATGTTCAGTACTTCAGTACTTTGATTTTAAATGTGGTCATTTTCAATATAAGTCCTTCAATAGAATTACAACATTACAGCTTCATATGTGTATATTTTGAGGTCGTTATGTCCTTAAATGTAACCAAATTATAGATACCAAAAGTTAGCTACAAGAAACTGAAAATGTTTTGTCAATTTGTGAGTATTTTTTAAAAAGAAAATTCTAAAGCAAATGGTGATTCTATCAATGTGACTGAATCAAACATGTCAAATTCATAATAAAAAATAAAATCTACCTTTCCCACTTGTCTCTTAAAATTAAACTTATCATATCATTTTTGTGTGCAAGTATATATAGACATAAATGAAAATCAATAGCACTAAATGAGGAATGTGTCCCATAGATGATGCCCCTGCTTGCATATAACGTTATAAAGGGTCATAACTCAAGAACTGTAAAAGTGACACTACCCAAATTTGAACTTGATCTGAGTTTTGTGGTAATAAGCATTGTTTATAAGTTTCATAACATTTAGTTGACGTAAACTTAAATTAGAGAACAGAAACAGAAAATTCAGCAATTTTTCCATTTTTAAAGAGGCATAACTCTAGAACAGTAGAAGCGACGCCACCAAAATTCACTCTTTATCTGTGTTTTGTGGTAATTAGCATTGTGCATAAGTTTCATAACATTTGGTTGAGGCAAACTAAAGTTAGAGAACTAAATCTAATATTTCAGCAATTTTTCCATTTGTAAAGGGGCATAACTTTAGAACAGTGAAAGTGACACCAAAATTCAAACTTGATCTGTGTTTTGTGGTAATAAAATTCGGGATAATTTTCATCACATTTGGTTGAGGCAAACTCAAGTTAGAGAATGGAAACGAAAATTCAGCAATTTTTCCATTTGTAAAGGGGCATAACTCTCGAAAAGTAAAAGTGATGTCACCAAAATTCAAACTCGATCTGTGTTTTGTGGTAATAAGCATTGTGGATAAGTTTCATAACATTTGGTTGAGACAAACTAAAGTTAGACAACGGAAACCAATTTTGGGACAAACGGATGGACGTCTGTACATACAGACGTACAAGGGTAAAACTTAATGCCCCTTCCACTACGGCGGAGGCATAAAAATCTATATATATTTAAATGACAGAGGGTCAAGCTAAGTGTCTTAAGTAGATGTTTGTTGTTATCATTTTAAATATTTCATCCCTCATTAATTTCTCATTTGAATACCATTTTTAAGCAATCCATAATCTTTACTTTCAATTTTTTAACTTAATTTAAATGAAACATAAGTTTTATTTTTGATATCCTTGTAAAACATATATGTCAATATTAATATCTTTCATATTTTTTGGATGTGACTAAAACCATGAAAACATTGAAAGCAGCATCCAATTCAATATATACATATATATACCTGTAGCATAAATAAAAATTTATATAACTGAAAATTATAAAATAAATTTTAATGTACAACTCACAGCAATAATTAATTAATCCATTTATAATTGTTTTATCTAGCATATATTTCCTACAATAATTCATAATATAGACTTTATCTTTGAATTCATGTCTCCATATCAACTTACAATTTTAAATAATACCAAAAAGGACAAGATCAAAAGTTTATGGTACAACCTATAACCACAGGCAAAGACACATACAGGAAAGTACCTAAACTATAAAAAGCATCAGGTAAGTCAATGTGAAAAATTCAAAACATAAGAGACAATCAATGGCCAAATAATTTTTTTCACATTTGCTCAAAGCGAAACATGACCATCCTTGGAGCACATTTTACATGAACCTTAGTCATGGTAGTGCTCAAAGTTTTGAAGGTCAAAGATTTTTAACTATTTATACAGAGCAATTAAACCAAAAAGGATATAACAGTTAGCTTTAATTGACCAAGGCCAAATTTGGCCTAGCAAGCTAGAACTTATTAATTACAAAATTGATTAACTATGAATTCAAAAATATGTAATAATTCATGTCCAGTAACGAAGAAGCAGTGTTTCAAGAAACGTCCAGTAATGAAGAAGCAGTGTTTCATGAAAGTCAACATTTTCTAGCTGTGTGCACAAGTTCATGAAAATCCAAACTGTTTACTTAATCTTCTCTTACTAAATCATGAGAAAAAGAGTTTTCCTGACTTTTATGTAGATATCCATGATGAAAGTTTGACTGTTTTATAGAGGGTAGTAAACTCCATGTTATGACAAATCAATAGTAAGAAAATCTAACAGAAATATAAATCTTAATATGTAAAATATTTTCTTCACATATTAAAAAAAAATATGTAAAAATTAAATATTGATTTATTACCTTTTGATAAATTTTTATTATTAATTCCTTACAAGTAACATAGTAACATATATGTAACAAAAGAATTCCTACCATGTTTAGAATGATGCTTTTCTCCCTATTTCCATTTTGTCAAGTGAGTTCACCTGTATTGGCAGGACAGTAGGGTCACAAGGTCATACAGGTTAACCTTAAGATCAATGATAATTAAACTGTCATTATGTCAAAAGAAACAACTTTAAGAAGAAAAATGGGTATAAGGTTGACCACACACAACTAAGGTTAACTTGGTTAATTAAAACAAGAGGCCTACAGATGCAAGTGGTCATCAAATTCCATGGGCCACACAACTCTTTCAGATTTCATTGCAGTCTATTTTTAAAATAAAAAGCCAACCTCAAGACTTTCATTTGAACCCCTGGTTGACAGATTGAGCAAAAAAAAAAAAAAAAAAAAACACAGGTAAGGGGGGCCCAAATTGAAGTCTTGCCAAGCCAACAATAAGGTTTGAGGTATCTATGGTTTTAAATAGAAATATACTCTGCGTATAAAAATAAGACCACCAATGGGGCTAATACTGATCATCTATAGCCAACACAGTCTACAGGCCTTGATTATAGAATGAAGCCATCTGTGGTCCCCATATTAAAAAATAAAAAGCTTATAGATTTTTTTGTATTGATGTCATTAAAACTAATACGGAGGAGATGAGTTTACGGGTCAATCTAATTTTTTGGGAGTTTATGTCTTTCAAGTTAAAAATGAAAGGAAAATATTTTCACAAAAATGATTCTCCATTAAATAGTTTTTAACACTTATTTAGAGTCATTAAATTTTAATTATTTCACATAATTATATATATATGTAAGATTTTCTTGACTTAATCAAAAAGTATTAATATTTGCTTCATATCATTTGATTTTTTAAATATTTTTTCTTGAACTTCTCTGGTCTAGTCTTTTACATATACAGAATATTGGCATGTTTAATACTGTGACACATAAAGAATTATACAAATAAATTGAGGAAAATACTTAAGGAATTTGACTGCATAGCAGCAATATTCTAATTTTACACATAAGTCCTATAGTCTGTTGTTCTCTTTGTTTATCATATATTTCAAAGAGAATGATAACATTGGATAATAATTATGTTGTATTGTCCCCCATTCTGTCTGTCCATCAACAGCACACTAATACTCACAGAAACATTTGCCAAAAAGCTAGGATTATTTTTCATAGTATTCTCTTGACCATACTTTACAATTATTTTGAGTATATACAATAACTATGAGAGTTATGGCACTTTCCAAATTTTATACCTATTGTATAAACACAATGATACCTTGAGACTGCAAGTCCTCTGATTCCCAGAAAGCCTACATTCTTAATAGGATAATTTGTTTGTCACCCTTTGTAGTTGACATACAGTACCTTAATTTGGGATTTTTGGATTTGAAAATTTCTGCCAGAGTTTTTGACTCGACTATTTATCAGAATATTTTATTGCAAACTTATAAATGCTCAAAAGAATGTTGTCCTTCGATGAGATTGTAGCTGAAAAGAACCATTGATAATCTATAACTATAATACATGCTCTTTTTCCTATCTATCCTATGGCTTATTGTACAGTTCTAGTGGTATCAATACCAGTCAAAACTTCTAAAAGTTAACACATCTCCATGAAAAATGGACCTTCATTTTGAATGGTTTGAAAGCCAGTACAATAGAGCATCAATTAAATATTGTAGCTGTTCTGTTCTATAGATAAAATCTTGTATACATGATGCATTGTTTCTATAATTGAAATTGTAGTTGGAAATGTTAGAAACAAAGGAGAAATTCAGTAAAAATATGTACTTTAGAAACTATTTCAACTTATATAAGTACATTTTACTAGCATATAAAACAACAATTATCAACCATTACCCAAGGGATCATCTACAGTTCAAAGTCATTTGTCCCTCTTTATTATCCTATTATACAATTATTGTAATTACGCAACTGCCGATGACATGATTACATATCTGTGCCTAAAGGCAATACACAATTTCCAATGATAATAACACAGGAATCAATTATTATCACTTTAAAAATACTTTGCACCTTCAATAGCATTTGTACTGTTATGCTGTACTAACATTTGCAAAACTACTATACATTTTTAACACAACAGCCTCCTAAAGCAGGAATTTATGCAACTATTTTCACTTTCACCATCATTTAACTTTAATATCTTGATCTTAGACTTTAAATTTAAAAGTTATAATTGGCCTTTTTTTTACCATACTTTTTCTAGATGTAATGCAGCTTTTTATTTGTATTAACAAATGGGTAGGGCTTATTACAAATTCAAGTGTCTAAATGACTACTTGAAAATAGAAATGGGAAAACAGACTTAATCTGGTAGAATCTATAAAAATTACTTTTTTGAAGTTTTACATTGAATACATTTCTTTGCTGTATTAAGATGCTAAATTTAACAGCATTTATCAACCTTCCTACCTTACAAGTCTCTGTTACAGCACATCATCACATCTTAATTGGTTTATAATAATGACTGTGGTATAAAAGTATTATAAGAAAATGTTTTATCAAATACTTCTGATCATCCAAATAATTTCATGTTTTTTGTTGAATGATGTGTTTCAATTTATATGAAATTTAAATTCAATAAAGGTCATAATTTGTTCCCCATACACTGAAGCCAAAATAAATACTTGCAAATAAAATCAGTTTAACATAAACATGATAAATTTTCAACAAAACAGTTGTTTCTGAATTTTTTATTACTTTCCCTAAGCTATAGAAATTTTGCTAAGACAATTCTAAACATCAAATAAAACATCTGCTACAAAATAATGCATTCCAACACATTTACTAAAATATTGTGATTCGTTGTCAACATGGCTGAAGACAAATTATGTGACATTTCATTTTAAAATTATACAAAAAATTATACAAATGAAATTACTCGTCAAGAAACAATTATTAAAAATTTGAAGTATTAAGTATACCTCCATAGAATAATCTCCAACTCAATGCTTTAAATAAATGGGGAATGCGTCCATGTGATTCAGATGATGCCCCCGCTTGCATATAACTTTATGAAGGGACATAACTCAAAATCGGTAAAAGTGATGCTACCAAAATTCTTACTTGATCTGAGTTTTGTGGTAATAAGCACTGTGTATGAGTTTCATTTCATTTGGTTGAGGCAAACTTAAGAGAATGGAAACAAAATATTTAGCAATTTTTCCATTTGTAAAGGGGCATAACTTTAGAAGGGTAAAAGTGATGCCACTCAAATTCAAACTTGATCTGTAAATTGTGGTAATAAGCATTGTGTATTATAAGTTTCAAAACATTTGGTTGAGGCAAACAAAAGTTAGAGTACAGAAACCAATTTCGGGACGTACAGACGGACAAGGGTAAAACTTAATGCCCCCTCCACTACGGCGGGGACATAAAAAAAATTCTTACTTGATCTGAGTTTTGTGGTAATAAGCACTGTGTATGAGTTTCATTTCATTTGGTTGAGGCAAACTTAAGAGAATGGAAACAAAATATTTAGCAATTTTTCCATTTGTAAAGGTGCATAACTTTAGAAGGGTAAAAGTGATGCCACTCAAATTCAAACTTGATCTGTAAATTGTGGTAATAAGCATTGTGTATTATAAGTTTCAAAACATTTGGTTGAGGCAAACAAAAGTTAGAGTACAGAAACCAATTTCGGGACGTACAGACGGACAAGGGTAAAACTTAATGCCCCCTCCACTACGGCGGGGACATAAAAAAAATTCTTACTTGATCTGAGTTTTGTGGTAATAAGCACTGTGTATGAGTTTCATTTCATTTGGTTGAGGCAAACTTAAGAGAACGGAAACGAAAAAATTTAGCAATTTTTCCATTTGTAAAGGGGCATAACTTTAGAAGGGTAAAAGTGATGCCACTCAAATTCAAACTTGATCTGTAAATTGTGGTAATAAGCATTGTGTATTATAAGTTTCAAAACATTTGGTTGAGGCAAACTAAAGTTAGAGTACAGAAACCAATTTCGGGGCGTACAGACGGACAAGGGTAAAACTTAATGCCCCCTTCACTACGACGGGGACATAAAAATGAAAACACAGATATGTGCATTCTTGTGGACTGTCAAATACACCTCTACTTATCTTGATATATTCATCAAATTCCCATTGGTAGATCAAGAGGGGGAGGAGGAGGAGGAGGAGGAACTGGGTATGGAACCCCCTTTCTTCAAATTTTTTTCATCGCATTATAACATGAACTTAGGCTGGAGCTCATCCTTTATAGGTGGAGCCCAATGCCCAATTTAAGTTATAAATATATATTTGTAAAAGGATATAAGGGGTAAATTTTCTGTGAGACAGCATCCTAGCAATATTAGGCCACCAGTAACAAATCTTTGTTTGATGTTGCCTACCAATGCCTTGTAGGGTTGGGTAGGTAGGTAGAGATTTTTTTTTTTTGATCAACAACATAAGTAACATGTTTTAGAGAAAACGATGTTTGAGCACAAAAAAAGCGCTTTAAAAAATAATTTGTGTCATAAATATTTTTCAGGTAGGCTTTTTCGGGTAGGCTGCTTTTTAGGTGGATAGGTAGGCAACATCAAACGATTTTAATTTTATCTTTGGCCTTAGGTTAACCAATCTAGATGCCAACATACATGTATTGTCCAACAATGAACAAGCTTGTCCAACAGTGATTTTTTACTGATTGTCTCTTTCCATTTTTTTTTCATTTCCATTTTAGTAAAAATTCCATGAAAGATTTTATAGGCTAGGGTATTACTTCCAACATAATAAACACATTAATACCAAATAATATCTTATGGACCTTTTTCACCAAAAAACATTGAACTTAAAAAAGAATTGTTAATTATTTTCATAATTAGCTGGTCAAATGTTGGGTTAACAACAACAGTTGTGTCTTGTTCTTGTCCAGAGTTTCATGCTTAGTTTAAAAAAATGGCAGTATTTTGGACCAAGTAATCCATGTTTAAAATGTCAAAGGAATATTGTAGGGTTGCTGTCTCAATGACATTTACCCACATCTCCATTAACTCATAAATCAATAATCTTATACATGTATAATTCTTACCCATTTTCAAAATTTCAAGTGTGTCCAATTTTCTTCTTTTATTTTCTTTTATTTCACAACCTACAAAATAAAAGAAACAGGTCAGTTTAAAAAGTATATATGTCATTGTCCTTCAAAAGTAAACATTCTTACATTTCTGCAGCACTAAATGTAACATTGGCGAACATAAACTTATGTATATATTTATATCAAGCATGGGGATCCGCTCAAATTATTACATTGTACAATTTTGTCATATTTCAATGAAATTATAGGCCAATAACGGTCACTTTCATAAAAAAAAATATAGAATTCCAAAATAAAACAGTTTTAGGTACTTTATCAAATAAACAGCATTATCTAACAAAAGCTATGTGTAAAATGGCCTTTTAAGGTCAAATGTGTCATATTTGACATGTTTATGTAACAGTGACGTCACAGATGACATTTCAAAAGAAAAGGGACCAGAATATATTATCACTGTTTTTGCAATGTAAAATGCTTAATAAATTGAGTGGATGTAATCATGGACATTTGAACTTGATCAACTGCCACACATGGTAACAGTTACTAAAATCCTATACCTTTATCAGTCTTAAACCAGTAACACAACCAAACACATAAAATTCAAACAGATGTGTAATATTTGTTCTAATATGAGCCATTTTTCCTGGAATTGTAACTGAACTGGTTTCCCTGTTCCTTGAAAAAGAATTCAAATTCAAGTCTGCAGTGCTTTTGTGATTAAAAGGGAGTCACTCTGAAAAAATAACCCAATCAAATGAAGGCTTAAAACTTCCTTCTATCTCATGATTGAATGCATAAAAATAGTGGTCAAATTGAAGTTAAATGGTATTATAGCACTATTATTGACATGATCTAATGTTGCATAGTAAAACATTGTAATATTGTCATCCTTTTTAGAACTAGTCATCCTGAAGAATAAGAGACTAAATAGTTGTCAATTTCTGCATTTGTAACTAATCATTTGACCAAAATAATTTTATTCTATAAATCTATACCTCTATTTCTTAATTTTTCAGTTGATTGTTTCTCTGGAAGTATAAATGCAATATTTATTATTTTTCTCTCGAAACATTCACATGCAATGAGTTTTAAATGCATATAAAATTTCATAAAATTCTTAAACCCCCCTAAATAAACCTCACCTTATCCATTTTTTTCTTGATCAATTAATATCACTCATTATCAGTTGGATAATAATCCTAGGGATTATATCATTTAATGTATATAAAAATTTGGTTATTTAAGATCTATCCCATAGAAGAGTAGGAATATGTGTGTTGTGTGTGTGTGTGGAAAGGGAGGGAGGCTTTCCTCTTCAGCTCTTTAAGATTTACATCAAACATTTCAGTGAAGAAAAATGAACACTGAAAAATGATAACGTGATTATCTATGATTATCTATGCATTGAAGAAGATAATAACTTCTACTTGCAGTAAACTGATGTACTCTGAAATGGAGATAGATTTTTATAGTTAACTTAAATCAATCTCCTAATATACCAATGATTGAAATGTCTGGGATGAAAACTGTTAAAGAATTTACATCAATAATACTTTGTTTAAGCAAGATATTTAGTTAACTCTTAACAGAAACTGATATATATATATATGAATATATATAATTCGTCTAAATAACAGCCCAACAATGTTAGATCTGTAAATTTGCGGAAGCGGATTTTTTGTTCTTCCCTGGCCGGGATTGGAATTCATGTTACTGAGATATCTTGGCACCAAATCGCCTTGCACTATGCCTGACGCGCTAGACCACTCGACCACCTAGGCTCGACAAAAATCAAGCTTTCGGTGGCCGGGTGTTACCTTTCCTCGTCAGTTTTTATCTTGCGTCGTAACACAGTACATGATATATAAGGCATGAAGATGGAATATTACAGATCAGCTGAATTATCTATCGTAGAGGATCTTACAAATTAATGTAGGATACAGTCACAGAAATAATTATATCATAAGTACGTCTGAACCAGTGACAACTCTACGACAGATTTTATATATATGTTGAATGTTATGTGTTTTTTGTACTTTTCTGATTGTTTAAGATTTTATTTGTCCTCCTTACATGTCTTGTATTCAATTTGATAATTTTCAGGTCTTAATCTTGAATATATCTGTGCAAAAATAAACAATTACTACACACTCTTCTTTCAGAATTCTCAAGATATGCTTGCTGTCACCAGAAAAGTATAACCTGCTTCGTCTGAACCATGAACACCTGCCTAAACTACAGTCTTGTAGAAAGATGAAAGAGCATATAAGATGTAAAATAATACTTATTATTGCATTACTGCATGACCATTGCCTAAAGAACCTTGAGAATTCTACATTTGTATCATGTACACGAAATTTTTACTTCTGCGCCAGAGGGTTAGTGGTATGAAAAATCTTATTCAAAAGATATGCAAAACTTTTTCATTTCCTCTTATCTGCCAGTGATCACTGAAAAAATGGTAAGCTTATTAATATGCAAATATCCAATCAAAAATTCAAAATTATATGAATTCAAATAAATAGAAATCAAAAACAAAATTTTAGTTCCACAACATGCAAATGAATAAAACTTGTCTTTTGAACTTTTGTACAAAAATTGTCATAAATTAAAAATTACTTGCCAAGAAGGATAATTCATTGACTGGCATTGCAATAACACGCTGCATTTATTAACATAAATTTTGCATAACCAACCTATAATTAGAAACGGTACCTCACAGATCAAACAGCAGTTCCAACAAAGAGAGATTTAAACCATTCATTGTCAGTAAAATAACTGCAATGATGAAATTATACTGCATTTGAAAGACAACAATAAAGACATCTGCACAAAAAAACTCTTTGAATTCTAACTTTTAAAAGGATAAATGATTTTATAATCCTTACAAATTTACATTAAAATAAGACATTAAGACTTGAAATGTTTTTTTATCGCACTTACTGATACTGGTTCTTTTCTTTTCTTAAAAAAAGGAAAGAAATTCACTGACTAGTATATTTATTTTCTTTATCCATCTACGTATTAGTACAACTTAAAAAAGGCATTGTTATTAAAAAATCATTTTAAAATCGTTTCTAATTACAAGTATAATTGTTTAAAACTCAAATGAATTACTCACCAATAAAATAATCAATTTCTAAATATGTACTTGTAGACAGAATAATTTAATCCAAAGATGACAAAAGACTTTGGCTTACCATAATAATTTTTGTCAACATTTAAAAAGCTCGAAATGTTGCTTAGAAATTCATAATAAAAGAACAGAGTTTCTACATGTGTATGTCCTCTGTGTTGCACATTTTTTATCTCTCCAAGGGCAATAACTAAAAAAAAACTCTTTTTAAAAAATTTTTTTTTTTATAAATATCTTAGTGAAAGTAAGGCTTGACAGCAAATGGAATGCCATTTCCTATATAATCAATATTTCCAAGGGGCATAACTTTTTTAAAACATCTGATCTGCACTGATTTTTGAAACTGTCCAAGACATCGCTGATATAAGTTTCATAAAATCTGACAAGAATTGTACATATGGGAGCGCTAACAATGCAGTTTTCCATAAAACTAATTTTTCCGAGGGGCATAACTCTTTTAAAAATTGTTGATTGATACTGATTTTCAAACTTATCCGAGACCATCTTGATATAAACCTATGATATAAGTTTTATATAAATCTGGCAAGAATTTAACACAGAAATTGACCAATGACTTGGACCTACACAGGACATGAGATAATCTGGAATTGATGTATATAAGATAAAATGTCACGAAACAACTTTTCTTATTAAAGAAACAAGGTTGTAAAATGAAAAATAACACTTTATAAATTTTGTGCATCCAAAGAAATTCTCTGGATTTATCTTCATCAGGAATGGCAAAATCTAAAGATCTGAAAGCCAAGGATGTATAAATACCTGAATAATATAAATATCCCAGTATGCGAGGAGCTATATGTTCAAATGGGATTTAAAAAGAATATCATTGTATTCTTCTCGACAATTGGATATTTTCTGAAGGGTATACTATGGGATAAGTAGTGGTCTCCAGGTGTACATCCATCAAATATCTCCTATCCACAAATTATTATATACATGTAGATCTATTAGACCCTAAAATACAGATCTCTGTCATCTCCAATTCCCTGCTCATATTAAATCAAACACCCACTATTAAACCAAATAACCCTACTATTAGGCAATATTTCAACAAGCTATAATTCCCTTTAGAGAGATGTTCAAAAATTTCAAAACAATGATAAAATTATATAATTCAATGTCATATTATTGTATTAGATTGTCAGATGTGATGAATTTTCCCCGCGTGCTGTGCAGTTATTCAACGATTTTAATGATACCCATCAATAAAACCACATTAATACTACAGAACAAACACACAAGAGGAAAATGACCATTTCCCAATGAATGTAATATTAAATTGGATTTTCCTAACATTGTAAACTCAGGCCATTGGAAAAATATTTCTTTATCATGTTTATAGCAAGGTTCAACAATACAAGTTTAGTGATTGGTTGATATCAAAATGAGTTATAAAGCTGTCATCCAAAATTTCCAGTTGACCCCTGAACACATGTACTCATATTAGGGTAATAATTTTGATATTGTGCCACAGAATAGAATGAAAGAACCTTTAGTGAGCAAAATCACAAAGGCCATGCCCCCAGTGCAAAAAGTGACATACCAATATGATCCTTCATTAAAAAAAATAATTTCAAATTTTTCTAATCATCCAAATCATAAATTTTTTTTAATGAGTGGAAATCTTCATACAAATTTGAAGAGAATCGTATAAAAAATAAATGGAGAATGTGTCCATCAGACACAGATGACACCCCTGCTTGCATAAAAAGTTATAAAGGGACATAACTAGAGAACTGTAAAAGTGACGCCACCCAATTTAAAACTTGATCTGTGCTTTGTGGTAATAAGCATTGTGTATAAGTTTCATAACATTTGGTTGAGGCAAACTAAAGTAGGAAAAATGGAAACGAAAAATTCAGCAATTTTTATGCTTATAAAGGGGCATAACTCATGAATAGTATAACTCATGAATAGTAAAAGTGACGCCACCTAATTTCGATCTTGATCTGTGTTTTGTGGTAATAAGCATTGTGAATAAGTTTTATAACAATTGGTTGAGGCAAACTAAAGTTAGAGAACGGAAACCAATTTTGGGGATGTACGCAATGGACAAGGGTAATACTTAATGCCCACTTCACTTTAACACTCAATGCCCACTTCGCCTAGTGACAGGGACATAATTAAGGCACTACACAAGAGGTAAAAAGAATTAATATTGGATATTTTCTACCTCCCAAAAAATAGTCCCCCCTTTCAAATTTTTCTGATTATAGAACTTGTCCAAGTATATGATGAGTGGAAACTTCATACAAATTTGAAAAGAATCTGAAAACAGTGATGGCGACAAACTGACAGACAGACCTGTCAAAAATATTATAACCTCCACAAAGTTATTAAATAAGAATTAAATAAGTGGGGCATCAGTGTACCATCCCTTGTTTCACTAGGCAGGGTAAAAAATCTCTGCAATATTAATGAATCTAAACCCAACAGTCATTCAGGTCGAAATTGAAAGTTTATAAAACAGGAAACAGTAGGATAAATAAAGTTGACATGTTAATATAGTGGCAATGAAACTAACAATTCATACTGTTCAGCCTAATCCAATAACTCATCTGTGTGTATTCAATAAAATTATTGATTGCTGTTTTTACCTTAATTTCTATAGAGTACACAATAAAAAACAATTTAATATTAGTTTCTTTATACAAGGACAAATTAGGACAATAGTTATTTCATGCTCCACTGAAATGCAGGTGTCTGATTAAACTATCATCATTATAACTAAATAAGATTAATGAAAAACAGTGAATCACAAAAAACTGTTAAAAGAACAGCTGTAAGATAGGTCTTACACAACTGTCCGCTTGCAGGATGTTCATTTAAAATCTAGGCAATAATGGGAGATACTTTATATGAATAACACTCCTTTTTTGTTCTAATTTTCCTTATTTTAAATATCAAGTACAGACACACTCCTATACCCCAGACTTGTCTACAAGATTAAAAGCTTTATTTTTTATCATAACATTTCAGAGACATTTAAGCCAGTATCTTGTCATCACAACAAAACCTCTTGAATCCAGTTCAACCAAATTCGTACTTGATCTGTGTTTTGTGGTAATAAGCTTTGTGTATGAGTTTCATAACTTTGGTCAAGGGAAACTAAAATTAGAGAACGGAAACCAATTTCGGGTTGTACGGACGTACAAGGGTAAACCCTAATGCCCCATCTGCTACAACAAGGGCATAAAATGATGGTTTGATTGTTGTTTGTGTAACACCCAGTGGAAAATATTCCATGCATATTCTGACTTAAGGTAAATAATTATTCCAGGGCTATAATCCTATATTATAAGGAGTCAAATGTTAATTTAAACCATCTTGATTTATTAGTAGATCTTGTCTTGCTGATCATTTTTTGCTAATAACAGTTTCTCTCTATGTACTATAGTTTCATCATGTTCATCCAAAAAAAAAAAAAAAAAAGTAAAAACCTCTACCTAAAACTATATCAAAATCAATTCTTCTTTATTATGCAAATCAGACATTAATAGTGGCTGATATGTCCTATTTTTGTTCTAATTTTCCTTATTTTACATATCAAGTACACACACTCTCAAATACCCCAGACTCAGGAAGGTAAAAGTGTTTTATAGAATTTTTCGCCTTCCCTTTGCCTATATCACTATGCTCAGTCACTTCGTAATTCTCGTATCACAGCTTAGAGACATAAGCGAAGTCGCAATGTCTGAGGAGAAGTTATCAGTGATGTCACAATGTGTGCAGAGACATTATCAAGATTGCATTTGTCAAGCGTAATACTGTATAAGGGAAGTGGAAAAGACCAGTAAAAGAACGATACCAGTAAACAGATTATCAGGTTTTTAATGTATAGATATTGTAAATATCAGCTGCTGGACACAGTGTGAAGCTTTTTTGCTCATTCACTATGCTCACTCGCCAAAAAGGTTCACATTGTAGAATATGTCTGATATTTTTTGTTATCAGTGTTCCCACTGTCTGTATCACTCGGCTCAGTCCTTCATAAAATTGCACATCACGGCTTGTGTGACGTTAATTCCAACTAGTGGATATAGAGGAAATCAAGTCTAGAGCCTCGTTCCTAGGGAATGAAACTTAAACATGTTATGGGGTTAAACTATTTTTTAATCACTCAATCCCTCCCCACTAAAATTTCAACCAGTGAAGGTTAAATAAAAATCAGACCAAAAGAAGCATTTTATTAAATAATATTTGTATCACAGGAGACAACAAAAGGACACTACTGAATGGCAGTGAGGACTACAAGATTCCACTGCAAAATGTTGATACAGAAATGTTGAACCAGTGTTCTATGTACATTTTTAAACATACACTGTAGACACAGCATTGAGCTTGAAACAGCAACTCATTTTAATGTATAGTGTAAGTGACACTTATAGTTTGGAATTTGTAAGAATTTAGTAAATCTAATTTACCATAGTAACCCCCATTAATACTAGTTAAAATTTTAAAAAAGGTTCTATACAGTACGATATAAAAGGCAATTTTTGTACATTTGCCCCCTTATGAATCAGCATGTAAATGGGAGTAATATCTATTAAAGTATCTCTAACATACTGAAAATGTTTGTTATATTGGAGAATAACTAGAATTCTAAAAATTCTTAACAATGTTGATTCTTATATAGACATGGCGCTATTGTTCATACAAGATATTATACATAATATCAACTGGATATTTGAAATTTGATAACCGTCATATAAAAATAGAGGAGAAAGGTCACATATTGGCCCTAAGATTTTAGTGATTTTCAAATCAGGTCAAAATACTAAATATTTCACACAGAAATAGTTGTGATACTACTCTTGATACAAAATAACTTTTTTTGGCACCTCACATTGTTTGACATCATAAATTACAAAGTTATGACAACTTATTTATGCATAATTTGTGTACTAATATCACTTTTGGTCCAATATTCCCTTAATTTATAACAGTTTTTAGCATTTTTCTTTGGCCGCCATCCCTGATTCATTTTCTACCAAATATTTTGGATCATAGGTTGCAGCCAAGATTTTCTTAAAGCATTTAGTTCTGAAAAATGCACAAAATCAGTGTATTCTGACAATATCTCCAAAATGTGCTGACTTTGGAGCCTATAATGTACTACCTTTTAAGAGATTTGTTCTACCTAGCATTTAAACTTTTGAAATATATCCATTCATGAACCAAATTATGACATTAAGATAATTTATGATAAAGTTGAAATTCAAGGCCATATTTTCCCATTAGTAAACCTTGTCCTTTTGGTACATGCATCCTGGTACTCACAAGGTTAACATAGTAGATTCCAGAAGTACCTCTAATATCAATACCAGATTAGAAACATTAACACTCAATATTGTAATTAACTCAAAATCAGAGGAACATAAAACTCTGCCTCATATGAATGATCCTTGCATATAGAAAAACATATTTTAATATATATTAATAAAATAAATGTCCAAAATATCAATGGTCTGTTTTTTTCTTTGCCTAATACATTTTAACTAGATGTTCCTTAGACATGTAAGAGTCAGAATTTCTCACCTGTCAAAATTGAGCCATTTACATATTGACCTTTTTATTTGCATCTGTGATCAATTTTTTTTAAAATACTGAAACAAATTCCCCATTTCCATTCTCCATTTCATTGTCATTCTCCAGATAATCACAATGATATACAGCTTCTTCAGTGCAGTATAAAGTGAAGTAAAATTCAAATTTTGTTTACTTCAGTATCACACCTTTTATTTACACAAGAATTGGAATATATTTGTTTTGTCTTAATCTTCCCAGCAACCCCTGTTACCTACTGTCCCTCTACTAATCAGTAATCACTTAACATGCTTAAGATCAATGAAATGATTGTAAATAACAATTACCTTCGTTGTTTATCAATTTTACTGTTTACAGTTTTCTCTATCAACATTTTTTTTTCTGACTTCAGGATGATATATAAAATCATGAGAAGATAACAAAAAAATCCTCATTAAAGGCAATAATTTTAATAAAAAGGTAAATGTAAGTTTCCATCATTTTTGTTCATTTCAATGTCTTTCTATCAATTATTAGTTTCAAAATATTATATCCTGTTTTGCTGATTTTTTTTACTGTGTTTATTTTCTAGAGTTCTCATGATAATCAGTAAAACATATCATCATTTAACTTCTAGAGTTCTCATGATATTCAGTAAAACATATCATCATTTAACTTCTAGTCAATTCATGGTTTCAATCGATTGTCATTTTTATGGATCTTATATTGCATAACATTTTTGTTTTTCTTCAATTTCTATCTTTCTTATGCATTTTTCGCTGAACTATTAAACATTATTGTCTAGGGGTTAGCTGAAGCCCGCCTCCTGGTGCGTGATTTTCTCACTGCATTGAAGACTCATTGGTGGCCTTGAGCTTTTTTCTACTTTTTTCTGCTCTTTGATTGGGTTGTTGTCTTTTTGACACATTTCCCATTTCCATTCTCAATTCTATTCAAATGCTAAAATTGGTAAACTACAAACTCCTAAGAGCATGAATTGCTAACCTGGCAAAATTATGCCATTTCAATATTGATTTTCAAATTTGAGTCATTTTGTGACAATATTTTTTTACAGTATAATTAATATTCAAAATATACAGCTTTTTTCAGAGCATTCAAGAAAAATCAAAACACTTAATTCTATTTTCATTGCCACGTTTTACATTATTTATTTTCACAAAAATTAGGATATTAAAATATTTCACAAATCTTCCAAGCAACCCATCCCCTCCCCCCACCCCCTTCCCCTTCTGAAGTCAAATGGCACTCGAAATAGCAGTTATCATAAAATGGAAGTTTATGAACTAAATGTATTTCACAAATTATAATCAAGACAATTTTGTTCAGGGTTCAACATTCATGTTTGTTCTGTTGCCTTTCATGCCTTTGGTAAGTGAATTTGGATTTTATGATCCAATTTTTTACACACAATGTAAAGTAGGAAAAATTCGTAAGGGTTCCGCGGAACCCAGTGTCTCGCCTACTTTTTCTGTTAATCGCAGACTCAACAAAAATGAGGAAGTAAATCAATAAAAATATTACTCTTGATACTATCTTTTGATTGTAAGAAGCTTCTGTCTAAGTTTGGTAAAATTCCAGGATAGTTTATGATATAAAATAACTGTTTAAAAACTTTAACTGCAGACTGAATGTAATGTTAACTGGAAGAAAACAAAATTTCCTTCTAGATACTAGCATTTGATCATAAACAAGCTTCTGTCCAAGTTTGGTACAAATCCAAAATAGTATAAGAAAGTTATCAAAATTTTAAAAACTTTAACCACAGAGTGAATATGTTGTTTCCTGGCAGAAAATCTAAGTCCATTTAAAAGTAAAATACGGAAAAAATGGATTTATTTTTTTACCAAATTTCCTTCTAGATACTAGCTTTTAATCATAAACAAGCTTCTGTCCAAGTTTGGTACAAATCCAAAATAGTATAAGAAAGTTATTAAAATTTTAAAAACTTTAACCACAGAGTGAATGTGTTGTTTCCTGGCAGAAAATCTAAGTTCATTTAAAAGTAAAATAAGGAAAAAATGGATTTATTTTTTTACAAAATTTACTTCTAGATACTATCTTTATAATATGATCATAAACAAGCTTCTGTCCAAGTTTGGTACAAACCCAGGATAGTTTAAGAAAGTAATTAAAATTTTAAAAACTTTAACCACAGAGTGAATGTAATATTTACCGACAGAAAAACTAAGTCCATTTATAAGTAAAATACGGAAAAAATGGAATTTTATTTTTACAAAATTTACTTCTGGATACTATCTTATGATCATAAACAAGCTTCTGTCCAAGTTTGGTAGAAATCCAGGATAGTTTAAGAAAGTTATTAAAATTTCAAAAACTTTAACCACAGAGTGAATATTTGTGGACGCCGCCGACGACAACGACGCAGACGGAATGTAGGATTGCTATGTCTCGCTTTTTCGACTAAAGTCGAAGGCTCGACAAAAATGCTTTGTTTGAAGTGTTTAAAATAGTTTGAACATTACTCTTTGAAATTTTTTATGCACAGTACATTGGTTAAACAGGACCCCAGATAGCTTCAACTGGTTTGAAAGAGTTGTGTAATTTAAGAACTTTTCCGGAATGGAACAAATAGCAATCTATATTACTAAATGAATAGATATAAAATTGGGTGTCGCATTTTCTTCTTTCACATAAAATCCACTAATATTGTTTTTTACCACAAAGGGGTAATGACCAGCATTGTTTATTATGTGTTCTTTTCAAGATCTTTTGGGGGGTATTTGGGGGTTAAAATCGGAAAAAAGCCAGTTCGGATCGACAGTCCTTCACGACATTCGGCTCATAAATTTACGTGCTGTCATCATTTCTGTCATTGCACGTCTGCCCGGCAAAATTTAATTTATTTTCGTAGCAGATACGGTAAATATTGACCTTACACTGAAACGCCTTTTGTGATACACATTCCCTTGACGCTCTCAGCAATTTAACAACAGATTTTTACACGTCAAGAGCTTTTCCTTCCGGGGAACCACATCAATTCAACATGAATAGGGTGGGGGGATTACTTCAGTTTTCGGTTAAAAATGGGTACCGAAGAGCAGCTGGAATGTGACCCATCCCCATTCATATATAAATGCATAAAATTTTCAGCTCACTCATATATGGGGGTGACTCTGAGCACGGAAACACCAGAAATCAGGTGCTGATCCAGGATTTAATGTTAGGTGGGGTGCAAAAATTGTTGTTCTGCGGAACGGAGCATATAGCGAAATATTTTTGGGTAAATTAGCAAACATTTATGTGCCGTCATCATTTCTGCTATGTCTGCAAGTATTACATTTACTATGGTCTGCTCAGCAAAAAGTATACCCTAAAGGGTGGGGGGATTACTTCGTTTTTTTCGGCTGGAATGTGACCCCCCATTCATATATTAATGCATAAAATTTTCAGCCCATTTCATATATCGGGGTGGTTCTGAGCATGAAGTGGTGGTATTTCGTCTGTTACACGCTTCAAAAAGATTTAAGATCTTAATATCGCCTTACACCAAAACTATACATGCTATATATCTTCAAATTATTAACCAAAGAATATTTCGCAGGTATTTTCTAGTAAGGTGTATACAATATAATATGTGTTTATTTCAATTAAGGTCTCTCAGGTGTCAATGACAAAGATAATTTTATAATTCAGTTATACAAACAATACAGTACAAGAATACAATGTCATGAATCTGGGAACAGTATATCAAAATGTAAAATGAATCTGATAGGCTTTTCAGCATAAAATTGATAAAATCCCAAACTTTAGGAGACTTCGCGAGATTTATGGATTTTGGAAGCGTCCGACTAAAAAACTATCAGAACTGCTAAATAAATTAACCACAGAATTCCAAACGTTCAACAAATTCAAGTTTTATCGTAAAGTAGATATATTTTTTCATATACAATGACCAATATAAGTGTGATTTATTTCATGTGAAGTGTTTTATAATGGTTTGTGAAATTCACGGTTACTGGGAATGCCATCGGCGCCATTTTTTTATTACCCCGTTTGCATTCTGTGATGAAATGAATGCGATTAATCATTATGACAAATTTGAAGTGACAGATTACAATTTCGATACACTTGCATCACTAATTACTTAGTTTGAATGACATTTTATTGATATTATCAGAACTTATTAAGATAATAGGGAATACGTATTATACACATATGTCGGTTTCCGTATCATGTCATTTATTAACTATGACCTGACGATAAAATCAGCTATAATTAGTTAGTGTCAAGTCCCGTCATTATATATGTTCCTGCATGAATGTATAATACCGGTGTGGTAATAAGTTATATTGTTATTTTAGAATTGAATGCTTCTTTTTGTAAATTTATTAAATATTGGGGTGCAAAAGCATTGACCAAAGTACATTTGTATGAAGCGCAGAAGCGCTTCAATCTAAAAATGTGCGCACGGTCAACGCTTTTACAACCCTCTAAAATTACTAAAAGAAGCATTCAATACTTATAATCACATTTTTTTTCGCTGGGATCATGAAAACACGATTTCTATCAAGTTTTTCTTTCATTTACCTGTGCGCTTTATTGTGGAAGCTTGTGTCTTCATGAATGTTATATTTCATCTTGAAATGAAGGTTAATTTCAGAATGGCGCGAGATTGCTGTTAGCCAATTCAAATAACTTATTATACATGTTATAAATTGTAATGTAATTATAACAAAAACAAGTGTTGAGAAAGAACAATAAACATAAGTTCATAATATATTAATTAGAGTAGTTTAATAAAAAAAATATATATATAACACTTAAGATAAAAAGGGGGGTCCATGCCGCACCGCCTAGGAATGAAGATCAGTGTTGAAGTTGAGGAAAACAAGAAAAATGTTCCGAACGTATATACCACATCCTTCCCATTTTATGATGTTTCTCTAATGACACAATATTGACAGCGACTAATTCTGTAAACAGGGTAAATGTTATAATGAATATTCTTACACCCCTTTATTACCTGGCAGAATTATGTTTTCTGTTCAATCTTTACTGCAGGCACTGGTCACGTTTCCAAAAAGCAATGGGCAAGAGGCGTTCCGAATGTTGACTCTTCCGTCATTTCGGTGTGTTTGAGGGCATGAGGTTGAGGTTTCAGATTAGGCCTATCTATTCAATAGACTATTGTTACATAAAAAAAAAGAATAGATGAATATTTGAACAGAAAATAAACAAATGCAACTTCTCCATTTACCACTGTTTTTATTGAACAAATATAAGGTATTTTCCCATAGGCTTTTCACGCGATAACAAATCGAATATTGAACCGATATAAATTTCCGCTATGAAGAAACATTAAGAGAGGCTACCTTTTTCATTTTTAAAAACATCCTTTAAAGCTCGAATCGAATTTTGAAGTAGTCTATTTGAGAACATGGTTTATGTAAGGTTACTTGACTTCAGAAAATCAGAACATCGGATTCACATTGTGCACACGTTTTAATGTGAACCCTCCTGTACTTCAGTGCCGTGTGCTACTGTGTGCAATGTGAAAAGTCGTGAAGCCACATCACAATCGTAACACCCGTGCATATTCCCAAAGCACTAAAGACAACGTGTTATTAGTAAGTTTTATATTCCAAGCTACATTTCAAGACTAAACACAGTGAGATCAATGTTTTCCCACATAAATTATTTGTATCAGACACCTTTTTAAGTTGCCTATATTGGCTAAGGAAGGGCCTATTAGTATTAAAGTGTGATATTTGATATCAAAGGTCCACTTTTTGCAAGAAGGGAGAAATTTTATGTATCACATATTTTTTTTTCTATGTTTGGTCAATAAAAGGCTATATATCGATATATTATTAGTTGCACATTGTGCTAGTGACCTATTACTTCCTCTTTCATATATCAGAGTGTCTAAATTATTAGGAATAGTGTAACAATATGATTTATTACAAAATGTATATACTTAGTGATAAATACAGATAAATTGTATGTGTAACACGATCAACGACAATCGTGCTGTTACAGCCATCCGTGATGATATTGATTTCCCCTAATTTGTATGAAGTCGCGTCATCGATATCAGTCACGGTTGCAAAGGCTTTATCAAACCCCTAATCTGTATTACATCACATTACGTGAAAAACATCCTCTTGAGGTATATGATATGGCCTTTTCAATATCACACACTGTAACATCCCTCAACCAATATAATCCCTCAAGCAGAGCTCTTGGGATTTTATTGATGTCTTTAGGGTTGATATGGATGTGAAATTGAAAAAGTTGTATGATATTTTATATATATTATTAAGGGCATATGATACAGTTACAGGGGAGGTGATGACGTTGCTAAAATAAAATGTTATTTTCGCGACGTCAAACTGTGACCTATCAGGAAAAGATGCATTTTTATGATTCAGACGGATTTAACTTGAAAACGAGTTCATGGATCCCTCTTTTTTAAAACGACTTAAGGTTTTATAACGTATGAAGATTATTTATGAAAAAGTCACTGATGAAATTTTTCAAAATTAGATAAATATACAGCAAAAAATGCCGATTTTTTTCTTAAGTCATGAAACTTTGATAAAAATTGATTATTTCCAAAGAATTGTTATACAAATTCAGAGCATACTTATGTAAAGAAGATTTTCCAAATGTTTTACAAAAATCCGCTTGTGTTTATCTTTGAAACAAAAAAGTAAGGTATGTCTATATCAAAAGGAAAAAATCACCGTGTGATCAAAACTGTATCGTATGCCCTTAAGGTAGATCAGGTGTCTTCCGCCATCTTGGATTTTGAAATAGTCGGAAACAATTGGTCTAGATCTTTAATGAAATAGGCAAATTTCGCAAGAAGAATGTAATTCATTTGTAAAACTTTTCAACTAACTGAAGAAAATTATGTGTTTTATGATATTTTTACGACTGTTTCTTACAAATACAGTCGAACCTCGTTGTGTTGAACTCGGATGAGTCGAAGTAATTTCTCGTTCCCGGTAAAATTCAATGCATAATTTCCTCTGATGATTCGAACTCGGTTAAGTCGAGTAAATTTTATAGTCCCGTCGAAGTAAAATTAAAGTAAATTGACCCCGATGTCTCGTAATTCTATAGTAAGAATTTTCGAAAGATGCAGACCTAATGATAAAAATTCAAATCGGATGTATTTCTTATCTGCTTATGTAACCTAATTATTATCATTTTCAAAAGAAATTAAAGCTGAGTAAACATAAAACGACACATTTATGGTTACCGGTAATTAACACATTTGTTGATCGTCCAAGCGGAACGTTAGTGTGTTGAACATATTTCACCTGACATAAAAATGAAGTGAATTTAAATGACCCAAGCTGAGATTAAATGAATCTTTAGAATTAAAATTCATTAATTACAATAAATGAAAGGATTTAGACAATTATGATAAATTCATAATAATTTAATGTAAAGCAGACAACCTCATCAGAGACAGTTCAGAACTTGTTTCGTTCCGCGAGTGATTTCATAATTTATAGTGACCTTTGTAAATATTTGTGTATACTATTGATTTTATTAGTGCATGATTTTTATCCGTACTTGTGTGTTTTATTATTATGAAGGACCTAAAAATAATGAGATTGAATACACAATCATAAAGTGTCGTATCGAAAAAAAGGTGCACTGTTCAAAGTATCTAGTTTACACAAATCTCATACTGTATTTCATGCATTCCAAATTTATGACGACATACACGACCTCCCATGAGTCGAACCTCGGATAAGTCAAATACTTTGGTCTGGTCCCTTCAACTTCAACATAACGAGGTTCGACTGTACAGAATATTTTTTGTTTGATTCAATTTTTTTCAACTTTATCATTTAAGGGGAGATAACTCAGATAAAGTTACTTTTATACAGGAATGTAAATATGAATTTACATTTATTTGTTTTGTAGGCTTGTAGCGAGAAACCCAGTCCGGTGACCCCAATTTTTATTTTTATTTTCTGAAAGCACATTATAAGAGCTATCTTCTTATATTTGTCCCTCGTGAAACGTGTTGCAGGGGACATGGAAATACCGGGCATCCGTCTGTCCGGTCTTGTTAGCGCTCTCAGGTGTTAGTTCTTGTCAGATTTTTATGAAACTTATATCATAGGTTTATATCAACAATGTCTTGGACGAGTTTCGAAAATCAGTGCTGATCAATTATTTTTATACGCCCGTTTACGGGACGTTTTATGGTGTATACCTCTGTCCGTCCGTCTGTCCGTCCGTCGTCAACATGTTGGACATTAACTCAAAAACGCTTTAACCAATTTGCATAAATTTGGTGAATTGTTTATATCTATTGACGTTAACTCCCTTTCGTATTCTATAAATTTTAGATTTTACGTTTCCGAGTTATGGGGTTTTATTCATTAAAAAAAGGGGGATTTTCCAGTTTGCGGACAATAACTCAAGAATGCTTTCACCAACTTGCAAGAAATTGTGGTGAATTGTTTATATCTATTGACATGAGCTCCCTTTCGATTTTTATATATTTTAGATTTTACGTTTCCGAGTTACAGGGTTAAATTCATAAAAAAAGGGGATTTTCCAGTTTTCGGACAAAAAATCAAAAATATTTTCAGCAGTTCTTATGAAACTTTGGTGAATTGTTTATATCTATTGATGTAAGCTCCGTTTAGAATTTTATAAATTTTTCATTTATCATTTCTGAGTTATGGGGTTTTATTGTCTCGCCTGCGACGAAAGTCGCAGAAAGTGAGACATAGGTATTACTATCCGGCGGCGGCGGCGTAAACTATTTGTATAAAGCTTTATATTTCAGAAGGTAGAAGACCTGGATGCTTCATACTTTGTATGCTGATACCTTATGTTACGAACTTTCCGTCTGTCATATGTCCAATGTCCTTGACCTTATTTTCATGGTTCAGCGACTGCTTGAAAAAAAAGTTTAGTTTTTTTGTTATGTAAATTTCTCACTTATTATGAGTAATAGGATAACTATATTTGGTATATGGGTTCCTTGCAACGTCTACATGTCCATCAGACAGGGTTCACCTGACCTCAGCCTCATTTAATGGATCAGTGATCAAGGTTAAAGTTACGTGATTAGGTCTATTTCTCAGATACTACAAGCAGTAGGTCAGCTAAATGTGGTGTATGGAATGATTATAAGGGATACATGTCAGTCTGGCAGGTTTCATCTGACCTTGACCTCATTTTCACGGTTCATTGGTCAATGTTAAGTTTTTGTGTTTTGGTCTGTTTTTCTTATACTATAAGCCATTGGTCAACTATATTTGGTGTATGGAATGATTGTAAGGTGTACATGTCTGTCTGGCAGGTGTCATTTGTCCTTGACCTATTTTCATGGTTCATTGGTCAATGTTATTTTTTTTGTGTTTTGGTCTGTTTTTCTAATACTATAAGCAATAGGTCAACTATATTTGGTGTATGGAATGATTGTAAGGTGTACATGTCTGACTGGCAGGTGTCATTTGTCCTTGACCTCATTTTCATGGTTCATTGGTCAATGTTAAGTTTTTGTGTTTTGGTCTGTTTTTCTAATACTATAAGCAATAGGTCAACTATATTTGGTGTATGGAATGATTGTAAGGTGTACATGTCTGTCTGTCAGGTGTCATTTGTCCTTGACCTCATTTTCATGGTTCATTGGTCAATGTTAAGTTGCTCTTGTTTGGTCCTCTTCTCAGATACTATAAGTTATAGGTCAACTATATGTGGTGTATGGAATGATTGTAAGGTGTGCACGTCTGTCTGACAGGTTTCATCTGACCTTGAGCTTATTTTCATGGTTCATTGGTCAATGTTAAGTTTCTGTTGTTTGGTCTTCTTCTCAGATGCTATAAGTAATAGGTCAACTATATTTAGAATATAGCAAAGTACTCCGACCAATGAAATTGTAGGATTGGATGCCTCTTAATTGTGAAGAATGAATGTAAATCATGTTCTTAGTAAGGGATTATCCTATTATTTGGGTCTATTTACAGTTAAAAACAAAGAGTTTCTATAAATGAGTTACAACTGCCCCGAAGCACATTTATCAGATTGAAAGAATTTATCACAGAGTGATTGAAACTGACTAAAAGTTGAATTGTGAAACAAACAAAAATCTCAAAATAAGTTGAAGTTTACTGGTGCATGCAGTAAAATTGGTACCGTGAATGTTATTATGAAAATATTAATAACTTCAAATTACTATAAAATTAAACAATACCAAAGCAATGCAAAAAAAAGAAAAAAAATCTTTCAGATAAAAAATAACCTAAATATTTAGCTTTCCAACACTTTGATTACTTGATCAGCGGTTGGGGAGAATAGTTATTTCCAATACATGTATTCCGATAAAAGAAAACAGGAATTTAGTTTTGAACATATTAAAAACTTTTAAGGGCATTATTTTTGAACATTTCCCTGACATAATGAAACAGTATTTGATGTAAAAAGCCCGACCAAATTATTCGCTGTGAAATAAAATTTAGTTGTAACTCAAATGTATTAATTGATTTAAACTGTAAATAAAAAAAGGATAATTCCTCACTAAAATATTACATGATTTACATTCATACTCACAATCAGAAAACATACAATTCCTACCTTTTCCTTCTACTGTTGTGTCACCTAATATCTATAACGCATTTTTTTTTAAAAATATTTCCCAAATGATAAGAAAGTCCTCACATCACTAAAACTAATCCATAAATGACATGCCGAAAAAGGAAGTCATGCATCAATTATAAACATTGCACTGACAATGAAACTAATTCTTGAATAGATCATTTGAGCCTTGAGCACTTTACAATATTCTAAGTTTGTAAGAGAATGATAATCCCTTACTTCATGATAAGTACTCGCTAACGCTCGTACTTATTCATGAAGAAAGGGATTATCATTCTCTTACATATACTTGGTGTATGGAATGTATTTTATTATTTAACTGCTGATTACTTACATTGAAATAGATTATTTTATAAAAATCTTTAAATAACATTAATAATGATAATAAATAAAGGGATCATTACTAAACCGTGATTAACAAAAACATTGGAAGGTGTGAAAATGTTAAAATAAGGTCACTCATGCATGAATGTTTAACATAGAATACAGTTCACTCCAGTCCCTTCATAAAGATTAATTGGCTGAATATGTACAGATTAAAGAACTTTTGAAATTTTGTTTGCACAACAGAATCACATTTACTGATTTTTGATACATATGAAATAAGATAAGTATTGAGATAAGTAAAAAATATTTTAACATAGCAACATAAATAGATAAATAGATAATATGAAAATATGACTTTTTACAATATTTTGATCAAAGAATGAAGATAATTTTAGTTTTTTTTTTTTTTGGGGTGGGGGGCCCGGGGGTCTTTCAGGTTCATCTCAAGGAATTGACAAATATTTATCCAGTTTCTGCAATGCCTTAAAACTTTTCCTTGTGCACAGGTTTGTCTGTACTCAAGAGGAAAAAAAAAAAAAATGGCCATATTTGTCAATAGGGTTTATCTCACCTTGACTTCATGTTCATTCATCATTAAAATGTTAATTTAATGTAAAGCTTATATAA
Organism: Mytilus californianus; assembly: GCF_021869535.1. NCBI lineage: Eukaryota > Metazoa > Mollusca > Bivalvia > Mytilida > Mytilidae > Mytilus > Mytilus californianus. The sequence goes on along the minus strand of NW_026262701.1, from coordinate 9,096,035 downwards.
ACTTATTTTTTTAATTTCAACATAAATTCAATTATGAACACTAAAACAGGCGAGACATTTCAGTGTGTCCACTCTTGTTCATTAAAAAAGGGGGGATTTTCCAGTTTTCGGACAATAATTTCAGCAGTTCTTATGAAACTTGGTGAATTGTTTATATCTAGTGATGTAAGCTCCGTTTAGAATTTCATAAAACAATTAATAATAAAAAAAACTTAGACGTAGTAGTAAACCTTGATATCATCAATGTTTTTGATGAGTTCGAAAATCAGTGCCGATCAATTATTATTAAAAGAGTTATGCCCTTGGAAATTTTGATTATATGGAAAATTGCATTGTTAGTGCTCTCAGTCTCATGTGTACAATTCTTGCCAGAATTTTATGAAACTTATATCATAGGTTTATATCAGAAATCTCTTTGAGGAGTTTGAGAATCAGTGCCGATTAATCATTTTTTTTTAAAAGAGTTATGCCCTTGGAAATATTAAATTATTTGGAAAATTGCCTTATGAGGGCTCTTAAGTGTACAATTCTTGCCAGATTTTTTAAATTTATATTACAGGTTTATATCATAGATATAAGAAGATGTGATATGAGTGCCAATGAGACAACTCTCCATCCAAGTCAAAATTTATAAAAGTAAACCATTATAGGACAAAGTACGGTCTTCAACACAGAGCCTTGGCTCACACCGAACAGCAACCTATAAAGGGCCACAAAAATTACTAGTGTAAAACCATTCAAACGGGAAAACCAATGGTCTAATCTATATAAAAAACGAGAAACGAGAAACACTTAACCACATCAACAAACGACAACTACTGAACATCAGATTCCTGACTTAGGACAGGTGCAAACAATTGCAGCGGGTTTAAACGTTTTAATGGTACAAAACCTTCACCCTTATCTGAAACAAAAGTGTAACATCACAACATAGAAAGACACACTATAGAATATCAATTGAAATGGCTTAACTCAATCAAAAGACATATTAACACCAGTGAACATACACAGAACAAATAAATTTGATCCATGATACAATGTAAATACAAAATAAATAAACTAAGGGAAGAATAATTAAAGTAACATGTTATACTGCTGTGAAATGTTAAACAATTTAAGAAAAACAATATGCTTGAACAAAAATATCAGCCATTTGCAATTACTTTAAACACAGGTAAATGAAAATAATTTTGTTGTTAGGTATACGTGTACAGTTCAAATAGAGAAAGGAAATATTTTTACAAAATAAATAATTTTGATGTTCATAGTACGAAGAAGTGAAAATTTATAGTAATAGCAAACACTTATCAAAGGTGGTATATAGACCAGATATAACCCTGAATAACATATAATTAAATAACAAAAAGCATTACAATTAGTATCAACAGGTCAAATAAACAAGAAAGTACGATTTGAGAGTACTCGCAGTTACTGACAGCTAGTTAAAAGCCAAAAACAATTAATAATAAAAAAAAACTTAGACGTAGTTGTAAACCTTGATATCATCAATGTTTTTGATGAGTTCGAAAATCAGTGCCGATCAATTATTTTTAAAAGAGTTATAACCTATGGAAATTTTGATTATATGGAAAATTGCATTGTTAGCACTCTCATGTGTACAATTCTTGCCAGATTTTTATGAAATTTATATTATAGGTTTATATCATCAATGTCTCAGACAAATTTGAAAATTGGAGCCGATCAATTTTTTTTAAAAGAGTTATGTACCTTGGAAATATTGATTATATGGAAAATTGCATTGTTAGCGCTCTCATGTGTATAATTCTTGCAAGAATTTTATGAAACTTATATCATAGGTTTATTTCAGCAATGTCTTAGACACTTTCGTAAATAAGTGCTGATTAAATATTTTTAATGAGTTATGCTCCTTGGAAAAATTTATTAACACTGAAATTGCATTGCATTTGCTCTGAAGCCTTCAAATCTCTGAGGTATTTATAAATTGTTTTAAAGAACAAAAAAAAGTACTTCTTTAGTTATTGCCCTTGGATAGATAAAAATATATGCAATGGGGGGGACATTGGAACTCTTTATTTTATTTATCTTTAAATGCTATGGTTTAGTTTTCTTTTTATCACACTAAATAGGAGTTTTCTTGCATAATCTATACAAAATCTGACAATTTTGCACAACCTGTAGCTTGACAAGAAGCCCAGTGACCCATACGTTTTATTATATTTTTGAAAAAAGCATGATATAAACTACATTTTTGTAAATTATAAAAAAAATTCTATAGATTTTGATTAGACCCCCCATCTACCTTAATATGTAACTTTTCATTCTATCATGTCAATTAATATAATTATATATGTAATAGGTGTTAGCCATTTATTCATGTTATTGTTAATGAGTTTGTGCCAATAAAATATTTGTATTTGTATTTTTTACAATATATATAGGGTCAGTAAATTCCATATGGGGCTCAATCTCTACTCGGTCTTGAAACATATGGAATTCACTGACCCTGAATATATCATAGTAGGTAGCTAGCACACTGTAAAGAATTTATATTACTGACTATCTAAATATGGGGAACGTAGACGTAGTTGTAAACCTTGATATCACAATTTGAACACAACACTAAACAGAACATTTAATTCTTTACACTCATGACAGTGAGAAAGTCATTGTCTCTATAAGATATGTATTTTTTTAAAAGCATGAAAAAAAATTATAAAGATGTAATTTTACAATGTATGTTAATTTGAGAACAACACTGCTTTGTTTTATTCAATGAATGACTAATATTTTTTCTGTCTATGAAGAAATAACATAAAAAATGTGGTGCACACTGAATAACCAGCGTAGCGGGTTATTTAAAAGTGTGCACCACATTTTTTAGGTTATTTTGAATAGACAGAAAAAGATATTACATTCATTCCTTATAATTTAATTCTAAATTCCATTTTTAAGGAGTAAATTTTGAAAAAAACGTTGGTGACGTCAAGGTCACGTGACAAAATTACGTCTATGAGCTGATAGACAAAACACATTCAGCCAATCAGAAGACATGTTACATCCAAAATTAAATTATTTGTATTTATTTACCATAATAATATAACCATCCTGTCCTTAGGCTGTCCTTGTGTACATTCACTGAGCACTATATACTGTAACATGTATATTGTCTTACATTTCAATATTGTTATAAGATGATTGTCTGCATTCTTCATTGTTCTTAAGGTTAACAAATTTATTTTTAATCCATGCACAGAAAATGATTTATTCTGCTAGGTACAGTAGGTGAATGGTAAATTCAATAAGAAAATGTCCAATTTGCTAGTGTACAGTAAATCACAGATTGTGTGATAACACTGATTTAAGACCCTGTCACATACTATCTATATACAGAGAGGTATTTCAGAGAGAACATTCACCATATGAGTGATTTTTATACGCCCGTTTACGGGATGTATTATGGTATACCGTTGTCTGTCTGTCCGTCCGTCCGTCTGTCCATCGTCCACATGTCGGACAATAACTCAAAAACACTTCATAAAAAAGGGGTGATTTTCTAGTTTTCGGACAATATATGTACCTTTAAAGTGCTTTGAGCAGTTTTCATTAAACTTTGGTGACTGGTTTATATCAATTAAGATAACCTGCCTTTAGTTTTTCACAAATTTCTGATATGACATTGAGAAGTTATTGAATTTTATTCGTAAAAAATGTGACGGGCGTATTGTGCCCTCATAGCGCAGCTGTTTATTATCTGAATCACCTTGTGTGTGGTTGTAAGTCTGACAGGGTTCATCTGACATTGAACTCGTTTTCATTTTTCATGGGTCAACATTGAGGTTTCATGGTAAGGTATGCTTCTCAGTAACAGAAAATCGCTTTCCTGACCATGCTGACTGCCAAAAGCAATTATCCACAGAATATCAAAAAGATGGGGATTATTTTAAGAGTGCCAATTGTTAGTACAACCAATATATTTTTATACATCCGCAAAACATTTTTTGGGATCGTATAATGGTATGATGTCGTCATCGTCTGCATCTGCGTCGTTGTTGTCTTCGTCGTTGTCCGAAGACACATTGGTTTCCTGGACAATAACTTTAGTTTAAGTGAATGGATCTCTATGAAATTTTTTAAGAAGGTTCAATACCACAAAAGGAAGGTTGGGATTGATTTTGGGGATGATGGTCCCAACTGTTTAGAAATTAGGGGCCCACAAAGAGGCTCAAAACAAGCATTTTTCTAGTTTCAGGATAATAACTTGTCTATAAGTATTTCCATTGCTCTGAAATTGTTCCACAATGTTTAATACCACAAGTAGAAGGTTGGGAGTTTTTTTACGGGTTATGGGGCCAACAGTTTAGGAATTAAGGGCCCAAAAAGGGGCCAAAAACAAGCATTTTTCTAGTTTCCAGACAATAATGTGTGTAAGTGTATGGATCTCTCTGACATTGTATCACAAGGTTCCATATAACAAAGTGAAGGCTGGGATTGAGTTTGGGGTTAATTGCCCCAAACATGTAGGAATTAGGGGCCAAAAACAAGCATTTTTCTAGTTTCCAGACAATAACTTGTGTGTAAGTGTATGGATCTCTCTGAAATTGTACTACAAGGTTCCATACTACAAAGGAAAGGCTGGGGTTATTGCTCCAAGGGGGGTTTCAAAAAGTTGGGGGGGGGGGGGGGGGGGGGGGGATTTTTTCCCAATTTTTTTAAAATTTCGAATTTTTGAAAAGTTTCAAGAAGAAATCTTCAATTGCTCAGTATTGCGCAATGGATTTATAAGATCTTTGACCACATTTATTTTGTGTCAGAAACCTATATTATGTCAAAAATTGTATCACAATCCAAATTCAGACAGTGTTGTCTGCTCTTTGGTCGGGTTGTTGTCTCTTTGACATATTCCCCATTTCCATTCTCAATTTTAGTATCAAGCTTGAATATTGTGTCCAAATTTGCCCCAACTGTTCAGGGTTCATCCTCTGCGGTCGTATCAGGCTGCACTCAGCGAAGCATTTTATTTTTTATAATTTCAGTGGAAGAAGAAGAGGATTATTTGACGTGTGGTAAATGTATGTCTGAGTTTCGACTGGATAGGATCACATCTTTTATTGAACATAAAAAACAAAACTGTCAGGAATCTGTGGAAACAGCTGCTACTTCAAATGCTGGTTAGTATAGCAACACAGATCTGGGACTTCTGTTATAAAACTTTACTCAGTGCTTCAGAGTACAAAATTTGTGCTCGAAACACCAAATCAAGCATTTTGTTTGTTTGAATTCTGAGTCTGAGAAAGATAATCATACTGCAAATGTTTTTAACCGCAAAGCAAGACATACAAATGCCAAATGATGGTTGTGTCACTACCAAAGTTTCCAAAACAATCACCACATTTTCTTGACTTGTCCGAAAATTTTTATCTGCTGTGTATTCATTATTTTTCATGAAGTACTATAAATTTTGGTGAATTTCATGAAATACATTTAAATACAAATTTATTATTGGCTTGTATGAAGAATTTGTTAAAAATCAGAAAATCAAATAGCCTACAATAATAAAATCCCAGCAAAAATTCAAAGAACCATGTTATTTACATACCACTTTACACAAAAGTGTAAAACACTTTGCTGCATTCAAAAGCTTTCAAAATGAATTAAAGAAGTTTAAACACATAAAGAAGTGTAAGCACATAGACATAACTTTATGTCACTTTCAATTTTTAGTGTATATAGAAATAAGATGTGGTATGAGTGCCAGTGAGACAACTCTCCATCCAAGTCACAATGTGTAAAAAGTAAACAATTATAGGTCAAAGTACGGCCTTCAACACAGAGCCTTGGCTCACACCGAACAGCAAGCTATAAAGGGCCCCAAAATGACTAGTGTAAAACAATTCAAACAGGAAAACCAACGGTCTAATCTATATAAAAAACGAGAAACGAGAAACACTTATGAACCACATCTACAAATGACAACCACTGAACAGGCTCCTGACTTAGGAAAAGTGCTAACAAATGCAGCGGGTTTTTTGTACAAAAACCACATTACTTTTAGAAGCAGAATTGTCACTTTTATTTGATACATTGATTCTTATTTTGCTCAATTTTGTAATCACAAGAATTATTTTTTGTCCAGAAATATGCTATATATCATGTATATGTTTCAACTGAATTAAATTGGGCATACACATTAGAGGAAAACAAAAACAATTGAAGACAAAATAATGACATAAACAAAATAAATGTCAGACAATTCTTCTTTCAAGATCAAACCATAAACCCTTTTAAATTTTTTTTTACTAAATGAAATATATTGCAAAAAATTGTATGTGATAAAGACTTATGTTCATGCACTGTATGTAAGTTCTCCTCAGTAAGTCACTAGAACTTATATAAAGAACCTGAAACAACACTACTGTATATCTGTACTAAAACCGTAAATAAAATCACTTGAAAACTTGCCTATTCTCATTGTTACGCATTGTATATGTATTAAATATAAGTATTTACTTGTAGAGTTGGTTTGTGGTTCCTGTCCTCAGGGATTTATGACAGCAGTTGGACTACTCAGACATGCTCAAACAATCCATAAGTTTAAACTGTTTCTTCAAAGAAGTTCTGGTATAACAGGGATTCAAGAGGTTACTGTATCTCAAGAAACAGATGCAGCAAAAAGAATGATAGATCAGTCTATGATTCATTCCATTAGGCAGTCCTTAGACAGGTCTTTAGAAAGGGATGATCAGTTAGAAAATGGGTCTGAAGGAATATTGTTGACTTCAAATCAGCCACATGTCATGGACTTACACCAGTCTGAAAGAGACATTTCAAATCTACAACTAGCATCCAATCCATGCCAAATCCAAACAGAAAGTCTAAGCAGACCAAGTTCTTCGATAATGGTCAAGCATTCAAACGTATCTAAAAACAATGAAATAAATATAAGCAATGTTAGATTACCACTGTTAAATCTTCATACTAATCCTGTGCAAAGACTAAGTTTGGGCAATAAACAGCTTAGCAAAACACAATTTGACTCTCGTAAAGACATTTCAAAATCAGACATTTCTTCAATAGTGAATAATCAAACATCTGCACCAGTTGTTACTTCTGAAAATAATGCTACAACAATGACTAGTCCAAATGAAAATATATCAAGCCATACGTTAAGTGCCATTATGAAATCAGGGGTTCTCTTTCCTGTATTAAATAAAGAGTTCACAAGTCAGTCAGCTTCTGACAATCAGGTGAATCAACAGTCAATTCACGCAGCTGAGAATATGAATACACAAGAAAATAGCCTAGCATTGACAGATGTTCACCATAGGCAGGTAACTGAGATAAACCAGTCATCTATTGAAAGTGTTGACACATCCAACCAAACCAATTTATTATCAGTAGATACACAGGTGATTAAACAGCCAGATGTTTCATTCAGTATGACAACACAAACGAATGGGCAAACATCTAGTCAAGTATTGACAGGGGTTCAGATTGGGAACCAAAGAATAGAATCACAACAGGCAAGTCCTGTTTTAGTTTCCTCACTGACAGATAAACAAGGAACCAGTCCAGTGTTGGTTGCAGATGTAAATAAACATTCAGAATCAAATAATCAAGATTTAGAAGTATACAAAGAAATTGCTGTTAACACATTGCAATCATCTGACAATATTGAACCAGATATTATTCAAGTATCACCATCATCAACTCAAATTCTGAACAGCAATGAAAGTACAGGAGAGACTTCAGAAAATACTAATATAGGTTGCTGTGATAGTCAAAAATGTGGGGTAACAGTAATTCCAGGAACTCATGAAGGTCTTAAAAAATGCTGCAATGCTGTAGTTCCAAAAAAAAGAAAAAGACATTTTGAAACAAAGCATACTTTATCGTTGAGAAATAAGCTTATGCGTAGACTCTCTGATTCAAATACCATCAGGTCATGCCGCAGTAGTGACAAAAAGAACAGTGGAACTATTTTTATAGACCTTGAACCCAATGAGGATGGAACACTGTCTCAAAAATCTAACACAAGTAGTGATGATATGGCTTTCCCTGCAGCTGTCAGCGGGATTGGCTATGAAGTGTCTGGATTATCTAGAGACAGTGGTAGTTATCTAAACAGATCAAAAGGGAAAGGATCTGTCATTCTTCCTCCTGGAGCTGTGTTCTCTATACCCATTTCTTATTCACTCAGCACTCAAAACGATGGATCATTGAGACCATTAATTATATCCAAGCACACATTCCAGACAGAGGCATCTACAGTCAGTCAGAGTACTGCATACACAGCTAACAAATTAACTGAAACCATATCCAACAGATTTAGGATGGGAACTGAAAATGTACAAGCAAGGGAAGGTGACATGGAGAAATCAGTTAATTCAGCTGCAGAAAACGATGGATCCGTTAACAGGTTGGAGATTGACTTAAATCACAGCGAAGATGGCGAACAGAATCCATCAAGGAAAAGACGTTATCCAACTTCCAGACCATTCAAGTGTGAAAAGTGTGACAGTGCATTTAACCAAAGAATTCATTTAAAAAAACATATGAGTAAACATACAGGTATTTTATACTTTATTTTGATGACAAGATAGGAATGAAACGAGATATTAGATACGTATTATTGATTTACATGATTTAAGTACCGAAATTTTCATTATTTTTCAAATACTTGAGTTGATCGATTGCTGCTTGTTTAATGTCCTGAATGTCCTGAATGACTTAGATTGATTGATTGTTGCTTGTTTAACATCATTAATGACTTTGAAGTACATGTAATATATATGTAACAAATTTGTCAATAGTGAGACATATGTTCACACTTTACAAGCAAAGATTATAAATGATCTGTCTCAGATATTTATCTATTGAAAAAAGACAACCAAGGCAAATTAGATTTTAGAAAATACAAACAGGAGGAAAACATAAATGGACTTATTGTCCATATTATTTTTAGAAATAAGTATATTTTAGAATAAGTCTGTGAAAAAGGGATCAGTTTCTAGAGAAATAGAGTATTGATATTAGAAAAAAATAAGAATTTAGCGAGTCTATGAAATGCACAGTACACACACTACACAATATCTTGAACATAAACATTTTCCATGGAAGTTGAATTTCTAATGCTAAATAGATATAGGAAGATGTGGTATGAGTGCCAATGAGACAACTCTCCATCCAAGTTACAATTTATAAAAGTAAACCATTATAGGTCAAGGTACGGCCTTCAACACGGAGCATTGGCTCACACCGAACAGGAAGCTATAAAGGGCCCCAAAAAATTACTAGTGTAAAACCATTCAAACGGAAAAACCAACGGTCTAATCTATATAAAAACGAGAAACGAGAAACACGTATGAACTACATAAACAGACGACAACTACTGTAATCAGATTCCTGACTTAGGACAGGTGCAAACATTTGCAGCGGGATTAAACGTTTTAATGGTACCAAACCATCTCCCTTTTGTGAAACAATAGTATAACATCACAACATAGAAAAACACACTATAAATATCAATTGGAAGGCTTAACTCAATCAAAAAATCGTAAATTAACACACAATGAACGAATAAATTTGACCTGTGACACCTGAATAAACTGAATTATTGTTTTAGGTGTGAAACCATTTAAATGCCAACAGTGCAGTTATTCCACTGTAGAAAGAAGTCATCTCAAAGTTCACATAAGAATTCACACAGGTTTGTATTTTATCGTGTACTAATAAAGATGAATAAAAAAAGGGGGAGTATACTTCACCGAGACAGCAACCTAACATCAAATAAAGACAAATTCAAAGGCCAACAAACAGTATCAAACAATAGATAGGTGTCTTTTCATATTAGACTGATGCACCACTTTTCTTTTATCTTTTTGACTTTTGCCTATCTACTTTAGCAATAAAGTCAAATCCCTGTGGAAATATTGTGAGGTTAACCATTTTGTGATCATAGCTGTATTGTTATTTGATATCAGTGGTAAATGAAATTATGTGCAAATGTTTATGTCAGGTTCCAACTAAAACAACAAGGCTGCCAATATAAACATCTTACGTCAAAGATTTATCTAGATGCCAAGGGAGAGAACTAGGTAAAATTCCTATTTGTTTACAATTGATGCTGGGCAGTTTGTTCACAAAATTATATAAAGAATATAATATTTTTCTAGAATTTTATTATTATGATGTTATTGGTGGATATTATTGATTGTTTTGTTAATCGATTGGTGTTGAATACCACTTTCAGCACTATTGTGCTATTTCATGGCGGTTAGTTTTTGTTGGTGGATGAAAGCCGGAGTACCAGGAAAGAACTAGACCTTTTGGTGCATATTATGAATAGGAGATAAATATTTGAATGTCCAAGGCAATACAGTCCGTGTATTTAATCATTGAACTTAACATGAAATGAACAGACTTGTGGGATAAATGGAATTGGGGCCTTCAACAATGAGAATAAAATACTCCCAGGGCCCAGCTTGATACGCCCACAGAGGTCGAACCCTGAACAGTTGGGGCAAGTATGGAGACAACATTCAAGCTTGATACAGCTCTGAACTTGGATTGTGATTAAATATTTGACACAGCATAGGTTTCTGACACAGAATGAATGTGGTCTAAGAACTTAAAAATTTGAAATTGGACATTTACCTATTATGGTTCAATATCCAAAATCTAAATACATTGTTAGATTCAACATATCAAAGAATATAAAGAATTAAATTTTTGATGAAATCAAACAAAGCTTAATTTTGGACCCTTTGGACCTCAATGTGGACCTTTTTGATAATGGGGCTCAAAATACACGATTGGATTCAGCATATCAAAGAATTCCATATATTCAATTTTTGTTGAAATCAAACAAAGTTTAATTTTGGACCCAATTTGAACCAACTTGAAAACTGGGCCCAAAACAAAAAATCTAAATACATGTTTAGATTCAGCATATCAAAGAACCCCAAGAACTTAATTTCTCTTAAAATCTTAACAAAAAATTTCTTTTGGACCCTTTGGATCTTAATGTGGACCAATTTAAAAACGGGGCCCAAAAATAGAAAGCTATATACACAGCTAGATTCAGGATATCAAGGAACAGCAAGATTTCATTTTTATACTACAGCAAAAAATTTCCGTTCGTATAATGCTATTATGTCGTCGTTGTCATATTCCAAAGACACATTTTTTTGGGGGTTCATATTTTTTTCTTCAAAATTTTTGAAAATTTTTTTTGGGGGAGGGGGATTTTTTTTAATTTTTATTTGGGGAATTCATAATTTTTTCTTCAAGATTTTTCAAAATTTCAAATTTAAAAAAAAACCCAATTTTTGGGGGTCAGGGACAATTTTTTTGGGAGGATTTTTTTTCATAATTTTTTGGGTTTTTTTTCCCCAAAATTTTCCATTTTTACATTGATTATTTCTGATTTATATAAAAAGAGCAACAAATACTGATATGTCAGGAGATACACACCAAACAGGGTGTGTAAATTATTATATATAACAGATTAACTAAGTATTGCGCAACAGCACAGTATTGCGCAATAGCAAGAAATCTTCAATTGAAAATAAATACAAATCTTTTAACCAATTTCAATGGGATTAATTTAAAGTCTTTAATTTTTGGGGGTCCTAACCTTGTATTACTATTTTGGATATTGGGCCACATTTTTAAATTCATCTACATTGAGGTCCAAAGGGTCCAAAATTAAACTTTGTTTGATTTCATCAAAAACTGATTTATTGCGGCTCTATGATATGCTGAATCTTATTGTGCATTTAGATTTTTTATTTTGGGCCCTGTTTTCAAATTAGTCCATATTAAGGTTTGAAGGGTCCAAATTAATCTTTGTTTGATTTCAACTAAAATTAAATTTTTGATGTTTTTTTAAATGCTGAATCTAACCATGCTGTTAGATTTTGGATATCAGACCATACTAGGTAAATTAAATGTCCCATTTCAAATTTTTAAGATCTTTGACCACATTTATTTTGTGTTAGAAACCTACATTATTTGGCAAAAATTTGATCACAATCCAAATTCAGACAGTATCAAGCTTGAATATTGTGTCCAAACTTGCCCCAACTGTTCAGGGTTCGACCTCTGCGGTCGTATCAGGCTGTGCTGGGCTAAGCATTTTATTTTTGTTGAAATCAAACGAAATTTGATATCGAACCCTTTGGTCCTCAATGTGGACCAATTTAAAAATGGGCCCAATATTCAGCATATTAAAGAACCCCAAGAATTCTAGAATTAAACCCCTTTGAAATTGCTTAAGAAAGAAGCAATTTATATTAAGTATTAGAAAGGTATTGTTTTTGGCCTCTTTTTCCTGAAAGGTTAGGGCTATAACCCCCAATTGGTACAATTTCTAGAGATCCATACACTTATACACTCTTTCCCTAATTTCTAAACAGTTAGTATATTAACCCCCAAAATCAATCCCAACTGTCCTTTTGTGGTATGGAACCTTGTGGTACATTTGCATAGAGATCCATAAAATTGTACCCAAGTTATTGTCTGGAAACCAAATGTCTTAGGAAGACAACAACGTCATACCATTATACACTAAAATTTTGTGGTCGTATAAAAAACCCTTATAATTTAGTCGGCAACAAAAGGCCCTGACATGAAAAAATTCAAACGAGAAAACTACCTACTTAATTAGTAACTAAACAATTTAAGAAAAACAAATATGACAGACATGAACCAACAACAACCACTGAAATACATGCTCTTGACTTGGGACAAGCTTATAACAAATGTGGCAGGGTTAAACATGTTTGTGAGTGCTCAATCCTCCCCTAAACTGCTACAACACAACATAAGAAAAAACTGTAAGTCTAAGTTCAGAAAGGGTTTATATTAGCTGGGTTTCACTGTAGTATATGGACTTTCTGTAACTTATTTTGTACATGTACACATATGTTTTAATTGTTTTATCTTAAATTATTTAGTTGTTTTATTACAGGAGAAAAACCATTTAAATGTACATATTGTGAGTATGCAACAGCTCAAAACAGTACACTGAAGATCCACTTAAAGAGGCATCATAAACCATCACAGGGTGCTACAAATAAATCACCTACCAGTGTTTAAACTTTTAACAGATGCAAAAAGCGTGTGCTCTAAGGGACATAACTTAAGGCTCACTAAGGGACATTACTTAAGACAAGTGGTCGGCTGGTTATGGGATTCATCATAACAGAATACCACCTACACAGTTACAGAACTCTGGTTATAAATCAAGACATCATCACAAAGAAGACAGAGAAAATCAAGCAGATATATATATGCTAATATCATAGAAATTACATTAACCATCAATTGTTTTTGTTACCATTTTATGAATTACATGTATTTAGATGTAATTAATCAATTTTAATACTTGGGAGAACGGGTTAACTACAAATATCAAACTTACATGGTTTAAGGCTTCTTCACTGCTTTATGTCATTACTCCAGATTTCTAGAATAAGATGGGGTAGAATTCTGAAGTGAAGGCATGTACTGGTATTTGAAAACCATTGAAATGTTCCACAGTTTAAATGACTTGTAGAATGTATAAAACACCATTTTAATCATTTGCCACTAACTTTTCACATGTTATTTGCCCATAAATGAAAACATGTGAAGCTGATTGGCCAATATGTTATATATGAAGCATTATTTATATAATTTTACTTTATGATTTGAAATAAAAAAGCAAGACATCATTTTTCAACGTTTGCTAAGAAATTCAGCTAGTTTTCTATCTGTATCTTATGGTGATGAAGAAGTTGATTAAAATTCAGTACAAGCCGTGTCCTGCACAGTAAAATCAATTTGAATTGTCCACACTCTTTTCAAACACAGGAACTCATCCTAATGAAAAGTATTTGGAAGTTCCAGAAAAACACATTTATATCTACCTTTTCATAGTATAAGAAATCAGATTATTTATGAAACATCCTCAATGGATTGTTGCCTTATGTTTTTATGACTTGGAGATAATTTTGAAATTGTAATCTGCAGTAACAAATTATTGTTAATTTTCAAGCATGTTATAAGACTTAAATTTTTGTAAGTTCATAGCCTTTATAGTTAAATGGGCTTTAAGATTATGAATATCAATTGATAGATATGAACTATAATTTTCTCTGCAATTTCGTTTAACTCCAAAATCTTACAAGACATTAATGTGTATAGCTTTACTGTATTTCAACTTTATGACAATTATTTGTTATGCTTTTATGTCATCATTCTATAATATTTTTAGTTCCAACCATTTTTGGTTGCCTGTTTTATACATAGGTACAATATATGTGATCATCATAGACAAAATAGACAATTCCAATATGTGCCAATTCATATAATTTGAACCACTGCTTTGTTTGAAACAGGAAATGGGAAGAAGAATAACTGTAAATTAAGAAATTATTGCAAAATTTTTATTAATGTGAATAACGCGACTTCTTGAGTACATATATCTGTATGTAGCTTTTCCTATAATCGCAATAATTAAAGTCACATTTTTGTTAATTCTTCAAAACTTGCAATAATAAATGCACACAATAATTTCTGAATTTACAGTATTGTGTATTCGCTCTCTTACTTGTCTGCCTGTCAAACCTGAAGTATTTTGTATTTGGGTAAAACACTATTAATATTCAGATAGAACCTTTTTATTGTCAAAACACTTATGTGTGATAATATCTAAAGATCTGAACAGAGATAGATTTCCATAGGAAAATCTTGTTATATTATTTGTTAATGCTTGGATCCTCTGTAAAATTATTTGCTTACATTTTGTGTAGCTTTATTTGAAATAGAAGTTTGCACTAATGTTTTTGTACAAACATATTTTTTTTAAATCTCCCTACTAAAAAATTATTTAATTATTATTACACAATGTCAGAGGTGAGGATTTTTAAAACTTTTATCAACTAACAAATAACAGCAATGAACCAGAATATCTTTTTTTTTATGTCTATCTCATTATCTATTTTATATATTGTAATGCCTACATTTTGGTTTCAGGACTAAATCCGTTCAGTCATGTACAATATCATAATAAAACTTGGTTTGATAATGCCCTAGGAGAAGACCCTATTGATTTTGAGGTCAAAGGTCAAGGTCACAGTCACAACAGCTATTTATCATGTTATGGACTGAAATTATGGCAAAATTTTAGTTCTGGATAATTTTTAACCATATGTTGGACTTTTACAAAACTTTAGATTAAGAATGTTCCTTATAAAGAAGAAAACCCATATTGAACTTTTGGCCAGTAGGTCAAGCTTACAGTGCAATGTAATGACAAAAACTCAATTTTGAGGTCACTAGGTAAAGGTCAAGGTAACAGAAGAAATTAAAATTTTAAATTTTCAGGTGAAACCTTTTGAATTATGTCCAACCTTCACCAAACTAACCTTGAAAATGCATATGAAAGAACAAGACCCCTATTGATTTTTGAGTCAGTGGGTCATAGGTCAAGGTCACAGTACAGGTAGACTGAAATTTAAAAATAAATTCTTTCATGACAATATCTTCTGAAGAATAAATAATATCTTAACCAATCTTCGGTGGTAATGCAGCTTGGGTGTGAAAAAGATCCCTATTGATTTGAGGTCACTTGGTCTAAGGTCAGTGTTACAGCAGCAAAGACCATAGCCTTCATTTGATATAAGTTGTAAGCAGACTTAAGAGTCGCCACCACTAAAAAAAAAACAGTACCCAACACAAAAAAGTGTATCCTTCTACAAATCCATATAAAGACCACAACTCAACTTTTACCCCC
The DNA here is from genome assembly GCF_021869535.1 of Mytilus californianus. Taxonomy (NCBI): domain Eukaryota; kingdom Metazoa; phylum Mollusca; class Bivalvia; order Mytilida; family Mytilidae; genus Mytilus; species Mytilus californianus. The sequence continues at coordinate 9,080,275 of NW_026262701.1, read as the reverse complement.
ATAATGATTCTGATATTTTAAAATAAATCAAACAACTAAAACATATCTGGATGTAAAACATACAAGCAGAAGAATTACTATTTTTAGGATAAATAATCAGAAGCTGTCATCTAATTTTTTGTTTGAGTTGTGTAAGATGTTAGATAATTGACTTAATATATAGCCTTGTTAGTAAATTTCTATCTTTGAAATTTTTCCACAAAGTTGATGTTGATCTGCAATCTGAAATATTAAAAGAAAAATATACTTTGATGACTACCTTTTGAGATATTTCAGTTTGATTTTTGCATGTTTCAAGTAATAAATGCAAATTGTCATAATGTAAATTCTGAAATTATTGCGAGGTTTTTATTAATGTGAATAATGTGACTGGGTAAGTATCGCAATAATAAGAACTCGCATTCTGACAACTGATACACATATCTCTATGTAGCTTGTCCTAAAATCGCAATATTTAATCTCGCATTTTGGTCCATTCTTTGAAAATCGCAATAATAAATGCACGCAATAGTTTCTGAATTGACAGTATTTTGATACTATTAAAAAAAAAAACCACTCCTTTCAAACAGATGTTGACAATTTTTGTGCCACTACTAATGCATTAAGCAAAAAATAAATTCTGTTGACTTTTGTTTGCAATTTTGATATATATTCTGGAAGTACTACTCAATCTATTGCAAGAGAAATAAATTGAGGTCCATGTGCTTAATTTTGAGCTAACACAGAAAATCTATTTTATCAATGTTGGAGATTCCATTTCCCTATTCTGGGTGCTAAATAACATTGCAGTGTATTCTGAATGTAACATTGTTGTGTAGCTATTCCTGGCTCACCTCATAATGTTATACAAATTACTGTCATAATTGCATTTTATTGATGACAAAAGGTAAACAGTCTTAATTTGCCTTGAAATTTATGTTATTGCAGTAGATTTCTTGTACTTCAGTATACATATAAATAAGAGGATGTGGTATGAGTATCAATGAGACAACTCTCCATCCAAGTCACAATGTGTAAAAAGTAAACAATTATAGGTCAAAGTACGGCCTTCAACACAGAGCCTTGGCTCACACTGAACAGCAAGCTATAAAAGGCCCCAAAATGAGTAGTGTAAAACAATTCAAACAGGAAAACCAACGGTCTAATCTATATAAAAAACGAGAAACAAGAAGACTTATGAACCACATCAACAAATGACAACCATTGAACACCAGGCATGTTTGTTTTCCTTTGCGAATTCTATCAAATTACAAAACAATTTTGATGATGTATATTTTTGGTGAATTTTTAATGGAAATTTTTAATGGTAATCAGTTGCAATTTTGCAAAAAATGCTGTTACATTTGGATGTGTTATTATTTGCACTTGTTTTTGTTTCATATGCCCTTAAATAAAACGGCATTGACATTAGTTGTGATATTTTTCAGTTTTTGGGTCATTTATTCAGGATGGCCCTGTATGTAATGAGACTAAAAATATGTAATATATTACAGCTTTAACCGTCATTATTTAATGATCATAAATGTGATTAAATAATGAGACCATATTTATTTGTTGATTTTATTGCATTTATATTAATTTATCTTTTTTGTTGTTTAATACTATAAATTTTTAAATACAAAATGATTTATATTGATTCAAAAATTGTATTTATAAATTATTACTTTTATCAACTTGTTGAGTTTGTTTTTAATAATTGAAAAAATGAATAAAAAAATTGAAAGTTTGCCTTAATTTCTACATTATGGTATATATTGGCAAGATTGTGATGAGCTTTATTCATGATTTGCTCATAGCCATTCTAAAACATCACTGCCTGTATTATACCCTCTGCCACCCTAGCAATAGTAGGGGTATATAGTACTGTTATGTCCACATGTTTATTTGTATTGCTGTTTCATCCATCTGCATCTGCTTGTTAACCAGTGTTTGAAGGCTTAAAGGATACATGTTTAATTAATTACAGTAATGATCTTGTTTTGTTATGAATTTGTTCGTTAGTTTTGTCATTTGAATTATTTTACATTTTTCATGTCGAGCCTTTAATAGTTGACTATACATTATGGATTAATCTCATTGTTGAAGGTTAACAGTTGCCTATATTTGCTTTGGTTAGTTGTCTCATTGGCAGTAATATCATATCTTCTTATTTTTTTATTTTATTTTGTGTTATGTAAAACCACTTATGTAAATGTATTTTTGGATGTATCATGGAAATTATTCTGTCTGTCAGCTAACACTGCTGGAGAATTCCTGATTTGCCTCTGAAGGTTTGGAGTATAAAAATAAGATGTGGTATGATTGCCAATGAGATAGGATATAATGATTACAATCCGGCGGCGACGGCATAAACTATTTGTATAAAGCTTTATATTTCAGAAGGTAGAAGACCTGGATGCTTCATACCTTGTATGCAGATAACTTATGTTAAGAAGTTTCTGTCTGTCATATGTCCAGTGTCCTTGACCTCATTTTCATGGTTCAGCAACTGCTTGAAAAAAAATTAGTTCATTTGTCGTGAATTTCTCACTTGTTACAAGTAATAGGATAACTTTATTTGGAATATGGGTTCCTTGCAATGTCTACATGTTCGTCAGACAGCATTCTCTTTACCTTGACCTCATTTCATAGATAAGTGATCAAGGTTGAAGCTTGGTGGTCCATGGGTTCCTTGCAACATCTTTATGTTTGTCAGAGAGGATTCACTTTACCTTGACATCATTTCATGGATAAGTGATCAAGGATAAAGTTTGGTGGTCCAGTCCGCATCTCAGATACTATAAGCAATGGTCAACTATATTTGGTGCATGGAATGATTGTAAATGTCTGTCTGGCAGATTTTATCTGACCTTGACCTTATTTAATCGTTCATTGAGTGATGTGTACTTTTTGTGGTTTGGTCTATTTTTCTCAAGATACTATAAGCAATAGGGTCACTATATTTGGTGTATGCAATGATTGTAAGGTGTACACGTCGTCTGGTGGGTTTCATATGAGGTTGACCTTTATTTCATGGTTCATTAGGCAATGTTAAGTTTACACGGTTTTGTCAGTTTATGAGATACTATAAGATAGGTCAACTATTTTTGGTGTGTGGAATGACTGTAAGGTGAACATGTCTGTCTAGCAGGGTTCATTTGACCCTGATCACCTCATCATTATTCAATTATGGTTAAAAAATAAGCAGGTGAGACATTTCAGCATGTGCCCTCTTATTGACATAATGTGATGTCATTATTGTTGTGTTTATCATCTCTCAATGAATTTGCCTGATGTCCTACAGCAGATATAACATGGACATTCAGGACAAGAAAAGTAAACAACAATTTGAAAGGTAGTTTTAGCTTAAATAATCATGATCAAAATAGATGGGTATGTTTCCTTTCATAGGCAATACAAGAGTATTTCGTAGGATCTGAAATTTCTCATTAGTTGGGGGAATTTTACTTTTAACATAATCCAAATACTATGCCTTGGGTTTAAAGTCCCTAATGTGAAAGCAGTGGGGTGGATGGATTTTTTAAGTCCAGTGGCACTTAATACATGCATATTCAGGACGAGATCAGGTTCATATATGAATCCTTGCTTTGTACTACACTGACATACTGAGCTGGATAGTGATAGTTCACTAGGTTACAGATGGGAAGAAGACATGTCACCTTATCCAACTCTGAGCAGTCCAGTCTTTGTTCTTACTCCTGATCACTGAATGATTGGCAGAGAAGCAGCAAACACCAATTTTCAAGTTTTTTAGTCAGCAGAATGGATTGCCTCTGACAGATCATACTGAAGGATGGCAGATGGTGTCTAAACAATGAAAACCAAGGATTTTGTATTTGAAAATGCAGAATTTGTTGTTCAAACAACATCTATCTCTCATCTTTCAGTATGTTCTTTATTCAGGGGCATTCATACCACTTTCCTGAATGTAATAACACACATTGCTTTTCATCATAAGTACCAAGTTGATATTTTGTGTCAGAAGGTTCTGAATCCATAAACATTAAAAATAAAATCTTCCCTCAGACAAAAATGTATACTCATCTCATGTAAATGAATTATAATGTATGAGAAGAGAATCACTGTGACTTAATATTGGTTAGATACCGTCTCTCCTACTGAATGTATCCCATTAAATTAAAAAAATTATCTTTAAACCCTCAAGGTACTTACTTTTCTGCAAAACTTAATCACTTCTTACTTCTGATTTAAAATGTATACAAATTTAAAAATAGATATAACGATCATGGAATTGTCAGCCATTAACTAAACACATTGTTACATGCTGTTAAATGATAATGTCAAGTATCTACAACTACATGATATTTTCTTTTAACGCTGTTGATATGGCCAGGGATTTGATCAGAATCACACCCACAGACATTGTTTCTGAGGGTAATGAACTAGTCTTTATCAATTGTTTCAGGTGTCAAATTACCAATTCACTCACTCCAGTTTAGAACATATGTAAAAGTAGCCCAACTCTGGCCAAAAATAGTGCTTTTGTTGTCACTGTTAACTTAAACTAACAAACAAATTTGCAGAAATGAAACTTTTGGTGAAAGAGAAATGTATTTAGACCATTTGAGCCAAACTTCACTTTTCCATGATTTTGTATTAAAAACTGAGGATTGATGCACTCCATATAGTATACTAAGAATTCCAAAAAAAACGGGGATACTTTAGTAGTAGTTGACTTCTGAAAGGAAATGTTTCACTACAAGACTTTAAACATTGGTTGAAAATTGGCATATAGGAAAGTGATACATGAATAACTTTTAAGGTAAAATATTTAGAAATCTGTGAAAATTGAAAAAAATTGGTATATTATATAGCGGTTTTGCCTTAGTGGTCTGACACCTTCAGTGAACTGAAAAGACTTCAATAAAACCTTCAATTGAAATCAATGTCAAGTGTGATCTAGTCATATCAGGGGCGGATCCAGGATTTTGGAAAGGGGGTGAGTTATGTTAAGTTTGCCGAGGGAAGCGAGGCAAAAAATGTTTTGGACCTTTTTTGGCTAAAAAACATAAAATAAGTGTAAAATGCACTTTTTAAACGGTTCCTGACTTGGGGCATGTATATTTTATACTAGTAGTTAAATGTTGGACATTTTTGATGCCGTATTCTCCCCATTAATTGTCTATTATAAAATGATTGGATCCAAACGGCTATGTACTAATATATTTGATGTGGGACTTGTCAGTAAAAAATGGACATGGTAAATACTCGTTTGTTGTATGTTTAGTTAGCATAACTTCACAGATTTCTTGTTGTAAACAAGATATCCGCCGGGCTATTCAATGACATTTACAATACGACCTACACGAGTTAAGAAAGACAAACAAGCAATTTTTATCCAAATGTTTGGTTGAAATGTTACACCCAACAAGGGAAGTGAGGGGTTCCAAATCAACCAAAGGCTACGAATGAGTCTGAAATGACAACAAATTTATGAATGACGGTCGACAAGTGGCGACATAAAGGCCACACTCAGCAGGCAGGTTGCAGTCGGGCCTTGAAAAAAATATTCAAAATATCAGTTCGGCGAAACAGACATTCTGGTCAGATATGGGATTTAGATGCAAACCCCCAGGCCCAAAAAAATTACGCCCGTTTTTTATTCATCATGTTCATTTAATGCTAAATAATTCTGTTGGAAACTTTTGTCTCTAATAGCAAAAAAGTGGACAAGATTATTGTTTTCAATCTAGATACAGCCAGAAGTTTTGTTTAAGGCAAAATCAGGGTCAGAATTTTTTCTCTCAAATATCTCAGACTGTCCCCTCAAATCAAATGGACCGTACCTTAGACTTTAAATCTATCTATATCTTACTGACTGAGGATCATTATTCAGCTATGTTATTAATAGGCTGGGGCGTGTGAGGTTAAACATGTTTTCGAAGGTAAATAATACTGTGGAATTTTTTTTCATGAGAGTGTAATAGAGTATTACTTTCTGTTTGGTGGAATTGTGAAATAGAAGTCAATATGTTCTTGCTCAATCCTTTGTCGCTTTGAAGGTATAATGCTTATCATCCTCAGCCTAAGCAATGTGTTACTGAAATTTGAATTTCAAAATGACTGAGTGACGTTTTTTTCGACGCACTGGTCAACTCCACTGTAGTGAAACACATGACTTTGACATAATCATTAATATATTACAGTAAATACGAGCGAAAAATATCTTTAGAAGTTAAGAATTGTCGCATTAAAATGAAATACACGGAAAATGGCAAAGTTCACGAAGTCTAGTCTGATTGATCATTTTACAAAAAAAAAAAAAGTGCAAGCAAAGGGGGGCGTACGCCCTCTACGCCCCCCTCTGGATCCGCCACTGCATATGTTTGAATGTGATGTTTATTTTTGTTTTTTTAGCTATGATGTTCATTACTATCATTACTGGGCAAAAATTAATACATAAATCTTTCAGGAGAATAATGTTTATTAAAAATAAATAAATATATCACAGATAAGAGATAATTTCATTCACTACTATCCTTCATCAACCATATTCATTATTTCTAACATAGTCTGTTCTCTGTTCTGCATCCTACAGAATACACATACTGAAACATCTTTGTAATTTTCCAGTGAAGTTAAGGAGAAAGGCTTTCCACACATAGAACACTGCAAACATAATATACACAGGTTAAGATTATGATGAATACATATTGACACATCATAGATGTGTTGACACATCAATGAAGTGTTGACACATCATGGAAGTGTGTTTCAACATTTACACTTTGTCCAAAAACTTAATTAATGAAAAATCATACATATATTTATAAAAGGATATTTTGCAGAAAAAAATTCATGAACAAATTTATGTGTGGTAATTGATTGATTGTAGGTTGCTTAACAACATCCAACATCAAATATTGTATGAATATTCAGACCTAGGCATTAACTATATATGATTTTGTAAGATCTGAAAAGTGAAGAAGTTCTACTTTATTAACTAAGATGTATGCAGTAACAAAATATATTTATTTTATGGTATAGGTTACACCTTCATGCAAGACAAACCAAAGTAATTCTATTGTTTTACACTATGGATAATTTTTTACAACGGCCTATGTTACTATCCATAATGTGCACACTGATAAAATGTTATTCTTATTTAAAACCTATTTGTAATTTGCACAAAACTTAAGTGAAGGCTTAGATTACCTTACTTTTACATGGACAAAGAGAGATAATGGATATAAGTTAATGAGACAGCCAGCAACCCAGACACAAAAACCAAATGACATCTAAGGTTAACATTACTTTTCAATATGTACTCAATGACAAAATTTCTATTCCTCTCTTACTTGTACATGTAGTTGCTTTTATATCAGAAATACATTCATATTAAAGTAAAAAGTAGGATGTGGTTACCCAATTTTAATCTTTACTCTAAAGGTATAACTTATAAATTATGATTCCTCTGTGAATTCTTGTTAAGGTCTTTCACTCAAATATAAAATATAATTATGTTGGTTGGAAGGACCATCATTAAACACACTTATGTATAAGCAAATAAAATGTCATAGCCCCTACCAAATCTTTAGAGTGATGGGATAATCAATTACCTTAATGATTTTAAGACCAATAGCTTTCCTTCTTTCTATTACAACAGGCAATTTATCAGCTTCTTCTACATTCCATATTCTTATTGTTCTATCCTGTAAAAAATATATTTCTTTACAACACAAGAATAATCTAAGAACATAATTACATGTGATTTGCTTAGGCCAAATTTGGACAAAAAGTTTATTCTCGATCTAATTTGACTTAATCTGAACTTTGTATCTTGAAACATAAATGATATGGAATAGAGTGAGAATGTGATGATGTCATAAGCCAAATGTCATTGAGGTTCCCTAGAAACAGTGGTAAAATCTATAAGCTGCACTACTCAATAAAACTAAAACTAGTAGTTTTTAATCACCCAAGTTTAGTCTTAGCCAACCACCCCCCTCAAAAAAAAAAAAAACAAACAAACAAAAAATGATAAAGAAATTGAATCTACACATTTTTTTTTTCATTTTCAAAAATTCTGACATGATATTACATCATGTGACAAATTAATATGACAATGACATACAAATGAATATGACAATAAGATACAAATGAATAAGACAATGACATACAAAGAATGAACAATGACATACAAATGAATATGACAATGACATACAAATGAATATGACAATGACATACAAATGAATATGACAATGACATACAATGAATATGACAATGACACACAAATGAATATGACAATGACATACAAATGAATATGACAATGACATACAAATGAATATGACAATGACATACAAATGAATAAGACAATGACATACAAATGAATAAGACAGTGACATACAAATGAATAAGACAATGACATACAAAGAATGAACAATGACATACAAATGAATATGACAATTACATACAAATGGTTTTCATTTGCAATTTTTTGATTTAAGTAGGAATCAATGAATTTAGTACCTGAAACTAGCATTTATAAAAGGTAAGTGTATACCAGTCTTTGATGATTAAATAACTAGTGTCATCAATTCAGAAGCTTTTTCAAACAAAGAAGTTTAAGTTTCATTAAATATAATTCGTTATGATGAAAAAGAATACAAACAAATCATACATACTTTAGAGCATGATAAAACAGATTTCTGATCACTACCAAAACACACATCTTCTACCCAGTCGTCATGACCCTGTAAACAAATTATATTACTATGAATACCTCAATGAAGATTTTGATATAATAGTAATAGCTATGTACCATGGCCTCAACCAGTATTTTGAGAACAGCTGATGATGCAACAAATGAAAGATGAATAAATGTAGAATAAAAGTGACTGTGCACATATTCTTTATTATGCTCAATACTGTCATATAATTCAGTAAGAAATGGAATTTCTTACAGTACGATTTACAGAAAACCTCATAAAAATGAAGATTTCTTTTCTATGACATTCACCTAAAAATGAAAAAAGTCTTCCAAATCCAATTTATCAAATCTATTGTTGAAGACTGTATGTTGACCTCTAAATGTCATTTGGTTATTTGTATCATTGAGCTCCGGCTTCATTGACATGTGCCACCATCTCCTTTCATTAAAAATAAACAATTAGTTACTATGTTAAGCAGAAGTATGATTTGACCCCCTTTCACCTAGCTCTTTTATCTTGAAAACTGTTAAAGCTTGATTAAATCCAATTAAAAAGTTTAGCAGGGAATTTAAAAAGCATGCTTAGTAACTTTAATAACTTTAAGAATTTGGTGAAATTTGGAATTTTGGAAAATCTGGCATAATCAACTTTGCTGCTGAAAACTGATGATAAAGATTATTTTTTCAATTGGATCTTAATATGTTGTATGAAATTAAATTAGATTGATCTATATTGTCCCTGAGCTACTGGTGATTTTTTTGCATTGCTAACCTTTCATCAAGTACATAACTACAGCAATTTTAGGGATGTTTTACCAGCACAGATTAATTTGCTGTGTGGTTTAAAAATAACGATATCTAAGTGTAAATGGAATAATGTTTATTTACAGTGGATTAAAGAGTTTTCTTTTTCAACATCAATCATAATTTTTGGAAAATTTTATGGGATTTAGTCAGTTTTTTGTAATTCTTGTAAAATGAAATTGTTTATGAAATATGTTGTCTATCTTTATTGATAACTATTTGTATTTATACCTGAAGTTTAACTTTCTGAACTCTATTATCAACATCCCAGACACACACTGTGGAATCATATGACCCTGTAACTAACTGTAAACCTAAATTAAATATAATTTATTGAAGGAAATCAATAGGAAAATACTTTTACTTTAATCAAAATGATAGTTTGTGCTGATTGTTTTATAAATATTTATTATACAGTGTAAATTATTTTTTTTAAATATTTGAAAATTCAAATTACAGATTTATCTCCCTTTACATTTCACACTATTTTCTGTATCACATTTGACAATAATAGACATAAAAGTTATTTAAACTTCTTCATAAATATTCTTTTCCTTTTTGTTTGATCTTCTTTTTGTTTTTTCTACAAAGAATATATTCTCCATTACTCTGAGTTTCATGGAGTGAAAACTGATCACCTACCATCAGGACTAAAATGACACGAACTAACAGAACCATCATGGCTGCCACATAATTGTCCAGGTCCTTTTGATCTATAAATAAAAAGGCAGTGTGAAAAAATGACCCTGGGAAAAGTGTGGCAGGACTTCTTTTGGAGTCAACCCTAAGTTAGATCAAAAGCATGACTGATCATTCATAAATGCAAAATTTGCAATTTCATGATATTGTTGTGAAAACAGAACTCCCATTTTTGCAGACTATGACTTCTGCAGAAGTTTACATAGAACATAATATGATGCAGGTGCTACCTTATGATCCCCCAAAAGGTGTTTGTATTTAACAAGTTGATTTTACATACTTGTTTTATATTTTTCAGCAGCCAGACAGTCACTGGCTCACATCTGAGAAGAGGATCAAACTATGGAAACTTAACATTGGTCAATGAGCAATAAAAATGAAGTCAAGGTCAAATGAACCACATCAGATTGACAAATACACTTTACAATCATTCCATACAACCAATATAGTTTAAATACAGTTTATAGTATCTGATAAACCTACTGAATCACAAAAACCTAACATTGACCAATGATCCATGAAAATGAGGTCAAGGTCAGGTAAAACCTGTTCAACAGTCAAGTATATGTTGCAATACTCCTGTAAAAAATCATTAAATCAAAATTGCCTTGTAGTATGATCAACTACTGGCATACATCAAGACAAACAATCTCATTAGATATGAAAGTTTCAGAAAGGCTGGAGTAGTTATTACAAGCAGTAAACATTTTCATTTTGCAATAGGTCTAACTAAAATTGTTTAATCAAAATGATAGTTAAGAATGGTTCACAAGACACAAGGACTATGCTACCCGTATAGAAGCTTTTGGGAACATTGTCCAAAAAAGAAGTGTTCACAAAGTTTGCAGATGAAAGGATGAAGGCTATTACTATGACTCTCCATGGTGGCTTGGAACAAAACCGAAATATAGAAATCTGTTAACTGAAACTGGTACAGCATATTACAAATAAATTGTATAATTATCTTGTAACTTTTATCTGTCACAAATGGTAAAACTTTATCACAAATATAGGAATTGATTACCTGTAACTTCCTGTAGCAATATCCCAGATATTGACTGTTTTATCCCAGGAACCAGTAGCAAACTTTCTTTCATCATGACTGATATCACAGCATGATATTATATTGATATGTCCTCTGCAAGAAAAGTATCAAATAATAAACTATTGACTTATACTATTTATTTTTAATATTTTATACAGTATCATATAATACACTTAACCATTACATGGTTTTGATGTCATCTTTTGATTTTACACTGATATGTGCATTCTTATTACTGTCAGTTTAATAGTTGTGAGTGACAGAAATATAATCAGTAAAAAACAAACCTAATACTTCATACCTTAATCTCACATTACAATAATAATATTTGAGAATAGATTTTAGAAAATTTTCAAAGATGCTCTAACAATTGAAAGTTTGTGGACATTGTGATTTTCAACACTATATTGATTGATTATTTAGTGTATAACGCCACTTTCAGCACTCTTGGCTATTACACGGTGGCCAGTTTTTATTGGTGGTGGAAGCAAGAGTGCCAAAGAGAGAACTATCAGCCTTTGGCAGTCAACTGAGGTCAATTTAAGTTGAATGCACCTGCCACATGCAGAGTTTCAACTCGCATTTTCAGTGTTGACAGGCTAGTGATACTGTAGTTGAACTACTTAGAACACTTGGCCACCAATGCCCCTCTCCAACACTATAAAGAAGGTTCTTCCTCGTATATTTTATGATGTCATGATACTCAACCCCTAATGGGAGGGATTGTGCTTTATTTTTTCATACTGGCATGTCAGTAACTGCTAGTAGTCCTTTAAAATGTTAATCTATGTTGATTATTTTCATTTTGCTTAGTTTCTTCTGTTACCTATTCTGTCATTGGACTCAGACTTCTTTTGAAATTAATTTTACTGTGTGTATTGCTGTGTGTTTGTTTATTCCACAATGGCTAGAGTTATAGGGGGAGGGTTGATATCTCACAAAACATTTTTAACCCCACGTCCCATTTTTGCACCTATCCCAAGTCAGGAAGCTCTGGCCTTTTTTAGTCTTGTATGATTTTTTAATTTTTTAGTCTTGTATGATTTTTAATTTATGTTCATTTATATGTTTAAGAGTTTAGTGTGACGTTGATTTTTGCTGAACTAGTATACATTATTGTTTAGAGGCCGTGACCTTGGGCTGTTTTCTGCTCTTTGACACATTTGCCCTTTGCATTCTCAATTTTATTTTATCTTCTCCTTATAATAGACATCTCTGTTAATACAATTAATAATAATAAGTTGATCTGTCCTAAATCAATGTTTAATGACTGATATCACAACATTTCTTCCCCATATATAGTTACTTACTGTACAGTAATGGTGACTTTTAAGGTCTTTAGATCAAAGAATTTGGCAGTTTTATCCATGGAGGTTGTAATAATCTTATCATCACCAGGAGCAAACATACACTTGGTAATGGTACTGGTATGAATGTCTGAAATAGATATAAACTTAGGTTGAATTATTAAAACTTGTACCATAGCACAGAAAAATATTTGTATCAATACCTTTAAGGAATCCTAGGATAGACTTGTAGATCGAAATCAATTTTGGCTCAGTCTCCATTTTTAAGCAAGTTTAGCATCTTGTGATTTACATCATTTCTCACACTTTCAACAGTTAAATCTAAATAGTCCAACATTGTAATATTTAAAATTTTAAGGTCTTGAGTACTCTCCTTTTCCAAAAATTAAACAAGCTAATTGCATATAACATAATGTTTCTTTGTTGGATTTATAGGTGACATATATTATACATCCATTTTGTTTGTGTGTAAAATTTAACATTTCCACAAAAACAGCAAATACAATCATTTGATCACGATAATAATTGTCTACCTCAGATATCCAGTCCTAAGAGATACAATGAGTAGTATACATTTTGAATTGTCATGAAACAGATTAATTACAGATTTTTATGTACATACCATCAACATTATGTATCAGATCTCCTGTATTAGAGTCCCAGATCTTAATTGTGTTATCTAAGTCTGATCCAGACACTACATATTTTCCATCATGTGAAAAATTACAACTTGTGACAATACCAGCATGTTGTCCTGACCACTGGAATGAAAATATTTTTTTCATTTTTCTTCTTTCTGTAGCTCATAATTCAATTCTAAGTGCAATCTTTAGAATTTAGACTTAGCTGGATATGATTAAGCATTAGTCCACATTTCAGAAACAATATAATAACTTAAAATACATTTTGTAAAAAGTTTTTTATATATTAGTTGTGGATTCATTTATTTTCATGGATAAAAATTTTCTTCAATTGAGGAAAAAAATCGTATTTTGATGGATATTTGATTTTGTGGTGTTGCCAAAGACTGCGTGCAAGACTATAGAAAATTTGTACTAAGTTGAACATTAAAATCTGTTGTGAACTTATACACATGAAATCCTCAATTCGTATCCTTTGAATAATAATGAATTGACAGTAGGTACATATACATATATAGCTTTTGATAGATCAGTTGCTTAACATAGTATTTTACATAGAAGTGTTATCATTTATCAGCAAAAAGTTCAGTTTTTGGCAATTAAACCAGAAAAAGACAAGATAGTACAGGGTTTCATATTGCCATACAAAAGCAGTGATAAGGTATCAATTTGATAACAGAAAAATACATGGCTGATGCAATTAAGATTTCATTCAAAATCCATAACTACAAACCATCTTCTGAAAGTGTTACTGCATCTGGAAAATTATAGATAATGACGCTCTTCCTGTTTTATCAAAACTATTTGCTCTTTTTAGAACAAGAGAAAAGACAAAATATTTATTTATTACTTCCATGTAAATCAGATGTAATTTTCTCATATCTTCTTGGGCTTACGCCTCAGATATGAGAAGCTTACACCTAATACAAGTTATTTAGGTTCTGACTTGTTTACTGTGTTCATTTAGAGGTTGTTACATATATCATGCCACTCTGCTAAAATTATCAATTATGCAAAAAGGAAAATCACATGCATACTCTGAATTCATCAATATTTGCTGTATAGTGTATACCAATTTTTTGGTAGTTTGTAAAAATTGGTTTAATTCAATTACAAACAAATACTTCCAACATTTGAAAAGTCAGTCTTCTAATTTTAATAATTCTTAATCTGTTAAAAAATTTATGGGAAAGGCTTAAGGCTTTAGAAATCTTTACTATTGGCTTTTCTCTCATCAAAGTTTATCTTTTTTCTCTTCTTCACTCTTAACAAAGATATATACCAGATTGTAGTGACATTTATCTTATAGTGCCTCCAGCTGATTTAGTTTGTCAACTATGAACTCACCACACAATTTCCTGATTCAATATCCCAAACAGCAACTTTCTTATCCCATCCACAACTAACAAATCTGGAAAATAAACCAATAAATGCATCAAGTATCTATTAATGACAACATAGTGAAAACAGTGATATTTTGTTTTATCTTTTTACTTAATTAAGCTACTTACAACAGTTATTATGATTGATAAATATTCTATCACTTTTATAATATCTACATCAGATCATTATATCTCAATAGATTATAAAACTTTTGTCTTTTTGGTTATTTTTGTTGTTTGGTTGCTGTCACATGGATGTATACTCCTTTTATTCATATTTTAATCAGCAATTTATATTCATGCAACAACACTACATTCATGTCATGTCTATCATGTCCGTTATTTGTTGAAAGAACAAATCAGTTGTGGGATTCAAATTCACTTATTATTTTGTGCAATAATATATCAAACAGATTACTCCTCTACTTATACTTCAGTATTGGTAAAAAATAATGGAAAGAGTGGGGTACTCTAAATGATGAAATAATTTCCATTTGACGATATTGCTAAGCTAAAAATTATAATATGACAAATGTCAATAGCATTTCAGGTCTCATTTGATGCTTAATAATTAGCGAAAACCTGCCATTTGATATTTGACGATGAAGGCCATTCCTACTCTTGTAAGTGAGTAGCAATCTGAAAATGTCAGTATAAAATAAATAACAAACAAAACTGTAAAATTATTTAAATTACTTCTTATTTTGCTGCCTTTATGGGGGAGTCTTGAAAGCATGGTGGTATTAACAAGATTATAGGTTTTGAATTGTAAAGAAAAACATGCACCTGACTTGATGACAGTTATCTCTTGATCGTGCTGCAACAGTCTTCAAGAAAAGAATCTATGCATATATACATGTATGTACTAGTGCAGTCGCTTTTTAAATATATTTATTTTGTTGAAAAGTTGTTGTTTTTTACTGACATAGGCATTTAGGCATTTGCTAAATAAGATATGGACTTTAAAATACTCATTGTTGGAGAAAAGCAGGAAGAAAAAAATGAAAACTAACACTTTAGTAATTTTATGCGTCTGAAGCATTTTTCTGGATTTACCTTCATCAGGAACACTTAAAGCCAAATATTTGAAAGCCACTTGGATGTATAAGAACCGAAACAGTTGAAGAACTATATGACCAAAGAGTGTTTTTTAAATAAGATGTCGTTTGGTTGATTGTGTTGATGGGTTTCTGTCTCAATGATGTATACTCCACTGTCCACATAGATCTCCTTTTATTCATAACTTTGAAGTGTACAAAAGATAGGTAACTCTATGTATTTTAGATTATAGTTGCTATTGCAATATACTGAACTTGTAATAATAAATACATACATATTTCAAAATGCTACATGTATGACTCTATGATGAGTCAATACTAATGAGGCAAATAAATATGTTCTTCCCTTTGGTGTCTTTTGTTATAAATAATATACTAATAAATGGTTCATGGATATAGATTTTATACTTTACCTTCTTCCATTGTCATTGACATTAGCTTGTGATATAATGCTATCATGACATCTTGTATAGTTGTGGAGAACTTGTCCTGTCTCTACATCCCAAATCTTGACAGTCTTGTCATCTGAGGCAGATAGGATTTTCTGATCATTGTCAATGTATTTACAACTTCTTACTGAGTCTAAATGGCCACGAAAAACCTTTATCCTAAGCTGAAAAAGATTAAATTACATACATTTCTATTTTTATTTATCTTCAAAGTCCAAACTTATTTCTAATTTATGCTATATATCATTTTTCTGTGTATTTGAAATAAGATTATAAATAGCCAATGGATATGTGTGCATTTAACATTCAAAAAGGTCACAATATGTTTGGGAAAGTATGATAGCAAAAAGGACAAAGTGAAAAAATAGATTAAATATAGATGTTCATGTGATGAAGTTTTCAACATCAAACAAAACATATAGTATTTGAACAATAATTGTTATTCATATTATATCATGACACGTTTATACAATAAAACAAATGAAATAAAAAATAACAGACCTTGAATGAACTTTTATACAGGCAAATGGACACAGGCTAACAGGTATTTGGGCAAACATATTTGTAAGTGAATGGACCCAGTTTTCCAACTAATTGCTTTAGATATATTCTGAGTCAAGAGAGATTTTCATATCTGGCTGTAGCTGAGGTGGGTGCAAAGGACTCAGGGTGCAAATGTGAAAGGGGGTTAACACGAATTGGAGTGAACTGATTTTGGGCGAACATACCCGGATTCATTGTTAAGGTTCATCATAACAAATGGATAAAAATGGCTGTATTTACACCTCAAAACCTACTCTGAGTACAGACTAACCTGTGCAGTTGGAAAAGTTTTAAGGCCTAGCATCCACTTGATATATAAAAGTTAAAAGCCTTTTTTGTTTCAGAAAGATGAAATCTTTTTTGGATTTTGATGGGCATTTTTTTCTGTACCTGCAGAAAGTGTAAAAATAAACTAAGTTGGGTTAAATCTTTGAGATGCTCCCTCTCAGGTAACAACTGTATTGTATTGATTGTCCTTGATTGACATGGACAATAGATATCTTCACAACAATAAGTGAGTTAAAGAGTATAACTGAGTGGACAGTATCAAATGTAAATCAGGTGTTTGTTTATTTTTACACCAACAACAGGAACGAAAAAAATGCCCATCAAAATCCAAAAAAGATTTTATCTTTCTGAAACACAAAATGCACTTTAATTTTATATATCTAGTGGGTGCCAGGCCTTTAAACTTTTCCAATTGCACAGATTAGTCTGTACTCCGAGTAGTTTTTGGTGTGTAAATACAGACATGTTTGTCCATTTGTTATGATGAACCTTAAGTCTACAGTTCTATAGGTTGGGAACCCTAAATGGTAAATGCATGAAAGAAGGCAAATTAAATTTTAATTTCATAAACCTGTGCTAAATCTTCGTGTTCCCATGTTGCCGTGGTTCGACCCTCACTCTCTTCTTGTGCTATTTCAACTGATAACTCTTCTTCATCCATTGTCCATATGAAGTGACTGTTTCTTTCTCACATTTCAGATTTGTTTTTAGAAAATTTTCGCGTCCCTGGTTTCCTATCGCAAATAAGAATAAATATTGACGTAAAATATATTTATTTTATTTCATTTTTGTCTATATCTAAATTTCTAGAAGTTTCATTAATTTATCATGCCAATAAAACATATTTTTGTAATAGAAATAATTTGACGAATATTATTGTTTACGACAACGACAATCTGACCTTGAACTTTCACAAAATCGAAAATGGACGAGCCTCTGGATCCAGATGGACTCTTAGGTGGGTAATATAAGGATCATGTTTTAATGATAGTAGAAGAAACAATTATATTTCGCACAAATGAAGCTACATGTTTCATATAACATTCAAATTGAGTAGGATTGATGGTACACGACAGCTTTCTTCCTTATTCAAAAGTTGAATCGGACAAAGTGCAGAAATTCAGCAAAGACTAATTTAATAAAATTGCCTATTCACACCTTGTTGTCAATGTAATGGAATTTTGTGCGACTGTCATACAAGTGAGAGGTTTGGTCCACCGTTTTCTACATACGGAGATGCCTGTGAAAAGTCAGAAGTGTGACAGTTGTTTTCCATTCGTTTGATGTGTTTGAGCTTTTGATTTTGCCATTTGATAAGGGACTTTCCGATTTGAATTTTCATTGAAGTTCGGTATTTTTGTTATATTACTTTATGCTACATGTAAATTAAAAGAAATATATACACAGTTTAAATGCAGTCAGAATATTGATTTATAATGGTAGGCAATACCATGCTTGAAACCCATTGTCTTGAAAATAGTAATATGATGTGGATACATCATTGAAATAAGGAGATGTGAAGCCTGGATATTTTACTCTCCTACCTAGGAGTAGGAGCATTATCCTGTATCCAGAAAAAGACAGATGAATCGAAGTCATATTCCCTTGATCATGTTGATTCATGTTCACACTTGTTGTTGTTCTTCTTCTTCCTGGTACGGGAATGACTCTGGTGCCGGAGTGTGGAATATCCCGGAACTGTGGCGCTATGTACATGCAAATGGATGTCGAAAATTTTATTATAATAAAATAAAAATATTTGCCACAGTTCAATTACAATTTGAAATAACATTAGTTGTAGCTTAACATGCTTAATGTTAAACATATTCACATTATGTACAGTGGCTTAAATACACTAATTAATTAGCCAGACTAGAACCTCCAAATGTTAAGGTGGAGATACCACCTTTGAAGGATTCTAGGGAGGGTGACATGCAAATTGTTTCTGGGAGATCGTTCCAGACAGCAATTTGTTTTGCTATTTAAAGTACCATTTATTTAAACTTATGATTATTTCTAAATATATATATAAATGTAATTGGAGATGATAGACATGTCAAAATGTAAATACAAAAAATCCATCAGTTGAGTTTCCCTGAAGCTCATTTTGCATTTTGTTGCCTGTCTTATAATATTGACGTACTCGTTTTCATGTAAAAGAGAGACGAAAGATACCAGAGGGACAGTCAAACTCATAGATCGAAAACAAACTGACAACATGGCCAAAAATAAAAAGACAAACAGACAAATAATAGTACAGATGACACAACATAGAAAACTAAAGACTAAGCAACACATACCTGCCAATGTTTGAAACCTTCAAAGAGGGAGATCTTCCTCTCAGCTATGACAGCTGAGTTGGAGATTTTGCGCGATTGAAATTTCAAGCTAAATATATGACCTGTACACTTATTCATCTACAAAAAACCAATAAGAGTTAATAAATATATTTTATTTCTTTAATTCATGGTTCCATATTTTGATTTTGTTGTGAGTCTCACACTAAGCATGGTTTTGAACATCGTACAGACCTGGTACCAGAAGCAACCGAAAATTTGATGGAACATAATATGCACAATAAAGGTTCATTGTGCCGAGTGAACATGGTCGTAAAAGTTGAAATTTTTCATCTTATCTGCAGTTATATTTCTTCTTTTTTTACACTGCCGCTTGGTCCAGATAAAGACCTCTATCTTGTTGGAGTTAACATAGCAGAAATCATTTTCGATTACTAATAAATCGAACATAAAAACTTCTGACCACAGTTTTCAAATGATCCCTGATTGTTTGTTTCTTTTTATTGACAGTAAAGAAAAGTCCTGAGAAATACGAACGCGGGTCATTCCAATGCATTCCGGGTTAAAATATCCGAAAGCGGGAGATTTCCGGTATTTCAACTCCTGCTCAAAACGGGAGGGTTGGCAGGTATGATGTAACAGAAGAAAACAAAAAAATGTCCTCTTTCACAGGTAACCACTTGCCTCATAGGACTTGTGGGTGATCAAATATACAAAA
Organism: Mytilus californianus; assembly: GCF_021869535.1. NCBI lineage: Eukaryota > Metazoa > Mollusca > Bivalvia > Mytilida > Mytilidae > Mytilus > Mytilus californianus. Next base: position 9,060,373 of record NW_026262701.1, on the reverse strand, counting down.
TTGTGGGAAATTGTAAGCTCCTTTTATGATGAATACAACTCATTTTTCAGACTGGCTCGTGTTATTTTACCCTTATTGATACATACCTGAAAAATTTAAAGACAAAATTGGTTAAAACTAAAACTGCATTGCTATACACATTGTACACCACTACATTTGTACATTGAAAGCTCATTTGACGAAAGGTCAATGTTTATCAATTGTTATGTTTGCCAATTGCTCATATGATAAGAAGAATTTATTTTGTAGACATTTGTCGAGTGTGTCGATGTGAGAGTACACCAGACAAACCACTTTTTCATCCATGTGTATGTACTGGTAGTATCAAGTTTGTGCATCAAGAGTGGTATGTTTCAATCAAATTAATGTTACTTTTAAATATTGAGGTGGTAAACTGTGGAATCATTATTATTTCTGGGATACCAGTGAAGTACAAATTTTCTATAAACTTGTAAGCAGACCAGGAAATCAAATAGCATGAAAATATAATTTTTTTCTCAATCCACAAAAATTTATTCCCTTGAAAAATGAATAAATCCACAGTACAAAGCTTTATGTTTTATAAACTTAATAACATTTTAGCTTTGTTAGTCCCCTACCGACGAAGTCGAAGGGGACTTTAGGTTTGCACTCCATCTGTCTGTCCATCCATAAGTCTGGCAAATCAGTTTTCACACTTTTTTATGCCCCCACCGTAGGGGAGGGGGCATTAAGTTTTACCCTTGTCTGTCTGTACGTATGTACGTCCCAAAATTGGTTTCCGTTCTCTTACTTTAGTTTGCCTCAATCAAATGTTATGAAACTTATACACAATGCTTATTACCACATAACACAGATCAGGTTTGAATTTTGGTGGAGTCACTTTTACCGTTCTAGAGTTATGCCCCTTTACAAATGGACAATTGCTAAATTTATCGTTTCCGTTCTCTAACTTTAGTTTGCCTCAATCAAATGTTATGAAACTTATACACAATGCTTATTACCACAAAACACAGATCAAGTTTGAATTTTGGTGGCGTCACTTTTACAGTTCTAGAGTTATGCCCCTTTACAAATGAAAAAATTGCTGAATTTTTCGTTTCCGTTCTCTAACTTTAGTTTGCCTCAACTAAATGTTATGAAACTTATACACAAGGCTTATTACCACAAAACACAGATCAAGTTCGCATTTTGGTGGAGTCACTTTTACCGTTCTAGAGTTATGCCCCTTTACAAATGGAAAAATTGCTGATTTTTTTCATTTCCGTTTTCTAATTAAGTCTCCCAAACGAAGTTTGAGAAGACTTATTGTTTTTGCTCAGTTCTTATTATTATTATTATTATTCTTCTTCTTCTTCTTCTTCCTCTTCCGCCGCTTTTAAATATGAGCTTGTCTGCACCCGTTCTCCAAAACTGCTTGTCAGATTAACTTAGGGTTTCACAGTATGTTAGACTAACATGTCTAGTGGTGCAATCAGGGTTTTGTTTGTGCAATGGGGTTTATAAAGGGGTACTTTGAGGGGCAAAAAGAAAAGAGGGTTTTACTATAGAACCCTATGGGATTTTATTTTTTAAAATTTTCAAATGATTATAGATTGAAAACCGTTTGTGATAGACACAATCTTTTTAATTGAAAATATTCTAAATGATAAAGCCCATTAAATGAAATACTGGGTTAGTCCCCAGCGGTCACCCCCACCCCCTGCCATTTAAGAAAGTTCTAATAACTTGTAAGTGGTCAAGATCTCCACCCCTAAATCATATATATTCTGGTTTGTCATGCTAAGATGGTTTGAATGATATACAGGGTTAGTCCCCAGGGGTCATCCCGACCCCCTGCCATTTTAGAAAGTTCTAATATCTTGTAAATGGTCAAGATCCCCACCCCTAAACCATATATATTCTGGTTTGTCATGATAAAGCAAATCAAATGAAATACAGGGTTAGTCCCCAGGGGTCACCCCCATCCCCTGCAATATAAGAAAGTTCTAATACCTTGTAAGTGGTCAAGATCCCCACCCCTAAACCATATATATTCTGGTTTGTCATGCTAAGATGGTTTGAATGATATACAGGGTTAGTCCCCAGGGGTCATCACGACCCCCTGCCATTTTAGAAAGTTCTAATATCTTGTAAATGGTTAAGATCCCCACCCCTAAACCATATATATTCTGGTTTTTCATGATAAAGCACATCAAATGAAATACAGGGTTAGTCCCCAGGGGTCACCCCCACCCCCTGTCATTTAAGAAAGTTCTAATACCTTGTAAGTGGTCAAGATCCCCACCCCGAAACCATATATATTCTGGTTTGTCATGCTAAGATGGTTTGAATGATATACAGGGTTAGTCCCCAGGGGTCATCCTGACCCCTTGCCATTTGAGAAAGTTCTAATATCTTGTAAATAGTTGAGATCCCCACCCATAAACCATATATATTCCTGTTCGTCATGTCTCAAACATTTGAATGACGTTTAGGGTCAGTCCCCAGGGGTTCCCCCCACTCCCAATGTTCTAGTATCTTGTAAATGGTCGAGATCCCCACCCCTAAACCATATATATCAGGGCTCACGCTACCAAGCGACTAGGGCGAAGAAGTCGCTTTCTCGTCTGACACTTCGCTTTGCCCGACCCTCAAAAGGGAAAACAAGTCGCCCTGTTGTTTACGATACTCGCTTTCGTCATCGGACATTTTCAATTTTTACCAAGTTGATAAAACATCAATTTTTTATTGATTATTAAAGAAATTCAGACATAAACGATTCATTTTCTTAAGAAAAGAGGTTTAAGCATTGACTTTACAGTGTGTAGCAGGTTATTTAATAAAAAGACAACTTTTTATCACTGCATGCACTTCCGGTACTTGTTACTCAGAGAGCGTACATCAATCTAACTTTCGGCGGCAAAATAAGTTTGTTACTTCATTTGAAAGTGATAAAAGTTGCCTCCAGTAAATTTTAAATCCATTTATTGCATTAAAAACGTCATATTCCTTTCCAAATAGCTTGTCAAACATCGTTTATTTTTGTAAATTTTCTTCTTCCGCCATTAACCGTTTACTAACTACAGATCGGAACCGGACCAGTTATGACCGAAATCCGTATTTTTACAATAATAACTACGGACGCATGAATGGAACAGCTGACAGAAGAATATTGATCCCAAAAGGAAAAATTACGCATTCCACACGCATTAACAGACTTTTGGTTAGATCTAATTGATTAATGTATATAATTCCATATAATTTATATGGATTGTTTCAAAATATTGATTAAAGTTGCTTAACTACTAATATCAATATATTATGGCCCAGCTTAACTTTGTATATCTTTTGATGAGAAACACTGAATTTCATAAACATGATAAACAAGATAGTTTTTAATTGAATTGTAATTCATATATTATAATTTCTTTACCTTTTTGACATAAAAAAAATTCTTTTTAGTGCTAGATATTTAGTTGGTAGTTTCTCACAAGAACCTAAACTTAAACAACTTTGAATTTGAACTGTTAATTTAATTGTATACTCAGACATGAATTGAACAATATAAAAAGAACATTATTTACATATGACCCTTTATACTATAGTAAAATCAAAACATAGTAGCGCAGCACGCGAAGGAGCACTTCTCTTTCAAATCTCACCACTTCTCCCTATCAGTTTCAAAAAGAGAAGTCACTTCTCCCTATGATTCTGAAGTAGTGTGAGCCCTGTATATTCTAGTTTGTCATGCCAAGATGATTTGAATAATATACAGGGTTAGTCCCCAGGCATCACTAATGCATATAACTTTACGGGACCAAACCAATTTTCACTGGACTTCGTCCAATGTCGGGCGACCCTGGGAATTACGAATTATGGGAGCTTCGTTTGGGAGACTTCATAACATCATCCTGTTACAATCATTTCTTGTTTTAGTTTGCCTCAACCAAATGTTATGAAACTTATACACAATGCTTATTACCACAAAACACAGATCAAGTTTGAATTTTGGTGGAGTCACTTTAACCGTTCTAGAGTTATGCACCTTTAGAAATGGAAAATTGCAAAATTTTTATTTTCTTCTAAATATCAAGTAATTTTAAAATTGGAGTTATCTTCCTTTGTCCATGATTATAGTTGAATCAACTACAATCAATGCTTTATACAATGCAATGTTTAATTTTGACTTCCACTGATAAAACACAGATCAAGTTGAATTTGGGTAGTGTCACTTTAACCATTATTGAGTTATGCCCCTTTATAAACCAAAAGATTGCAAAATTTTTAGTTCCCCTTCTGTAACTTAAGTTTGCCCTAACCAAACATTATGAAACCTATACACAATATTCATTACCACAAAACTAAGATCAAGTACACATTTTTTGTTTCTGTTTTCTAACTTTAGTTTGCCTCAACCAAATGTTATGAAACTTATACACAATGCTTATTGCTACATAATACAGATTAAGTACGAAATTTGGTGAGGACACTTTTACCATTCTTGAGTTATGTCCCTTTATAAACATAAAAATTGCTGAATTTTTCATTTCCGTTCTCTAACTTTAGTTTGTCTCAACCAAATGTGATAAAACTTATACACAACCGTTCTAGAGTTATGAGTGTTTACAAATAGAAAAATTGCTGAATTTTTAGTTTCTGTTCTTTACTTAAGTTAGCCTCAACCAAATGTTATAAGACTACTTACAATGCTTATTACCACAAAACTCAGATCAAGTTCAAATTTGGGTAGGGTCACTTTTACCGTTCTTCAGTTATGTCCCTTTATAACTATATGATATGCAAGCGGGGGCATCATCTGTGTCCACATGTGGACACTATCCACATTTATTTCTTCATGCTTGAAGATATTGATTTGATATTTGGTGTATTGTTTTATCATGACAAGTTACAGATCTAGTTTGAATTTTGTTCCGGTCTGATGATTTTGTGCAGAGTTATGGTCCTTGGACTTAGAAAATTCACTCAAATAATAAGTTTTCCGCACTTTTTTTCGTGTATTAATCAGGTAAGTCTGTCTGTGAACTAATACATACAATGCATTCATGTTCCATCTGTTACAGCTTGGTACAATGGTTGAAGTACAGTAGAAAAGAATATTGTGAATTATGTAAACACAGATTTGCATTCACACCCAGTAAGTTTATTTTGGTAAAATTTTACACATAAATTTATCTGCCAAAATTGGTTGGACCTGTGTCTAGTAGATACCAAAGGTAACTTATATTATGTGTTCTGTCTGATGATTGTTGCTGTTGTAAACGACATGATAAATATGAATATGAAATGAAACATTATTAAATAAACATTGTTTCAAAAGTTTAACCAACAAATCTACATTTGCTTCCCCAAAAGAAAGAAAACAAATTGATGCCTTTCCTCTTACATGTCTTAGTCATACTTAGCTAACTGTTACATGTCATAAATCAAAATCATATGAAAACCTTATAAAACAATGCTAAGACCATTAAATTATGGGGAGTATATAGGAATCCTCTGTCCAACCATTTGCCTTGTAAGCACAACTGCTAAAGGACTGGATTGATATTGATGAAACTTTACACAGGTATAGAAAACTACATGAGGATGTGCATAAAGGAATAAAATCTCAGCACTACATGTTAAAGTAAAATAATCTGACGTACTTGCTTACTTCAATATTGGTATATAGGGTAATAGTATCTAGTGCAGCTTCTAATGACAGCTAGAAGGATATTGATGAAACTTAACACAGTTATAGAACTTTCCCTGAGGATGTGCATAATGGAATATAACATTTATATTTTGAATATACTGATAGTATTTTTGGGCTGGGGGTTTCCTTTTGTGAGTTCACTCACAGATCTAGATTACTTCAGTTGATCCTCTATTAAAGTACAAAGAGATTAATAATGTGACTTGTGATTTCAGTTTATTCCCCTGATATGCCAAAGAGGTTACCTGTAAAGGATATATTTGGTGGATTATTGAAAAGTATAGGCAGAGCTGTACGATACTGGTTACATTATACATTGGTAGCTTTTGCTTGGTTGGGAGTTGTACCACTAACAGCATGTAAGTTTGATCAAATTATATACTGTATGACCTTCCTTTCTAGTTAGTTTAAATTAATCAAATCCAAACAGCATATACGTATACAGTCATAAGACTTTAAATTTCTTGTAAAAAAAAATTTACATTGATAACTGGATAAGTTCTTTTAAAAGGAGGAGAAGACACTAATATCTATGAAAATTTCAGAATACTTTAATCAACCTCTTTAAAATTCTATTCATAAGATTTTAACATTAAATATGATGATAGTTTGTCTTAACAATTCTGCTGATTTATTAACAATGAAAAAGATATTTTGACAGTTTTAAACACTATTAATTGAAAGCAAAGTATTATTCATTGCTCGTATGCAATTCAACAGTGTTAAAAGTATGAGCATTAAAAAACATTGATAACTGGATAAGTTCTTTTAAAAAGAGGAGAAGACACTAATATCTATGAAATTTCAGAATACTTTAGTCAACCTCTTCAAAATTCTATTCATAAGATTTTAACATTAAATATGATGATAGTTTGTCTTAACAATTCTGCAAAGATGAAAAAGATATTTTGACTGTTTTAAACACAATTAATTGAAAGCAAAGTATTATTCATTGCTCATATGCAATTCAACAGTGTTAAAAGTATGAGCATTAACAAACATTGATAACTGGATAAGTTCTTTTAAAAAGAGGAGAAGACACTAATATCTATGAAAATTTCAGAATACTTTAATCAACCTCTTCAAAATTCTATTCATAAGATTTTAACATTAAATATGATGATAGTTTGTCTTAACAATTCTGCTGATTTATTAACAATGAAAAAGATATTTTGACAGTTTTAAACACTATTAATTGAAAGCAAAGTATTATTCATTGCTCGTATGCAATTCAACAGTGTTAAAAGTATGAGCATTAACAAACATTGATAACTGGATAAGTTCTTTTAAAAAGAGGAGAAGACACTAATATCTATGAAATTTCAGAATACTTTAGTCAACCTCTTCAAAATTCTATTCATAAGATTTTAACATTAAGTATGATGATAGTTTGTCTTAACAATTCTGCAAAGATGAAAAAGATATTTTGACTGTTTTAAACACAATTAATTGAAAGCAAAGTATTATTCATTGCTCATATGCAATTATGATATAAATATGATTAAAAAATGATGCAAGTTGTACTGTTTATTGTTCATTTGATTGGGAGCTACATCAAAACACTATAAAATGTCTACATGTATTTTGCTATTATATACAGAATGTCTTCATATTTATTTAGGTCGTATATACAGATGTTTGTTTACGGGATCTGTCAGTTCTTTGTTAACACTGCCATTAGATATGCTTTCAACGTAAGTATCTCTAAGTTCTTGGCCTGATATGAATGTTATATTTGACACAGGACATGAAACACCTACTGGTATCCATCATCAGCATACTACCTTTTGAAAATACTTGTGTAAACTCTTTGTTTCTATCTCAAAAATAGCAATAAATAAAAAAATCATGGTTCCACTGACAAACCAGCAGACTTAAAGTTTACCTATAAATGCACACACAAATTCTGTATATTCGATTATTTTCCTTCAGTTTTTGTTTGTGGTTTGGACCTTATATTGCACAGTTAAATCTTTGCTCTACACATAATACATGTCCAATGCATTTAAATGAACATTGAAATGTTAGCGAAAGGTAAATTTCGCAATTAAATGTCTACTCAGAAAATAGACATAAATGAAAGTTTCCTGATATATAGTAGTTTAGCTGTAACAGTCATTTACCGAAAAGTCATACCCATTCATATTGGTGATATCTGATATGCTGTTCATAATACTTCTATTTTCAGGGAAAACATAGCATCAGATTGCTTCTATGGGTGTTTTGTTGTAACATGTACATTATGTGCATTTATAAGTCTGGTATGGTTACGAGAACAGATCCTTCATGGTGGTGGACCTGAGTGGTTAGAACAAGATGACCAAGGACAGAATCCACAAAGGGTATACTCATTTTATGTTTATCCAGTAATGTAGTTTGGAAAGGATTTTAGCTTTGGATTGCATTATAGACACATAAGTTAAAATTTTCATAAACAAAAGAAATAATTTGTAGCAATTGTTTATGATAGTTCAACTATCAAATTACATATATAGTATGAACTATAAAGCAAAAGTTTCCAGCCTTGATCTTCTAAATACCTCAACTTTAAAACACTTTTATTGCAAAAATACTTAGCCCATTACAGCTATCATTGATGAAGTGCCTTAGTGTTAATGGTTAGTATTTATATGACAGAACTTTTCACAAATGAGATCCTAAAATCATATTTTGATAAGTGTATTGCATCTTCAAGGCTGTATCTTTACTTCACAACTGTATTATAATTCCTTCCTTTACACCAATGTATTTGTACACTCAAACAATTTACTATAAAAAATTAAAAAAACAACATGTTATGAATTTCATGCATTCGAAGTGCTTTTCTGGATTTACCTTCATCAGGAATGCTCAAAGCCGAATATTTGAAAGCCAAGGATGTTTATGTATAAGAACTAAAACAGTTGAAGAGCTATAATACCAAAATGGACCTAAAAAAAAGGCCAAATTCATCTAAGGTCAACTTTGCCTGAGGGAGTTGAAAACTGAGTTTCAAATAATATCAAAATTTATTAATGGACAATTTTAGAAAGGTTTGTTATTAATCATATCAGTACTGAAGTATATAAATGTAAGGATTTTCTTAGTTTGGATTTTGTGTTTCTAATTCATTTTAAACTGTTATTTGTACCATAAAACTTCTGAATAAATGAGACTGATTATTCTTTTAATAGGGAAAATGGCGTTAAGATATGTACCGTTAACAGGATACATTACATAGTAATGTGATTGATAGAATAGAAAGAAATTTAAATTTATTAGCCTGTAGTCCAGTGGTTATCGTTTTTATGCCCCCATATGGGATCATTATGATTTTTGTTCTGTACATTTGTTCTTCCATTCCGTATCAGGTTAAATATTTGGTCAAGGTAGTTAACCATGAAGTTTGGTTCACATCAACTTGAAACAGTAGTTAACATGTTTATTAGGATTTTTTTTTTTTTTTAAATATGTATATGAAAATTAGGGTTGACCTAGATTATGAATATTACTGAACATGGAAATTTGATAGTGCAAGTGGGGCATCCTTTCCTATGGACCCATATTTTTTTCTGTTTAATTTTATTTGCTCAAATTGGACAAAGTTTTCTCTTTTAAGTTGTTTCACATTTTGTTATCACAGTGCCTTTTATAGCTTACTGTAGGGTATAGGTTTTGCTCATTGTTGAAGGTTGTAGTGGTAAGTTGTCTCATTTGCAATCATATCATATCTCCATTTTTAGCTCACCTGGCCCGAAGGGCCAAGTGAGCTTTTCTCATCACTTTGCGTCCATCGTCGTCGTCGTCCGTCTAAAAAATAGAACATAGGGGTAAAATGTAGATTTTGGCTTATATCTCTGAAACCAAAGCATTTAGAGCAAATCTGACACGTGGTAAAATTGTTTATCAGGTCAAGATCTATCTGCCCTGAAATTTTCAGATGAATCGGAGAACCTGTTGTTGGGTTGCTGCCCCTGAATTGGTAATTTTAAGGAAATTTTGCAGTTTTTGGTTATTATCTTCAATATAATAATAGATAGAGATAAACTGTAAACAGCAATAATGTTCAGCAAAGTAAGATCTACAAATAAGTTGTCATGACCAAAATAGTCAGTCGACCCCTTTAGGAGTTATTGCCCTTAATAGTCAATTTTTAACAATTTTTTGTAAATTTTTGTAATCTTTTACAAAAATCTTCTTCTCTGAAACTACTGAGACAAATTTAACCATACTTGGCCATAATCATTATTAGGGTATCTAGTTGAAAAAAATTGTCCGATGATCCCGCCTTCCAACCATCATGGCCGACTTGGTTAAAAATAGAACATAGGGGTAAAATGCAGTTTTTGGTTTTTATCTCTGAAACTAAAGCATTTAGAGCAAATCTTACAGTTGGCAAAAATGTTCATCAGATTTAGATTTATCTGCCCTGAAATTTTCAGATGAAAGGGACAACCCGTTGTTGGGTTGCTGCCCCCATGAGTTAGTAATTTTACAAAAATTTTGCAGTTTTTTGTTATTATCTTAGATATCATTATAATATCTAATATCTAATACTATTAATTATGATTTTAACCTTATTTTACATGATTTCCAAAGCATCAGTAAATACAGGTGAGCGACACAGGCTCTTGAGAGCCTCTAGTTTAATATTGATCATTATATTTTGTAGAATTTCTTGGATGCAGGAATGGTCAATAACTTAGTAGGAGGGTTTGGAGGTGGAGCTCCAAGAGCAGCACCAGCCAATCAAAATGAAGATAACAATCAACAAGCGCCTGCTGCTGGAGAAATCAATGAGGAAGAAATAGAGGATGATGGGATTGAAGGTGGAAACAATGGCAACAATGCTGCTCAAGGTAAGATGTTTGCTAGATTCAAATTAAGACATTTGCATTTTAATATATATATATATATCAACTAAGGTGTTCTGTAAAATGAAAATTATGTTATCTTGCAACTGATCAGGATAAATGTGGTCTTAGCAGGGTTATGATACTGAATAAACAAAAACAAAATGAAATGTCATCTCATAATACTTATATTGTTTCAGATGAAATAAACTGGAACCCAATAGAATGGGACAGAGCAGCAGAAGAATTAACTTGGGAACGGGTAGGTAACAGTTATTGTAAACATACCGGTTAAGATGAGTACTTGTTGCAATTTCCATAGGTCTGTTCATAGAGCTGTCCAGCCAATCTGGAAACTAATAGGTGTGCCCTCTTTTATAAAAGGGAATGTCCTGTCTAAAGTGGCAATTCAGTCTCTGAACATAGTTGGGTAGAATTTTTAAAATTCCTCATTGCCTGCTTTAATTTATATATACTTATATAAAAAGAAAAAAAAAAGTAAGATATTTCAAGATAATAAAAAGACCATTTATTTTCTTTATAATCTAGAATAGAGCAATTGCATTTAAAATATTAGAAAAAATGTTTGTACTGTTTGAATAATACTCTGATATATAAATATGGCCGAAATCAATATTAAATATCACAGTCAAAATGAAACCCTGCTGGTTTTTTATCACTTTAATAGTTCAGTACAATACAAAAAATCTCCTGTTGTTCATGAAAAGTTTAGTCATCTCTAGCAAACAATATGGGCTTCAGCTTGCTTTAATCCATATCGTTTTTATATGCCCATTTACTTGACGTATTATGGTATACCGTTGTCTGTCCATCTGTCTGTTAGTCTTTCAACATGTCGGACAATAACTCAAAAACACTTTAACCAATTTGCATGAAACTTTTGTGAATTGTTTATATCTATTGACGTGAGCTCCCTTTCGATTTTTATAAATTTTATAGTTTACTTTTCCGAGTTATGGGGTGTTATTCATTAAAAAGGGGGATTTTGCAGTTTTCGGACAATAACTCAAAAATGCTTTGAGCAGTTTTCATGAAACTTTGGTGAATTGTTTATATCTGTTGACGTTAGCTTGATTTTTATAAATTTTAGATTTTACGTTTCTGAGTTATGGGGTTTTATTAATTAAATAGGGGGATTTTGCAGTTTTCGGACAATAACTCAAAAATGCTTTGAGCAGTTTTCATGAAACTTTGGTGAATTGTTTATATCTATTGACGTGCGCTTCCTTTCGATTTTTATTAATTTTAAATTTTACTTTTCTGAGTTATGGGGTTTTATTCATTTAAAAAGGACAATTTTCCAGTTTCGGACAATAACTCAAAAAATATTATTATGTATATTGTATGTTATATACATGATATACATACAATTTTAGCTATTCCTGCTTTCTAATCAAAACAGTAAAGTTCTATCAACTTTTAAGTAAGATAGGTACAGGCTTCAGTTGCTTTATTTAGTAGATATCTTATAAATAATACTAAGCATGTTTCTTTTTTAGCTTCTTGGACTTGATGGATCATTGGTATTTTTAGTAAGTATATGTTTGATGTATAGTAATGTTAAAAACACAAGATGTTTCAGTACAAATATACAACAAGAAACCTTCAAGGTCATAAGTACATACAATCAATTATCTAAAAGAACAAACCAAAAAGCTTAAAACTTTCCATGAAGAGACTTTGGAACTAAAATAAAAGTTTAATGGAACAAAAAAAGAGGAAGAGGCAGATTTTGTGTAATATATCTAAGAAATGAGTATGTTACATATTAAGAATATCTTACACAGGGTGTTAGAATATGCTTGAATCTGTAATGATACCTAATGTTATCTGTTAAAAGGTTCTTATGAGTGAAATACACTGAATAAATGGATGAGTTCACATTGCAAAATACAAACTTTTTGGTCAGTTCTAACAGATGTAAGTGAAAACATTTATTCATATGCTGCAGGTATAAATATTACATATAGCAGTAAGTAATTTAAAATAATGAAAATGAAAGAGCATATGAATAAAGGAGATATAGGGTAAACAGCAATTAGACAGCACTTTCACAACCAGAGATAACAACTGATTTCTGGTGTCAAAATTGTCAATCTACTCTCATTTTCAAAATATCTGTTGTCAGCCATTTTTAAAATTGCATGGCTTTAAGGTTAATACATTAGGAATTAAGGAAAATATTTATTTCATTCAGCACTAATTTTCATGTTTTGTTTGTTACAAGAAATCTTTCAGAATAGATACCCTGTGAAAATGTATTGCTTTGTTTGAATCAATTAATTGTTTCCCTGTCTAACATGTCTAACATAAAAATGTGCAAAATACTATGTTATTTTTCAGGAACATGTTTTTTGGGTGGTATCATTAAACACATTGTTTATATTGGTATTTGGTAAGTCTTATCTTTATGATTTTAGATTGGTTGTTCAGTTAAATGACTTGATATTAGTCAATCATTAAAGTTTTGTATTATTATCACACAGAAAAACAAAAGAAAAAAGTAATTGATACTATGGCTACATACAAATATTTTCAAACAACACTAATGAAATATTTTACTTTAATGAAATGTTATGTTTTTGTACTACATGTGTACTATCTTATATGGGACGATAGTACATGAGATATTAATTTGATGATAAACCAATCAAAAGAACAATTCTTTTACTGTTGTTTGTCTAGTCACCTGAAGGTATTAATGATAATTTAAAAAGAAAACCTTTAAAAATTTTTACTTGCTTGACAGAAAGAAATATATATTGATATTTTGATTTATTTTATTACAGCCTTTTGTCCTTTCCATATTGGACATTTTACATTAGTTGGACTTCGTCTAGATGACATTGTAAGTTTTTTTTATTTAAACTTCAGAATTCGTATGTTCAAATTCTGAAAGTAGCAGTGACCATATTGTCTTATATTTTGAAATGTAATTAGATTCCATGGGTCTAGGACACAAACAAACCCAGACAAAAGGCCACCAAATAAAAGTCCCCTCTCCCACTAGATAAAAACGCCCCATTTATAATTACATATCTTCCATTCACTTTATGCAATATATAATGAGGGAGAAGAGTTAAATGTATGATGAGTAATAAATTTGGTCCTTAAACCTCAAAATATTAAATCAGTGTAGATGTGTACAGTAAATTCAGAAATATGATTTTGATTGTTGACCAGAACAATGGACAAAAATGTGATAATAGCAGTGATTTTGCTAGCGCTCGTCATTTTCGTCATTTACGAAACGGTTTTCAAAATGACGTAAGTATTCCAAATCAATTTCGTCACTTAAATTTGAAAAGAGTAAAAATATTTTCGCATGAAAATACTATAATTCTACCTGTCTTATTGTTTCTGACAAGTTTATGACCCTCAGCTAATTAACATTTACAACAGGTGTTATAAGTTGTGATTACAGATAATCTGCTTATCGCCATCGGATGGGTCACTAATCAGTTTATTATTTATCAATCTCATAATTGATCATCATAATTATTTTCCCCAGTAAAAATCAGTCAGTCGGCATTTCAATTTCAATATTTATCAAACGAGCACAATTTGCAGTTTGTTTGTCGTAGTTTCGTCATTGAGTTTTCCCTCGGACAGTTCGCATTTTAATTTCAATATTTATCAAACGATCACAATTTGCAGTTCGCTTGTCGTAGTTTCGTTGAATGAACGTATTTTCGTCATATTTGATAAAACTTTTAATCAAAAACTTTCGACAATTGAGATTAAAAAGATAGAACTTTATTGATAACATTCAGAAATGTTTTCACGAGTCAAACAGGTGCTTCCTTTACGATGAACTGCGCATGCGGGAAAGTATTCTTATGAATTTAAAGACACTAAAACGTTAAATACGAAATAATTAAGTATTACACTAAACGAGAGAGACAAATATAGATCATATTTAGCAAATTTAATTCAAAAAATGATAATTTCCTGCCTTTTTTAAACACGAACCAATCCGTAGATGAATCCGGATTCTTTCTGAATTTATTATCCACTTGTCACTTCCAGTTTTCATTTCATTTGAAAATCGAAAGTAAACGTGATCTATTCATGATAAATTTACAATTTAAAGTCATTAGAATTGTTCCAATAAGGATTTGTAAAAATCCTTGGTACCAACTTTATAGAATTAATTCTAAATATCGCTTTAAAACATTTTTAAGGATAATGAGTATGAATAATGCAGTGAAATAGTCCTTACAAGTACATTTATGCTGTGATTCCTGGTTTTAAAAAAAATAGATCCCAACTTTTGCTGATTAGGAATGTACCCTGAAACTAACTGAAGTGAAATTGTGAACTAGATTTCTAGATCTTATATCCTAATCTTCGTATTAAAGTGCCACATCAGTCAAATCATGCAGTAACTGCCTAGTATGCCCAAGTCCAGAGTCTGACTAAGATGTATAGATAGTAATACACATCCTAGGTCCCTTGCTGCTAACCAAAATAAGGTTGATTTTCATCCCGTGCAAAAGTGACTAAAGCCCTCAAAATCCTAGCTTAAACCCTGGATAATAGTTATTGCAATTTCAGGAATTTCGGCATATAAATATAAAGCTGTCAAAAATTAAAAAATGGGAGTTATTATTTTTCCTGAAATTATCTCGTTGCAATTTTCACAAAAATAAAAAAATTGAAAACATTTATGAATTTACAGTAGAAATTTAGTTTCTTTGAGCAAGCACCTCCCCCTTTTTTTTTTTAGCTTACCGGGGCCCTTCGGGCCCCATGTGAGCTTATGCCATCACTTGGAGTCCGTTGTCTGTCGTCTGTCGTCATCTGTCGTCGTAAACTATTTCAAAAATCTTCTCCTCTGAAACTACTGGGCCAAATACCTTCAAACTTTAACCAAATGTTCTTTAGGGTATCTAGTTTATAAATTGTATCCGAAGTTTTGATTCATCGACAAACATGGCCGCCATGGCTAAAAATAGAACATAGGGGTCAAATGCAGTTTTTGGCTTATATCTCAAAAACTAAAGCTTTTAGAGCAAATCTGACATGGGGTAAAATTGTTCAATTGGTCAAAATCTATCAGCTCTGAAATTTTCAGACGAATCGAACAACCCATTGTTTGGGTTGCTGCCACCGTATTGGTAGTTTTAACAAAATTTTACAGTTTTTTGTTATTATTTTGAATATTATTATAGATATATATAAACTGTAAGCAGCAATAATGTTCAGCAAAATAAGATCTACAAAAAAGTTAATATGACCATAATTGTCAATTGACCCCTTAAGGAGTTATTGCCCTTTTAAGACAATTTTACACAGTTTGTTCATCAAGTTTGCTAACATTTAAAAATCTTCTCCTCTGAAACTACTGGGCCAATTACCTTCAAACTTTAACTAAATTTTCCTTAGGGTATCTTGTTTATAAATTGTATCCGAAGTTTGTATCCATCGACAAACATGGCCGCCATGGCTAAAAATAGAACATAAGGGTCAAATGCAGTTTTTGGCTTATATCTCAAAAATTAAATCTTTTAGAGCAAATGTGACATGGAGTAAAATTGTTTAATTGGTCAAGATCTATCAGCCCTGAAATTATCAGACGAATCGAACAACCCATTGTTTGGTTGCTGCCACCAAATTGGTAGTTTTAACAAAATTTTGCAGTTTTTTGTTATTATTTTGAATATTATTATAGATATATATAAACTGTAAGCAGCAATAATGTTCAGCAAAGTAAGATCTACAAAAAGTTAATATGACCAAAATTGTCAATTGACCCCTTAAGGAGTTATTGCCCTTTAAAGACAATTTTACACAATTTGTTCATCAAGTTTGCTAACATTTAAAAATCTTCTCCTCTGAAATACAGGTTAGCGATTCAGGCTCTTGAGAGCCTCTTGTTTTTTTTTAGCTCTATGCTTTTGGCAAATACAATAATCTTATTCTAATAGTTAGCTTAATACAACAGTATTCTTTTCAGACGAAGACTGTTAATCATATTATTATTGATAACAAACCTTCTTTTTTTAACTTTCAGATGGAATCTACACATTATGAAGGACTATTGACCACTATGATTGGCTATATTGTTATAGCATTTTCTCTGGTAGTTTTATACATGTTATGTGCCATTGCCAGGCTTAAAAAGTAAGTCATAACAACAATGTTAATGGAATATTTTTCAAGTTAGAAAAAAAAAAGAAATTGAAGAAAATAATTCTGCCACTGATTTACAGAAAAATTTAGAGAATCAAATAGCTAGCATTTTTTATGTTGTGAAGTTTGACAATTTTAACTTTCAGAACTTGAAAATTATTTTAAGAAATTAAAAAGACAAAAAGATAGTCTTTAAAAAAATCATAAAAATCTGAAGATTGAGAAACATTCTTCCGGTAATTTTCAATCAAAGAACACAAAAACTTTCCTCTGGAAACTTTGTTCACAAGATTATTTCTAGCAGACATGAAATATTTAGGTAGTCTCTCAGTGTAGTGGAATGATTGTTCAACATAAATTGATGGACAGTCAAACTACCAGTCCACTAATATCAACTGGATGAAGGCAATTTCAGTGATGAGGAGATTTGTTATTGACTTAAGTAATACATTATCTTATCATTTCAATTGTTTTAAAATGAATACATAAAAAGTACAACAGGAATCACCAAAAATACTGGACAGTACAACAGAACCACACTAACACCTGACACTCAGAACCACACTAACACCCGACACTCAGAACCACACTAACACCTGACACTCAGATCCACACTAACACCTGACACTCAGAACCACACTAACACCTGACACTCAGAACCACACTAACACCTGACACTCAGAACCACACTAACTCCTGACACTCAGAACCACACTAACACCTGACACTCAGAACCACACTAACACCTGACACTCAGAAGACAATTGCAACGTACAAAGACAACAACAAACAATGTATGATCAAAATAGTCTTTTGTAATACCTCAATAAACTCCTATTTTAACAGGAACAGAATGTTAGAATTGTTGTTAATTTGTATGAAAAGATTTGATTCCTTTTGATTTGTTAGATTCATAGATTCAACGTTTATATTTTATAGATTCAGACGAGTCCTAGGGTTATGTTACATTGTAGTAAAAGTGATGTTACTAGTAGTCATAGAGATTGGAGTCTTCCCACTTATCTGTGGTTGGTGGCTGGATATATGTTCTTTGGTATGTAGCAGAGCAGTCTGAAAAAAACTATATAAAATTACATTGAAATGGGACAAAAGGGATTTGGTGCAATAAATCACACAACACAAAATCCCTACATGCAGTTGAAAAAAAAAGTAAAGCAAAGGAGCAGTGCTTTTATTGCAGTTCTTCATCTCAAAGTCACAGTTGTCTTCAACATAGAGCAAAAGCTAACACCTCATTGCTAGTTTAAGACAGCCACTAGCACTGGTTTCAGCATATGTGAAAGATTGCAGAAATGAAGCTTATTTTATTTATTATTTAAACATTGATCTTTATATGCGTATATAAATAAATAGGTAAATGGTAGACAAGATATCTGAAAATCATTGCTGCCTTACACATTTTCCTTCTAGTATTGATATAGAAAAATTATTATTGTACAGATATAACAGTGAAGTAAGTTTTAGTTGAAATGTCTTTTTAGTCCATGTTTGATGCTACCCTGAAGGACAGGAAGAATAGTTTTCACTTAGCACCAGGAACCTCCATGTTTATCCATTGGTTGGTGGGAATGGTTTATGTTTTCTACTTTGCATCCTTTATTTTGTTACTGAGAGAGGTTCTCCGACCAGGAGTGTTGTGGTTCCTGAGGAATTTGAATGACCCAGAATTTAACCCAATACAAGAGGTAATATTAAGAAGGCTTGTAATAATATATTATTTTTTATTTTGACAGTTTGACTGAAGTATTATTCATCAGGCACAAAAAAATAAAATGTTTATACTGTCAATTCAGCAATTATTGCAAGGTTTTTATTAATGCGAATAATGCGACTGGGTGAGTATCGCAATGATATAAACTCTCATTCTGATATCTTATATGTATATCTGTATGCAGATTTTCCTGAAATCACAATAACTAATTTTTGTAGATTTCATGGGTTAAGGTGAACCACAAATTTTAGTATTCAATGAAGTACACATTTTCTCTAGGCTTGTATGTAGACTTTGGAAAAAAACTGAGAAATCAAATATCCATGAACATTTTTTTTTCTTCAATCCAGGAAAATTGGTACCCACAGAAATAAATGAATCCACAGTATTTGAAACAGCAGAACTCACTTTTTCAAAATTACATTTTATTGTCATTATTTGATATGGTAAAATTGTACTTCTGATGTTTTACAAAAAAATTGAATGAAACAAAAACCTGAAAGACAAGAGACAAAAGACAAAAGACAGAAAACAGAAGATTAACAATTTATGATACATTAGTGTATTAATTTTTCTATGTTACTGTAATGAGGACTTTGTTCTCTTTTAACAGTCTCAAAAAATTTGTAAAAGATTTTTTAGTTTGTATTAATCCATCTGAATGACTGTAAATCGTATTAACATATCATTGGAAGGGATATTACAGGTCAGTAATCCAGAAGACAATGACTTACTATGTTTTCAAAGTAATTTAAGACAAGTATCACAGAAAGTGGTAAATAACAATGAGATAAAATGGTGGACAACACAAACACCCAAAAGAAGAAGAAAAAAATATTCATTGTTTTATAATACCATAGGTGGCCAGATTGCAATTAAAAACTTTAATCTATACTGTGGAAAAAAAGTTATGTTTTATTTTTGTCTGTTTTTGTATATTGAATTGAAGTTAAGTAATATGATTTATCCTTTTCAGATGATTCACCTTCCAGTTTACAGACATGCCAGAAGATTTACTGCTTCAGTGGTACGGAAAGTATTTATTCTTCATTTTTTCTCTTTTGATAGATCTCATTTGTTATTAGTTATAATTTTTCTTAAATCATATGAAGATAAACTAAATAATAGATTTTACACATATTTTAGCTACTTACGTTTTTCTAGAAAAGAGTTTTGTGGGTAGTGTTTTAATTATATTTAAGTCTCCCAAACGAAGTTTGGGAAGACTTATTGGTTTTGCTCAGTTATTATTATTATTATTATTATTCTTATTCTTCTTCTTCTTCTTCTTCTTCTTCTTCTTCTTCTTCTTCTTCTTCTTCTTCTTCTTCTTCTTCTTCTTCCGCCACTTTTAAATTTGAACTTGTCTGCACCGGTTCTCCGAAACCGCTTGTCAGATTAACTTAGGGTTTCACAATATGCTAGACTAACATGTCTAGTGGTGCAATCAGGGTTTTGTTTGTGCATTGGGGTTTATAAAGGGGTACTTTGAGGGGCAAAAAGAAAGGAGGGTTTTACTATAGAACCCTATGGGATTTTATTTTTTTAAATTTTCAAATGATTATAAATTGAAAACCGTTTGTGATAGACACAATCTTTTTAATTGAAAATGTTCTAAATGATAAAGCACATTAAATGAAATACAGGGTTAGTCACCAGTCACCCCCACCCCCTGCCATTTAAGAAAGTTCTAATATCTTATAAATCGTCGAGATCCCCACCCCTAAACCATATATATTCTGGTTTGTCATGATAAAGCACATCAAATGAAATACAGGGTTAGTCCCCAGGGGTCACCCCCACCCCCTGCCATTTAAGAAAGTTCTAATATCTTGTAAGTGGTCAAGATCCCCACCCCTTAACCATATATATTCTGGTTTGTCATACCAAGATGGTTTGAATGATATACAGGGTAAGTCCCCAGGGGTCACCCCCACCCCCTGCCATTTGAGAAAGTTCTAATATCTTGTAAATGGTCAAGATCCCCACCCCTAAACCATATATATTCCTGTTCATCATGTCTCGAACATTTGAATGACATATACGGTCAGTCCCCAGGGGTTCCCCCCACCCCCAATGTTCTAATATCTTGTAAATGGTCGAGATCCCCACCCCTTAACCATATATATTCCTGTTCGTCGTGTCTCGAACATTTGAATGATGTATAGGGTCAGTCCCCAGGGGTTCCCCCCACCCCCAATGTTCTTGTATCTTGTAAATGGTCGAGATCCCCACCCCTAAACCATATATATTCTGGTTTGTCATGCCAAGATTATTTGAATGATATACAGGGTTAGTCCCCAGGCATCACTAATGCATATACTTTACTGGACCAAACCAATTTTCACTGGACTTTGTCCAATGTCAGGCGACACTGGGAATTACTAATTATGGGAGCTTCGTTTGGGAGACTTCGTAACAGCATCCTGTTACAATCATTTCTTGTTGTTAGATGTATTCTTAGAAAAAATTTAAATTATGAATAGAGTTAAATATTTATCACACTTTTTCTTACCATCTCAGAACTTTTTTTATATTTAGCAAATTAAACACAAATGTAATTCTTGTTTATTTGCAGATCATATTTGGAAGTACAGTACTACTGATGCTGTGGTTACCAGTTCGAGTTGTCAGGAAGATATTTACTGGTTTTTTGCCATATCATGTCATGTTATCTAGGTATTGATATTTTTTATTCAGGTCATTTGTTTTATGTTCAGTACTACATTTTACATTTGAGTTCCATCAGAGAGAAATCAACCATCTACAAATGAATATCAATACATATGTTAACCTATTTCAAGTTAAAAAAATCTCTATGCAAAGTCTGTAACTGTTTGAAAATTAAGTTGTTATTAGAACCCTACAAAACAGACCTAAATTCATCTTTTATTTTGTATTTGAGTGTTCCAAAATCAGTCAAAATCTTACGCATGTACATATATACGTGCACTTGAATAAGATCGATTTCTATCCAATGCAGCTTATTTAAAACATTGTGAATTGTTCTAAAGAGATAATTGTACAAATGATAGCGGTTACTAAAAGCAAATATGTGGTACAGTAATGCAAAGCCTACCTGTTATAAAATAAAGAATGGTACCATAAAATGATTTTGATTTTAACAGAATAAAATATACTTGGATTCACATTGCAACAAATGTTTTTTTAGATAACTTATTCTAATGTTTCAATTTGTTTATTGCTAATTACTGTAAATTCAAAAAATTTTGCATGCACCTTTTATTGCAAATGTTGAACAACAAACAAAAATGCAAGATAGATTAACGGTAGTGTGATTTCAGGAAATGCTGCATACAAATAATGCTATCAATTAAAATTTAAATGCATTTTTTTAATTTTTGCCAAATGTATCGTTGCATTTTTTTGCATTATTAAAACATTGCTAAAATTTCTTAATTCACAGTAAGTGTTTTAATGAAGAACATACAACAAAGTAAAAATAGAATAAGTATGTAAATATTTCATGAAATTGTCAGAAATAAACATACATTAAGTGAATTTAAAAATATAAATTAACAAATTTTATGAATCCTGTTTATATTTTGTTTTTATTGGTTTAAAGGTCAGTCATTAGATTTTGTTATATTTGTATAATATTATATATCTCAGAAAATGATCATGTTTGAAAGACATCATAAAAAGAAACATATTCTCATCCTTATCAAAAAGGAAAAAATGTCTTTTTCCATTTGTGAAATGTTTGTAAAAAAAGAAAGCAAGTAGCAAAAACCTTCTCTTTAGACTTATGAGCAACACAATGGTTCATCCTGTGTCCAGAAAAACTTTTCCATTTCAAACTTTCATATTCAGTCATATATTAGGGTTAGAGAATTTACATGTACCAATGATTTATCTATGTGTAAGGTTAGACAAGATATCTGTACCAATCTGCTATTGCGTAGTGCCTTCTTACCGAATATGTTTCATCAATAGATTTTAGCAGGAGTTACATGAGGGGTGTTGCTAGTTGAGCAGGAACAGTTGACCGTGTTAATAGCACTATTTTATGGGGCCCATGTTGCTCAATCCTTATTTTTCTGTGTAGTGGAATATTGTTTGTCTTTTGACTCATGATTTTCTTGGAATAATGAGGTTGATTGCACATTGGTATTTCTCCAATTTAAAAAAAAAATACCATAGTTAATTTTTAAAAAAGTGTATTTCCAGTTCAGAAGAGAGGAGGCTGAAAGAAAACGAGTCCCAACATTTTCAGCAAAATTGATGATTTTATTAATTTATGTATTTTTCAGTGATGCTCCAGTTAGTGAGCTATCTTTAGAATTATTGTTACTACAAGTGGTATTGCCAGCACTACTGGAACAAGGACACACAAGGATGTGGTTGAAGGGTATGGTCAGAGGATGGACACTGGGCATGGCTTATATTCTTGGCCTTAGATCATACCTCCTCGGAGATGTACCAATAAACAGTTCTGTAAGTATTTAATTAAGTGCCTGAAGCCTCTTTTTGAATCCAAAGATTAATGAAAAAGTATTGAATCAGATATCTAAGATTTCATATATTAGATTGGTAATCCAATTTAATTAAATTACTAAGTGATACATATTTATGCACAAATTTCTTATTGTGTCCTGTTTCTATTCTCATTTACAGATATGTTTTGTGCAAAAGTTGAAAAATTAAAGCTATATTTTAAAAGTATATATTCATTCATGTATTTTCACCTTTTTTATAGAAAAAAAAATGTAATCTACTTCACAAAATTCAAAATTAACCAACTATTATATACAAGTTCTATGGTTTTCTACTGACCCTCTATAGATCCGTAGGAGGTCAGTTGTGAAACATATAATGAATTTATTGCACACAGGACTTTTCCTGCCAAGTTTATTTATAAAAATAAGCAATGAAATACAATTACATTAATAGATAACGTCACCATTAATAGTAGACTTGACATCATGATACCCATATGAAATCTACTGACCCCCTACACATTCATAAGGGATCACCATGTGACATCATTAAACCAATCACAACATCACTAATTTAACAGAGGTGCGATAAGAAATGTAATATTATCCAAACGTCCAAGCCCAAAGGCTTCAGTGATGAATAGGAATTTATCCAAAAAATCTAGAATATCAACTCTGTGCCCATCTCTTGAGTCTTCATCCTCCATTAGGGATGACATTTACAAATTTTGAAAAGTACAGTAAATTAAAAGTTTTTTTCACACACTCATACAAACAGTAACTGTTTACTACAATTGTTTTTTTCGGTTGTTTGGAAATAAGAGTACAAATGATCGTTTATTCAATCGTGTAAGTGACAAACTATAAGTCCTCTTGTGTACTCTAACCATAAATCATAAAGACACCTGCTTGCTTGTGGACGAGTGTCGAATAATTCAGATTCAACCTGAGAATACTATAGGGCAATGATAGAGAATTAACATGTGAAACTATATACATGTAACAAGATTCCAGACTGTCTCATTTATTCACTTAGATATGTATTTTATTAGATCTGTACAATGTTTTTTAGGACAATGTGGTAGAGGCTGACCAGTCATTTAGACATATATTTTAATAGATCTGTACAAATTTTTTTAGGACAATGTGGTAGAGGGTGACCAGCCTGTACAGCACCCAGCACCAGCCAACCTCCCACAGCCTCAGCCAGGAGGATTAGGAGCTGCTCACCAGGCTATGCTCCAGGGAGGTGGTCCAACAGGATTCCAGGCCTATAAAAGACCATCAATATTTCATTTTAGAGTATGTGAAAGAATAAGATCTAGAGTAGTACTTGTTAGATTTAATTAATAATAAAGGTTTTTGCAACAAATTGGTAGCTGTAATATAAAAACATGACAATTTGTAAGTTATTTTCTTAAACTTATAAAAACTTCTGGCAAATCGTGCTAAAATCAGAACCACTAAAATTTAATATTCATATGACATTTTACAGCAATATTATCATTACTGTATATTTGGAGATGTGGTATGTAGTATTCTATATGCTTCTTATCAAAAGTTCAGAGTGACTTTACAAAATAGTTGTGACTTTACTGATGAAAGCAAATATGATATTTTAGTAGGTTGTTGTGACCTTGTATATTTTTTTTTCTTTCAGATTGTTCTGTTGGTGTTACTGATGTGCTTTACCTTATTCTTCTGTAGTCTTTTGTCTTTGGTTTTACCTGGTAAGTTGTTATTAAAAATCATACAAGCCTCTTCTGACAAGGTGAGAAATGTAAATGTTGAAATATGAATATGAATAACTTGGCTGTTTGGAAACAAGAAGAGTAATTCTAAAAAGATGCCTTTGTCAGATATGTGGTAAGTGATTGATATGATGACTGTTCTAACTTATTATGGTATAAGAGTAAGAGAGTAATAGAGACTTTGACCTCATAAAATACATTGATTTTTAAAGCAAACTTTGCTGAAATGTTTTAGTTTGGGGATATGAGGAGTACTTTAAACCAGATTATATGTATAATTATGTTACTGTAAATAAAAAATGTCCTTTAAAAATCAGATAAACAAGTGTCCGTCTATCAGTTTTTCTTTAACTGAAATCTGTATTTCATTGTATTTAAGTATGGTGTGGTCGTCAGTTGATGGCCCTGTGGATGGGAGAGGCTAAAGTCCACGAGTTATATACAGCAGCTTGTGGACTGTATATCTGTTGGATGTTCCTACGTATCGGTACTGTCATGTACAACTGGATACCCCAGGGAACAGCAGCCATACTGAATAAAGTCAAAGAATGGTTCCTTCTTGTAAGTTTTCATATATTAGTATTTATACCTCAGTGCTAGTTTTATACCATCGATTTTCTCTTTTTGATAGATTTCATTAGATTTTTATAAACTTTGTCAGCTGTATGAAGATGTGCATGAAAATTAATTGTCTTCAAATTCTCAGTGTACTTCAATTTTATTTTGCCATGGAGGGTTCATCTCTTTGTGAATTATGTGCATGATACTTGTAGCTTATTTTAAATATTTTTTTATGCCCCCGCCGTAGCGGAGGGGGCATTAAGTTTTACCCTTGTCCGTCTGTACGTACGTACGAACATACCCAAAATTGGTTTCCGTTCTCTAACTATAGTTTGCCTCAACTAAATGATATGAAACTTATACACAATGCTTATTACCACAAAACACAGATCAAGTGTGAATTTTGGTGGCGTCACTTTCACCGTTTGAGAGTTATGCCCCTTTACAAATGGAAAATTGCTGAATTTATCGTTTCCGTTCTCTAACTTTAGTTTGCCTCAACTAAATGATATGAAACTTATACACAATGCTTATTACCACAAAACACAGATCAAGTGTGAATTTTGGTGGCGTCACTTTCACCGTTCTAGAGTTATGCCCCTTTACAAATGGAAAAATTGCTGAATTTTTCGTTTCCGTTCTCTAACTTTAGTTTGCCTCAACCAAATGTTATGAAACTTTTACACAGTGCTTATAATTATTACCACAAAACACAGATCAAGTTTGAATTTTGGTGGCGTCACTTTAACTGATCTAGAGTTATGCCCCTTTAGAAATGGAAAAATTGCAAAATTTTTATTTTCTTCTCAAGATCAAGTTATTTTTAAAATTGGAGTTATCTTCCTTTGTCCATGATTATAGTTGAATCAACTACAATCAATGCTTTATACAATGCAATGTTTAATTTTGACTTCCACTGATAAAACACAGATCAAGTAGAATTTGGGTAGTGTCACTTTAACCACCCCATTAAAAATGGAAAGATTGCAAAATTATTAGTTTCCATTCTGTAACTTAAGTTTGACCCAACCAAACATTATGAAACCTATACAAAATATTCATTACCACAAAACTAAGATCAAGTACAAATTTTTTGTTTCCGTTTTCTAACTTTTAGTTTGCCTCAACTAAATGTTATGAAACTTATACACAATGCTTATTACTACATAATACAGATTAAGTACGAAATTTGTTGGTGTCACTTTTACCATTCTTGAGTTATATCCCTTTATAAACATAAAAATTGCTGAATTTTTCGTTTCATTTCTCTAACTTTAGTCTGTCTCAACCAAATGTTATAAAACTTATACCCAACTGTTCTAGAGTTATGCGTGTTTACAAATAGAAAAATTGCTGAATTTTTAGTTTCTGTTCTCTACTTAAGGTTGCCTCAACCAAATGTTATGAGACTTACACACAATGCTTATTACCACAAAACTCAGATCAAGTTCAAATTTGGGTAGCGTCAATTTTACCGTTCTTCAGTTATGTCCCTTTATAACTATATGATATGCAAGCGGGGGCATCATCTGTGTCCACATGTGGACACTATCCACATTTATTTCTTCTAAACTTACAAACCAATTTGTAACATTATGGCTGCTTTTCTTGAAGGATAACTCTATTTTATTGAATAACAAAATATGAAAAGTATAATTCACATGGAATAAGCACAAAATTCTGTTTGAAGTTGTGTTCAAAGAATGCTGCATCCTAGAATATACATTATGAGTAATATTGCTTTTAACAATAAAGTCTCCAGCTTCCTCCATCAATAAAAACTGTCCATCATGATAGAACCAAGTGTGCTGAAAGTGGTGTTAAACACCAACAACCAATCAATCAATCAACAAAACAGAACTTGCCATATGCTGTAGGATGTCTTTTTCTTTGACAATTTGATCCCTCATCAGATTGCCAAAGCAATTTATCAATATTAGCTGCATAAAATATTATAGTACTAAAATGAAGATTCTTAATATGTATGAAAGGTGTGTTTTGCTTATTATTATTTTCTTTATTTTTCAGGCCATGAAATGTTTTATAGTAGCAGCTTTACTGATAGGATTTGTACCTTTACTCCTGGGACTGCTGTTTGAATTAGTCATTGTAGCTCCCCTCAGAGTACCTCTTGACCAATCTCCAATTTTCTTTCCCTGGCAGGTAAGTTTATTGAACCTTACACCTCTTCACACAGTTTTCTGTTTAGTAGTTTTTAGTGATTGATTCTTTTATTGCTGTTTTCAATCTTGTCAAATAGGTTGAAGACAAGATTGCCAATCTAAAGTAGTGATACTAGGTAATTATTATTCACTGTTTATGCCCATGATTTGAGTGACAATTATTGTTTAAAAATGATATGCTGATTTTCATATTGATGGGATTGTCATTTTCATAAAACAAAAAAAGACATATTTATTTCTTTATTTATTTTAGAACAATAATTTAAAAACTCAATATTCACAGCAAAATGAATTGAGCGTGTAGGTAAAGGTAATATCTTTGACTAGCTTGCTTGCTAGCTGAACCATGAAGTCATTATTAGGTAAGGTATACTACCCTCCTTTCGGAGTAGTCTAGTCCTACAGACAGATAGATCGGTTATCTGTCGGACTAGTCTACTCTTAAAGGAGGGTAGTATACCTAACTTAATAATGACTTCATGGTTCAGCTAGCAAGTAAGCTAACCAAACATATTACCTTTACCTACACACTCAATGCATTTTGCTGTAATTGGGTAAATAATTGACATTACCAATTAAGAAAAAAACACAATTAATTGCCAGATAATAATTAAAATTCAGGGATATACAAGCATAATTATAAGTTCATGCTCTGTTTATTTTTTAGTGATGAGAAAACACTCATAAACTCATAATTGAAAATCAATTTATAATAAACTAATATTTATAATTTTTCCACTCAGGATTGGGCTCTAGGAGTTCTCCATGCCAAGATAGTTTGTGCAATAACCATGATGGGACCACAGTGGTGGTTAAAACGAGTCATAGAACAGGTATAGTATTTTTATGCCCCCGCCGTAGCGGAGGGGGCATTAAGTTTTACCCTTGTCCGTCTGTACGTCCATCCGTCCGTACATCCCAAAGTTGGTTTCCATTCTCTAACTTTAGTTTGCCTCAACCAAATGTTATGAAACTTATATACAATGCTTATTACCACATAATACAGATCTAGTTCGAAATTGGGTGGCATCACTTTTACCGTTCTTGAGTTATGCTCCTTTATAAACATAAAAATTGCATAATTTTTCATTTCTGTTCTCCAACTTTAGTTTGCCTCAACCAAATGTTATGAAACTTATACACAATGCTTATTACCACATAATACAGATCAAGTTTGAAATTGGGTGTTGTCACTTTTACCGTTCTTGAGTTATGCCCCTTTATAAACATAAAAAATTGCATAATTTTTCGTTTCTGCTCTGTAACTTTAGTTTGCCTCAACCAAACGTTATGAAACTTATTCACAATGCTTATTACCACAAAACTCAGATCAAGTACAAATTTGGGTAGTGTCACTTTTACCCTTCTTCAGTTATGTCTCTTTATAACTTTTTATTATAAGCAAGCGGGAGCATCATCTGTGTCCCATGGACACATTCCCCATTTTTTTCATATAAAAAAATCCAAATGATTGGTTAATATCTTTATCACTTCTTTAAGATTCATTCAATTGCATATGTATAGTTATGTGGTAGAAAGCTATGTTGAAAAGGGTATGAAATGGCTTTTGTTCAAATTACGGACCTCCATGTTATACTTTTAAGATCTGTTTCATATTATAATGGTATTTCAAGTAAACTGTGACATTATTTCAAATAACCATTTAGATACCTATGTTCATTTTTTATATAAAAGACAAGAAAATATGGAAAAAGTATTCAAAGATTTTAAAAATATTCACATTTAAATTGTCAGAAGTAAAATTTCTGTGATTTGTCATTGTTGCCACTAAAACTCAAATTGTCACATTTAAATTGTTAATTGATGTCACTTAGTATATAAATAGTAAAGCTTTTTTGCATTACTGTTTGGAAGCAAAGTGAAGTATTGAAATTTCATTTTCACTGAAAGTTTTAATGTTGAAGAATATGGTAATAGTCCAAGTCCCTAATTGTGAATTAAAGAACTAAAATTCCAAATTTGATTAAAATAAATGTTTATGTTTCAGATATATAATGACGGAATACGGAACATCAACCTGAGATTCATCATTACAAAACTGTGTGCTCCTGTGATAGGTGTTCTGGGCATGTCCTTAGCTGCCCCTTATGTAGTTGCTAATAGTATTGTACCATTTTTAGGTGAGGTGTTTTTATTTTTTTCATTAGGGCTATTCCATTAAAATGTATGTGGGAGGGTAGGAAGGGACTTTCAAAATATCCCTACAACCAAGAGCCGTTTTTTTAGATAATTTTGCATAATGGTAATAGACACATACTGAAAAAAGACCCATGACCCACATTCAATAATTAAACTTCCCTTCCTACCCTCCCACATACATTTTAATGGAATAGCCCTTATTCTTTATCAGTGTTAAATATGGAGAAAAAATACACTTCTACTTGAAAAAAAGTTAATTATTTTGATGTGAAAAAGGGAGATGTGGGTGATTGTTTCATGAAACATGACAGTCATGAGAACAAGTAACCATCTATAAAGAAGTGAAAGAAGGGAATTTAAGGAATCATGTGACTGCCAAATGGACCAGAATGTCAAAGCAAAATCTAAATGAAAATACTAACTTTGGATTTCCGTCATAACCTTTGAAAAAATCATATAAGAAGTAAATGTAAAAGAATGTTTGTACAAAATTGTGTATTTTAACTGAAGATTTCAAATCAGCTATTTGTATTTCTTACAGGTTTTGGTTTTGAAGCACAGGTTCTAGTATTAAGACGAATTTACCCATGCCTCTTGGCCTGTTTAATTATTGTGTTATTTGGAGTATTCCAGGCTAGACAGTTCAGGAGATTGTATGAACATATAAAGAATGATAAGTAAGTACAACTGTACAGATTTTTTTTTTTGAAAGGCATATTTTAAACATACACAAAAAAAAAGACTGCATAAACTAAACTTGACTTCTATCAACCAGTTTTGAAAATATTATGGCAGGACAGAAATTGTATTTATAGTGCATAGTAATTTGAGTGAGCCATTAATTATCATACAGGGTTGTCTGAAAATCTATTTTTACAACCATTTAGTCAAGACTATTATGTGAATCAACCAATATGGCTGCTGTTTTAATGCAAAAACATGAGGTCTAAATGGGAATGTCAAACTAAAAAAATCAAAAATCAAAACAATTCTTAGAAAGTGCTTTATCAGTTAATGTCAAGTCTCTGTTAGATTATAAAAATAAATATTTGACATAAAAGCAAGTTAATGATCAAATTAATATAACCAATAACAGTTTAAAGCAAAATGGAGACACAGAAGATAATTAAAATCTTTCACAAACAGCTGCTAACATAGACATGACAATATCACAATATGGCTTACCTGCAAGGAAACATAGAAATATCGGGCGTTTGTCCATCAGTTGATTCTGGTTTTGTTGGAGCTCTTACGTGAACAATTCTTGCCAGATTTAAATAAAACTTATATCGCAGGTTTATATCAGCATTATCTTGGACAAGTTAGAAAATCAGTATGGATCAAGAATTTTTAAAAGAGTTATGCTCCTTGGAAATATTTATTAAATGAAAAATTGTATTGTTAGCAATCTCATGTGTACAATTCTTGGCAGATTTTTATGAAACTTGTATCACAGGTAAATACCAGAAATTTCTCGAACAAGTTCGAAATCGGTGCTGATCAATTATTTTTTAAAGAGTTATGCCCATTTGAAATATTAATTATATGGAAAATTGCATTGTAAGCGTTCTGTTCTCGGGTATACAATTTTTGCGAGATTTTTATCAAACTTATAACAAAGGTTTATGTCAGCAATGTCTTGGACTATTTCGAAAATTAGTGCAGATTAAAAAAATTTAAAGAGTTATGCCCCTTGGAAATATTAATTATATGGAAAATTGCATTGTAAGCACTCTCAAGTTTGCAATTTTTGCCAAATTTTTATCAAATTTATATGGTTTTAAAGGTATGCCCCTTGGGGATATTAATTATATCAGAAATAGCATTGCAGTTGCTCTCAAGCCTTCATTTCTCTTTTATAAAAAAATTTAAAGAACTGAAAAAAAGTTTTTTTTAGTTATTGCCCTTGGACAAATAAAATATGTGCAATGCAGGGGACATTGGAATTCTGTCTTTCATTTAAAACTTGTTCTATTTTATTTACACCATGTATAATTTTATGCTGTTGTTGTAATTTTATTTTCATGTAAAATGATATGATTCTATATTTTTAGCTTTAAGTACAGTAAATTTTATTCAGATATCAGCAAATGACCCATTAATTGATGAAACAAGATGACTCAGTATGAATTAATAATTTTGATATTTTTTTTTCAGATATCTGGTAGGTCAGAGGTTGGTGAACTATGACTCAAGAAGGTTAATTCAACTCCCACCTCCGAGGTTGCAGTCATCATAGCATTATCATGTTTTTAAGAGAACCACCAAATTGTGTATTGATTATATTACCAACAAAACTGATACATCTTTAAGGTTTAATACATTATAAGGGTGTATAATTTTAAAGTGCTGATGATGTCTTGTGTATGGTCTTTTTATGTTAAGTGGCCAGATAATGTTATCTGTCTAAGGATGCTTTTCCCGAACATATCAGGATTAGACTTACATGAACTGCTATACTGCCATATACCTGTATTTAATATTAACAAATTAAAAAAGAGTTGATTCAAACTGAAAAAAACAAACAGAAGTCATTGTATTGACCCGTAAACATGGTACTGTAGATAAAAATCACATGGAAATGAAAAGTTATTTGTGCAATGGGTGAATAGTCATTGATTTCTAGTCTTATGAAAATGATATTTAGAGCTGTTTGTCCATTGTAGGGTTATAAGGTCAATTTTAATTAAAAAACTCCTGACCAATTGCTTTGTATACTGTAATAAAATCTCCTGACCAATTGCTTTGCATACTGTAATAAATCTGTTTTTGCTTGAGAATTCATAGAATATTGCTTTTCTTGATTTTTAAACTTCTTTAATAAAAAGGATGGAGAATTAATAAGGAGAAAATTAGGATTAGTTTTTTTTATTCCCTATTCACATTTGAATAAATTGATGATCAAAGTACATTGTATTTATGTGAATATTGCATGGTAAAATATCTGATTTTTTTATATCATAAAAGTTGTAATTTTTTGGTAAGAATTTGTTGTATAGTTTTTATTGGATTTGAGAACATGCAGCTTATCAAACTTTTTGCTTAAAATACCCAATTTGATGTTGAGGATTGTATTATATCTAATAGATTTTGTAATAATTAATTTAGTATTAGCAGTATATGATAGACCTAAAAATATTTTTTCTTTATAATTGAAATCAGCATTATATGCCTGTGTGTTTGCCAAAGATGGTAGCATAATACTGATGAAAGTAGATCTTTTCTTAATTGGTGCTCTTAAGCTGATATGTTTAAGTTAAAAAAAAGTGAAATACCAGATTACAAACTTGCTGCTTACAGTGTCTCCCAAACTCTGTCTGACCGACAAAATGACAGACAAAAATCATTCGGTCCGACAGAATTTTTTAGATTTTTATACGACCGCA
This sequence comes from Mytilus californianus, assembly GCF_021869535.1. Taxonomy (NCBI): domain Eukaryota; kingdom Metazoa; phylum Mollusca; class Bivalvia; order Mytilida; family Mytilidae; genus Mytilus; species Mytilus californianus. The sequence continues at coordinate 9,027,478 of NW_026262701.1, read as the reverse complement.
AAAATTGAAAATTTTTTGGTCGTATATTGGTATGACGTTGGCGTCGTCGTCGGCGTCGTCGTCGTCGTCGTCGTCGTCGTCGTCCGGCGTCGTCCGAAGACACATTAGTTTTCGCACTCTAACTTTAGTTTAAGTTAATGGATCTCCATGAAATTTTACCATAAGGTTCAATACCATGAAAGGAAGGTTGGGATTGATTTTGGGGGTTATGGTACCAACAGTTAAGGAATTAGGGGCCAAAAAGGGGCCAAAAATAAGCATTTTTGTAACTTCCAGACAATAACTTGTGTAAGTGTATGGATCTCTCTGACATTGTACCACAAGGTTCCATATCACAAAGGGAAGGCTGTAATTGATTTTGGGGGTAATTGCCTCAAAATTTTAAGATAAGGGGCCAAAAAAGGGGCAAAAAACAAGCATTTTTCTAGTTTCATGACAATAACTTGTGTGTAAGTGTTTGGATATTTCTTAAATTGTACTACAAGGTTCCATATCACAAAGGGAAAGCTGGAATTGAGTTTGGGGGTAATTGCCCGAAACGTTTAGGAATTGGGGGCCAAAAAGGGGCCAAAAATAAGCATTTTTCTAGTTTCCAGACAATAACTAATTGTGTTCAATTGTATGAATCTCTCTGAAATTGTACTGCAAGATACCATACCACAAAGGGAAGGCTGGGATTGAGTTTGGGGGTGATGAATCATAAGGGGGTTCAAAAAATTGGGGGGGGGGGGGGGGGGGGTTCTTTTTTTTTTCTTTTTTTCCTTTTTTTTTTCTTTTAAAATTTTCCATTTTAAGTTGGTTATTTCTGATTTATATTTAAAAGCAAATAATAATGATATGGTAGGAAATACACACCAAACAGGATGTGTAAATTATTATACAATAAGTATTGTGCAATAGCAAGAAATTTTCAATTGCACAGTATTGCACAATAGCAAGAAATCTTCAATTGCACAGTATTGCGCAATAGCAAGAAATCTTCAATTGCACAGTATTGCGCAATAGCAAGAAATATCCAATAGCACAATATTGCGCAATAGCAAGAAATTGTCAATTGTACAGTATTGCGCAATAGCAAGAAATATTCAATTGCACAGTATTGTGCAAAAGAATATACTTCGTATAAATTGCTTATTTCTTGATCAATTTCAATGGGGTTTTATTCTTGAATTCTTGGGGTTCTTTAATATGCTGAATCTAACCATGTATTAAGTTTTTGGATTTTGGGCCCTGTTTTTAAATTGGTCCACATTGAGGTCCAAAGGGTCCAAAATTTAACTTTGTTTGATTTCATCAAAAATTGAATTATTGGGGTTCTTTAATATGCCGAATCTAACCGTGTATTTAGATTCTTAATTTTTGGTTCCATTTTCAAATTGGTCTTCATAAAGGTCCAAAGGGTCCAAAATTAAACTTAGTTTGATTTTAACAAAAATTGAATTTTTAGGGTTCTTTGATATGCTGAATCTAAACATGTGTTTAGATTTTTGATTATGGGCCCAGTTTTCAAGTTGGTCCAAATCGGGGTCCAAAATTAAACTTTATTTGATTTCAACAAAAATTGAATATATGGGGTTCTTTGATATGCTGAATCTAACCATGTATTTAGATTTTTGATTTTTGGGCCCCGTTATCAACTTTGTCCACATTGAGATCAAAAGGGTCCAAAATTAAAGTTTGTTTGATTTCATCAAAAATTGAATTCTTGGGGTTCTTTGATATGCTGAATCTAACCATGTATTTAGATTTTGGATATTGGACCATAATAGGTGAATGTCCAATTTAAAATTTTTAAGTTCTTAGACCACATTCATTCTGTGTCAGAAACCTATGCTGTGTCAAATATTTAATCACAATCCAAATTCAGAGCTGTATCAAGCTTGAATGTTGTGTCCATACTTGCCCTAACTGTTCAGGGTTCGACCTCTGCGGTCGTATCAAGCTGCGCCCTGCGGAGCATTTTATTTAGTTAAAAATATAGTAGAAAACGTCAAAATTCCTTTTTGGTCAGACAAACCCTAAAACAGTTTGGTACAGACTGTGCTTACAAAGGGGTTTGATAATCAGATAGGCCTATATGTATTTTTAAGGCGGTATTTAAAATTTTTATAAAATTTGTATGCATTTTAAACTTCTTGAACTGCATATGAATAATTACAAAACTATACATATGTGTAGTATTTATTCTTCAAGAGACAAAATCAATTAAAAATTTGTGAAATAGATAAACACGATAAATGTATAGAAAATTGTTTAAATTGACATTTCTCAAAAACCAGTCCATAAAAAATAATGATATGTAATTGCTATGAGCATTTCTGTTTTAATGAAATGAAATTTATATCGGGTTATCAGATCCATTTTTTCAGCAGAAATCAATTAGTTTCAATATGTAGAGTATAAGTAGCGTCTTGACAAATAGATTTAGCGTAATGTAGTGCAGCATAACACTGCAAAATCATAGTTTCTGATATTTATACATCACTCAAAACCTCAATGAGTAAGAGAGTAAAAATTAATACAATGACCCCTTTTGTTTTCAAATTGTTAAAATGGAAATATTTCCAGAAATAGCATTTAATTTTTTTTAACAAGTTCTTTACAGTGAAGAAATGCATAAATATTACACTTTTTTACATTCCATACATTCCATACTGTTATAGATCTGTTTCACAAATTTTGAAATGATTCTACCTTGGAAATTATAAATGCTACATGTATAAAAAAAATTATATTCAGATGCACCTATACAAGTTCTAAATGCTTACATAATTTCATAAAAATCAGAATTACTGTCCAAATATAAATTGTAAGCTATGATTGTTTTAGAAACTAAAACATTTTAGAAAATCTTCATCATGTAACATCAGAGACTATATACCACTTTCATACTGCGGCCAGTTAACATTGAAAACCTTCAGATTTGCATTATCATGCATGATAGGACAATTTTATTTAGACATTTGATTGGACAATTAATCTTTTGCAGATCAGGGCACACACACTCGTTTCCTTTGTGTCAAACCACTAATAAAGGGAGAATCATCAAAACTTAGAAATTCTGCTTAATGCCCTTTAAAAACTAGAGTAAACCTAGGCACCAATGTCTTCTAATCCAGATCCATATGTAGGGGGAAATGCTAACTCATTATGCAGGATATAACACATTTTGCTATAAAGTACGGTACTAGGTATTGACTACACAATTTGTATTTGTATGTTCGTTTTTTTTTTTTATCAAATTAAAGTTTTACCTCAATCTACTCTTATTTCAATTCATTACATAAGCTAGGATAACTTATTTTTGAAAATATGAATGAAAGATAAAAAAAGAAGCATTCAATTCTTTTACTTATATTTTATGCTACAACCATGAAATAATGAGTTATATACTGTAAATTCAGAAATTATTGCGTTCACTTATTTTTGCGATTTTTCACTAATGGACAAAAATGCGAGTTTAATTCTTGCGATTTCAAAAAAATCTGCATAAAGATCTTTTTTTCAGTTATCAAAATGCAAGTTCTTATTATTGCGTCACCCAGTCGCACTATTTGCATTAATAAAAACCTCGCAATAATTTCTGAATTTACAGTAATCTTTTCTTTTGTGTTCCTATGCATTGCTGTGACATTGCCATGGAAAGCAAGTGCAGTCATAAATGTTACCTTTTATTGCAATATAAAGTTTAATTTTGGAATGCCTTGCGATTTTTGTCGGCCTATCAAAATTACGGATTCCAATGAAACTTACATGAAATGTATTTACAAACAAATTAGGTTGATTTGGATAAGATGTATAATCAAATTTGTTGTCCTAATGCCTTTCATCTTGTGTTCATTTGTTTTAAATTTGTAATACTATATTAATATATTCTTTGAAGAAGCTGTTAATCTGTAATCTGTGGTATTACAGAGATTTAATTTTTATGAGGAGTTATTATTTCATTGTTACAAAAGAGAATGAATCAGATTTGAGATGTATAATATGATAAATTCATAATTTAATGGATTCTTTTAATTAATGCATATACCAAAAAGTAAAAATCAATTGTGTAGGATTACATTTTGTTTTTTGTATTTGCATTTACCAATATTAACCAGAACTCATTTTAATGCGAAAGGTGATAGGTAAGAAATATGAATTTCCCATTGACTGTAAATATTTATCATTTAATTGTGGAAGCTGTGATACTCATATCTCGTATGTTCCTGATATCATGTATGTTGTGTGTGCAGTACATTACTGAAACCAATATTTTCTAGTTTGTAGTTAAAATATCTGTACAGACTTTCTGACCTATGAGTTATTGTTGTATACTGTTGTTATTGTTTGACTACTTTGAACTACGAAAATAAAAAATTATAGTAAAGCAAAATGATGTCATTACAAATGTAGTTGGAACTTACAATTTTCAGATACATGTATATCAATACAAAAAGTCTACTTAAGTTTAAAAATTTCTGGACTTTCAGGGGCTTTGTAGTCTAAGGAATTCATCTACAATATCACTAGCCTTTCAACACTGAGGTTGTAAGTTCAAATGGTGCTCTGACAGTTCAATTCCAATCTTAATTGACTACCATTGCCAGTTTTCCTGCTGAAGGTTGGTAGTTTTCTCCGGTGACTGGCTCCCTCCACCGATAAAAATCGGCTACCACTATACAGACTAGAGTGTTGAAAGTGGCTTTAAATACCAAGAAAAATTGGCCACCACTTTATAGACAAGAGTGTTGAAAGTGGCTTTAAATACCAAGAAAAATTGGCCACCATTATAGAGACAAGAATGTTGAAAGTGGCTTTAAATACCAACAAAAATTGGCAACCACTATAGAGACAAATGTGTTGAAAGTGGCTTTAAATACAAACAAAAATTCAATCATTCATTCGTCAACTTTTAAATAGAAAAATCATTTTTTTCCAAAGCAATTTGATGAAAGGTGTAGCTCAATTGTTGAACCAATAAAGAATTACTTAAAATTTCGGAGTGAAAATGGTTTGTGATTTTTGAAAAAAAATTTCTACTTATAAAGAAATGGCTAGGTCAGCACTTATTTAAACCTACAAAAGTAATATGAAATGCATTTAGTTATCATTGTTAGCATATTGAAAAGAAATCAGTAATATGATATTCAATATTAAATATCATGATTTCCATGCAAAAAAGTCCTACGCAGGTAACTGTATTTTTAAATGAAGAGCACCTTTGAGGCACAAATAATTTTGAAATTTTTTATTGATTGGTTACAGGCGTCAGATTTTAGTGATATAAAAGTAGATTGGTTATTTATGTAATTGCTATATTTATTTCAATAGAGGAATATATTTAATGGAATGTTCGGGTATGTGTCTGAAAGATACATGTGTATTTTTTGTAGAACATAGATATGATTGTATGATGAATGACCTGGTATAGATGTGTTTCACATTGTTTAATGAATGAATGTATGGTTGGTTCAAGAGTGAATTGAAGTAATTCACTTAAATTTGATGTGAAGTGTTTCTTGAGGAAACACATAATATTTTGCATTTAATTTCTGAAAAGTGTTTGAAAAATTATGATTTAAACATTTGGTTGTGATCATGATTTCTAAGAAAGTTATTGTCTAACATATATTACTTTTACCATAGATTTGTCAGTCTCTTCATTTTTATACGACCGCAAAAAAAAAATTTTGTGGTCGTATATTGGTATGACGTTGGCGTCGTCGTCGTCGTCTGGCATCGTCCGAAGACACATTGGTTTTCGCACTCTAACTTTAGTTTAAGTGAATGGATCTCTATGAAATTTTACCACAAAGTTCAATACCACAAAAGGAAGGTTGGGATTGATTTTGGGGGTCATGGTACCAACAGTAAAGGAATTAGGCGCCAAAAAGGGGCCAAAAATAAGCATTTTTGTAACTTCCAGACATAACTTGTGTGTTAGTGTATGGATCTCTCTGACATTGTACCACAAGGTTCCATATCACAAAAGGATTGCTGGGATTGATTTTGGGGGTAATTGCCTCAAAATTTTAGGAATTAGGGGCCAAAAAACAAGCATTTTTCTAGTTTCATGACAATAACTTGTGTGTAAGTATATGGATCTTTCTGAAATTGTACTACAAGGTTCCATATCACAAAGGGAAAGCTGGAATTGAGTTTGGGGGTAGTTGCCGAAACGTTTAGGAATTGGGGGCCAAAAAGGGGCCAAAAATAAGCATTTTTCTAGTTTCCAGACAATAACTAATGTTCAAGTGTATGGATCTCTCTGAAATTGTACTGCAAGGTACCATACCACAAAGGGAAGGCTGGGATTGATGATGGGGGTAATTGCCTCAATATTTTAGGATTTAGGGGCCAAAAAGGGGCAAAAAACAAGCATTTTTCTAGTTTCAGGACAATAACTTGTGTGTAAGTGTATGGATCTTTCTGAAATTGTACTACAAGGTTCCATATCACAAAGGGAAAGCTGGGTTTGAGTTTGGGGGTAATTGCCCTAAACGTTTAGGAATTTGGGGCCAAAAAACACATTTTTCTAGTTTCCAGACAATAACTTGTGTTCAAGTGTATGGATCTCTCTGAAATTGTACTGCAAGGTACCAATCCACAAAGGGAAGGCTGGGATTGAGTTTGGGGGTGATGAATCATAAGGGGGTTCAAAAAATTTGGGGGGGGGGGATTTTTTTATTTTTCCTTTTTTTTCTTTTTTTCCTTTTTTTTTTCTTTTAAAATTTTCCATTTTAAGTTGGTTATTTCTGATTTATATTTAAAAGCAAATAATAGTGGTATGGTAGGAGATACACACCAAACAGGATGTGTAAATTATTATATAATAAGTATTGTGCAATAGCAAGAAATTTTCAATTGCACAGTATTGCACAATAGCAAGAAATCTTCAATTGCACAGTATTGCGCAATAGCAAGAAATCTTCAATTGCACAGTATTGCGCAATAGCAAGAAATATTCAATAGCACGATATTGTGCAATAGCAAGAAATTGTCAATTGTACAGTATTGAGCAATAGCAAGAAATATTTAATTGCACAGTGTTGTGCAAAAGAAGATACTTCGTATAAATTGCTTATTTCTTGACCAATTTCAATGGGGTTTTATTCTTGAATTCTTGGGGTTCTTTAATATGCTGAATCTAACCATGTATTTAGTTTTTGGATTTTGGGCCCCGTTTTTAAATTGGTCCACATTGAGGTCCAAAGGGTCCAAAATTAAACTTTGTTTGATTTCATCAAAAATTTAATTATTGGGGTTCTTTGATATGCCGAATCTAACCGTGTATTTAGATTCTTAATTTTTTGGTACCGTTTTCAAATTGGTCTACATTAAGGTCCAAAGGGTCCAAAATTAAACTTAGTTTGATTTTAACAAAAATTGAATTCTTAGGGTTCTTTGATATGCTAAATCTAAACATGTATTTAGATTTTTTATTATGGGCCCAGTTTTCAAGTTGGTCCAAATCGAGGTCCAAAATTAAACTTTGTTTGATTTCATCAAAAATTGAATTCTTGGGGTTCTTTGATATGCTGAATCTGACCATGTATTTAGATTTTGGATATTGGACCATAATAGGTGAATGTCCAATTTAAATTTTTTAAGTTCTTAGACCACATTCATTCTGTGTCAGAAACCTATGCTGTGTCAAATATTTAATCACAATCCAAATGCAAAGCTGTATCAAGCTTGAATGTTGTGTCCATACTTGCCCCAACTGTTCAGGGTTCGACCTCTGCGGTCGTATCAAGCTGCGCCCTGCTGGGGAGCATTTTATTTTTCCATAGAATACCAATATATATGTTAAAAATATATTGACATTTATTGTCAATAAATATCCTGTATGTCTGGATAGTATGCTCTTTTTTTTTTTTTTTTAACATGTGTCATATTGTCATAATTTTCAGGAACCCAACCTAACCTATATTACTTAAATCTATTTATCATATTAACTCAGATGTACATCATCAAATCAAAAATTAGAATGTACATTTTCTATGAAAGTTACTCTCTAATTTAGTGGTGCTTGTTCATTGATTCTTCTAAAAATCAAAGACATTTAAAAGTTTCTTTCCTTCTGTTAAAAATTATCACTTTTATGATCTCTATTCCATGTAGAAAGCTCATGAATACTGTAAATTCAAAAATTAATGTGTGCGTTTATTATTGGGAATCCTTGACCATTGGCAAAAAGATTTTATGAAGGAAACTCACTACTAAAATTATGAATGCAAGTTTTTTTTAATGTTAACCTTAAACTGCCGCACTTTTAGCATCAATCTAAACATGGCAATAATTTCTGAATTTACAGTATTGAATAAAGTGTCACCATGATGCAGTATGAATTTGTTGAAGGTTCTTAAAGTTAATTATATTTTACTTAAATGTTTTGTCTCTGTAAGAAAAGATGTTAAAGGTATTTGTTCTTGTTTAGTTTATGAAAGTAAATATTTGTACCTTTGTTCAGCGTTTTATTATATTATGCAAGTAAGATTGCTGGATATGATGTAAGAAAGTAACAAACATGGGAAACCTATAATCAAATGAGGGCCAAAACAAATGCAACATTTATGGTGTTTAAAGTAAAATATATGTTGATCTTCCTGGAAAATAAAAAAATCATTTTAAAAATATGTCCAGTCCATAGTGTCTCTTTATTAAGAATTATATAGTTTTAATTGTTGACAGGGCTGCATTAAGTGCAAATCTGGCTTATAGTACGGTAATTGTCCGGTGTTAATCATCTTCTCATACGGTTAAAAAACCAAGAACCCTCTGAACGTTTATTTATACATGGAACATTTTTGTTGAGCCTGCGACTTTTGTTGCAGAAAGCTCGACATAGGGATAGTGATCCAGCGGCGGTGGTTTTAACTAACTTCTTAAAAGCTTTATATTTTAGAAGGTGGAAGACCTGGATGCTTCATACTTTGCATATAGATGCCTTATGTTACAAAGTTTTCGACTGTCACATGTCCATTGTCCTTGACCTCATTTTCATGGTTCAGTGACTACTTGAAAAAAAAGTTAAGATTTTTTGTAATGTTAATTTCTCTCTTATTATGAGTAATAGGATAACTATATTTGGTATGTGCGTACCTTGCAAGGTCCTCATGCCCGTCAGACAGTTTTCACTTGACCTCGACCTCATTTCATGGATCAGTGAACAAGGTTAAGTTTTCGTGGTCAAGTCCATATCTCAGATACTATAAGCAATAGGTCTAGTACATTTGGTGTATGGAAGGATTGTAAGGTGTACATATCCAACTGGCAGGTGTCATTTGACCTTGACCTCATTTTCATGGTTCAGTGGTTATAGTTAAGTATTTTTGTGTTTTGGTCTGTTTTTCTTATACTGTACGTCTATTATATTTGGTGTATGGAAAGATTGTAAGGTTTACATATCCAACTGGCAGGTGTCATCTGACCTTGACCTTATTTCATGGTTCAGTGGTCGAAGTTAAGTTTTTGAGTTCTGATCTTTTTTTCTAATACTATATGCAATAGGTCAACAATATTTGGTGTATGGAAATATTTTATGATGCACATGTCAGTCTCGCAGGCTTTATTTGACCTTGACCTCATTTTTACGGTTCATTGCTCAGTGTTAAGTTTTTGTGTTTTGGTCTGTTTTTCTTAAACTATAAGCAATAGGTCAACTATATTTTTTTGTATAGAAGGATTGTAAGCTGTATATGTCTGTCTGGCAGGTATCATCTGACCTTGACCTCATTTTGTTAGTTCATTGGTCAATGTTAAGTTTTCATGGTTAAGTTTGTTTCTTAGATACTATAAGCAATAGGTCAACTATATTTAATGCATAGGTTGATTGAAAGGTGTACATGTCTGCCTGGCATGGTTCCTCTGACCTTGACCTCATTTTCATGGTTCATTGGTCAATGTTTAGTTTTCTTGGTTTAGTCTGTTTCTTAGAAACTATAAGCAATAGGTCAACTATATTTAGTGTATTGAATGATTGTAAGGTTGATAGTTGTAGTAAAGCTTTATATTTTGGACTATCAACATAATATCAGTGGTTAGTAAAGAAGGCAAGACATTTCAGTGTGTGCACTCTTTTTAAAATTTTATGTCCACATATGGATTTTTTGTGCAGATTTATAAAATTTGATGGGAAATTTCCATTGCAATTTCAAAAGAGAATACCCATTTTTAACCGGATTTTCAAATGAAAAATTGGTTATTGATTTGTGGATGTAAGGCGGGCGAGCGGACGGGCTGGCAGCTGCCAAACAGTGTCCGTTCATTAACATGAAAACGCTTTGACGAAATTTTTTCAAATTTAGATAAGTTGTTTCCTGTGACTAAAGGAAGGTAAAGTTCAATTTTCACGATTGTAGCTTTTCTCGTTGTTGAGTTATAGCCCTTTCCCAAGAATTCAAATTTTGATGAATTATTCCATTTCTGTACAAAGGGAAATAACTCATTTTTTAAAAGATTTTTTAAAAACATTGTATTAATGATAAATGACATTTTGGATTTTTTTTCTTTTCTTTGGTAAGTTGTTTGAGGAATTTTGTGATAGGTTTGTTTGTTGTTCTGTATAAACTAATTTTCTGAATGCTATATATATAAAAAAAATTTGATGAAGTGAACTCCTTTAATTAGATAATAATCTATTTTTATTAAAGGATATATTTCATTACATTACATTGTGAAGATAAAGTTGTTGACATTGATAGATAAGTTGCAGATCTGTATTAGTTTGTGACAAATGAAAGAAAAATATTTGGAACTATTAATTATATTTGATTATAATTTGAAAATAGATATACCTTGTGTAACATCATATCTAATTTTAGAGAACTATGTTTGCTTTATTAGTCAAACCATATTTCTGTTCAAAGGGAAATAACTCAAACTTGTTCCATGAACCAGTAATGATAAATTAAGTATATGGATTCTGTTCAATTAATTTTAGTCATTAGTTGTCAAAATTTCTTTATAACTATTTTCTTTAAGTCATGTGTGCTATGAAGGTAGATGTCACAGTTGTTATGTGGTATTTTATTTTTGTTGTGTGTGTTAATGTTTAATTTTTACATGATCCTGCTTTGGGTTCAGATTTGCAAATATCATTTTCATTATTAATTACATAATAATCTATTTTAAATATTCAATCACAATCCAAATTCAGAGCTGTTTTAAGCTTAAATGTTGTGTCCATACTTGCTCAACTGTTCAGGGTTCGACCTATGCAGGAAAATCCGGTTTGCTGTCACTCGAGACAGCCTCTTGTTAATCAACTCGCTTCAGTTTTCAAACAAGATATTTATATATTCATTGAGGAGGAGCACATAGTTTTATGCACACTTTTGAAGATTTTTTGCAGATTTTACAGATGGTGAAACTCAGTCAATAATTAGGGTCCCGCCTAGTGGCGTATCGCCCTATAGTGATCAGTCTGTCCGTCTGTCTGCCCGTCCATCCATCCATCCGTTTGTCTGTCCGTCCGTCCGTCTCTCCGTCCATAACAAATTGTGTCTGCTCTATATCAAGAGAACTGTTATAAGTTCATACTTTATACTTGACATGTTTATTAACCAACATCAGAGGGTGTGTCATAATGTTTGTACAACTTCCTAGGTCAAAGTTCAAGGTCAAAAACTTTGGTTTCAGTTGAAAACTCCATGTCCTATGGTAAAGATCGTGTCCGCTCTATATCTTTAGAACCGTTATGATTTCAAAGTTTATACTTGACATGTATATTAACCATCACCAGAGGGTGTGTCATAATGTATGTACAACTTCCTAGGTCAAAGTTCAAGGTCAAAAACTTTGGTTTCAGTTGACAACCCCATATCCTATTGTACAGATCATGTCTGCTCTATATCTTTAGAACCGTTATGATTTCAAAGTTTATACTTGACATGTATATTAAGCAAAACTAGAGGGTATAACTTTAAAAAGTGCTTCATATCAGCTTATCCATACATATTTTTTACCTACATTATTTACAGCGGGGTCCACAGAGATGGCTCCCATCTCAATGATGTCTAGTTAGTAGCATTCTCGATGGAGGATCGACATTTTGTATAAACAACACCTAAAGCCCTCAAACATTCTAGAATGTTTATATTTTCATTGAAGATGTCACCATTCCTTACTAGCGTTACAATAATGCCATGTCAGATACCAGTGTTATTACCATTTGTATGGCCTTACAGCGTTACAATAGTGCCATGTCAGATACCAGTGTTATTACTATTTGTATGGCCTTACAAATTAGGAGCATGCAACCTGGCCAATTGTATCTCTGGCCCATTTTCAGTTTAGTATTAACTATAATGCACTATAGAAGCCTCCAAATCAAATTCACAGCAGCTGTGATGTAATGTGAAAATAGAAAGTTCACAAAGGGAAAGCTGAAATCATGTTTTTTATCGCAAAGTTTAGTTTTCAACCAATCCGTAGTCAAGATTTGAGGCACACTTAGCTGTAGCTGTTGTATTCTTTGTCATGTTCTTGATCTTGATCTTGATCTAATTATTCAGTGGAATATATGGTCTTGTAATCATTAGTTCTTGATATGTTCTTGCATTCATTCATTAATTTCTGTCCCACTGTCTTAGTTGTAAGTTTCTATTCCAGGCCAGGCACTATTTCTTGGTTGTTATCCTGGAAAAGTCGTGCTCCTTGTGATTTAATCATTTGTTACCGAATTATTATTTAAAGCTAATAAGGCTTTGGAACAGATTTACGAATTGTCTACTAGGAGGTTATAGAGCATATAAAACCGAGCATCCAAACAAATTCTAACTAATAATTGTAATCTTTGTTGTTAACATTTAATTAAATGCATGCATATTTCTTTATTGTCAATTTATCATTGATAATGCTTGTGGAGAAAGTTAACATTAACTCTTAAGTTAGTTCGGTGGAGATCCTTTGAGTTTTTTTTAATAAATTCACATATCCATAGCTTTTGGTCTGATGGAGTTTATTCAGGTCATCATGATTATTCATTATTGACATTCTTCCTTCTTTAAAGCTATCGTTTTACTTATACGCGTCCTTCATATTACCACTGGTAACGGAGTGATTCCCTGGCTGTAACCATTGTCTACAACCATGCTTTGTAATTTAAACACTGGTCTGATTTACTCTCATTTTTATACCCCACCTACGATAGTAGTAGGGGCATTATGTTTTCTGGTCTGTACGTCCGTTCGTTCGTCCGTCCGTCCGTCTGTCCCGCTTCAGGTTAAAGTTTTTGGTCAAGGTAGTTTTTGATAAAATTGAAGTCCAATCAACTTGAAACTTAGTATTCATGTTCCCTATGATATGATATATCTAATTTTAATGCCAAATTAGAGTTTTGACCCCAATTTCACGGTCTACTGAATATAGAACATGATAGTGCGAGTGGGGCATCCGTGTACTATGGACACATTCTTGTTTTGGCTTATTATTATTAACCTGATGGTAATTTTAATTTTATTATTATATAAGTAAATGATATGGATCGTTTCCTTCTTAAAACGAAACTTGCAATTTCCTGGCTTTAGACAACTATTATGCCTGCATGATTTTGATTGATAAAATGCTTCTTGAGTGTAATCATTGATTATTAAAATGCTTCCTCATAACCACCGAATACTTGCATTCTTTCTGATTTGTGACTGGCTATTCTTGCCCAATGTAAGCATTATTCATCTATGCTCTGTTGCTTTTGTGAGATACTTTTTTTTCAATAACCATCGTCCTGAACATGCATGAAATATTTGACACTGGACGTAAAGCAACCAATAATCAATCATATAATCAATAACCATTGTTAATTGTCATGGTTTTTTTTTGTTGCTTTCTTTTATAATTTTTTATTGACCACCTCTTGTTGTAGTGGCAGTAACCGTCATGACAGTCTCCGTTTTTATGTTACGGGATTTGTTATCGGCACGTTCCTTTTATGTATTGTTATCTTGGTTTGTAACTGACATCTTTCTTTAGTGTTTGTTGACTGGGCAGCTGTCTTTCTTTGAATATTTATTACAGGCATATTTCCATTTGTGTATCTATTTGTTGGTTTCTGACACATCTTCTCATTGCTACCTCTGTGCAACCCGACTGATTAGGTTCTCACCAGTCTTCCTTACTTTAGAGTGGTGGTTAATAGCAATTCTCTGTAAAAGAAATATATTGACGAACAAAATTTTTTTTTTGTCTCCCTTGCCATGGTTACGGGTTCCCTTGGCTCAAAATAGCATTTCTTGAGATCGAAAAAATACTCATTTTCAGGCAGTTATCATGCATTGTTATAAAAAGATTACTATCTCTGTGCATAGATATAACGCTTAATTTTGAAGTCCGAAACATAATTATTGGATATAATCGAGATCTTGATAAAACGCAAATAAATATTGGAAATTTTATAGTGTTTTCGGGAAAATTTAGTATTTGGAAAGGTCGGAAATCTAAACCCGTAATTTCAGTAAAATCAGCGGAGCGGAACCAAACGTAAACTTGATTTGTAATTGATCATAGTAGACTCATATACAAAAAATTAGCTCAATATGTGCAGGCGTTTAAAAAAAAAGTCCGTATAACTGTTATTTTCACTAATTTTCAATTCGTTAATTTTACGGACGCCATCACGAGTTGGTTGACCGTTACGGAATATCTGTTTCACAGATGATAGCGGATATGTTCCTAATGTCGTAACTACAATCCCGTCCCCTTTTCCCGAATGTGACCTACCGAATTAGACTTATTTCCGGGTTTGTACTAACATAAGCAACACGACGGGTGCCACATGTGGAGCAGGATCTGCTTACTCTTCCGGAGCATCTGAGATCACCACCCAGTTTTTGGTGGGGTTTGTGTTGCTCAGTCTTTAGTTTTCTAAGTTGTGTTTTGTGTACTATTGTTTGTCTGTTTGTCTTTTTCTTTTTTAGCCATGGCGTTGTCAGTTTATTTTCTACTTATGAGTTTGAATGTCCCTTTGGTATCTTTCGCCCCTCTTTTTCAAAGTCTAAAGCCTGTGATTTCAGCAAAAATCAATGGAGCAGAACCAAACGTAAACTTGATCTGTAACTCATCATAGTAGACTCACATACTAAAAATCAGTTCAATATGTGAAGGCGTTTAGAAAACAGTCCATATAACTGCTATTTTCATGAAGTTTTCAAAGTCAAAAGCCCGTACTTTCGGTAAAAATCAGCGGAACCAACGTAAATTCGATCTGTAACTCATCATAATAGATTCACATACTAAAAAACAGGTCAATATGTGAAGGCGTTTAGAAAAAAAAGTCCGTATAACTGTTATTTTACAAAATTTTCAAAGTCCAAATCCCGTAATTTCAGCAAAATCGATGGAGCGGAACCAATGGTTAACTTGATCTGTAACTCATAATAGTAGACTCGCATACTAAAAATCAGTTCAGTATGTGAAGGCGTTTAGAAAAAAGTTCGTATAACTGTTCGTTGCGGAATGACGGAATGACAGACAAGGGTATAACTGTATGACCCAAGTTGTCGGGGCCATAAAAAACTTATTCGGAATTGATAAATTTGACCGTTTATCTCAAATATTGTAATTACTTTTAATAGTCGAATTTGTTTATTCTTTGCTTATTGTTATATATATATATATATATATATATATATACAAGTCTAAATTGAAAACAACGTTCAAACCTATGATTGCGTTGGATAAAAACCGCAATTTTTATACGTGTGCATGCAAAACAAATTTCTTGTTAGAGGGGTCTAAATACAGCACAAACAACATTTTCCAAAAGACCAAAAAAGTGAAAAAGTATATTTTAACAAAACGCATTTGACTAACAGGTCGAACAACAAATGTTCTTAAATCCTGCTGACTGCCATTGGCGATTGCCAAATAAACGGATCACAAGGTGTAATAAATGGATCTTAACTTTAAATTTAATACCAAACAGAAAACAATAAACTTGCGGCGAAGATGGTATACCGCAAACAAAGGTGCAAATATTTTTTGTACACCATATCCGGATTTCGACAATTAATGTCTCTTCAGTGATGTTAGGAATCAAAACGGTTATTGGAAGGCCACATAATTTACCTCAATATATATATATATAAACAAGTCTAAATTGAAAACAACGTTCAAACCTATGATTGCGTTGGATAAAAACCGCAATTTTTATACGTGTGCATGCAAAACAAATTTCTTGTTAGAGGGGTCTAAATACAGCACAAACAACATTTTCCAAAAGACCAAAAAAGTGAAAAAGTATATTTTAACAAAACGCATTTGACTAACAGGTCGAACAACAAATGTTCTTAAATCCTGCTGACTGCCATTGGCGATTGCCAAATAAACGGATCACAAGGTGTAATAAATGGATCTTAACTATAAATTTAATACCAAACAGAAAACAATAAACTTGCGGCGAAGATGGTATACCGCAAACAAAGGTGCAAATATTTTTTGTACACCATATCCGGATTTCGACAATTAATGTCTCTTCAGTGATGTATATATATATGTACGTCTAAACAAGTGACAACTCTACGACAAATCCATCGGATCACCAGTGAAGGTGATACACGGCTGAAAACACATATTATATTCTTAATTACTCTAAATATCAGCACAACAATGTTAAATCTGCAAATTTGCGGAAGCAAATTTTTGTTCTTCCCTCGCCGGGATTCGAACTCATGCTATTGGGATATCGAGACAACACCGCCTGCACTATGTCTAGCGCTCTAGACCATATGTATACATTTTTATGAATTAACTTGTGCCTCGGTATTATAGTTTTTTTTATATTACATGCTACATAATTGTATTACTTTTTTTGTAATAGTATTTTTTCATCATCACAGATTGTGTTTCTTTATATGTGCACATACATTTATTTCACAAATAATCCTTCATCGGAAATTCTAAAGTGTTTGAAGCACGTGTCCTGTCGATGTCAATATCTAACGGCATTTAACCGGGAACACAATTTAATTTACAAAATATTTCATAATTGGTTGTCTTTTATTTACACGAGATATGATTTGAACTTTAAACAGTGCAAATGGTAAGAATGAAAAAAAAATAACAGTATTATATATTTGTATAATTCTATTTAAAAAGAAAAAATTTATATGAAAATGCAAAATTTCAAGGTGTGTAGAATACAGTAACTAATTGAAAACAGATGCTGTTTTTTATATCGAATATATTAGGTACATTATTTTTTTTCACCCATTTGTATTTTCTCTGGCAAATGGGATTTGTGAAATTAAAGCAGGAAACTCCTCTGTCAGCTGTATATCATATTGTTTTTCGTTCATTATTTTGTTCATGAATCAGGCCGTTAGTTTCCTCGTTTGAAATGTTTTACATTTGTCATTTGTCAGGAAGACCTGGAAAATTCGGACTCAACAGCAAGTACCACTCCATTTACTGAATACGTCACAACATACATGGTTGAAAACAATATGCAGCTATGGAACCAATACCTATACAAAGGACGACTAACCACCTCGCAGGATGGCACAGCAGCTTGAAGAAGATGATCCAAGTACCACACCCAAAAATATAAACTCTACTCAACTATATTAAGGAAGAGCAAGCCTACATGAACCGAAAGAACGTTTTCTGAATGGTGAAGTTAGTGTGTTTCAGTATGCTAGAATTCCCTCTTATCTGTTACACTTGGACTGATGTGATGTGTTGTGATGTTTATGTTATGTTTTATGTGTGCTTTAATGTTGGTTGTGCTAATGTATTATTATTGTTGTACCTTCTGTGTGCTTAATAGTAACTTTTTATAATTCATGTGATATGTGTGCTTTATTGTATTAAGCTGTCTATTATGTGTGCTTTATTGTATTAAGCTGTCTATTATGTGTGCTTTATTGTATTACTGTCTATTATGTGTGCTTCATTGTATTAAACTGTCTATTATGTGTGCTTTATTATATTAAGCTGTCTATTATGTGTGCTTTATTGTATGAGGGTCTGGATGGGAGGGGGAAAAGGGGGGTGATAGGCCTTCATTTCTCTATTCTTTAAGTTTTAGCCATTGTATTTCAGCACCACATTATTCTCTAATATTTTAACTCTTTTTTTGCCTATTTTTCTCTATTCTTAATTTGTTTACCCATATTCCTGTAGTATTGGCTTATTATTCTCTATTCTGTAAACCCCACCCAGAAACCTCTTGTATCAAGCTGTTTATTATATGTGCTTTGTTGTAACTCTTTATTATACATTTATGCTTGATATGTGCTATTTTATGACTTGATATTATATTCTATGTTTGATGATACTTCAATTACACATTTTATGTGCAAAATAAAATATGTCAATACTATTATTTGTTTATGTTTATTTTATATTCTATAAGTTACATTGATTAAATAAATACCTGTAATTAACTGTTGTACTATTTCATAACAATTAATCTCTGTCAAAACAATTCCCAATTGTCCCACATTTAAACTTCCCAATTGTCCCACAAACATCTTCCCGATTGTCCCACAAAATTTTATTACTTTTTTACCTGTAATTTAAAAAAGTGGGACAGTCGGGAGGACACCCTTACTCCTTAGTGTTTATGTATTTAGGTGATTTGAAATAAAACATATCAATCACAATTGTTTTTAAAATACATTACATAAACATGTCCAGTCTAGTGCAAATTACGTTAATATTTTATCGTTATAGTATGAAGATTATATTTCTAACTAAAACAAGTAATCATGTGCACACTGTACAATATAAGTCACTCCTGTTATACACATGAAACAAAATGTTTCTTTTGATGAACACATGAAAGAATTTTATTCGAATAGTATCGAAATTCAATAAGCATTTTAATAAATTAATGGTTACATTAAGAATAAAATTAGCTAGTAGTCTTTGATATTTAAAAACAAATGAAGGAATTGACAACCTGGGACTAAGAGACTGTATTATCTATGTAAGTCCCAGGTGCGACAAATTGTCATTAAATAAATCAATAGATAAACTGTACAAAAAAAACTTCACTTTGAAAAGGTATAGAATAGACTGAGTCATGCTATTGTTTTAGAAACTACATTTTGTAATGGCATTGTTAAAATGAGTTATGCTATTGTTTTAGAAACTACATTTTGTAATGGCATTGTTAAAATGAGTTATGCTATTGTTTTAGAAACTACATTTTGTAATGGCATTGTTAAAATGAGTTATGCTATTGTTTTAGAAACTACATTTTGTAATGGCATTGTTAAAAAGAGTTATGCTATTGTTTTAGAAACTACATTTTGTAATGGCATTGTTAAAATGAGTTATGCTATTGTTTTAGAAACTACATTTTGTAATGGCATTGTTAAAAAGAGTTATGCTATTGTTTTAGAAACTACATTTTGCAGTGGCATCGTATGAATTTCGTTCTATACTATTGTTTTTGAAACTTCACTTTTTAATGATTTTTCTCCCTTTCTGCGTTTTGGGTTTTATTTTAAGAACTATAATAGATAGAGATATACTTTCAGAAACACAGATCAACGAGATCAACAAAGAGTTAAAATTCGTTGACAATACTGAAATTGTCATAATTTTTTTTGCCGTTCTTGAAAAATATAATACATTTTGTAGGTAAAGAGAGGCAACATACAACTTAAATAAGCATAAAGATAAGATTTACCAATGGGTTGATATTGCTGAAATTGTGAATCAACTTTCTTCAGCAGTTATTGCCCGAAAAGATTTTTTAGCTAAATTTAGAATTTTGAGATTTTACAATTAGCTTAAAAACTATACCAGATAAGGAGAAAATGTGAACACCAAGGTAAATTCTACATGAAAAAAAAAATAAAATTTGCAGAACACACAATGTATTTATTTTAAGGAGTTTTTTTTTTATTATCCACAGAATACAAAAGTAGCAATTGAGCGGATTCAGAGTAGTTCTATTATCTAGGGAAGGACCATTCTATATTTTTGTGATGGAGATAAGGGATGCTGAATATCATTGCCCAAGACATGCTGAAAATTAATTTTCTGTACATTCAGATGCACATACAATTTGATGAATGAAATATGTGTGTACACAACGGAAAATATTTTTTCGACGAAGTAAGTAGTCAAGTCTTATAACGGGTGAAAATGATTATTTTGTCCACAAAAAACCTCTTGCTCAAAAGCCCAACCATAAACAAAGAAATACATTGGTCGTTCTCTAATCAATTTTGTTTGTTCCGCCTTGTTTTTGTAGATTCAGAGGACCTGTCTTAAATTTAACATTTGGTCTCTTGTGGAGAGTTATCTCATTGGCAATCATACCAAATCATATTTTTGTATTTGGATTTGTAATCAAACCCTTATTTTTTAACCTCTGAATTGAATTTTCCATATAATTAACTATTCTGGATTATGCATGTGTACAATCAAGTCAGTGTAATTCAACAATTCGGTAAAAATAATGCGTGTTCTTCAAACGGATTACTAATTTAAAGAAAACTGCATGTTTGATATCAATTTTTTTTCTGATTTTTGTCTCAATGAAACCGAAAATATAATGTTGCTAGGAACTTTTCTTATATAAGAGAATGGTTGTATTGAAATTTTCCAATACAAATAAATGGTTGCTAGGAACTTTTACACTATAAATGAATGGTTGCCAATTAATGTGATAACAATCACCCCTGAACCTGGTCTATGTAATAATCCATACAGTCTAGAATCAAACATATATGGTAACTAGGTTCTATTGTATAAAATAAGGGTGGTTGCTAAGCACTTTTGTCAAGACCTTAATTTCTCACTGTTGATCTGTAAACAAAATGGTGGCTTTAATCATCCTTAACATTTTCCACATGTATTGTTTGCTTCTTTCTATTATATTATCGTACACAATTCAATTTAAATACGCAAGGTCAAAGGTCAAAGGTCAAGGTCATCTATGACCTTTGACCTTGGGTTAAATGGAATGTCATTCAATAGTAATAACTGTTTTCGGGTAATCTTAATAACATGGTCGAAAGTCTGAAGAAAAAAAACCAAAATGACACATTTTGGTTTCCATAGCACCAATCCTAGCACCCTGAATCCCAAATATTTTGTTGAAAATTATTGACTAGAAACATTGATACTTTATATATATTACCGCATTCTAAATGGAGGTCGATGCAAAACTGTATATTTTGTTAATGCTAAATGTGTATAATTTGCCTTCACAAATGCAATGAAAAATTACCTCTGCTCCTGCGATTGTGATAATATTCAGCCAAAATATCATCTATGTATGACATTGCTGTTATGTTTGTTAAGTATCATGTTTCTGAAAAATATTAACAAATATCATTAAATGAAATCTGGTTTTGCTTCAGTAGTTGTTTTTTCAATGCTAAATCCCCCAAAATGTACGGGAAAACTCATTGACTTAGTTGCCGTTGCAACCGTGGCCTACCAACACTTTGGGAGGCATTTTTCTTACTTTTTCACCTAATTATATGGTCAGGCTAAGTTTCCGGAAAATCGGTGACTATGAGAATTTTTATAGTGATTAAAATTATAACACAATGTTGGCTGCTGTACTCAAATATCTGACATTTTTACCTTAATAATACCCACGCTACGTCAATTTTTTAAGACCCAAATGTTGCAAAACACTTGTCCTACCTCCATGAAAATTATGTTGTTGTCCCCGCAGATAAAGCCCCAAACAACATCGTTTTTGTGTGTAAATATCATTACATAAACTGCTTGATAAATGAATTAGGTATTGACAATTCACTTGGAAACTCAACATATAACCTCACGACACTTAGGTCTGTTCTATGTTCATTTGGAATTTCAACCAAAGATGAAGAACTGGATCTTCCATCACTGTATTGGATACCTAAACTACATAAGTGTCCTTACAAACAACGGTATATTGCTGGGTCTTCCAAGTGCTCCACGAAACCTCTTTCTAAAAAATTAACATCTATTTTATCAGCAATCAAAGCCGGATTCCAAAGTTATTGTGAAACTGCCTATTCTAGAGGTGGCGTGAATCAGATGTGGATACTAAAAAATTCCAAAGATCTTTTAGAGTACATACAATCTAATACTCTCTCATCTTGCAATAGTATTAAAACATTGGACTTTTCTATACTTTACACAAGTATTCCCCATTCCAAACTAAAAGACAAATTGAAAGAGTTGGTATTACTTTGTTTCATTAGAAAGAATGGCGAACGTAGATACAAGTATCTTGTCTTTGGGAGGGATAAATCCTACTTTGTAAAGAATCACTCTGATTCAAAAAAAATATTCTCTGAAACTGACATTATCAAGATGCTTGATTTCTTGATTGACAACATATTTGTTACGTTTGGAGGACATGCTTTTCAACAGACTGTCGGAATTCCAATGGGAACCAATTGTGCCGACTTGTTTCTGTATTATTATGAGGTTGACTTCATATAGGAACTTCTTAGGAAGAAAGATAAGAAGTTAGTAATATCCTTTAACTTTACGTTCCGCTATATAGATGATGTTCTCTCACTAAATAATACAAAATTTGATGACTATGTTGAAGGAATCTATCCCATCGAACTAGAGATAAAGGATACTACAGATACAGTCAAGTCTGCCTCATATCTTGACTTTCATCTAGAAATTGACAATGAGGGTCGGTTGAAAACAAAACTTTACAAAAGAGATGATTTCAGCTTCCCAATTGTGAACTTTTCATTTCTATGTAGCAACATTCCAGCAGCGCCTGCATACGGAGTATATATCTCCCAATTGATACGATATTCCCGGGCTTGTATTTCCTATCATGATTTCCTTGATAGAGGATTGCTGCTCACAAGGAAGCTATTAAATCAAGAGTTCCAAATGGTGAAGTTGAAATCATAAATTTTACGGACGCCATCACGAGTTGGTTGACCGTTATGGAATAACCGTTTCACAGATGATATCGGATATGCTCCTTATGTCGTGACTACAATACCATTCCCTTTTCACGAATGTGACCTACCGAATTAGACTATTTACCGGATTTGTAATAACATACGCAACACGACGGGTGCCACATGTGGAGCAGAATCTGCTTACCCTTCCGGAGCACCTGAGGTTCGTGTTGCTTAGTCTTTAGTTTCCTATGTTGTGTCATCTGTACTATTATTTGTCTGTTTGTCTTTTTATTTTTGGCCATGGCGTTGTCAGTTTGTTTTCGATCTATGAGTTTGACTGTCCCTCTGGTATCTTTCGTCCCTCTTTTATGTGTTTTGCTCACACATTGTTATCAATATGATAGAATTTTATATGATTGTCATACAAGTGAGAGGTTTAGCTAGCTATAAAACCAGGTCTAATCAACATTTTCTACATAAGGAAATACCTGTACCAAGTCAGGAATATGACAGCTGTTTTCCATCCGTTTGATGTGTTTGAGCTTTTGATTTTGCCATTTTATAAAGGACTTTCCGTTTTGAATTTTCAATGGAGTTCAGTATTTTTGTTATTTTACTTTTTATAGTACTTCAGGATGTTCGCTCCTCTGTTTGAAAATAACAAGCTTTTAAAAGACTGTTATAAATTCGTATTATATAAATAACGGAACTTAAAAAGTAGAAAAATTTGAAAGGTCCGTGTACTAGTTTTTTTTAAATATAATCAATTAAAAAAACTTTTGCGGGAAATGATTCTCTCTAGATTTTTCATACAGTTAAAATTGGCACCTTCTTTTAAAAACTATGAAAAAATAACAAAGATTTCATTATGATTTTCAAAATTGACTTTTCAACTTTATGTTATATAAGTATGAAAAGAAAAGTAGGGGTTAGCGGGCAAAATATCTATTGGCACTACATCGATAAAACTAGAGGATTCCGCTTATCTGACAAAAAGTTAAAAACAAGAGTAGCGAATATACTTAAAATATGATAAAGTCGGAAAAATATGAAAATGAAATAAGTGATGTTTCATATATACGTGACTTTGATATTTATTCTGAAAAAATCACTTTGATCGAAGCTTCTGCTAGTAGACTACTAATCTGCAAGGGTATATCGGAACTGTTATAAACATACATATATTGTATGATTGAAATTTTCTGCTATAAAATTTGGAAAATTCATTAAAATTAAGGCACACATATCTCTCTTATGCAAAGTTATTTTATTCCCTGTCCGCATTTGGCTCTACTTTAGGTTATTTTGGTTTGATAAGCCAGCTCATCAAAGTTTATATTTGGTTTTGAATATTCAAATATTTTGGCCTCGAGCATTATTGAAGAGACATTAGATGTCGAAATGCGCATCGGATGCGATAAAATGGCAACGTTAATGTTATTAACCCATTCACGTGTTAATGTGTTCGAATAAATCACGAATCTCATTAGTGCTTGCCGTTCTTTATATCTTAGTTGTTTATTGTCCAGACTCTTTTCAGAATACAGTATTATAGCAGATCTTTGGTAAACTTGTCCAGATTTGAACTTGACAATTATTGCTGACCCTTCGTAGGTTCCAGTTGTAGCTTTTCATTGATTTAGAATCCTCATTATCATTAATTCACTAGAATTTTTCCCGTTACTATTTATGTAATGCGACACATTTGAGATCTGGTTTTAATCAGATTTATCTAGACCACAAATGTCGATTACCTTACAAAGATCATGTGACCAGGATAAATATAGGAAGAAAACAAGAAGTTCAACAAATGTTCAACAAAATCATGAAAAACATAAGAAAATAACAAAAACAACACAACCTTAGAAAAAAAACAATAACAAAACAAAACAATGAATAAGTGAATAAACATGACAAATGAATAAAACAAAATAAATCACACGCACACATTTATAACACTTAACTTCGTATTTTTTCAACTACGACAACTCTTATTACGTTTTAATATTTGTTGATGTGTAATTCTGTTTGCCCACAAAAACATCGCTAGTTAAGGAAAATTTTACAAAAAATTCCGATCGAATTATTGGTACATATATATGATGTTATTTTTACAGTTAACTAAATTTATCATACTAGTATATTCTACTATAAGTGGTAAGTTTCTTATATTTATATCATTTTAGGTTTGCTTATTTCGTTGTTTCAATTTATTTTCATAATAAATGTACCTCGATTGATATGAAAAGATTTGAATGTTTCACTGCTGTTCATTTCTATTGATCAAAGTGTATACAACCCTCATATTAAAAATACCAACAATATATGGCGCAACACATTCCAAATGCATATCATCATAGTGGGATAAATTAATTTCAGAATTCGTGGTATGTCAAGGATTGTATTTTGAACTTTTATTTTTAAATTTTAAATTAATTAGTCACTTATCCAAAAAAATCATCAAAAATACGCGGCTTATAATTTAATACGTCAGACGCGCTTTGTGTCTACAAAAGACTCATCATTGACACTCGAATCAAAACGATAAATGCCAATTAAAGAAAGAAGTTGAAGACCATTGAGGACCAACACTTTCGAAATGATTAACCAAATAATCTAAGGTAATCTACTCCTGGGATAACAAACTTAGTATTTCGATTAATTCAAACAGTTAATTTATTAATATTTTCATATCAATGATGATTCATGTCAACACAGAAGTGCTGGCTACTTGCTTAGTGACACCCTAGGGGACTGCCACTGAACATTAATCACATTTCATGAATTGAGTGTAAACAGGGAACATTTATGAATTTGAAAACAAAGCCAACAACATGGCGACGGATGAGACAATCGTAATGTTTTTCCCAATATTGTAGAGTGGAGACAATTTCTTTCCTAGACACTCGCTCCCTTGTGTCTTTGCAAAGATTTCATTAAAATTACTATAGACCTGAAAATAATTGTTTGCATTCATGTTGTCGACAATAGTTTATATTTAGAATATTGTATTACATCACAGCACTATAATAATTTAACTTATCCCACCAAAACCCAACCTTATTCCTTTTACCATTCAAACGGGCGTTTACTTGATATTTTTTTAGTCTGCAAGCAAAACATCTAACATAAACAAATGAAAATACAAATACAAATTAAATCAATATACATTGTTATGATTTTATGGAAGCCATCGACATATTACAAAAACGTAACAACTCGCAATTTTATACCTTTAAAGATATATATTCAAATATCAAATGTGCAAAAATCACTGCAAAAACTCGCCATAGTCAATCGTGCGGTACACACCGTGCGTCATTTTGTCCTTTGTTATTACATAACACTTCCGATGTTTGACATTGACCGTGTGTCAGTTAATAATCCGATCTTGGGAATAGATCAGTGGTGATGATCATAATGCACCTATAATGAGACAGGTATACTGCATGTGTACTTCAATATATGATCAATCAGTGTTCTGTGTTGTTGCCTCTCTGTCATCCACTTACATTTTTTGATTGCCCATTTGGTGTCCTCTCCCTTCTATCAAAGGGTTTATACAATTCTTAATTTATTTATCAGTCAGTCAAATATCAAATCAGCAAATCTTGATCTTTTGATAATTACATCAACTCTTCGTCACTGGCATGCAAATACGGATATTGGTTGATTGAAATTTTCTGTTATAAAGTTTTGGAGTAAAATTGTGGTACCGTTATGTTATTAACCCATTCACGTGTTAATGTGCCCGAATCTCAGGGCCGAATAAATCACGAACTTCATAAGGGGTTGTCGTTCTTTATATCTTAGTTGTTTATTGTCTAGACTCCTTTCAGAATACAGTATTAATGCAGATCTTCAGATCTTTGGTAATCTTATTCAGATTTGAGCTTGACATGTGGTAATGAAACGTGTCTACTCCAAACAGACCCTTTGTATGTTCCAGTTGTGTTGCTATTTCATTGACATATAAACAACACACCCTTTTATGCTTATCTGATTACAACTAGATTTTCATTTTCTCCGGTTACTATTTATGTAATGCGACACATTTAAGATGCATCTAGAACACAAATGTCGATTACCTTACAAAGATCATGTGATCAAGATAAATATAGAAAAAAAACCAAGAAGTTAACAAAATCTAATAAGATCAACAATAACAACAAAAAACAGCAACACAACAATATGACAAAATTAAGAATAAGTGAATAAATCAAAATAACACACACACATTGATAACAATAAACTACATTTTTGTTTAATTACGACATCTGTATTAACGTTTTAATAATTGTTAGATATAATTGCTAATTGTTGATATATAATTATGTTTGTCCATGAAAAACATCGCTAGTAAAAGAAATTTTCACAAAATATTCCGATCGAATTATGGGTACATATATAAGTTGTTATGTCCACGTTAATTTAATCATTATGTAATTATTCGAATATACGTGGTAAGTTTCTTATGTTTTATATCATTTAATATCACTTTAAGTGTGCTGATGTCGTTGTATCAATCTTTTGCAAAATACACTTACCTCCATTTATATAAAAGACATTTGAATATTTTACTGTTTATTTTTTTCTACCAATCAAACCATACATAATCATGTTATTAAAATACAAACGCGAGCGTGATCAACATGTGGCACAACAGATTCCAAATTGATGTAATCATAATAGAAAAAAATCAATTACTGAATTCGTGATAATTGATATTTTGAACTCTTTTTTGTTTTATTTCAAAAATAATTAGTCACCTATAAAACGCATGCATATTAATAGAAATGAAGCCAATTTTAAAAGATTTAACTTTTAGACGCAATCTGAAGAAAAAGCACACAGCTGAGAAATGAGAATCCTGAGCGGGTGCAAGAGATATGCATTATCTGCATTTAAGTTGTTACCGTGTCTGAATTATTAATTGGTCAAATTCAGATAGTTGTTGATGTTCATAAACCCATTGAATTAGAGTAACAAAAAAAAAAAAAATAAAAAAAAATAATAGATTTTTTTATCAATATTGAAAGAAAACTTTTTAAATTTATAGCTTTAAAATGATAATAATACCAATATGAAATTGAAATTAATTTTAAACGTCAGAATAACTTTAAAATATATGAAACTGGAAAAGAAAGGAAAAATGAAACAGACTTTGCGACGGCATGGTATTACCATAGATGTAATACCCATATCTATGGGTTTATGCATCTATGATATTACCATTTACTTCTCCAAGCTGAACATCTGAATTATCCATGCACTGAATTGTTGAGGTACAGAAATTTTTTATAATTATGAAAGGGTTTTTGCAGATGTGAAAGTGATGAATTATCATGAAAATATTTTTAGGATTGGAAGCTAATGTTTTGAGTGTACACAGAGGCATTTTATAGATTAAAAACAACATTGCGAAGGACGAGGCAAACACAATACATGCCTTCATACCACATCTTCTTATATCTCTTTACATTGTATAGTGAGGACGTTTGCTTTCCTAGACACACACTTCCCCGTTTCCTTTCTTTTCAATGATGTCTTTTAAGATTTTTACTATAGACGATACGTAATTATTTGCATGCACGTTATCAACAGTCGTTTATATCAGAAATATTTTCTTACATCACTATAATAATTTAACTTCCCCCGCCAAAAGCCCTATCGCAGCCTTTATCTCCAAATATGGAGTCTGGTCGACCAAGGAAAATATTTAACGTATATAAATATAGAAACAAATTAAATCAACATACATTGTTACGGCTTTAAGTAAGTCATATGCAACAACAATGTACCAATTACAATTCTATACCTATCAATAAGTACATATGTTCAATTATCAGATGTGCAAATATCACATGCCATAGTCAATCGTGTAGTAGTAATAGTACGTCATTTTGTCCTTTGTTATTACGTAACACGTCCAAGATTTGACATTGCCCGTATGTCAGTTAGTAATTCGACCTTGGGAATAGATAATTTTGCTCCTATTATGAGACAGGTATACTACAGGTTTACCTCACTATATGATCTATTTGTATTCTGTTTAGTTTATTGTGAACTGCCGGTTGTGTGTTGGTCTTTTGTGGTCTGTCTATCTTCGACGTACGGTTTTTGGTTGCCTATTTGGTATCCTCTCTCTTCGTTCAAAGGGTTTATACAATTTGAATTTCTTTACCAATCAGTCAAATACGGAATACGCAATCAACACAATATGCATTTACCCATCTTTTGATATCCAAAACTTCTCTGAAGGATCATTCAACAAACTCTTTCCAATGCATTGATGACACTGTCATCCTTTTCAGCGATTTCAAATGTATGCACCACGTAATGAAAATTGTAGAACGAGTAAAGATATGTTTATACAATCCGTTATATGGCCAAAATTCTGTTTCTTGAAAGAGGACCATCTAAAATGAACTAGCTCATTGAAAAAATTGTTTGAAAGTTTCTTCCTCGATATTTCATCTATCGTAACAACCCTACCCTAGGGGTTTGACAAGGATAATTTTATCGATGTACAGTCATCCCATGTGGACTGTACATTAGTTATCACGTGCATTACATAAATCATTCAAGGCTACACATAGTTGAAGGATCTTGATTAAGTACCTACTGGTGCAATATGATCCCGCCAAAAATATGGAAATCAAAATGAAAAAATTATGTTCTTCATATAATCTGTATCCAAGGAGACTTTGATAAAACATAGGACACAAAACACATGTCAGGTCAGTGATATTATTTTGATAAGATAAACATGCAATGATGACAA
Organism: Mytilus californianus; assembly: GCF_021869535.1. NCBI lineage: Eukaryota > Metazoa > Mollusca > Bivalvia > Mytilida > Mytilidae > Mytilus > Mytilus californianus. The sequence continues at coordinate 8,997,871 of NW_026262701.1, read as the reverse complement.
AGTGTTCCCTGACTTCACTCGATAATTTTTCTTTAAATGTTTTGACTAAATCAAACACCTTTAAACCCGAAATTAAGATACGAACCTTCAATATTTTTGGCTTTCCAAACTGTCTAGCGTATCAGATAAAGGTTATATTTTGGCTTTAATATTGATTCACTTATAGGGTCTTTGCATCGGAATTAAACATATTTATTCTAAAACCAGTTGTTGGCATGACACGGGTTATGTTCTTCTCATATATTTTATGATGGTATAATACTAAACCCATAACAGGAGGGATTGTACCTGATATTCATATGATGAAGACATAATCTTTCAATCAGTTTAATTGAGGTCTGATGCTGGCATGTCAGTAACTGCTAGTAGTCTGTTGTTATTTATGTATTATTGTCATTTTGTTTATTTTCTTTTGTTTCCTATTCTGACATCGGACTCGGTCTTCTCTTAAACTGAGTTTTACTGTGCGTACTGTTGTACGTTTGTTTTTTCTACATTGGCTAGAGGTATAGGAGGAGAGTTGAGATCTCAAAAAAACATGTTTAACCCCGCCGCATTTCTGCGCCTGTCCCAAGTCAGGAGCCTCTGGCCTTTGTTAGTCTTGTATCATTTTAATTTTAGTTTCTTGTGTATAATTTGGAGTTTAGTATGACGTCCATTATCACTGAACTAGTATACATATTTGTTTAGGGGCCAGCTGAAGGACGCCCCCGGGTGCGGGAGTTTCTCGCTGCATTGAAGACCCATTGGTGGCCTCCGGCTGTTGTCTACTCTATGGACGGGTTGTTGTCTCTTTGACACATTCCCCATTTCCATTCTCAATTTTATATATCAGGAACACGTACCGTGGAAATCGGTAGGATATCTTATCCATTTTTAAATAACATTTTGTTTTCTTAGGGATTTTAAATGGGTTAGCATTAGCTTTAATATACCCTTCGTTCATTCTCGGGATTTTGCCCAGAACTATAGCCAAACGAATTATGTGATGGAAAATAACAAAATAATATCGTTGTTAAAATTTCTATTAAAGAATATATATATTTTTTTCATGGGAAACTTTGTAATCAAAGCAACACTTAGAAATACTTTTCGAAATAAAAAGTACATAACAATAAAAACCTGAAAACAAATAAATGAAAAATGTTTTTTATAAAAATCATCAAAGAATCCAGGTTTATAATTTGTTTGACTCACCTTCTCCTTATTTATTAACGGTCATAACAATTGAGTTCACATTTTGACTAATACTATATGTCTTGTTAACTCCAGTTTAACTGAAATGTAGCTAAAAAAGAACGAAGCCTGTAACATTATCATGAAATATGGATTCAAACATGAAGTTATATACACTACTTTACAAACAAAATAATACATATGCACTGAAAATGATATTTTCCATTTATTGTATTGACTTTACTTTTGACTGTTTAAGTACATTATCAACAACCAACTGATAAATGTTTGATAAAACAAAAACTCATTTAAGTTAATGTTGTAGTATTTTGAAATGATATGTTGGAAATCACCAAGCCACTGTGTATTAAATATATCCATTTTCCTGCTCAGATCAAGCCACTTATAATCTAGTGATTTTTCTCTTCTTGTGATCGATTCTATATGGTTTTACTATACGATGATTGTCATTGCTCTGTGTTAAAACTGGTATTGCCATTAGATGTTTTCACTGCTCATTTTTAAAATATTTTAAACAATTCAAATATTAAAGTGTTTCTACCTTCAGGAATAGATAGTCTTAAACTTATTTGGCACAATCCGTCGACATTTTTGTTTGAAGTGCTCTTTAACTTCGTGCTTGGTTTGGCTTTGTTTCGAGGGGCACTGCTGACCTTTATTTAAACCAAATTATAAGCCTGGTGACTTTGAAGATGTTTTTGTTTTTGTGATGACGATAATAGAAACAAATGGATACTGAAGAGTTGTTGAGTGTGTAAAAAGTAAAATCACAAAAATACTGAACTCCGAGGAAATTTCAATCGGAAAGTCCCTAATCACATGGCAAAATCAAATGACAAAACACATCAAACGAATGGACAACAACTGTCATATTACACAGAGCAATATTAAAAGAGTTCTTTTAATATTTTAACAGAAAATTCGAAATTCTACGATGTACCTAAAATAAGTCCAGGGGGTTCAGAGGGCAAATGTTTTAACTGTCATTACTCATTAAAAATAATGACCATAACAAGATTAAAAAGAGGCGAAAGATACCAAAGGGATAATCAAACTCAAAAATCGAAAACGAAATAGCATTACCATGGCAAAAAAGGAAAAGAAAGACCAAAAGACAAACAACAGTCTATTATTCACGTTGGTATTATAATAAAAGAATAATTGATGTCACATTTTCAAATGAGCTGATGACTAGGAATTTGTGATTACAATAATTTCAGGAGATACTCGCAAAACAATTTATGGTAGTCTAGATTTTAGTTCTTATCAGTATTATTGTTTCATGTTGCAAGTTAACCCCACCACATTCTATATGTGTTAATATATCCTTTGATTGAGTTAAGCTATTTCAGTTGATATTTTATAGTGTGTCTGTCTATGTTGTGATGTTACACTATTGTTTCAGAAAAAGGGTGAAGGTTTGGTACCATTAAAACGTTTAAACCCGCTGCATTTGTTTGCACCTGTCCTAAGTCAGAAATCTGATGTTCGGTAGTTGTCGTTTGTTGATGTGGTTCACAAGTGTTTCTCGTTTCTCGTTTTTTATATAGATTAGACCGTTAGTTTTCCCGTTTGAATGGTTTTACACTTGTAATTTTTTGGGGCCCTTTATAGCTTACTGTTCGGTGTGAGCCAAGGCTCCGTGTTGAAGACCGTACTGTGACCTATAATGGTTTACTTTTATAAATTTTGACTTGGATGGAGAGTTGTCTCATTGGCACTCATACCACATCTTCTTATATCTATTGTCGCAAGTTAAGAGCATGTAGTTAATTTGTTGTCGTTGGTTCACTTCTGTCATATTTGTTTTTCGCAAGTTGGTTTGTTATGAATTAAGCCTTTAGTTTTCTCAGTTGAATTGTTTCATATTTTTCATGGCGGGGCCTTTTATAGCCGTCTAAACGGTATGAGTTTTTCTCATGGTTGTGAAACCGTTTGCCTATAATTGCTTACATTAACTTTATTTGAACTTTGGTGGATAGTTGTCTAATTGGCAATCATACCACATCTCCTTATTTTTATAAACTTTAACACTTTATTTTTTTTTTTATTTAAGCTTCAACAATATAACTCCAGTTACTAACAAGATTGACAACATTTTTTTTTTATTTCTGTTATTCTTACTACACAGCTAATAACACGTTTGAACGTAAATCCACAATGATTCGCCGAGCTGAAATGATCCACTTTAATATGATATTTGGTCCATCTTTTTGTTATCTAATTTTTGGTAAGGCTGGATGCATATTTTTTCAGTTCCAAAAGGCGGTTCTGTTTTTTTTTTAATTCAGGGCATAAAACATGGCAAAACAAATTTCCCGTTCGTGCTTGTTTTTCGGAGTTAATACTTAGTGAATGTCGAAGGACAACTTAACTAAAACGCTATAAAATGGTCATCACCGTTTCTTGACATCTATTTTTTGCAGTGCCTAGTCATCAACTAATTTGAAAAGGTGAAATAAAATATTCATTCAATTTAAATATCGGGAATACACAGGCAAATTTCACTCACATGAATTTTACGTGCAATTCACATGAATTTCACCTTTAACGAGCTTGTACGTGAAACTCACGTGAAATTAGTTCATGTGAGTTTCACGTGAATCTCATGTCAAACTCTCGTGAATTTCACATGAAAATCACATGAATTTTTTTCACGTGAAATTCACATGAACTTTTAAAATTAAAGTTATTCAAATATCAAAATCTTGAAAAATACCAATTGTTTTTTTTGAAATGTTCACGTGAAATTCATGTGAAAAATTTCATGTGAGATTCATGTTTATCTCAATTCACGTTAAATTCACATGAAAGTATTCATGTGAGTTTCATGTATTAGATCGTTTGAGGTCAATCTAACGTAAGATTTTTCACGTGAATTTCATGTGAAATTCATGTGAGCAAATTTTACCTGTGTAGTAGACCTATTCCTATATAAAACACAGTTTTCCCTTAATTCATATATATATAAAAACATCTTTCAAAAAACGTTATCATATGGAAAGGAAGTTTGCATTAAAAATTCCAAACAAAAAAAAATTGTTAAAGTATAAATCATCGTCTTTGTTTACAATTATTTGCTATATTTGCTACGTTAGTGTACGCCTCTTGTATTTAGCATAACAATTTTTTCTTTGGGTATAGATTTTCAAAATGAATTTACACTGATGAGTTAAGAGGACACCCTAAATATTTTGGTAATGATTGTTTCTATAAATCAATTCTAAATGGAATCTATGGAATTCTAATACATGTACCACACACATCAACACAAATGTGACCTAAATGAGAGCCCACATATGAAAATACAAATATAGATTGACACACGTTTGCAATTTAAAGCATCCGTGATATGCCAAATCATATTTTGTGACCACTTTGATTTCAGTTGCACGATATGATTAACGTGTGCACGTGTTTCAGGGAAAACCGCGTCACCAATAGTTTGTAATTGATCGTTGATCTCTATAGATATGGAAATCTTTTTAATTCCAGGTTTAAAATGCACTGGCACACAAAGGAACAACAAATAACCATAAAACCATAGCAAAAGTAATATTTGTGAATAGATGCAAATATGTTGCAATATGTTCGTGCATATATTTTAAAAATCATGTAGTAAAAACAAATTAATTTTGTTGTGAATAATCTTTAAATTCGTAATAATAACGATTTTCGTCTGATAAATCAAAATTTGCTATTTGAAATAATCAATTTTATTACGTTATATAAACGAATTTCCAAATCAAAAATAGTAAATTTTCCTCAATTAATTTCACATATTAACAAGATTAGTTTTGTCTATTCCGCGTAGTCGGGTGTTATTGCTTGGTGTAGTCTTCTGTACTATCCAATATTTTTGATTATTTCTCTCATCTTTTTTTTTAATCTTTTGATGATTGCAATGCTTGATATTACAATTTGTCGTCAATCTTTATTTTCTAATTTTCTACACGAGGTTTTTATACGCTTAAGTATTTCCATTCTTAATGTGTCATTACGAATTTCGCAATCAATTTGAAAAATAAGAAAGAATTCATTATTACTGATACTTGGAACTCATTTATGCGAATTTATACAATTCTGAATCACAAATTCTTAATTTAGTTATTAGTAACCATTTTAATCGTTTTTACAGATTAAGATAATTCGTTATCATAGATCTTGTGAATGAGTTATTACAAATTTTAAAAGTTAGCTATAATCTATTTCAAAATTAGTTGATCACAGATTTATTTCGTTATAACAAAATGAAGATAATGTTTTTTATTAGTCCTAAGTGAGATTTCGTATAAAATTTGTCCAGATGACTTCAATAATGTTCTTATTATTATACTGAATGCCTTTTGCTTGGTATAATAGGACCGCACTTTGCAATTGTCTATACAGAAATACATATGTCGAAATATAAACAGTGCAAATATAACTAGAAAAAGATTAACAAATGAAACAGTACAATGTACGCTATAATGTGAACAGTATTTGTTAAAACTTAGGTCATTTACCTTTAGTATTACATAACACACCGAAGGCCCCGCGATTAGATTATTACCTTGACCGTGTACTGCAAATATTACAATCATTAGTAGTCCGTCCTCGTAATCTCTCGTTGTTGATAACATTCTTCTTATGCGTATCTAAAAAAAGAAATATACATATCTTTAAACAGAAATATTTATAACCCCATAAAGCAAGTTAAGGTGATATGACTTTATATATATAGATTACAAAAGTGTTTATGAGTTTATAAATTACTTATCAGATCTCTTCTGCATTTTACTGTAGACATTTAAGCAATGTCAAATGTAGGTTGTAAACGGCAATGTTGTTGTTATAGAAATGAAAGAAGATATTGGAGATATTGTATAAAAAAGTTCATTGGAACTGTATCACTTCTTGAAAGTGGTTAATCGACAAGGTCCAAATGTTTAATTCCGACAAATCTTAAAATTCCTCAATTTCTTTTAAGAAACCATGTTTCCAGGGGTTGATGAGTAGAAACAATCTTTAAAAAAGACCATCTTAAAAATCTTGTTGACTTGATTTAGTCAACGATAGGTCTATAAGTTTAAAAATGTTATCCCCTATGTTCTATTTATAGTAATAGCCCTACCCTGTAACCACGTAAGTCGAAGAAGGGATAATCGTAACAACAGACTCAAAGTTCTGTCCTGGTCATGTGGACTGTATATTACTAATCACGTGCATGAATTTACTATTTCAAGGCTACAATTAGTTTTGCATTTTGATCCAGTACAAATTAGTGTCTTTCCGAGTATTACCAGTTATAAAAACAAGTAATTGATATAAATATAAAAAATCAAATGTCACCATAGTGTAAATTCAAGGAGAGATGGATAAAAATTAAAAACAAGATAAGGTTAGTGATACAGTTCAATAAGATACATAATTAATAAAAAAAATTTTTTTTTCCATAAATCAGGCCATTAGTTTTCTCTTTTAAATTGTTTCCGGACTTTTCATGCTTGTTATACGATACTGGTATTGCTCATGATGATATTAGGTATCTTGGTTTAATCAGGAATGTACGGAATTATCAAAACAGGTGTATAATTCCGAAACACCCCTGACTACACCAAGATAACAAGTTTCCCTACTAATTTTTATGTCGTGGTGTATTTCTTATGATTTCCATGACACATTTTTAAAATCCCAATATTGCTGTGTTGACAACCATATCATCTTATTAAAATTATATCGATAATTATTTTTTGTTGCTCCGTGTGACTGCACATGATCACCGTAATGACGTTGAGATGAAAAACAGCAATAAAATAGCCGTTCCTTTGCTCTTTGTGTGTTTTTTGCTATGCATGTACTGATTTTATGTCATGGATGGATACCCCATATCCTTTTTCTTTTCTATTAGAAAGCAAAAGTTGCACCAATTTCTAATTTGAATTAAGAAGCAAAGAAAAAAAAATTATGATGATCATATGCAGTCACACCAAGCGCGTTTTATTTTAAGATTATTGTATTTGATCAATGATTCAAATAGGATGAGACACATGTTTTGCCTACTCATTAAGCCATCTACTGTATACAATATGATAATATTATCATATCAAATTGATCATGCACATATAAAACTAATAAATACTACCATGATTATATGTAAACCCATTTGATAAATTATTACAATAGATATAGTTAATAAAGAGGTGAAAAAGTGAGGGCGGTGAAAAATGAAACTTTTGAGGTTGGATGCAGGATGTATTCTGCAGAAGCACTGTTCAAAGATACAAATATCATTTGTTGTTTATTTTAAAGCTTGCAATAATGCAAAATCATAAGCTATCATTTCCATATAATAAGAGTTAACTTTACTAAATCACCATGAATTTTTTAATCAATGACGAAATCGTAAACAATGGATGCAATAACAAGAGATTGCATCATTACTGGACAGGTTGGTGTAAATAAATTTTTTGGTGTGAGCCAAGGCTCCGTGTTGAAAGCCGTACTTTTTCCTATAATTGTTAACTTTTTATAAATTGTGACTTGGATAGAGAGTTGTCTCATTAGCACTCATACCACATCTTCTTATTTATATTATATCCACTGATAGCTATAAAATAAACTCTGACGGATTATATTTCATTTAATAATTCAAAATTTTGTGTCATGTTGATTACATTGAATCTTAAATAACGCATTTCAATTAGAACTCGATACCAAGAGCCAGCTGAGAAACAAAATTAACAATAAAGTAAACGAATTTATTTTTCAATTGTGAACTTTGCATTTCTACTTGTCAACATACTAACTTTTGTAAACTGGGGACAATATATAGCGTTACATACTGCATTGACACCTGTCTCTTTTGGAGGACTTACCATGTCTTTTGGTTATTTTTGTTGTTGAGTTGATTTCTCATTGACGTATATCCCAAAAGTCGTTTTATTTTGTATTCAACTGTTTTGATTCGAGCGCCACTGTTGAGTCTTATGTAGAGAAAACGCTAGTCTGATGTACCAACTTATAAGCCTGTTTTTATTCGAAAAGTACATATCATAGCCAGAGGATGTGTTTTCGAATTGTGAAGTACAAGTCATTTCTTTTAAATCAAGTTATGGGATATCTATGTCCAGAATGACTACCGACATTTTTTATTTGTTGTGTCTTTTGTCGTAGATATTTTTTCTCGACAACAGATTTTACGACGATATCCCTAGTGAGTAAAACTGTAACCTTGGTGTCATACTAGACAATAATTCGCTATTATATGAAGCAGCATCATGACTGATTAATCGCTGTATTACTAAGTGCTTCGGACGCACGAGATTCATGAAGTGTTTATTGCATTTACATGAGTGATATACGTGTCATCTGTGAAACGGGAACGGCTTTCCCTTCAAGTGTTATCGACTTGTTTTGTGAAGTTCATTATATATGTTAATGTAAATGTTTTTGGAATGGTGCTTAATGTGACTATTCTTTTTAGGAATTAGGATAGAGATAACTACATATCCCAGCTAAATAAAACTGTTTTATTGATCATTTATTATATAATATAAATATGTACAAATAATAAAGATATGATACATGATAAATATACTATAAAAACATATACCAACCATCTCGTCCAATGGAAAGTAGCATTGTTCATCTGACTTTTCATTAAGAATTATCTTCTTTGGACTTTATTCTGTAATGCATGAAACAACTCATTAAAGATACCAGGCTTACAATTGTGTGTGCCAGACGCGCGTTTCGTCTACAATGGACTCATCAGTTAAAAATGCCAAATGTAAGGCAAGAAGTTGAAGAGTATTGAGTTTTTGCCAAATTCAGCTTAGGTAATCTATTCCTGGAAAATTTAAATTTGGTAAACAGCTATTTTATAAATTTGATCATATCAATAAAAATTCATGTCAATACAGAAAATGTGACTACTGGGCTGGTAATACCATCGGATAGAAAAACCCCGGCAGCAATTGTATCGACCAAGCGAATGTAAAAAACTCATCATAGGTTTCAGATTTATAACTTTAAACGTCAGACGCGCGTTTCGTATGCACAAGACTCAGCACCGACGCTCTAATACGAAAAGTAAAAAGATAAATAGTGTACGATTAATGAATACTCTCAATGTTGATTCATCATCATAGTGAATTACATCGCTAAAAAAATCAAATAAAAGAGAAGTGGTTCTTTGTAAATTTCGAACATTTTTTAATATTTATATCTCAAAAACTATCTTAACGCTATTTTATTGCTATGTTGAAATGGTCATCAACAATAATTTACATTTTTTTAAGATCATACTTACCCATTCTCGTCCAATGGAAAATCAGTATTTTCCCATCTATTTCTCATAGTACATGGCTTTCCATGGACTATAAAATGCTACACATGAATGACTTTTCATTGTAGATTAATTATGAAAGTGAACTCTTAAAATTTGCACTAACGAAGTATACAACCCCGAGGCAATGTCCAAGGAAAAAGAGCAAAAGATAAAATCATGAGTACTGTTGTTTGTCTAATTACCCGGTATTATATATGAAATCAGGAGAATAGAACTACAAAAGCATTGTAAGTTTAGATTTCAACATTTTAATCCCCCCCCCCCCCCCCGAAAAAAAAAATGAAAAGGGGGCAACGGCGTAGGTAAAATACATGTAATATTTAATATAATTTTTATACCAGACCTAAAACTCAATGTTTTAAGAAAAATAAAAGGAAGTTTATGAAAAAAAAACACTCTCGCCAATAAAAAAAGCATGCACCTGATGTAGAATTGATTGGAAATCAAAATCTATTGATGAAGTTTTGTCCTTATTTAAAAATTATACAATTTTAGAAAAGCTGATTTATGTAACATTTTGTGCTTATAAAATGAAGGAATTTTAGATACATAAGATTAACATGATTAAATTGTACCTGAAGCAGGAGAAATGTCCATTTTTGAATAATTTATCCTTTTATGTTATCACAACACTATCTCATTGCTCTTTCATTCCATCTGTTGAAATGACCATTAAATGATTTACATCCCTTTTCCTTAACATGTTAACACTTAAAGTGAGCTAATATCAAAGTTTGATTATTACAATGAGAGGCTAATTTTGTTATGTCACTCGAAGGTGTGAATATGGTGTCTTCCTCCTATTCCCATTTTTTAAAAATCACTATTCCTTCTATTCCCACATGCAAATAACAATAGATGTTTTGATAAATAATTTGTTTTTATAACAATCAAGTTTAATTAAAAATTCACCTAAGATTTACCTGTATTTTTTAAAAGAAAACATATTTCTTACACTGTTTAAGTATAATATTATCAACAACAAAATTTAATACACAGTTTATTTGTAATATGTTTTTTCTTCTTCAAAGAATTACTTAAAAATAAAAAATAAGTCAGATAAATAGAGTAAGATTAAAAAAAATCATTGATTTTGCAAACTTAGAATATTGTCATCCGAACAAATAAATTGATGATAGATAATATTATAACAAACTTTCCCATCTTGCAAGATTTCCATTTACAACAAACGCTAGCAGAACCTACCAGTTTTACCAAAAACTGTTGATGAAATCAACATAGATGGTATTTGGGCACGTACTTCCAAAGGTGACCCATTCCTGCTAACAGACGACAACACAGTTTGGCGTTTGGTAATCTTCAGTACTCAAAAGAATCTAACACACTTAGCAGCTGCAGATATCATATATGGTTATGGTACATTTTACTCCTGTCCGAGCCTATTCTTCCAACTTTACACATTTCACGCAATGGTTGACAGCGCAATGCATCCACTGGTACACAGTTTACGTTCAGCCAAGAGCAAACTAGTATACACAAGGTTCATGACTTTACTAAAGATGTATGCCACCAACACCAACTACAAATTCAGCCTACCACTATCTTCCTGCACTATGAAGTCGAAATGCAGCATATTCTGTATTTCCTGGAATCAACTCAAAAGGCTGTTTTTTTCTACAACACACAATGTATCTGGAGAAAAGCACAAGAAACAGGGATTCAGGTTCCATACAAGGAAGACAACGACATTCATCAACTAGTACGCTGTGCCTCTGTCCTTCCACTAGTACCCACTGCTGAAGTCGAAGATGTGTGGTTTAATGCCCTAACCGACATAGGTCAGATTGATACTAACATCAACTACACGCCGTTTACAGATTATGTAACTAAATACTGGGTCGAACAGAACAGTCACCTTTGGGACATGTCCAGCACCCATATCCAAACATCTTTAAACTCATTAAACTACTAAAACATGATGAAGATTTCAACGCCCTGACCATGATCCAGTATGCAGCCGGTGGGAAGAGAGTGGCCAAAAAACGAAAGTACGTAGAAATCAACAGATTAGAAGAGCTTAAGGTTAAACACCGCAACCAGGAAGTCACAACAGTACAGTTTGATGATGCAGCCGAGCACCTTCTTCGCGTTGAATAGATTAATAAACTTTAATAGACTTATATACAGAATAAGAATAAGAATAAGAATGTTATTAGTTTAAAATCCAAACAATAGGATTGTTACTAAAGAAAAATATAAATAACACAACGATAGACAGAAAATAATACTAACATGTAGCATTGAAAAAAATGTTAATATTTATTACAATACTTCTTTTGACAACATGCATCCTCTGTAAAGTAATCATTTCAAATATCTTGTTTATACATAAGTGAATTTCTAATGTGTATGCTTCAATGTGTGATTTTTTTTAGTGCTGTTAACTTGTATTGTTTGTTTCATATTATAATGCTTGCTTGAATCTACTGTTGAATTTGTGTCATAAAAGAAATAAAATAATTTACTTATATTTTTTTTCCATTTCTTTAACATTCATTTTAATTAAAAACACAGAATTCATACACATACAAAAATAACCTATTACCTATAAAAAAAACACTTGTCAATTAAAAGTTGATTAATAGATGTTTATACAGTATATTCCTTTGTTTGTACAAGTTTTCCCTCTATTCCCACATGAAATTTTAACTTTTCTTACCAGATTTATAAAAAGTGGGAATAGGAGGAATGAACCGTGAATATGTTCTAAATTGGTCAGACAATACTTGGTCATGTTTTATGAATATTTAAAACCCTCGGCTACGCCTCGGGTTTTAAATATTCATAAAACATGACCAAGTATTATCTAACCTATAAGTAAACACTTAAATGGGATATGATACATCTTAAATTAAAACAATTGAACAAATGAACACTGTTAAGTTTTGTCAATATGTTTTAAATTAGATGGACATTACTTGGTCATGTCTGAGGATAAAAACTGTTTAATTAGTAGTTCGGTACGTAATAGTTATCCCATGAGGACGTGGTGTGTCAGTGTAAGATCATCCCAATGGCCGTAGTGGGATAACTATTTTACATCCCAGCTCTTCTAGACTATACGAAAAAAAAAAACATTTACGCTTCATAACATCTAGTTCAGAATGCCATACAATAATTATAATATACTTTATATATTACTATATAGTATATACCCTTTTTGAGCCCCGGATACAATGTTTAAATATGTTAAATTAACAGTTAGTTTGTATACAGTCGTCCTGGTGTAGGGGTATGAATCGTGGCTTCACATGCTCAAGGCCTTGAGTTCGATTCCCGACATAGACTCTGGAAATTTAGTGACTTTTTTCTACATAAATTTTGAAAGTTAGTCTTTATTCTGATAAATATTTCTAAGTTTTATTGTGTGTTCAACATTCCCGCCAAAATGTTACAGAAAAAAGAAAGCATGCAGAACAAAGAAACTCAAGGTAGGGTGATCTGGTAGGTTTGATCCGACTCAGATCACCCCTGTTAGAACAAAGGAGTTGGGATGTAACGCTGCTGGTGGACTATATTCCCCGAGAGTATCATCAGTTCAGTATTCAGTACTTCGGTACTGACATGTTTACTCAGTAGTCAGTACTTCGATAATGACATGATTTTTAACAAAACCTTCTTAAATTGTCCGTTTACAAATTAAGAAATTATTTAGAAACTACGGTTTCAACTACCTCAGCCAAAGTTGAACTTAGATGGATTTAGCTATTATTCTTATGTCTATTTTGGTCATATAGCTCTTCAACTTTTTCGTTTCTTATACATCCGTGGCTTTCAAATTTTCGGCTTTGCACGTTCCTGATGAAGGTAAATCCAGAAAAGCGTTTTGGACGAATGAAATGTATAAAGTGCTGTTTTTTAAAGAATGTTCGATGAACATTTAAAGTCACCAACAACGCCGCATTATGTTATATAGATACAATGGATAAGCGTGGATTCTTGAAAAAGAAACGCTTATCCATTGTATCTATAACTTAAACTATTGTGTTAATTTCTTTTCAAAATTAAAGCCTTTTCTTAATTAGAATGTATTGTAAATGAGTTTAAATAACCATGTTATCGTGTCCAACGATGCATTGATAAATCTCAGATCACAATTAATTGGTTAACAAAATACCAATATAACACTTCTACCTTTAAAGATCTTTATATTACCAGGCATATGAATATTATCTGTTTATACAAAATAAGACATATTCGAAATTATTTCTAATAAAATTGAAAATGGAAATGGGGAACGTGTCAATGAGACAACAACCCGACCAAAAAGCATATATAAAGTATATATAATAAGTATGTTTTTGAAATTTTTCTAGCACTCTAGGCACATCACGATTTTCTCGCATAGGAATTTGCGAACAAACCTTTGTAAAATTATGTAGTAAAACAGATGAAATCATACTATATTTATAAAACAAAGATTGACAAATAGAATGTAATCATTTTTGTTTCAAACATGTGAAATAGCCAATAATAATAAAAAAAAAAACCCGGTAAAACTCGCAATTATTACAAAAATATCCACTTTAGAAAAAAACCAGGATAACTTAAGAATTGAAACAACAGAGAGAATACAGGGATTCGAACCTAAACCGACAAATCCCTATCTTTAACTCATTGATTTTTTACCATGCTAACCTCGCGGCTACCAACTCATACTATACGACTGCCTATTGTGTCTATATAAAGGTACAAGCCCTGTGTGTCCGATGAACCGATGTATATCAGATGTTCATTTAAATATATAAAATAGACATCTATAGTGTAACCCATTGGTAGCCGAGAGGTTTCGTCGATGTGTTGATGTCAATCACACATAACAGATCTCAAGGAAGGGTTCGATTCCCAGTGAAGGCAAATAAAAATTACAAAAATTAAAGGTAGGTTTTTAAATTAATTCCATTAGTGAACAGAATTCAGTAAATTAGCCAATTCAAACTTAATGAAATTAGGCACACAAAAGAAACAATTGAATATAATTTGGTGAGTCAATTTCAGCGGCAGATTTAGGAAGCGTTGATTCTAGAAAAAGAATCCACGGTAAATGAATAGGCTGACGTCACCACGTCTAGGTTAGTCTATAAAAAGGTATATACTATGAAATTTAGAGCGAGGGGCTTGCCCCGAGCTCTTAATTTCACAGTATATACCTTTTCATAGACTATCCAATTTAGCACATATTTACAACTCGAGTAATCTTTTAATTGGTCTATTGATAGTTTATTTTGGCTGACTACTTGTATCACAGGTGTTTGTAAAACGGAGCTCATAAACGAAGTTTTGTAAATCTACTCACTAGTATCATTGTAAAATATGTGATTTCAAAAGGCCCTTGACTCTAGAATGAAAAGATAGTAGCTGCTGGCGTAAGTATGTATATTGATATAAAGCGGTGTTTTACTATACATGTTCTTCTTACATGGTAAGATGACCAAATAAATTGACCAAAAGCAGGCAATAATTAAATTGCAGTGGAAGCTTTACATGTTTTGAAAACATTTTTTAATTTCACAGTAAAACTTAAGCTATAATAAATTTGAAACATATTTTTAGATAGTTTGTCCCCATAGATATAGTTTAGCAGATAGGCATTAAAAAGCATCCACAAATAGATCAGAGATTATAGGTTTTGTGTTTTTTTTTTTTTTTTTTTTTTTTTATTATTTCAAAGTAAGAAACTAAAAGATTTATCAGAATATGTTTATATATATATATATATAATTGGCACATTATCTTCAGACATAATCACAGTTTTTCAATTCATGACATCGTCCTGAACATGCATGAAATATTTGCCACTGGAAATTAAGCAACCGATAATCAATAACTCAATCAATTCATGACGAAATAGATCACCTTCCTTAAGAAAGTTTAAAAAATTATCACCAAGTTGCTTTAATTTCCCTTCACAAGGTTTCATAGTACACACTTTTTTGTGTACAAAGTAATTGCATGGATGATACATTATCATAATTTTAAGATATCGTTGTACTCTAATCAAGGTATAAAGAACCATATGTATTACCCTTTATTTAAATGAAAACAATTTGCAATTGTCAAAAACATTTTTTAGATCCAAAGATTTTAGCAGGATATTTAAAAATCAACGTGAAAACTAATTACAAACTATTTAATTAAATTTGGAACACAGCATTTTATTTCAAAATAGCCAGTGGCAATTTTTGTTTTAAATATCTTGATTACGATACAATGAAATCTTACCCTTGTGGTCATTCGTGCGTAGTTACTTAGTACACGGGAAAAGTATGTACTATGAAAATTAGAAGGCAAATATAAGCAAATTGATTGGACGAGAAGTTGTAAATATGTGCTAAAATGGTTTAAAATATCTATAAGATACGATCACGTATTATATTTCCTATGCATATATAGTAAGACAATTTAAGCCTTTTTATCTTATTCACGCTTCTATTTAATTACTTCAAATGTTTAAATGATTCTAAAGCTAAATTCAAAAAAACAATATTTTTTTTAATACCTGTATAAAAGAATGTATTGGCTTAGTTAGATTAAAGTATGAATGCGTTTGAAAGAAAGAAAGAAAATGTTAATAATAACAACCTCAAGAAAAGAAAAAAAATATGAGTTATGTCTTGACGTCCGGCCGATATCAGTGTGAACCTTTGTGTCATCATTTTGCGAACGACGACCTAGTCTGTCCTTACGTTCGTTGTCTGTTAAATTTGCCAAGATCATTTGCTCTGAATACCATGCATGACAAACTTGAATCGGATCATCCTTCATACTTAACAAATTATGTCTGATGATACCACCGGTCAACCAACATGAGGCTTATAAAGTCCCTAGGGTGGACAGTGTGTTACTTGCAATTTTTTCGTACACCTTCCAACTGTATTTCTGGATGTTTTATGCATAGTTTTATGCATAACATAACATGTAGGGGGACATAATTATTTTTACAAAGTAAAAAAAAAATGGGTTATGATTGATTGGTGTTTTAACGCCACTTTCAACAATATTGTGCTATTTCGTGGCAGTCAGTTTTTATAAGTGGCGGAAGCCGGAGTGCCCGGAGAGAACCACCGACCTTCGGTAGAAAAACTGACAATCCTAGATATAAGAAGATGTGGTATGAGTGCCAATGAGACAACTCTCCACCCAAGTCACAATTTATAAAAGTAAACCATTATAGGTCAAAGTACGGTCTTCAACACGGAGCCTTGGCTCACACCGCACAGCAAGCTATGAAGGGCCCCAAAAATTACTAGTGTAAAACCATTCAAACGGGAAAACCAACGGTCTAATTTATATAAAAACGAGAAACGAGAAACACTTATGAACCACATCAACAAACGACAACTACTGAACATCAGATTCCTGACTTAGGACAAGTGCAAACAATTGCAGCGGGTTTAAACGTTTTAATGGTACCAAACCTTCACCCTTTTCTGAAACAAATGTGTAACATTACAACATAGAAAGATACACTGTAAAATATCAATTGAAATGGTTTCACTCAATCAAAAGACATATTAACACAAGTGAACATACACTGAACGAATAAATTTGATCTATGATACAATGTAAATACAAATTCAATAAAATAAGGGATGAATAATTAAAGTAGCAGTATTATAC
The DNA here is from genome assembly GCF_021869535.1 of Mytilus californianus. NCBI lineage: Eukaryota > Metazoa > Mollusca > Bivalvia > Mytilida > Mytilidae > Mytilus > Mytilus californianus. The sequence continues at coordinate 8,980,701 of NW_026262701.1, read as the reverse complement.
CGCTGTGATAGTCAATTAAGATTGGAGTCGAGTGCACCTGCCCGTGCGGGATTCGAACTCATAACCTCAGTGTTGACTGGCTAGTGATACAGTAGTTGGACTACTTAGACCACTGGGCCATCGAGGCCTCTCTGTGTATTTGGAATAAGATTATAAATAACCAATGGATATGTACGCATTTAACATTCATTGGGTTATGAATGTTAATGTAAAGTAGTGATCAAGTCCAGTTGAAAAATGTACAAATAACTATGGCTGAATATGTAAAATTGAACATGTGACCCCCTTAACATAAAATTGTCCATATTTTGGTCCAGAACCGATGAAGTTTCCTATAATTTTGATAAAATTTGTTCCAATCGTAGTACACCATACAGTATCAAATTTAATGAAAAAACGCATGTTAGATTATTTTAATATGTATCTATTTTTCTAAAGAAATGCACAACAAAATTAATTTGTGTTCTCTGGCAATGACCACCATTGTTGTAACACAAAGGAAATTAAGGCAATTATAACTTTTCATGATTTTCAAATGTTAAGCTTACTTTAACCTTTTGTTTGTTAAACACTAATCACAAATAACGTTCACCTTGCGTTGTTTCTTAGGTATCTTACTTGCTTTTGTATTATCTTTAGGTGTTGTCTTATCGAGGTTTACCCACGATATAAAAATAAAGAGATGTGGTATGATTGCCAATGAGACAACTATCCACCAAAGTTCAGATGATGTGGATGTAAGCAAGAAAAATAGGCAACCGTACGGCTTTCAACAATTTGAAACCTCATACCGTATAATCGGCTATAAAAGGCCCCGGCATGAAAAATATGAAGATTTTCATTTAAGAAGAACTAACTGCCTAATTTATAACAAAACAATTTACGAAAAAACAAATCTGACACACATGAACCAACGACAACCACTTAACTACAGGCTCCTGAATTGGGACACGCACATACAGAATGTGGAGAGGATAAACATGTTTGAAGGCGCCAACCCTCCCCTAACTTGGGACAGTGGTGTAACAGTAACACATAAGAACAAACTATGGTGTAACAGCACAACACAAGAACAAACTATAAAAATCAGTTGAAAAGGGTTTAATTCATCAGATAGATACAAAGCAGAAAACATCTAACAAAAACACATACCGGACGTGGCAGGGTATTTATTCATCCCTCACAACAAAAAAGAAACAAAGTACAGATCTGAGACTGACAGCTAGTTCAAAGCCAATAACAATTTCTAAAAATCATGTATCTAAGACTAAAATATCAATCAATACACATCCAACATCCAATGGATTTATTGTAATGACGTCATTAACAGTCAGAGAAAAACATGACCTTGTGCAATGCCAAAATATGGGTATCGACAGATTGTAGAACCGTGAATGTGCATATGTTTATAACAATAATATTTAGTTTGGTTTACTGATAACAAAATCAACATTAATACCAATAAAACAATATTTGAAGATCTAATTTCAGTGTTGAATTGGTAACCTTTTAGAACAAGTTTATTTAAAGGATTGATAAGTTTACCCGGATTATATATAAATTTCCGGGCTCGGTACACAACATCACCGTAAAAATCAGCATGTGCTATTCCGTTTGAAATGATAGAGTAGAGTCAAACTTACAAATCAAATCTTTGTATCTATCGAATAATTTAGTAAAAGTTTTAAGTAATTTGTGATAACATAATCCCTGACTTAATAATTTACCGGTATTACATAGATTACGTTTTTTTGAAATCCTAAACGTAACTACAGACACGGTCATAGCGAACGAGTTGGAATATATAAACTCGGACGGTGCCTAAGGTACACTGCCGTCTAAAAAGGAAAATTACAATACGGAAAGAAAAATTCATACCACAGTGATCCATACACACCAAGTTTGTTCAATTTACACATTTTTGATAAAATTATAACTCATTATATCAATGAACATGACAGCAATTTAATCTGTCTTTGTTGATTGCAAACTAATATTTGGTATAAGCATCCAAATGTATGATGAGTTTTGTTCGACTATTCACCTAGTTCTGTATATGTTATATTTGTTTACAAGTTTATTCACAGCAGTATTAATAAATGAATACCCAAGACATTGAACCGCTATTATAAGATCATTACCGTTTCTTATACAAAAAAAATCCACCATATAGAAAAAAATACAGAAATGATTTAGAAATTGGTAAAATACGTTGAAAAATTCCAATGCACAGACGTTTACTTAATTTACACCAAACTCGTCTAGAATTGTGCGCATGATAAGGCATAAGTCATCCAGGTGCGTTATACAAGTTTCCCTCTTAGAGCCTCTCGTTAAATTATATTTCTGCATGAACATTTTAAATACACTGATGCTGTGTAATGTTATTAAAGATTAATGTACAGTTGGTCGCTGTTTACATTGCTTGAAAGATTTTTCGATTATAATAATTGCAATTCAAACAAAATCAATACAATACCATAGACCTAATAGATCTAATAGATCTAATAAAGGTATTATAGTCAACTTCTCCTTCATAAATGATGTAAAAACAAATGCTTCGATTGTCAACATTTTGAAAATGATAAACATATAAAATTAGTTCTACTTTTACAAACTTGGAAAAGTAATCACATTGGTTCAAAAGATTGCCATGAGTATATTCGAGAATATTTGAAAACTATCAATCATGTAAATCAATAAAATGCAATAAACTTATACAAGACAAAAAATTACGTGCAATTAATACCTTTGTTTACAACAAATTGAAAAATCGACAATCATAGTTTTTGATAGCCAATCAAATCATCGGACAGATACATCAAAGATGACTGCAAGGCCCGTTTCAAATTTTAATATATGATTGTCTTGTCATTTTTATAAATAGACAATAATAGTGCATTGACTTGAAATATCAACGATATAAGGATGAGGCTTAGAAACGGGGAAATGCGAGGCTCTGCCGAGTTCGTTTGAGTATGGACTAAAATATCAACAATAAGCATAAAACATAATGATAACAAGTGAAATATGTTTATCCAAAAATTGTAAAAGAAATAAGTTTGAGTCGTTCCACGCTTCGTTGTATACATTGAAAACAAGAACAGGTTGAAGAGGTCCTATGAATAATTAAATATAGTTTCGGCAACTTCTATTTAAATATTCATGAGGAAAAGTGATATCGGGTCCGTGACTGTATATGGCATAGAAATATACAGTCAACGCATTTTGACTGCTCAAATAGAACGAGTGCAGTATAAATGAATATTAAATGTATTTGCACATGCAAATTCAAGTGTAACTTTTACGTTTTATGGGAATTTTGTTGGCAAATATCCAACATATATTTAAAGAAACTGAGTATTTATTTTTCTAACTACAAATGTTCTTGACTTGCATCTAGAAATGAGATGACAATGAGGGTCGGATGAGAAAAAAAGTTAACGACAAAAGAGATGAACCCAATTGTGAACTGTCCATTTCTATGAAGCAACATTCCAACAGCGCATTCATATTTATGGAGAATTAATCTCACAGTTGACGATATTCCAGAGCTTGCAGTTCTTACATGATTTCCTTGATAGAGGGTTGCTGCTCACAAGGAAGCTATCAAACCAAGAGTTCTAAGTGGTGAAGTCAAAATCCTCCCTTCACCATCACGATTTGGATGACCGTTATGGAATATCTGTTACACAGATGACGACGGATATGTTCCAATTGTCGTGATCATAATCCCGTCCCCTTTCCCCCGAATTAGACCTACCGAATCAGACTTATAATCTGATTTGTACGTACAATAGCAACACGACGGGTGTCTGATGTGTAGCAGAATCTGCTTACTCTTCTGGAAAACCTGAGACCCCCCGGGTTTTTGATGGGGTTCGTGTTGCTCAGCCTTTAATTTTCTATGTTGTGTTTTGTATATTGTTGTTAGTCTTTTGTTTTTTCTCGTTGTTTGCCATGGTGTTGTCAGTTTATGTTCGACTTACAAGTTTGAATGTCCCTTTGGTATCTTTCGCATCTATTTTACAAGTTTTTTTCAGCTTTTCATTAAATGCATTAAACTGAGTTAGTCTTAGAAACATGATTTTTTTATTAGTTGTTATTGTCTTTGAACTACCTTTCAGTAACTGCGAGTACTCTCAGATCTGCACTTTTTGTCTTTGCGTTTTTGTTAGGGATTTTTTTGTGCTTTGTATCGATCTGCTGAATTGGGCTCTTTTCAACTGATTTGTTCTGATGTTATACTGTAAGTCCCAAGTTGGGGGAGGGTTTTTTGCGCAAGAAAACATGTTTAACCCCGCCCCAAGTCAGAACCTTGTAATTCAGTGGTTGTCGTTTGTTGCTGTATATCATATTTGTACTGCGCTTATTGTTTTGCGGTAGGGGATTTGTTCATTGTTAAAGACCGTATGGTGACCTATAGTTGTTAACCCTATGTCATTTGGTCTCTAGTAGAGAGTTGTGCATTGGCAATCATACTACTTCTTCTTAAATGTATATGCAAGAGAATTATAAATAAAAAAATGGCCTTGACATGCTTTAAGTGCATGTACATGTAGAGCTATATATCAAGAATTTTAAGATAATTTAGCTCACAATTTGTATTTGATTATTAAATCTTGTGAACATCTCAATTGTGTTGTAATTTATTATACTTTTCAAATTCTAGGGGCCATAAACTGATCTTATTATAACAAATCTTACATTTGTTGCATGTGTATGTTTTGGGTATAGTATCATGGTAATGTAGGGTACGTAATAGATTGAAACGAGAATATGAGTGCATGGAAAAGTCAATTCCACCCTGGATGTTTTATTACATTCTGTTAATGTAATTCATTTATCTAATTAGAAATTTTGGCCAAATGTTTTGATATGTATTTGTTAAGATATTTAAAATATCCTACTACTTGATAAGTAGTTGAAATAATCAGCCCTTGTCAAATATCTAGGGCTGATTTTCATGGTTAACTGTTTCCCTTTCTGTTATATCGTCTTACTAAAGGTAATCGTTCTACATATAGACCTGACATATTTGGTAAAATTAAAATGTATACCTTATGCGAATAATGAAATGGCCTTGACATGCTTTATGATCATGTACATGTAAACTATATATGACAATGGTAGGATATTTAAAAACTACATTATATAAAACTCTTACGAAAGCCTATTAGGGTCACACAAAAAATATTTTTATCTCGTAATTACGAGAAAACTAATTATCGCGTAATTACGAGATAATCATTGTTTTATCTCGTAATTACGTGATAATTATCGCGTAATTACCAGATAAGATTGTTATCTCGTAATTACGAGATAATCATATTTTTATCTCGTAATTACGAGATAAGAAGTTTTTTATCTCGTGATTACGAGATAATTATCTCGTAATTTCGAGATAACTATCGCGTAATTACGAGACAATGAAGTTTTTATCTCGTAATTACGAGATCACTATCGCGTAATTACGAGATAAATATCGCGTAATTACGAGAAAACTCTCTCGTAATTACGAGATAAAAATTCATTTGGCCAAGTAGATTTTAAAAGAGGAGAAAGATTTTTGTAAAAGATTAAAAAAATTTACTTAATTGCAGAAATGACTTTAAAGGGCAATAACTCCTTAAGGGGTCAATTGACAATTTTGGTCATTTGACTTATTTGTAGATCTTACTTTGTTAAACATTTTTGCTCCTACAGTTTATAACTTTCTATTATAATATTCAAGATAATTACCAAAAACTGAAAAATAATCATTAAAATTACCAATTCAGGGGAAGCATCCCAACAACGGGAAGTCTGATTCGTCTGAAAATTTTTACCCTGTCATATTTGCTCTAAATAATAAGATTACTTTTATTACCGTATTGGAGATGTTGAAGAACTCAAGAATTTTAATTCTTTAAGTTACATAGTAAAATTTGGGTGTGAATGGAAGATATTGAAGTATTTTTTTAAATAATTTGCATACTAGCATTTTGTTATTTATGATAACAGCATTGCCCTTGTTCTTAATGGTCATATCATGTTTCCAAGACAGACATCAAAGACCATTCTATTAACAAAACGAGAATAAAATGTTATATTTATATGACCAAGACCAAACAGTATACTAACACACGTATATCCCCCCTCTGACGAATCAAATTACCATAGTTTTCCTTTATACGGCATTAATACGAAACAAAAAATAGTATTTCTGTATTGTAGGTAAAATACCCCCAATATATGTTATCATGGAATAGAAATACACTGAGCGAATTAGAAAGAAATATCCTTGAGTAAAATTCAAATTAACCAGTCAATTTGGTCGCTTCACAACTAATTGAATGGTGTATTATTCATCGTGAATTCTTATATGACATACAACGGTAACTTTAATAATCATAAAACTTTCCAAAAATTAATATCCATTACAACATTTACAAAAATTTGAAATCATTGATAATAAAATGATCACAAAAGACTAAAAGACTTTTTAAATACACTTAATATAAGAATTGCTATCCTGCTCAACGATGGGTATAATTAACATGGCGGAAATAGTATCATTCTACAGTAGACGTGTGAACGTGATAAAAAAAATCAGTCTTCAGATATAGGTAGAGTCGAATAAATAATATGTGATCTATTGACTGGTCTGTGGTAGCATTTTAGACAGTCCATAACGGGGATTTTGGGTTAGAGTTCGGCAATATGAAATATGCATACTAATCCCAAAATGTATAAAAAAAATATCTCATAAATTTCTAAACTGTAAGTCAATACCTCAATGTATTACACGATCAATATGTAAATCATTAACCAGGTATAATTGTACATTTAAATGTAGGTTGCCATATTAGGAAGGTAACAAGCTGCCATATTTGGTATGTATAAAATGTATACCTTATAAGTGATATATCTTATTTTGTCTTTATAAAGAGCGATGGAATAGATGAAAATATAGTTTGTATTGTTTTGCGATCAATTTCCTATAAATATATTGTAAATTGACTATAACTTATCTGCAAAATATAACAATTTCTGCGCATTGTATTCAAAGTGTAAAGTATAATCGTACAAAAGCAAACATGTAATATGAAAGGATCTGTTTTTTTTTTTGCACCAAATACTTCTCCAGAAGAATGTGGGCAAAACAAGGGTTTCTTTGTAATGTCCATTGATCGTACACAAACTAATATTCAATTTTTAACCAATGTTGGTACCATATGAAGCCCAATTGTAAAAATTAGAAACCTTTTAAAAGAATGGTGGGACATGGATTGATAAATGAACGTATGGTACCGATATAAATGCAAAATACACACCTCGGGAACAACCATAAACAGGCACACCTAAGTACAAATACTCGAGAAATAAAACATAAGAATCATTCTTGAGAGCATTAAATCCAAAATAGATACGACTTAATTATCAAAGGTAGACTTTGTCTGCGGGTTAGGATATAAGTATTGGTGTAAACTATTATACGTGAATCCGACTGTATCGTTAGTGCCAGATGTTGCAGAAACACACATATACACAAACCCTCAGCAAAGTGGAGGATCTAATTGTTATTCTTTTAATTGTAATGTTGATTTTTGTTAATCCAGGCGCTTTAAATAACCCTCCGTTAACACGCCTGATTCTTGGTTCACGGGCATTAATGCACTAGTCATTTAAGTTCGCTTGCACTCGTGGGTCGTGGGTCTTCATTACACATTCACTTCTCTTTGAATTCGCAAGTTACTTATGCAAACTTTGATATGCTTAAGCCTTTGTCAATTCATATCAAACTACTATGATATGTGAAAATGTTTATCATTCTTGTTGTGGTAATATATTATACTATGCCACTGGTGCCGCGATTTTTAGATATTTATATATAAAAGCAGAAGTCATTACTAGTAATGGACTTCTGATAATAGATATTTATAAATATTTTGATTGAATAAAATCAATTTTGATTGCGCAGACATTTAAAGTTAATACTATAATGAGTATATAATTGTATGAAGGTCGTACTTGGGACTCCATTTGTCACATTATTTAACCCTGCTGTTTTTGTTACAGAGAAAAACACTACACAATACATCCTACTTTTATCAAAATTTAATTGGTCCTGAAAATGGATCTGTTATACTTAAGTATTTGGAAAAATGATCAAACTAACCAAGGTTACATATTTGATAGATTTTGGAATAAAATTCAGGCTTATTCATATGTAATGTTGTCGGTATCAGAGTGTAAGGTCTGGTTTCTTAATCCATAGGTTAGGTGCTTTGAGCCTGCTTTGAGTATTTTCGAGCATTCTCTTACTTATCGATTTTGTAAAGGCATGTCCTTTATTTGTTGTGTTTAATATTCGTATTATTGAATTGCGTGTTCATGGCAACAACAAAAATCACTACAAGCAAGAAACGATATGTTATTGCAGTTCTTCATCTTAAAGTCACATTATGTGGATATCTTTGCTGTTGATCAAGATTAAAAATGAAAGGGTTGTGTTCTTAAGAAACAAGCACGAATAGAAAGCCAATGAAAGCTTGTCAAAAGAGAGACATATATATACATGTAATCCGTATGCAGGAACATTAAAAATTAAAAAAATAATAAATTTGTCTAAAATATTTTCTGTCATTTTCGTTCATATTTCAAACTTTGTGATTTGACAGAATTCGATAATTTTACGTAAATAAAAAAGTTTAAAAGATATATTATATAAGATATCTTATATATTATATGAGATATTTTATATACTATACGAGATATATTATATGATATATCTTGAATTTAGAATAAATAGTAAAACGGCTTGTCATACCGGATAGGTTAATATTAATGACGTCAACTGGATAGCATAGCTACGTATCATATCGTTCAACATAGATAGATATCTAAGACATAGCGGCTATACTAGCTGCTACGATATTGAACGCAACCCAGGTATATTTTCGAACCACGCTGAAGTACGTCCATTATTCATTTTTCATTATTCAAAATTCAATAATGAATAATGAAATAGTTCACTATTCACTATTCAATATCAAGTGATGAATAATGAATAATGAAATAGTTTATGTTTCATTATTCAAGTTAAAGCGGTGAATAGTGAAATAAAAAAAAAAAATTGACTGTGACATTTTAGCTATATCCCGTATTTCTAAATTAGTCTTTTTGGTGTTATCTAACAAATATTCAAATTGATATCAGAAAAAATAAATAAAAACACTCTTTAAATTCTAATTTGATTTATTTATATGGTTCCTAGTTTCGGAGGATAAACTAGTGGGTTTTCCTAACTATTTTTAACAGGAATTCCTTGGTTCAATGTATGGACGACCTGAATACCAAAACATACATTTATAAATTAAAATACTCTACGTAGTCTTTTTTTATTTTCACTGGACCTTTGCTATTCTTCATCCACTAATTATAGATATAACAAGTCGATTGTTCAGCAATGACCATTAGAGGGGTTACGGAGGACCTAAATGCCAAAATACGCGTGAAAATTAAGAAATAGCCAATTTTGAATAATGAAATGGATATTTTGAATAATGGAATGGACTGCTGCGACCCTTTAACCCCTAATTATAGATATACCTTATACCTCATTCGAAAGCTTATTAAGAGAGGAACAAAAGGTATATAGTCAATATGTTCCGAAACACATATTAGAGGAGTAACGAAGGACCTAAATATCGAAATACGCGTGAACATTAAGAAATAGCTTATTTTGAATAATGGAATGGACTGCTGCAACCCGTCGGCCCCTAATCAAGGAAAAATTTATACACCAAATTAAAGCTTATTGATAGAGGAATAAACTGAGTATAAACGATATGTGCCGCAATGACCATTAGAGGGGTTACGGAGGACCTAATGAACGTATTGACTATATACCTTTTGTTTCTCTCTTAATAAGCTTTCGAATGAGGTATAAGGTATATCTATAATTAGGGGCTAAAGGGTCGCAGCAGTCCATTCCATTATTCAAAATATCCATTTCATTATTCAAAATTGGCTATTTCTTAATTTTCACGCGTATTTTGGCATTTAGGTCCTCCGTAACCCCTCTAATGGTCATTGCGGCACATATCGTTTATACTCAGTTTATTCCTCTATCAATAAGCTTTAATTTGGTGTATACATTTTTCCTTGATTAGGGGCTGACGGGTTGCAGCAGTCCATTCCATCATTCAAAATAAGCTATTTCTTAATGTTCACGCGTATTTCGATATTATGGTCCTTCATTTACTCCTCTAATATGCGTTGCAGAACATATTGACTATATACCTTTTGTTTTTCTCTTAATAAGCTTTCGAATGAGGTATAAGGTATATCTATAATTAGGGGCTAAAGGGTCGCAGCAGTCCATTCCATTATTCAAAATATCCATTTCATTATTCAAAATTGGCTATTTCTTAATTTTCACGCGTATTTTGGCATTTAGGTCCTCCGTAACCCCTCTAATGGTCATTGCGGCACAATCGACTTGTTATATCTATATTTAGAGGATGAAAAATAGCAAAGGTCCAGTGAAAATTAAAAAAAGACCACGTAGAGTATTTTTATTTATAAATATATGTTTTGATATTCAGGTCGTCCATACATTGAACCGAGGAATTTCTGTTAAAAATAGTTTGGAAAACCCAAGAGTGTTTTTGTTTATTTTTTTATATCAATTTGAATATTTGTTAGATAACACCAAAAAGACTAATTTAGAAATACGGGATATAGCTATAGTGTCACAGTCAATTTGTTTATTTTTATTTCACTATTCACCGCTTCAACTTGAATAATGAAACATAAACTATTTCATTATTCACTATTCATCACTTAATATTGAATAGTGAATAGTGAACTATTTCATTATTCATTATTGAATTTTGAATAATGAAAAATGAATAAATGGACGTACTTCAGCGCGGTTATTTTCGAATTACTGTTTACGTCACAGTTCAATTTGGGGTCCTCGTAGAGGTCCGCATTTATAAGTCATGTCGCTTTCATTCAAAAACAAATTAAACTTTTGGGATGTAAAATAACGTGAAAATAAAGACCAATGTCAAATTGCAGGATAAAAATAATATTCGTAAAGTGTAGAAAAATATATAATTCATTTCTACTCGCTATGAAACAAAAGAATCCCCGATCTGTTCCTCAAGCTCGCACAACAAATAAATGATATATAATCGACATGTTGTTCTTTGATAACAATAGCATTCTCTGAAATCTATAGAAGGTAGGATATATACCTCATTGTTGAATTTTTAAGGCATAGGACTGGTTTAAAGATATTCTTCTCACAAATTATGACGAAATAAAACGATTTTAATAAACAATGTATGCAGTTTGACAACCGAGGTTAACTATTCATATTTGAAATAGTATTTATCGTTGATATGGTTCCCTCTAAGACTTTGCAATTGGTATTTGCTGGTTCTCAGTTAAGCACGCGTCATAAAGATGTTAAGAGTAAAGGCTGGTGTTCTCGGAGTCGGAACAATGTGTGGGTAGGGTGACCTGTGATCCTGCGGAGAGTTACCTTGTGAACAAGCACGTTAAAAGTCCGACTCATAATGTCGGCATAGTACAAAGCAGGATTCATATCCCATTAACATGTTCTCGTCCTTGATATTCACTTAATTTGCCACTTATTTGAAACTAGCATCGTAATAGAGAACTCCAGCGCTTCATGCGTTTGAGTAATAATTAAAACATAGCAATGCAATCCTTAAAGTCAGAAAAATGAACTAGAAAAGACAGAGTAGTATCAAACAGAATCAGAGCAACTTCAAAACTAACCGGGCTAGGTATCAACCAGAACCAGAGCAAATTCAAAACTAACCAGGCTAGGTATGAACTATGATACTTAATGTATACCAAACAAAATTAAGTGTTCAGTTATTGTTTTTTTTATTATTGCATGATTTTATTGAATGTTTGAAAAAAAGATTTTCAATTTATTTTTTGTAGTCATTGGTAATGGTGGACCTGAGGTGAAAATGAATTCAGGATTTGACGCACAACATTCTTATGATATTAAATTAAACGGACACATTCAAAATGGTAACTCAAACAAAGGACAAATCGGAAGCATAAATCGATCTGAAAAATTGCTAAACGGAACTGGATATACTTCGAATGGCAATGGTCATATACATCATAATGACGATGTCATGGAAAAACATTTCCCGCTTCAGGAAGAGGATGTGCGTATGGAGAGAAGTCTCGGGCTAATTAGTGGAACGGCTATTATAGCAGGCACAATGATCGGTTCGTTTACCTTTTTTCTGGAAGACTGCATATACATTATAAGATTGAATGAAATGAGAAGTGGGGTATTCGTACATGACATAGCAACCCATAAAAAACCCAAAAGACATCCAGAGGTGTCCTGTTCTCACTGAAATTCGGATATTACGATGCGTTTGGGTAGTATATGTTAACCCTTCTGATCTCCTGATATCACCAACGGTTTTATGGTAGTTCGTATTCGACAAGCTTTAGTTTATAGTGGCACACTATAAACAAAACAAAACAAAACAAAGCACATCGGCTAAAATTGTCACAAGTCGAGAAATATTTTCAATCCTGACAGACAACAGGTACACGAACCACTGATTTTGAAACCCAAAATTTGTATATCTCGCCCCTTTTTAGTTATTCAGAATAATAACAAAAGTTACATGTACAAGAACGAACGATACAAACCAGTTAAGGAAAAGCAGCGAACTCTTAAATTTCGATATTTTAGCCAAACACACAAGATCAATAAAACAATAATAAACAATAACGTGTAAAAGAATGCTCGCAGTTCCTGAAAGCAAGTGCAAAAAACTTAACCCAGTGTAATAAAATCAAAAACTATCGTTTGATGTATCTTTTGTGTTTGTCTTGGTATTTAAACATACTGATTTTTTTTCTAATGGTACCGTCTTTCTGGTACTCATTTGGTATTCATCAAATATATTATTGGTTTTAGAATTAAAAATGAAAATCTTCATATACATTGAATAATAGTATAAATACATGAAAGGCATACAAATTCATATATTGCTACACAGAAGTATACGATTACTAAAATAAATGTCATGTATGTGTGTATTCATGTACAAGACATCCTTATCAGGCCTTCCCCAGTCTCTTATTTTGTCCACGCTAGACACAGCAGACACTGAAATTAAGAAAAATATTTTAAAATCATGGTTTTTTTCACGGTTTATGATCCTCGTCCATTGTTAAAAAAGGAGAGAAAAGTATGCCCTATAGTTTTTAATTCAATGGAAAATTTGCTATTTCTAAACAAGTTACACACAAACTTTTACTGGAAGCTTTGTATTTTGTTTAAAGCTTTTCTGTGTTTTTATTTATTGACCAATAGCAGGCAAACATCATAATATACCCATTTAGAGTATTGTATGATAATGTAATTGTAGGTTCCGGTATATTTGTTTCACCTAAAGGTGTATTAGAAGGAGCCGGATCTGTAGGAATGAGTTTAGTCATATGGCTTAGTTGTGGTATAATATCCATGTTAGGTAGGTATCCAAAACAATTATTAATATCTGTGTCATTTTTGTATAATCTGTATGTTCTCTATGTGTTAAAATCATACAGCATTGTGTTGCTATATATCATCAAAACAATTATAAAAATGTTGATTAAAATTCCTGTGGAAAGAAGAAGATGCTATATTAAATGTTGTATTGTCCAAAGGATTTCTGTCCTAAATTTGTCAAAGACAAATAATCCATTTCACTTCATTTTATAACATTTGACTGGAGAACATTTTAAGAGTATCGAAAAGAATGCATGATTTCTAAGTTTTTTGTCTTAATTTGAATACTGTCTGTAGTATAACAGCATTTATTGAAATTATAAAAACATGGATTTGATGCTTTATTGATTCAGGAGCTTTGACATATGCTGAGTTAGGAACAACAATCGCCCGTTCCGGTGGAGAACACGCCTATCTCATGGAAGCATTCAATCCAAACGAGAAATACAAATGCTTTGGGAGAATACCAGCGTTTTTATTTGACTGGATCAGCGTATTTATCATTAGACCGTCCATGTTTGCTATTATGTGCTTCACTCTCGGGACTTACGTGACTCAACCTTTCTATCATGACTGTGTACCTCCAATTTACTTAACAAAAATATTCACGGTTTTAGCAATGGGTAAGATAATTTAATCGATATGTAAATATTACAAATTAAATATTTTACAAATGGAACAGTATTTCCCTTTTTAAGCGTTTGCGAGGTAATAACAATTGCACGAAGCACAAGTTTCATTTCTAATCTGCAGTTCCTAGTACCTCTACATCTTCTTGGTTACTTTATACTAAAATCATAAGATTATGAAGAGCTATTAAATGCAATAATTTAGAAAATTACTGAAATGAATAAACAGTTTGATAAAATTGTAAAGGAATTCCATATATATATATATATATATATTATCTAGTTTATATAAATTTATATTCTTATTACTTCAGAGGTTTGTGTTTGAAAAAGTTTATAATAGCTAGGAACAATCATATACTGTAAATCTAAGATTTTATTTTAAACATACATCATTTCAGTCTTATTGTGTGTTATCAACTGTATGAGCATCAAATTTGCTGAAAGAATTCAAGTTGTCATGATGGTTGTTAAACTGTTGGCAGCTGCAATTATAGTGGGTGGTGGATTTTACAGTTTGTCACAGGGAAATACAGAAACTATTGCCAGTAGTTTCGAGGGAACGGGGACAGAAACGTCTATTATAGTTCTGTCATTTTATAACGGATTGTGGGCATATGACGGATGGTAAGTTTCAGTTAATGATTTGATTTGATTGGTTGATGTTTAACGCCACTTTCAACACTTTTGTGCTATTTCGTGGCGGTCAGTTTTTATTGGTGGAGTAAGCTGGAGTGCCCATAAGAACCACCGACCTTCGGTAGGAAAACTGACAATCACAGTCAATAAAGATTGGAGTCGAGCGCACGTGCCACGTTCGCGGATTGAACTCACAATCTCAGTGTTGACAGGTTAGTGATACAGTAGTTCGACTACTTAAACCACTCGCTTATTATTTTTTCAATACTCATAGCATTAGAATGTAAGAAATATGATTTTAATTATTTAGACAGATTATTATATTTTACCAAAATTCCACGTTGATTCCAATGGACTCTTGGACAGACATTGTTAATAGTGAGTTTAAACGTGTTCTAATCATGCACCGTTTCATGGAGATTTGTCTTTACTGGATTGTTCTGATTGTATTTATCATTATTAAAGTTATAATTGTTGAAATATTAAAATTATAGTTTATGCAAGATTTATACAGCAAAGTAAAAGATGGTAGCTCAATGTGTTATTTACGTCTCTTATTAACACAATTTTAAACAGAACCTATGTTAATCTATCCCAGTGATGTAAAAATAATCAACGACATCCCCTTTATCCCCTTTTCTCATAAAAAAAGAATAGAAAAGTCTTTATCGCGTATACAAATATACATATCAATTAATAAGATATCACTGCAATCTTCGAACATCGCGATGATTTTTTTATACATAGTTTAAAATCAATACCCTTTTCTGTGTAGAAATAAACGTTGACGGGTATCTTTCATACTGGATTTAACGAGATAATAAATATTTTGAATTATAAAAGACTACAGATATTTTCTCCTATGATTAGACGATGTCCCTTGATAATTTCGTGCGCAACATTTTCAAAGTCGTGGTCTCGAGTTTAATAGTCGTTCGCACCAGTTTTAATCGTGCGCACGAGATACAAAGTAATGCGCATATGTTTGAAAGAAATGCACAAAGTTTTTTTAGCTGGTGTGCACTATAGTTAAATCTCCCTCAAACGAAAATAATAATGTTTCATAGCACTAAAGGGGCCACATATAATCACATCCAAACGTCTGGCAAACAGATAAACTCTAATGAAACACCGTGCTTATTTCACACTATGAACATTTTCTCGAATTTGAAAACTTTCATAGTCTTCGAGAGGAGCTTTTTTATTCTTCTCTGTAATACCACTATATATTATTATTTTCTCATTATTTCATATGTAAATTTTAAAGTATTTTTCTTTCATTTTGATGTAGGAATAACTTAAATTTTGTGACTGAGGAACTTCAGAATCCAAGAAAGTAAGTTGTTTTTTTAGAGTACTTGTACTTTGTCCAATTTAAATGTAAATGAATAATAACAATTTGAACTTAGGGTGTAGGTGATTGATAAAATATGTGAAAAAAAGAGGTGGATAGCTTATAGTAAAGCAACGTTAAACAATTCTAATAAATTATATTTCCTAAAGTAAACAAATTAATATTGATGCGATTCGAATATTTTCAAAAGATTTTAGCAAATAAAAGCTTGATAATATATCTTTACAGAAATATTCCAAGAGCTATATGTATAGCAATACCTTTAGTAACAGTGGTGTATATAGCAGTAAACATTGGCTACTTTGCCGTACTCACGCAGACAGAAATACTAACATCAGAAGCAGTAGCAGTGGTATGGTGTACTCCATACAAATATTTGTTTTCATTTCTCTCTTTCTTAGATGATTTAGCGCGAAGACTTACGTTTAAGAAGCAATAAACATAAAACATTTGATAGCGCCAGAGCCTAAATGATCTACTTGAACAGACAAATCATTCATTTATTAAACATTTCACAGAATAGCATAGTGTTGAATTTGTATCAAATCCTAAACAGTTGTTACAGTAATTACAGACTTCAATAGTAAGAAAGCGAATTGTTAAAGTTTAAATCTAAAACAGCACAAACTGAATAAGTCATTGGCTAATTTTATAGTACATATGAAACAGTATTGAAAATATAAAGCTATAATAACATGAACATTACCAATTTGAATGCAGCAAATCCGCATTTAGACAATTAATGTCTCGTTAGTGATGCGTGAGGCTATACGTTTTGAAAATCCAAAACCTAATTCAAACTTTGAAGAGCTGATATAACCGAAACCGAAACTTTACAATGTAAAAAGAAGTAAATCATGTATTCGCATTCAACTTAATCGATTTAATTACAGGAATGGGGTAAAAGAATGTTGGGTGTTATGCAATGGATTATTCCTGTTTTTGTTGTTTGTTCGTGTTTTGGTTCCGCAAACGGATCGTTGTTTTCAAGTGGACGGTAAGTAAGCAAAAGATTTTTTTTTATTGAAACATTTGGGTTTTATATAACAATGGGTGTTTGGTAAATTCAATGTTACAAATGTTTTTATGTCTTGGAGCTCATTGCATAATTGAGATTTGAATATGAAATTGGTACCGCTAATGTTGTTACTACTCCCGAAAAGGAAGGTCATGATGGGGGTCCTTGGTTTCTTTATTCTTAATTTTTTATGGTCATTTTTTCTCTATTTTTATATATTTCAGTACCCCATTAATCTCTGTTCTTTCTTTTTTGGGCCAATATTTATTTTTTTATTCTGTATTGGCACATTATTCTCTATTCTGTTAACCCGTTCCAGACCATCATAATAGACCTGGAAAAGAAGGTATTTAATTCTACTGTTCTGAATCAGTTTTTTCAAAACAAGACATGATAAGTGATAAGCTTTTTCAACTAGAAAATATTTTGAAAACAATAAATCACATATAAGCTCTTAAAGATAGATGTAACACAGACAATGATATCAATATTGAACAACACCAATGATCACAAAAGGTTTCTCGAGGAAAATCACATTTGTAACACTTATCTTCACAGAAAGAACTATCCGACAACATGGAAGTAAAGCACACAAATGTTATAATTGTTTAAAAAAAAATAACGATTATATTTATTTGAGTATCAATTTAAACTTCATAGCTTTTTTTTCAGATTATGTTACGTTGCCGCTTTTGATGGTCATTTACCGTCTGTGTTATCTTTTTTGCACTTACGGAGACACACTCCGATTCCGTCCATGATATTTACAGTAAGTTTAACAGTACTTCAAGCCTTGCCATTTCACACCATGAGTATGAATAAACGAAAATTTACATACCATTCTAAGAAAAAAAATATAAAAAATACGTGAAATAAATAATAGCTGTGTAAAGAATCGATCTCAAACTAGCAATATAAAGAAACATTTTGAAATGCTGATAGCACAAATATTTACTTTCCTAAATTTACGCGTGCCGCTAAGGAAAATTCAGTTCGGGAGCATTTTAAACAAGGATAATATTGAAAATCACATCACTTTTTATTAAAAACTATTATGTTTTTTTTTTAGAATAAATAGTAAACATCTTTCATATTTTACATAAACGTAAGCCATCGTGTGCGGTTTTTAAAAAAATGCTTAAAACATGACTTGATTATCTCCCTTTAAATGTTGAAAAGTACTTTTTATTTTATCACTTAAATGTCTGAGATGGATTTGGCTATTTTTTAGGTATTTTTTTTTGTCATATAGCTCTTCAACTGTTTCGGTTCTTATACATCCTAGGCTTTCAAATATTCTGCTTTGAGCGCTCCTGATGAAGTTAAATCCAGAAAAGCGCTTCGAACGCATGGAATTATTTAATGTGTTGTTTTCATTATTAAAACGATTAAACATTTTTTGAGCAATGAAATTACAACGAATTTGATATTCCGATAAACAATAGAGTTATGCCTTTTCGTGCTACTTTTTCCAAAATCATACGAAGCTGTCTGTCTTGATGTATGCGACATTTTCGTGATTATGATAAAGTCGGATACCGAATTCGGTAATCGTCAGCTTATTGGTTGGTGTTCAAATATTTTAGATAAGCTAGCCTTGAAAACTTATTTCTCAAGAGTTTAACATAGAAAAAGTATTTTCATATTTTTTCTAATGTTAATTATCATTGTACTTGAGCTAAAATCTAATGCCAGTTTGTTTTTTGTATATTTCAGCTTATAATCTCAGCACTTTTGGTTGTTCCTTTTGACCTAAGTTCGTTGATTGGTTTCTTCAGTTTTACCGCTTGGATATTCTATGGTTTAACTGCTTCTACAGTACTTGTACTACGCTACAGATTTAAACATAAAACTGAACACGACAACTATCAGGTAATTAACATATAAAACAACTACTATCATTTTGTGATTAACTTCAGACAGAATCAAAAGTTTCATATTTGTAGTCCTCGTCTTTTCTGTCCTATTTTACTTTCCAGAATCAGGTCATCTAAGTTAATTTGTTTCGAAATCCCAAAACTTTAGATAATTAAAACATTATTTGTCGTGGGTGTGTGGACGGGGCAGGTACACCAGCATTGGCACAAAAGTCATCTATCAGTGGATTCATTGTGTAGCTAATTCACACACAACGCCTCTCTGTGGGAATATTTAATATTCATAAGATATTCAGCTTTGTTTACACAAAGGTTTTAAGAGTGGCTTACCATGTTTCCTTCCAGTAAATTCCATTTAAGCCTTCTTTGAGTTCATAGGAATGGTGAAAACTACTGTACAACGCTATATTTTGAGATGTGCGAACAATTGTTCATTCCTTTCAAAAAGAAAATCACATTCTTGCTTGTAACGTTTTTAAATATTTTTACTTTCCCTTATCAATTAATGTTATGATTTTGACCTTTCAGGTTTCTCTAGCAGTACCGATTCTTGTAATGATTCTCTCTGTATATTTAGTACTCGTTCCTTTAATATACATACCGAAGCCAGAATATATTTATGTTTTGATATTTATGGCTGTTGGACTATTGTTGTACTTTCTGTTAGTGTACAAGAAAGTAAAGATTCCATTTGTGGGTAAGTAACACATATCAATTGCAAGAATAAAGAAGATACATTGTTCAATAAATATATATCAGTTATGCTTCACCAGTATTTGATATCATACTGTTTTGTTCTTCATTATATATATTTAAGTCATTGTTTGACATTAAAATGGATGCACTCCATTCCAGTTGTACGGAGAAGAAGAACATAGGCTTAATATTACAAATAAAGTTAACAGCTGAATAAATGATAGTAAACAGGATATAAAAATAGGTTGAAACTATTTTCCTTAATTAATTTTTTACAGAATGGTTTTAAAGTTAAAAATCAAGGAATTAAAAACATAGCATTAAATATAAGGCAAAATATTATACGCTGCAATGTCTGGTTTCAAAATGTTGGATCATAACCTTATTTTTTCGTGATTTAGTAGATACAATGTGTAATGCACAGGCTGTTTCGGGAAACTAACCTACCTGGCAAAGAAGATTTGAGATAGCCAATTATGTAAATAATTTTCTTTTGTTTTATTTGCAGATTTAGCAACTAAAATTTTGCAGAAACTTTTTCTAGTTGTTCATCCGTCCGGGAAGGCGAAATAAGAATACAGATTACTCCGCACTCATAAAAACAATGCAAATTTGCTATGAAATGTGATTTTTTTCGTAACACAGCAAATCGACATATTGTTTTATACGCCAGTCAAAATTTTGACGGGACGTATTATGGTATACAAATGTCCGGTGTCCGTCCGTCTGTCCGTCTGTCCGTCTGTCTGTCTAGCGTAAACATGTCGCACCGTAACTTGAGAATGACTTATCCAAATTTCATGAAACTTAACATAGTTGTTTCTTATGATTGTCAAACGATCTGTATACTTTTTGGTGAAAATAAGACTAAAACTTTTTGAGTTACGGGACTTAGTAACTAAAACAGGTGTGTGTTTTTTTTCACATGTCGCGCCGTATCTCAAAAACAATTTATGATTATTGCTTAAAACTTTACACACTTCTTAGTTATATTAATCTTAAGATCTGTATACTTTTTGGTGATGATTCAAAATTTTATTTTAGAGATATTGAGTATTTTGTTAAAAAAGGAGGAGGGGTTTTTCACATGTCGCGCCGTATCTCAAAAACAGTTTATGATTATTGCTTAAAACTTTACACAATTCTTAGTTATATTAACCTTAAGATCTGTTTACCTTTTGGTGATGATTCAAAATTTTATTTTTGAGTTATTGAGTATTTTGTAAAAAAAGGGGGAGGGGTTTTTCACATGTCGCGCCGTATCTCAAAAACGATTTATGATTATTGCTTAAAATTTTACACACTTCTAAGTTATATTAATCTAAAGATTTGTATACTTTTTGGTTTTGATTCAAAATTTTATTTTAGAGATATTGAGTTTTTTGTAAAAAAAAGAGGGGTTTTCGCATGTCACGCCGTATCAGAAACTATTTATGCTTATTGCATAAAAATTCACACACAAGACGACGGGCTTATCATGCGCTCATGGCGCAGCTGTTTTTTATAATAATTACAGCTTGCATCTTTCATGAACATAATGACATTGAATACTGGTATCTTTTTTCATTCATATACTATCATATACCACAAAGATCATTGCATTTATTTGTTTTCTCTACGGCATTATCTGTTAATTGTTGTACTAAAAGTATTATGTGATTTTAACCAAAAGAGATATGACATATTTTGTTATGCTGTGTCACCATTATGATTACTTATATAAAAATAAGGAGATTAGGTATGATTGCCAATGAGACAACTATCCACCAAAGTTCAAATGAAGTGGATGTAAGTAGTTATGGGCAACCGTACAGCCTTCAACAATGAGAAAAACCCATACCGTATAGTCGGCTATAAAAGGCCCCGACATAAAAAATATGAAACTTAATCCGATACGTTGTGCAAAATTATCATGTAAGGATTCTACACGAAAAGGCTCCACAAGTAACTTATAAGAAAACTACATATAAAATGTTTTCAAGATATACACAATGATTTTCATGTCAACTAACAAATTGAAATATTTACAGTACATTTGCTTGCACGTAATAGATTATATCAAATCAATTAAAAAAACCTTAAACTTAAAGTTATCTAAAAGTAAAACCTCTAAATGTCATTTGATTTTTTCTGTGTCGTTGGCATGCTAACATCTTGACATATGTATAACATTTATCTCCCATTGTTATTTGTGTATGTACAAAACCATCTTGTTAGTAAGTTCTAAATTTGCAGTTGACCTTAATGTTTTTACATTAAAAAAGAGGCAGTAACCATGATTCCCCAGTCAAATAAAAACTGATAATTTCACCTGTAAAAGTAATCCTTTTATATCACCCCAATGACGTCATACGCAAACTAGCTGTTGTCAAGACGTTGCCAATGACGTTGATTCAAAACTAAATTGTGATAACGCATAAGAAAAGATGTATATTCTCACATTTTCTGTTTTATTCACGTTTAAAGTCAACGTAATAGAAAGATTGACTAAATCAAGAATTCTAATATCGAAACATATTAAACTCGATATCGATAAGAGTGATAACCAGCCAATGAGGTACGCTCATTCGGGAATTAATGTGTTGTTCGGTTATTTGTTGAATATTTTTGGATAATTGAATTATTTATTGGATTAATTATCAATCAACAAATAAATGCTCTTCGTTGATATGGTCATTTTCATAAGAGTGCATTAAAGTCATCAATATTCTGAAGGCTTATTTGAACTTTTTAACATGATGTTTTAAGTTTTATTATTGCATTTTATGTTTCTGTTTCTGTTTCTGTTTTTGTTATATCATTATTATTGTTAAAGGTTTTTGTCATTTAATATAGCCACGTGGGAATCATCTTTATACATTTTTATGATAATAAAGATATTTGATTTTGTTATAAGATAATTTTTCATTCATATCACTCGTTTACATATTTAGTCCATCAAATCATTTAGGCCGCTCTAGTTATTCAGAATTCTCCGGGATCTGCTTACAATTTCGGAACACCTGAGATTATCCCGGTTTTTGGTGGGGTTCGTGTTGCTCAGTCTTTAGTTTTCTATGTTGTGTTTTATATACAATTGGTTTTTTTTTTGGTCCTTTACTTTTTTTGCCAAGGAGTTGTCAGTTTATTTTTTACTTATGATTTTGATATTATATGTTTAATATGTATTTTAAATATGCGAATGCCATTGTCTCTTTGTGAGCAACATTGTTTTCAAATATTAAAAAAATAAGTACCCTTAACAAAGGGAGATTCAAGCAAGCAATTAAAAATTTGTGTTCTTATATCACCTATATCTTATTTCTAAAAAAATATTCTACATTTCTTCTGCGTTAATTCCCTTCCACATGATCCTTACCCTTCCCGAGCACCTGAGATCACCCCCAGTTTTTGGTGGGGTTCGTGTTGCTAAGTCTTTAGTTTTCTATGTTGTGTCATCTGTACTATTATTTGCCTGTTAGTTTTTTTATTTTTGGCCATGGCGTTGTCAGTTTGTTTTCGATCTATGAGTTTGACTGTCCCTCTGGTATCTTTCGTCCCTCTTTTACACCAACATTTAACCTCAATTAAATGTTTACCATGCAGTGCTTAATAAAAACTGTAAACTAATTAACAAGAACGTAGCAGCTACTATACAATTGGATTTATAGTGGCAAATCAAGTTGTATATTAGTAGAGATGAAAATCAAATGATCCTGCTGAGGATGAAATCTTCTAACAAATAAATGGAATGCAACACTTGTGAACAGACAACCATTTTTACTCATACACATGATGAATAAAAAACTGGTGCACGTGTTAATCAAAAGTATACAAATGCAATAAATAATACTCAAAATGAATGATCATGCTCGCATTCCAAAGAGACCTTAACATACAGGCATACACAAAATTGAACATAGATACAGGACTGTTCTTTACAAAAATGTCCAACAAACAATACAATTAATATGAGGGACCAAAAAGATTATTACTAATAAGGGGTTGTTACTTACAAGGAAGTTATTTAACAAATGGTTCTAAATGGTTAATTTGAATCATGATTGGTCAACCTCAATATGAATTTATGTGTCTCAGATGACCTTGGATATGATCAACTAGTCGAAGACCCAAACCCAACTTTTATTTGTTTGCGTCATTAACGAATGCGACTTGTCACATGATTTTTTATTTACCCTGCACAACTATACGGGTGCCACTAGTTTTATCCTTCCAATACAACTGAGTTTACCCTGATTAAAGATGGGTTTCGTTTTGCCTAATCTTTGGTTTTATGTGTGGAGTTATGTGAATAATTGCTTATCATTTACTTATCGTCATGGTTGTGTCTGCCTTTCTTTCTTTAGCCTTTGGTTTTTATTACCCCCCTTTGAATCGTTTCCCTCTTTTTATTAACGTATTCGTCACAAAAAAGCTAGAATCGAAAGAGTGTTTTTGCCTTAATTTTCATTTTGTAACCCTCTATAACAATTTAGATAATCCACTCGCAATTTTTAGCAAACAAATGTTAACCGACCCCGTATGTATCTCAGAACACTTAATTCAAATCTAAATCTGAGTCAGCTATCCTTTTTCTTTAATCCCATTGTCCCGTAAGACTTGAAGTCCTTTGTCTTTGCACTATGTTTATAAAACTCTTCTTTCTTACGGAATTATCACAAAAGATCAGATCAGAATCCTTTAATTATCTTGGGTGTCTCTTTCTAAAGCTTTTTGTCATATAATTCTCATACAGTTTTATTTGATTTTTGTTTTGGTTCTGATGTTCCTGGTATGTTTTATATAAAAGATCGCTTAGGTCGAAATTAAGTAGCTATGGTTGACTTTGAGTTGTTATCAGTGGGTTGATACCACAGTCGAGGACTATCTTAGGTAACTTTGAGATATATTTG
Source organism: Mytilus californianus (assembly GCF_021869535.1). Lineage (NCBI taxonomy): Eukaryota > Metazoa > Mollusca > Bivalvia > Mytilida > Mytilidae > Mytilus > Mytilus californianus. Next base: position 8,956,041 of record NW_026262701.1, on the reverse strand, counting down.
TTTTCTTTATAAAACTTTTCTTAAAGCTTTCTGCTCATGTTTTAAAACATCTTTTACTGTAAGCTTCATACCGGAGAAAGACCAACTTCCAGCGATTGAAAACAAATGATATGATTTTAGTGCTGACAACACGTGTTTCTGAAATATTTACTTCCAATTAAGATCAAAATTGCCCGTACACATAACTACTCGATTAAATCTTTTTTTTCTAAATTTATTTCTCATCCCTTCCTTCATGTCGATACAAACTTGTTAAGCTGAGTAGTTATTTAACCAATCTATCAGGTTGTTTTGAAATAATAAAACAAATAGTGAATAAATAAAGAAAAAGATATGTTGGTATCGGTCGATTAAATGGCAATCCAACAACACAAAAGCCAAAGACATTTTAAGTCAAACAAAGGACTTCACCAAAGACAGGTGTCTGCACAATTTGTCAACCTCTTGATCGTTCCGTATCTAAAAATATGAATAACAATATAAAGTTGAATAAAATTATCAAAGAAAACCAAGATCAGCCATAAACCAAGTATCTATAGTGGAGCGGCGGAGAGGACACTTTTAGAAATTTAAATTACCTACATACCTCATGGCATTATAATAACTCATTGGAAATCTTAAATCGTGTACTTTTTGAAAATCTGTGTGGTAAACATGAAAACTGGTGCCATTATGCCTTAAATCAAGGTCAAAGGTCATCACTTAAAAAATTCTACTTTCATCTAGAGAAACAAACTGCAGATTTTTTTTCAAAATCAATAATCTATTCAATAAATTATTCAAGTATTATTATTTATTAATGCTGAAGTTCCGATTAAGATGTGTTTAATATTTTCACAAGACGTCAGAATAACGTATTATTTAACTTATTCGAAGGTAACACGTTTAAATTACAAAAAAAATCATCATTTTCACAAATTTCAAAGCCTAATAAATAACTGCAACAAAATGACCTTGATCTTTGACCTCGATAAATAGCATGTCTGTATACATACATTTGAGAATAATAGGTATTAAAAGAGTATCCGAAATACATTGTTGATAAAATCCAACAACATTTGCAAGTAAGATTTTATCTCAGTTTTCCAGGATTCGACATGTCACTGAGTTTTCTTGAAAACAATTCCCACTGTTAGTCCCAATACACGACAATTTTTTCAGATGATACAAGAAGCATGAATTATTGAAGTGATAACTACGATTAACTTTCATTCGACGATACTGTAATGAATGCAAGCGGGTAATATGAAAAATTCAAAAAGTTAGACATGACCGTTTTCATATACAAAATGAAACGTCGAAAACATCATAGAAAAATAAAATTCAAATACGATATGAACGAGGAACACCCCAACTTAGCTAGAAAATATTTCCAAGAAATAATGTTCATGATATGTCATCTGTGTCATCAGCTATGTCGGCTGATACGGCCTGGATATTGTTACAATTACCTACATTTAAAAAAACACACAAATTCGCGGATATTTGTCACACATGAACCGACACTGTTCTGGATTCTAGTTATAAGCCCATATTAGACAATTTTTCGATGGTCAATTGTATTTATTATCTCGTGTATTTCTTGTTTACTTTAGAATTTCTGAAGCTTTGCAATTTATATATGTTGTTAGGTATTGTTGTGTTTGTTGAATTTAACCGTGAAAGTGACAATAATTGTAGGTGCGTTTGGTTTACAAGTGTGTTCGATCTGTTGAATATTCAAGTAAAAGGACAATTACAGTAGTTCGTTAGAACTGGCTCCGCTCGATGACAAGAAAAGAGGCTCTAACTTTGGAGTTGACAAATACATTACCTGAAATTTTATGAATAGCAACAAAAACTAGAAAAAAAGGTCTGCTAAATGCTGCAGCAGTGAGACGTGATGATTTATTTATTTATTTCAATGAACTATGTAATGATACGTAAACTGATTCAACCATATTTCGGAATCACATGTCTTGTTTTAAAAGCTACACAAGTAAACAGAATTTGATATAAGTAGCACTGAAAAGAAAGCACCAGATATGAAGCAAGATTTATCCAATTCTGTGTTGGCTGAAAGTAGTGTTGACCCGTCCTCTCGATAAATAAAATTCTGTAATTTGCAAGAAAATGTCTCATAGAAAGTGAAAACATTATATACCATGCTGAAGGGTTAGCAAATCTAAATGTCGGTGCTGTTAGAGCAGGCGACGCTGATATGATATACCGAATACAGCTTGAGAATTTTCTCAATAACGCAGTTTATCATGCTGTATGTTTGACCACATGCATGACATAAAGACCAAATTACACATAGTAGTTAAAATTATAGACAAAGACCTTATAAGTTTCAAACAGACTTCTTATTTTATATTATGTTACTAATTTACCAGTCTTTCTTACCAAAATAACATAAGTAAGACCTACTGCAATTACTCTAAACTCAAGGCTAACTCAAGAAGCACTTCGTGGATGCCATTGTGTTCTTTTCCAAACACTGACATGGTAAATCGAACATTTAATTTGCAAGAGTTATTTCTAATGGCGACGCATTTAAAGCTGCGATTAACATCAAAGAAAAATCGAAAATTTGTCTAAAAGCCGACAGACGGTAATGTTATCAGCTGTCCGACTCAGTTGTAACCATAAAAAGGCAGATACCACAATGATTTTCAATGCTTTTTATGATGATGCTATGTTTGGCGGAAAAGACGATAAGAATAGAATTGTTATCAAATGAGATGATACTGGTGTTCTTGTTCTGGCTGTCCATTTCTCCTGATGCTTAAAATTACAAAATTAAGAAGTATGTGTTTAGACTGGCTTAATTAACAGCTTGAAGGATAACAGACGATTTATCCCAGTTCACGCCACTGTTTCGTCTTTTGACCCAGTTGTCACTGAAATTCATGTCTTCAGCGAATTTTGTTTTGTGAAATCGGTAAAAAGTCGGTATGCAACCTCCGTAGGACAAAAGCAAGCCACTTCAGTAATTTTGTAGCATTAGCACACGCTGATCTTGAAAGTGCTATAGATGATGCTAGGTTGAATACAAGTTTAATATATCGTACAACAATTTACATTTGCTAAGACAACAGTTGGCTATATATCAAGATAAAAGTGCAATAAAGCTTCTGCCATGTGAGTTCGTGTCAACACGTACTACATTTGTACGTGCACTATGATAAAGCAGAGTTTGGGTGTAGGCATTTGTGTCAACCCAAATAATGGCACGCCATGTGAGTTTGGTAGGAAATTTTAGCAAAATGACCAATAAGAGCCAGTTTCTTTGAAGGACGAATGACATCAGACTCTCTTCAAGACCTTGTTTGTTCTTGTAAGACGGAAAGCATGTGTACGCAGCATGCGTTAACAAGGAGCAGCGACTCATTTCTAAAACAATATTACGAGAATAAATACTCGTACGTCATGATCATTTTAGTATAACCTATGCTCAATTTTAGTCGTAAGATTTCTTGGTAAAAGAGTCATAAGTTGCCGGTTGCAATGCAAAATCCAATATCCAATATACAATTCTACGCCAGTACTTAAAACCTTCCATCCTTTATGGGTGGATTTTACATAGATACATAAAATCGTATAATAAAAAAAAAATGAGATGTTAAATTTGATGTATGCCTTTTCGCGCTTCTTTGTTACATTTGTTTGTTTTTATAGTGAATAAGATGATAACACAATGTTGACTGCTGTACCCCTATTTTTACATTTTTACCTATTGTGTCTGTTTGTTTTGTTCACGCATCGTTGTCAATATAATGGAATTTGATGCGACTGTCATACAAGTGAGAGGTTTAGCTAGCTATAAAACCAGGTTCAATCCACCATTTTCTATATACGAAAATGCCTGTACCAAGTCAGGAATATGACAGTTGTTATCCATTCGTTTTATGTGTTTGAGCTTTTGATTTTGCCATTTGATTAGGGACTTTCCTTTTTGAATTTCCCTCGGAATTCAGTATTTTTGTGATTTTACTTTTTTCATATTCCAGTGGCAGTCACAATTTCCCCAAACATCATACCGGACGTCCTCTGTTACAGGATCTACCTATTGTATTTATTGTTAATGTGTTTTCGTCCTTAACATGCATGAAATATTTGCCACTGGACGTTAAGCAACCAACAATCAATCAATCTTTCTTGCACGATGTCCAAGCCGTATCAGCCGACATAGCTGATGACACAGATGACATATCATGAACATTATTTCTTGGAAATATTTTCTTACTAAGATGGGGTGTTTCTCCTTCATGTCGTATGTGCATTTTAACTTTCTATGATGTTTTCGACGTTTCATTTTGTATATGAAAACGGTCATGTCTGACTTTTTGAATTTGTCATAAAACCTGCTTGCATTTATTACAGTACCGTCGAATGAAAGTTAATCGTAGTTGTCACTTCAATAACTCATGCTTCTTGTATCATATGAAAAATTATCGTATATTGGGACTAACAGTGGGAATTGGTTTCAAGTAAACTCAGTGACATGTCAAATCCTGGAAAACTGAGATAAAATCTTACTTGCAAATGTTGTTGGATTTTATCAACAATGTATATCGGGTACTCTGTTAATACCTATTATTCTCAAATGTATGTATATCTTCTCCAAACATGCTATTTATCGAGATCGAAGATAAAGGTCATTTTGTTGCAGTTATTTATTAGGCTTTGAAATTTTCATCAAACGTGTTACCTTCGAAAAAGTTAAGTAATACGTTATTCTGACGTCATGTGAAAATATTACACACATCTAAGTCGGAACTTAAGCACTAATAAATAATAATACTTGAATAATTTATTGAATGGATTATTGATTTGAAAAAATCTGCCCTTTGTTTCTCTAGATGAAAATAGAATTTTTTAAGTGATGACCTTTGACCTTGATTTAAGGCATGACGTCACCAGTTTTCATATTTACCACACAGATTTTCAAAAAGTACACGATTTAAGCTTTCCAATGAGCTATCATATTGCTATGAGGTATGTAGGTAATTTAAATTTCTAAAATTGTCCTCTCCGCCGCTCCACTATAGATACTTGGTTTATGGTAGATCTTGGTTTTCTTTGATAATTTTATTCAACTTTATATTGTTATTCATATTTTTAGATACGGAACGATTAAGAGGTTGACCAATTGTGCAAACACCTGTCTTTGGTGAAGTCCTTTGTTTGACTTAAAATGTCTTTGGCTTTGTGTTGTTGGGTTTCCATTTAATCGACCGATACCAACATATCTTTTTCTTGATTTATTCACTATTTGTTTTACTTTTTTCAAAACAACCTTTTCAATTGGTTAAAAAAATGTAAAAAGCTTAAAGAAAAGTTGAATAAAGAAAACAAATCTAACTCAAATTTACCTAAGACACCAATAGTCCGCAACTTTGATATCAACCCAGTGATAACAACTCAAAGTCAACCATAGCTACTTAATTTCGAACTAAGCGATCTTTTATATAAAACATACTGGGAACATCAGAACCAAAACAAATATCAGATAAAACTGTATGAGAATTATATGACAAAAAGCTTTAGAAAAAGACATCCAAAATAATTAAAGGATAATATCAAATGTTATCCTCAGGGTTATTAGTATATTTGAATTTGCATATGGTACAATAAAATCAAGCATACCAAAAGTGGTAAAACTGATTTTTTGTGGTAACATACATCATCATGACCTCACAAAACTAACGAAAATCTAATGTCAATTTTTCAAGACAGAATTCGAGTTCTTGCAGTGACCAACAAACAAAACTCCGCACATAAAAGATTAGGCAAAACGACACCCATATATAATCGAGGTAAACTCATGTGTATTGGAAGGGTAAATCTAGTGGCTCCCGTATAATGTTAAGGTCTCTTTGGAATGCGGGTATGATCATTCATTTTGAGTATTATTTATTGCATTTGTGTACTTTTGCTTACCAAAAAAACGGTGCACCAGTTTTTTATTCATTATGTGTATGAGTACAAATTGTTGACTGTTCACAAGTGTTGCATTCCATTGATTTGTTAGAAGATTTCCTCCTCAGCAGGGTCATTTGATTTTCATCTCTACTAATATATAACTTGATTTGCCACTATTAAATCAATTATGTAGTAGCTGCTACGTTCTTGTAAATTTATTTACAGTTTTTATTAAGCACTGCATGGTAAACATATTTAATTAAGGTTAAATGTTGGTGTAAGGATCATGTGAAAGGGAATTAACGCAGAAGAAATGTAGAATATTTTTAGAAATAACATATAGGTGATATAAGAACACAAATTTTTCATTGCTCGCTTGAATTTCTCTTTGTTAAGGGTACTTATTGTTTTAATATTTGAAAAAAAAAATATTGCTCACAAAGAGACAATGGCATTCGCATATTCAAAAAGATTTAAAAAAAATATTGTCAAACTCATAAGTAAAACATAGACTGATAACTCCATGGCAAAAAAAGTAAAGGACAAAAAAACAAACAATTGTATACAAAACACAACATAGAAAACTAAAGACTGAGCAACACGGACCCAAACAAAAGCCGGGGGTGATCTCAGGTGTTCCAAAATGGTAAGCAGATCCCGTGCAAGGAGAAAATCCTTTAGACTCCTCTTTTATGGAGTCGGGAGAATTCCGAATAACTAGAGCAGGCTTAATGATTTGATGGACTAAATATGTAAACGAGTTATATGAATGAAAAATAATCTTATAACAATATCAAATATCTTTGTTATCATAAAAAATATATATAAAGATGATTCGCACATGGTTGTATTAAATGACAAAAAACCTTTAACAATAATAATGATATAACAAAACCATAAACATAAACATAAAATGCAATAATAAAACTAAAAAAACATGCTCAAAACTTCAAATAAGGCTTCAAAATATTGATGACTTGAATGCATTCCTATGAAAATGACCATATCAACGAAGAGCATTTATTTATTGATAGATAATTAATCCCAATGAATAATTCAATTATCCAAAAATATTCAACAAATAACCGAACAACACATTAATTCCCGAATGTGCGTACCTCATTGGCTGGTTATCACTCTTGTCCGATATCGAGTTTAATATGTTTCAATATTTGAATTCTTGAATTAGTCAATCTTTCTATTACGTTGACTTTAAACGTGAATAAAACAGAAAATGTGAGAATATACATCTTTTCTTATGCGTTATCACAATTTAGTTTTGAATCAACACCATTGGCAGCGTCTTGACAACAGCTAGTTTTCGTATGATGTCATAGGGGTGACATTAAGGTCAACTGCAAATTTAGAACTTACTAACTAGATGGTTTTGTTCATACACTTATAACAAAAGGAGATAAATGGTATACATATGTCAAGGTGTTAGCATGCCAACGACACAGAAAAATCAAATGACATTTGGAGGTTTTACTTTTAGATAACTTTAATATTAAGGTTGAATTTAATTGATTTGATATAATATATTACATGCAAGTAAATGTACTGTAAATATTTCAATTTGTTAGTTGACAAGAAAATCAATTATACGATGATCCCATGTGTGTATATCTTGAAAACATTTTATAGGAGCTATCTTTTTCTATTTTAGTTCAAAATTCATCATGTAGTTTTCTCATTAGTTGCTTGTGAAGACTTTTCGTGTAGAATCCTTACATGATAAGTTTGCACAACGTATCGGACTATTAAAGGACTAAGTTTCATATTTTTCATGTCGGGGCCTTTTATAGCCGACTATACGGTATGGGTTTTTCTCATTGTTGAAGGCCGTACGGTTGCCTATAATTGCTTACATCCACTTCATTTGAACTTTGGTGGATAGTTGTCTCATTGGCAATCATACCTAATCTCCTTTTTTTATATAAGTAATCATTATTGTAACAAAGCATAACAAAATATGTCATATCTCTTTTGGTTAAAATCACATAATACTTTTAGTACAACAATTAACAGATAATGCCGTAGAGAAAACAAATAAATGCAATTATCTTTGTGGTATATGATAGTATATGAACGAAAAGAGATACCTGATTTTTGAGTGCGGAGTAATCTGTATTCATATTGGTGTCAGACCACCAATTAACTCCGTTCAATTTAGAACTTATGTAAAAGTAGCCCTACTCTGACACAAAATAGTGCTTTTGGTGTCATTGTTTACTTAAACTAACTAACAAATTTGCAGAAATGAATTTTTTGGTGAAAGAGAAATATATTTAGACCATTCTGAGCCAAAATTTACATGTCTATGATTTTGCACTAAAAAATGAGGATTAATGCGCTCCAAAGTATACTAATTTAAAATTTCCAGAATACCAGGGGTTAATTTTAGTAGTACTTGGCTTCCGAAAGGCAGTTCTTTCTTACAAGACTTTAAACATGGGTTGAAAATTGGCATGTAGAAAGGTGATATATGTACAAATCAGGTTACCTGATTGGTTTCTATGAAGTTAAACTTAAGGTAAAATATTAAGAAAGCTGTGAAATTGCTAAATTTGGTTCAATAGATAGGGATTTTGAATTGGTGGTCTGACACCTATTCAGCCTTCCCGGACGGATGGACAACTAAAAAAAGTTTCTTCAAAATTTTAGTTCTTAGATCTGCAAATAAAACAAAAGAAAATTGTTTATATAAATATCTCAAATCTTTGCCAGGTAGGTTTGTTTCCTGAAACAGCCTGCACATTGCACATTGTATCTACTAAATCACGAAAACATAAGATTATGATCCAACATTTTGAAACCAAACATTGCAGCCATATGCTTAATGCTATGTTTTCAATTCCTTGATTTTTAGCTTTAAACCCATTCTGTAAAAATTGATTAAGGAAAATAGTTTCAACCTAATTTTAAGGCCTGTTTACTATTATTTATTCAACTATTAACTTTACTTGTAAGATTAAGCCTATGTTGTTCTTCTCCGTCCAACTGGTATGGGTTGTATCCATATTAATGTCAAACAATGACTTAAATATATATAATGAAGAACAAAACAGTATGATATCAAATAATTGTGAAGCATAACTGATATACATTTATTGAACAATGTTTGTTCTTTATTCTTGCAATGATATGTGTTATATTACTTCCCCACAAATGGAATCTTACTTTCTTGTACACTAACAGAAAGTACAACAATAGTGCAACAGCCATAAATATCAAAACATAAATATATTCAGGCTTCGGTAGGTATTTTAAAAGAACGAGTACTAAATATTCAGAGAGAATCATTACAAGAATCGGTACCGCTAGAGGAACATGAAAGGTCAAAATAAAAACTATAATTGATAAAGGAGGGTAAAAATATTTGAAAACGTTACAAGCAAGAAGAATGTGTTTTTATTTTTGAAAGGAATGTGCAATTGTTCGCACATCTCAAAATATAGCATTGTTCAGTATTTTTCACCATTCCTATGAACTCAATGTAGGCTTAAATGGAATTTTAAACTTACCCCTCTATCTGTAAGTTTTCGGCCTTTGGAATGCAAAAAAAAAAAGTGTTATAAATCTAACAAAAATTACGTCCATGAGATTTGTGCAAAACATATAAATTTGTCAGATATCAGTACTTAATATATTTTAGTTTATTTATTGTCATATCATGCGTGTATCTTCTTGTACTGATGATGAGAGTTCTCTACAATAATATCAAAATATCCAAATTTTTTTATCTTGCAATTAAGATTAAAGCCTTTTCCTAAAAGCTATTTTGTTCAAGATGTCTTATACAGTGTGTGTGTAAACAATCTTTATTGACACAGCTGTGACTTATATCTACGTGTGATTCTGTAAAATTTACATTTGTACATTCAAGCTATGTCATTTTTGATATGGTTTTGGCATCACAGTGTTCTGAATTAATGCTTAGATTATAGTTTGAAAGGAAATCAAAATTTTGTCATTTTTTTTAATTTGAGGAATGCAAATATTCATACCTTCTCTTCTCCTTGAATACTACATTTTAAACATGAAACGATTAAGATATTAACATTATATGACACCTGAACATGACCCTAGTCATATATTGAAGATCATATGTTGACCTCTAGATATCTTTTGTGTTTTGTTTCTTATGGTTACAGACTTATGTATTATTGATACCCATAATTTCCTTCTATTGATAACTAAATGTATTTTGTACGAGAAGAAGAAAATATTCTTAATAACCTCCAATGCACATGTAAACATTCTTAAACGTTCAATTATCTCGGGTTTAGAACTAAAGATTATTATAGCCTGATGCTGAAAATGAGAATGCTACTTTTAAAGTATTAAACTGTGGAGAATAGGTCCGCGAAGAGTCAATATTAGCCCTAAAACTCAAATTAATTCATAATGAAGTAAATGTGACGTCATTATATGCACTTTCGTTACTTATAAGTTTATGTTTTTGGCGGGAGGTTTGGCTAGCCATAAAACCAGGTTCAACCCACCATTTTTTCTCAAAAGGTCCTGTACCAAGTCAGGAATTTCGGCAGTTGTTATCAAATAGTCCGTTTCTATGTATGTTGGCGTTTGTTTTTGTAGCAGTTCAGTGTTTATGTTGTTCCGTTGTTTTCCTCTTAGATTTGATGCGTGTCCCTCCGTTTTTGGTTTGTGACCCGGATTTGTTTCAGTTAAATCGATTTATGAGTATTGAACAGCGGTATACTATTGTTGCCTTTATTTGGCACGATCGTATAATTTTTCCCTTCATACTGCGTTGTTCATATAAGCGAACCAACGGAACTTTTGTCTGGACTTGTATCTGACCTATGCATATACAACTTTTTGCAACACAGTTTTGGTTCAAAATTTTATATCGCACAAGGAAGTTAAAAGTTGAAAGTAAAATCGGATAAGAGTTGAAACATATTCTTTTTAAGTAGGGATGTCAACTCGGTGAACAATTACTAATCGAGTACTCGTTGGTTTTAGCTAGCGATACCCGAGTACTCGCTCGGGAATATATCTACAATACGTAAACACAAAAATACGTTTTTTACATTCTGTGGTTTGTTGTTCAACGGACGAAAAACCGTCTACATAAGTATCTGGGACAAAGAATTTCACACCATAATTAACAGCTCATTACCTACAAGTACTAATTAAGTAAAAAAACAATGATCTAATCAATATAATTAAATGTTCACTTATTTAAAAATTATAACAGGGAAAAACCATATCAAACAATAATATTTGATAATCGTATTTAATGTTTACAAAGGCGTTAGGATTAGAAGTTTGACTATTCACTGAAGGTCACCAGAAGATGCAACGAATTTGTTTTATTTGGAAACATTTTCCTGTCAACTATTATTGGTGACAGTCGATTTTGCAACTTTGTAAATTACAGTCTTGCAGACGAAAATATTTGCTCTGACGATACCGATGTGACGGAATGCCCATGTATTTTCGGAGGTATTTTAAATGACAATTTAGCGTAAGCATTCGAAACAAAATGTATTTTATTTACTAGTATGATTAATCTGTGTTAGTCGAGAATCGTTTTGGTATTCGATACTCGGTACTACCGAGCGATACCCGAGTACTCGTTGAACCCTATTTTTAAGTTATAAAGCAAATAATCAACAGAAAAAGGTTTAGTACATTTAAATTTCCATATTTCAAAATATAACTTTTTGTTTAAAGTTAAAGCTTTTATAGGAAGAGGGTGACTAACTTTAACGGCTTTGTTTACTAGTATCTAAAAACACCCTGGATCACGAATAACACTTTCTAGTCTTTTAACGTGCAATCTTGTAACTTTTATGAAATATTTGACAGGATGACGAGAGTATAGAAAACCATAACTACCAATGTTTGGAACTGATATTTTCTTATGTAAAAAAAAGATAAAATAACAGGTAGTTTTGTAAAGATTTGAATAAGTTTATAATAGAAAAAAATAATTGTTTTTTTACTCGTAGACAATTGTATTGAAAAACATTAACAATATTTTGACAAATCAATAAAAGTGTTACCCAAAGACAAAGATATTGCTATACCTGAAACCTAGTTAGTGACACTATCAAACTATGGGTTTAAGCACACAAAGATGTTAAAGACATCAAAGGAGCATTTTGTAAAACGCATGTGTTGAAGAGAAACTGACAACACCATGGCAAATAAAAACGAAAAAAAGACGAAAGCACAAATAGTACACAAAACACATTATAGAACACTAAAGACTGACTAACACGAACCCCAACAAAAAAACCGGGAAAGTTGGCAGATCCTCTTCAACTTGTGACACCTTTCGTGTTATATTTATCAAATAGGCATTACGCAATAGTGGATTATCTATTGACTCTTAACTTCCCCTTAAACATCACCATATTCGTAATATAAACTATCCATCATCAGTTTTTGGTGGGGTTCGTGTTGCTGAGTCTTTAGTTTTCTATGTTGTGTTTTGTGTACTTTTGTTTGTCTGCTGGTCTTTTTCTTTTTAGCCATGGCGTTGTCACTACTACTACTACTACTACATCTACTACTACTACTACTACTACTACTACTACTGCTACTACATCTACTACTACTACTACTACTACTACTACTACTACTACTACTACTACATCTACTACTACTACTACTACTACTACTACTACTACTACTACTACTACTACATCTACTAATACTACTACATCTACTACTACTACTACTACTACTACTACTACTACAATACAATACAAAAAATATATATAAAAATATATAATAAATATAAAAAGAAGTTGCAAATTATCAACTTCTACTACTACTACTACTACTACTACTACTACTACTACTACACCTACTACTACTACTACTACTTCTACTACTACTACTACTACTACTACTACTACTACTACTACTACTACTACTAGTAGTACTACAATACAATACAAAAAATATATATAAAAATTGTATATAAAGAAGTTGCAAATTATCAAGCTCTGATATGAAGAAAAGAAATCCTGCATGTCTATATCATCAATACACGTATGACTGTAACAATTATTATAACTGCAATAGAATTGAATTGTATGCCAGAAAAACTATAGTAAACAATTTTAAACTGTTGATAACTATTTTCATATTACCATAATAACTGCTCTATAAATAACTTTTAACAGGTATGCATATTTAAGGAAGCAGAACCAATTTCGGAAAAATGTTATTTTACAGATTGATTTTAAGTGGAATTATATTAATGTATAAGAATACATTATGTAAGTTAATCAACTTCCTTTATAAAAGTGTGCTTTTTTATTGTACAAAAATATTAAACATATGATACGTATAGTGATTCTAGGGTAAACACAAATCAAATCAGTTTATTTCCTATTTGAAGGGCTCTTAAGGGCATATCTATTACAAAAAAGACAAAAAGACTAAAAGACAAACATATACCACAACACACTCATACCACATGGCACTCATACCACATCTTCTTATATCTATATACACTTTTTATTATAGACAATACATTCATTAAACATTAGTATATGATTTATATAACATGTATAAAGATAAACAAGTTGTGAGAGGTCTGCTGGGTTAAGGAAGGATAACTCCACTCTAAATGTCACTAAAACTTGCACTTAGGTGTGTCAATTTGGTAACACTCTAAGACATAAGCCCAGATCTACTAATATATTTCAACAAATTTATCTCAGCATGTTATCAGTAATCTGTTATATACAAATTATGTGGTCACACTTTCTCAATGGTTTACTTAATTATAACCACATGTTGACTCAGTAAACTACAAAATGTTCTTTAAAACTGAGTTTTTACTGTGCGTATTGCCGTGTGTTTGTTTATTCTACATTGGCTAGAGGTATAGGGGGAGGGTTGAGATCTCACAAAAAATGTTTAACCCCGCCGCATGTTTGCGCCTGTCCCAAGCCAGGAGCCTCTGGCCTTTGTTTGTCTTGTATGTTTTTTTAATTTTAGTTCATTTATATGTTTCGGAGTTTAGTGTGACGTCCATTTTCACTGAACTAGAACACATGTTTATTTAGGGGCCAGCTGAAGCCCGCCTCCGGGTGCGGGATTTTCTCGCTGTGTTGAAGACGTATTGGTGGCCTTGGGCTGTTTTCTAATCTTTGAACGGGTTGTTGTCTCTTTGACACATTCCCCATTTCCATTCTCAATTTCAATTATCTTTATCAGAAAATGTTTTTGTATAAATCAATATTTCTCTGTCCTTCCTGCCATCTTCATGGTATTTTGAGCCCTTTCTGAAACAAAAAATACAAAAAAGTTATATTTTTTTTATCATTAGAAATAAAAATATATAATCAATAAAAGTATAAATATTTAGTTGATTGTGTATATTATGGACAGCTTTCCTGCATTTATATGAATAATTTTGTTCATCACCTAAAGTTGTTTTTCTTAATAAACTTTAAATAAAAAACATACAATATAGAATGTATAAAATTAACGGTACTTTTAATCTAAACTAACTTTGTATTAACTTAGATGACTTCTTCTTATTTTTAAATAAGACTGATTTTTTTCAAACTGTTGTTGAAATGAATTCTGCGAAAAAAAAAGGACCATATACGATTGGCCAAACCTTGACAAAGGATCCGATCTATGCATGATGGAGCTATATTCCTAGATTTAAAATGATTTCCAAAATTCAAGTATAAGAAATGGATATAAAATTACTTTGGAGTAAATGCTTGAGGTTTTAGCTTCAATTTTCACTTTATCACTAAATTTGACAATATCCACTGTATTAATATTTCATTTCATTTCAGTGACATATATCCCATTTAAACAGGCAAATCATCTTCATATAAAATCCCAAAATTTACAATGACTTTTTCAAAATCATATTTAAAGCCACAGAAACATGTTGGATGAATTTATTTCTCCTACTTCCATTCCGGTTTTGAAATTTTTTACCTTTTAAATTAACTAAATTCCATCTTATAAAAAATTGTATTTCCTTGAGTTAACACAGTTTTTTTATTCACAAAAGTCCTATTATAATAAATTTCAATGAAAAACACTGCCAGGTATACTCATCATCATCATGTGAAAGCCACACAAAAAATTTTGAATGAATTATTTCATCCTTGATACATTCATGACAATCCATTATTAGGGGAAAAAACAAGTCACATTTTAAGAAGCAAAATTTAAAAGGCATCTAAGAAGTGAATATTTGAAATAATCATTATAAATTCTGGATCTAATATTGTTTAATTGGGACATAACTTTATATTATGGGAAATGAAATAAAAGCTGAATACTGTGGATATAGTAAAATCAAGTGATATAGTGAAAATATAGATAAAATATTCCAAAATATTTGTAAAGTGAGGATAATTATTTTGAATATGTAAATGGAAATCAGCAAAAAATACAAAATTTTGGATCTAATATTACGACTCTGCACCTGTTTAATTGGGATATATATCATGGGAAAATGAACAGAATACTGTGTATAGAACAAAACCTAGTGATATTGTGAAAAATGTAAGGAAATATTCCAAAAAATTAATAAAATTAGGAAAATATTTTAAAATTATTTCAAATAGTGAAACTGGAATACTGGATGAAATACCAGATATCAGTGTCAATACATAAATAAATTGTTCATTCATAACTATGGAATGTTGCTACATAGAAATGGAAAGTTCACAATTGGGAAGCTGAAATCATCTCTTTTGTCGTAAAGTTTTGTTTTCAACCGACCCTCATTGTCAATTTCTAGATGTAAGTCAAGATATGAGGCAGACTTAACTGTATCTGTAGTATCCTTTATCTCTAGTTCGATGGGATAGATTCGTTCAACATAGTCACCAAATTTTGTATTATGTAGTGAGAGAACATCATCTATATAGCGGAACGTAGAGTTAAAGGATATTGCTAGCTTCTTATCTTTCTTCCTAAGAAGTTCCCATTGTTAAATTGTTTGAATTTATCAAAGATACATTTGGACATTAGGCAACCAACAATCACGCAAGTACGTTGTTGGGTTGATATCCTTTAAGTCATACAAGTGAAAGGTTTAGCTAGCTACAAAACAAGGTTTAATCCACCATTTTCAACATCAGGAAATGTCTGTACCAAGTCAGCAATATGACAGTTATTTTCCATTCGTTTGATGTGTTTGAGCTTTTGATTTTGCCATTCTATAAAGGACTTTCCGTTTTTAATTTCTGTTGGAGTTCGGTATTTTTGTTATTTTACTTTTTTTATGTATATATATTCTGTTTACAAAAAATGTAATTTTTAAAAGACCATTGAAAGGAATTGAAAGGAAATTTTTAAAATAGTCAAAAATACCTAAAATATTAAAACCACTAGACAGAAAAGTCGTAATTATTAAAACCACTAGACAGAAAAGTCGTAATTATTAAAACCACTAGACAGAAAAGTCGTAAATATGCCATATGCTCCTGTATTATATAACTGTCGACATCATGTAAACTAGCTTATAAAATGTTAAGCAGATAATAAGAAATTAAACATCTATTCGATAAGAACATTAAAGAAAAAGGAATCTTACTTCATTATATTGAAATAAAGGTCCATTGTCAGCAAATAATAAGTTTTCTAAAACTAAACTATCCGTAGTATTTTGCTAATATTCAAGGGATTTAATATAAATATAAAACGATTAAAACGTTTGCTATTTTAAGTAATTATTTTTTTTTATCATAAAAAAGATTGGATGAAGATGCAGCCTTTATTTAGAAATTTTAACACAGACTCATAACGAACCAGGCCTTACAAATGATATATATATACAAGATATACACATAATACAAACGATATCAAAATGAGACAGAAACCGATGACGAAATGAACCAAAGTACATCTAGCGGTAAAATTACAGTTTTCAACAAACCACAGTAACTTTTGTTTATACAATATGTAAAATTATTAATAGCTTTATTGTGAATCAATTAAATAAAAAGCAATCCACGATCTACTATCAACACTATATTTCCAAATAACAGAAGCAAAATAAGATATAAGATGCTCCTAACATAGAACAGGCCAATGTGCATTGGTCAGAGTTGAATTATAAATTGTTTACATTATCAACCATCCGCACTTTTATAGTCCCGTTCAGTGAACTAACAAATAGTACATACGTGCGTTTATTTGATTTGATTTGATTTTTGATGTTTTAACGCCACTTTTAAGCACCGCTTTTGGGCTATTTCGTGGCGGCCAGTTTTTATTGGTGAAGGAAGCCGAAGTGCCCGGAGAAAACCACCGACCTTCGATAGGAAATTGACAATCCTAGTCAATTAAGATTGGAGTCGAGTTGGGTTCGAACTCACAACCTCAGTGTTGACTGGCTAGTAGTTACAGTAGTTACTACGTAGACCACTCGGGCATCGAGGCCCCCTATGTGTGTTTATATTGATATGTCGTTTACAATGTTAGTACTTTCTCAATTAAAGTAAATTAAATTTAATAATTCTTACTGTTTTATTTTCAGTCTGTTCATCCGAAATGAATACAATTTTAATAGCTTGCATTGCTATTCTGATAGCAGTGATAATAATAGGATTCGTCATATAATTTTGTTATACAGAAAAGGTGAATTAATTTTTATTAATCTTCGTATTTTAAATTTCACAAAATATACACACTGTAAACTTGATGATTTATTTATCCCGTATCGTTCAATAGACGACTTTAGAATTCTTGCACTTTCCTGTAAATTTCCTATGTAACAATGTTTATATTAAGTCACAGTCAAAACCGATTGTTCGATTAAGCCGATTGACATCGAGTCAACCGGTGTAACTCATTCACTAAAAACAACTCGAGATCGGTGAATTGACAATTATTTTTTCATTCAAATTTCTTTTATCAGTGGGTCGTTGATGCGAAATATCTCAAAAACAATACAGATTTTCATTCACTTGTGATTTTAGAAAAATGCATTTGTATTTTATTATAAACGTACACTGCTTGTGCAATATACGGTTATAAGTTTATTTGTGTTTTAGTACAATTTATTGTTCTTGATTAAATAGTGCTTAGCATGATTTAGTAATGAAGTATCTCGTCATTGTGAATTCTATTTGTATTTTGATGATTATGTAAATTATATATTTATATTTTTTTCTGTTAAAATAAAATGTAAATATTTAATCAAAATAATCAAGTTGTATTCAATTGATTGGTATATTTATATTTACACATCAAAAATTATTCCCTTATTATTTATAAATGCAATTATAAAAAGTGTGACATTCAGGATGGCCGTCTTAAACGATTGAATGAATTTATAGGTTAACACTTTGACTACCATATGACATGTAAATATTCATTATTCACATTATTTACCATATATTGATAAACTTAATAAATGAAAAAAGGTCTGACAACTGAGATTAAAAGATTATTTCTATAAAAGAGAGACAAAAGATACCAAACGGTTATCAAAACTCTTTATTCGAATACAAACTGGCAATGCCATGGCTAAAAACGAAAACCGACATGAAGAAAAACAACAGCACACTGAACACAATATAGAAAACAAAAGACTGAGCAACACAAACTGAACCATAAACCGGGATGATCTCAGTGGCTCCTGAAGGGTAAGTAGATCCTGGTCCACATGTGGCATCCGACCTTTTGCTCATGTACGTACAAATTGGGTGATAAGTCTAATTAAGTAGGTCACATTCGAGGATAATAAAGATATTCAATACATCGTAGGACGATTATTAAGTAAGCTTAAAAAAATTCACGTGTGTTATGCAACCATAATCCCACAGGTAGCCAAAATTCTATGAAATGCTATGTGTCAATTTGGAAGTGAGAAATGTCAACTTGAAAGTGAAAATGTCAACCTGGAAGTGAAGTTGGAAATGAAAAATGGCAAGTTAAAAGTGAGAACTACCACTTTAGAAGTGAGTAATTTGTCAAGTTTGAAATAATAACGAAAAATTAAAAAAAAAAAAAAAATAGAATGTCCCTTCCCGTCTTTCGTAATTATCCCTAATTACAATTTTCTTAGATACAACCTGTTTAACATAATTTTCCTTTGTCAACATTTTGGTCGAGAATGTGTTTAAAAAACCCCATCTTTACTTGTACAATTTCAGCTTTTCTTTTGTGATTTTTCCATTTTTATCTAGCAACATCCCAGTATCACCTGTATATTAAGTAGGTATCTCCCATTTGAAACGAGATTCCAGAGCTTGTGTTTTGTATCATGAAATTTTTGATAGAAGATTACTGCTTGCTAGGAAGATATTGAACAAGGGCTCCTCCTGGTTATGTTGAACTCATCCCTTCGAAATTCTTACAGACACCGTCATGATTTGGTTGACATTTGTGGAATACATGTGTCAAAGATGACAACAAATATTTTCTTTTCTTAGATTTTGACATCAGCGAATTTATTACTTACCATGAGCAACAAGACGGGTGCCACTTAGGAAACAGGATTTACCAAACCTTCCAAAGCACATGATCATTTTGCACCCATGAGTTATTAATTTGGTGATACTTTTAATTAAAATATTCCTGGTCATAGCTTCCTGTATGAACAAATTACCTTCGGCAGTTTTTGAAGCTTACAATTAAATTTCATTACATATAGCAGTTTGGGATAACAAATGTTTGGTTGTATTGTTTCTTTTAAAAAATTCAAGTAAACAGAAATCGAGAGCTTTAAATTTTAATAAAACTTCATGGTTTTATGTACTTCCAGGTATAGTTGTTATAAAGTGGAAAAAAGAAAGGTAAGATCTAGGCTCTCCCCAAAAAATAACAAAATAAAAAACGAAGGGCATTCGAAAACAAACAGCAACTTTTATCAACTTAGTTAATGATGTATTTTAATCTTCTCTTCGAAAAGCGAAATATATTTATTTGTTATTATCATAATTTGCCTATCATCAGTGAGATCACCATACTACCTCTTAAGTCAACATTGGAGAACTTCTGAAACCAAGAACGTAGTATACCTCATACTTTGTTCTTAATTTGTTTTCCCTATAAAGAAAACAAATTCGTGTGAAAAGGGCCCTTTGTTTTAGAAATGCTAAATGTGAAGCTGTTTTATGCATATCAAGTAAACAGTAAAAAGCCATTTATAAATAAAATATTCGCTTGAATAATACATCGAAAATTCACGTGAAATTTGCATAAAATTAGGAAGGGAAAACACGTATTAACAAATGCGACGTTTAAGGTTATCTTCAATGGAGCAATATTTTTCCTGTTTATGATAAAATCCTACGATAAATAATTTTGAACAGTATATATCTATGAGAGTAAAAATATTCCTTATATGTTTGCATGTAATCTATCACGTCATAATATGTAAAGTATATCCAAATAGCCCAAAGACATTTTCGTCCAGAAAATTGCCTCTTTAAGAATGATGATAAACATACAATGGTTTTGTTGTTGGGGAGGGATTAACGCCACGTTCAGCGATGTTTGCTATATCATGGCGGCAAATTTTTATAGATTGAGGAAGCTGAAGTGTGGAGAAAACCACCGACTTTCGGAAGGAAAACAGGTTATCCCTTTGGATTTGACCAACCCCTCGTCAAGTACGAGGTTCCAATTAACAATCTAAGAGTTGATAGGCTATTGATTACTGCAGATGAACTACCTAACCCACTTGGCAATCAATATATTTAAAATACTCACATAATGTTTGTAATCTTTCCCTTGTCGGCTGTCAATATATTTGAAAAAGCTTCTATGGATTCTATAACTAAGACCAGACTGATCAATGCTGTCAAGATGTAATTCCAGAAGATTTTTCTGATGCTCATTTAGGGCATCCAATGAAAACTGTTAATAAAGAATAAAATTATTTGGTGTGAATGGTAATTTTGATTGGTTGATTGACATCAAGCAATTGTTTAAATAAGACACTTTGTTACCCACCTGAAATATCTTTAGATTGGTTTTCTCATATATCTTTTCTGCCCCAAACTAACATAGTATCTTTCAAAAGATTTAAAATTGAATAATAAATTTTTAATGATTTAGATTTTAGCAATATTTGGATGTGTGTTGAGTTGTCTACAACACTAAATTTTTAGCACTTAACTCATCTATTTTTCAGGAGATCACTTTATTGTAACATCTTCACACAGACAAAACATTGTGTTTACTGCGCCAAACTGAGTTTACCTTTTAGCAATCTAGGTATAAATCACCATATAGTATGACTGGTTAAGTTTTATTCATCATATTACAAACAAAACACAAAATTAACAATAAACTTCCTATTGAAAACAACTATCGACACAAATACAGTTAGTTTACATCATTTCTAATATTCCTTGAGTTATACAAATGTTGGATTTGTTTCTCACAGACAATTTGCCATTTGTTTACCCTTCTATATATTCACTTTTAGTAACTGCTTTGCTAGGTTTAAGAAAAGCAGAATTCCTATTGGTGTGTCCCTGAAAAAGTTATTTGCATAATAAAATATGAATTAAAGTATATAACATTTGACTAATTAAAGACCTAGCATGTGTGGATCTTCTGGATCAATGTACATCAGTTTAAAAAGGCTCTCAATAGACTAATAGTAGATCTGATTACTCTGATAGCAATTAGAAAGACATTTGAAGATATTGTCTGCCATGTTGACAAGTATTCTATGATGACTAGAAGATTTATTTGTGAATATATCATACGGTGTAGCATTCTACTGTTTTCATTTGATATGACGATCACAAGTTTCATAAGTTATTTTACGTATCTGAAGCCTTGTTTCTTTTTACTTATATTGACGCTATGTTTCTATTTATATGTTTATTGGTGGTCAATATAAGAAATCTGTTGCTAAATTTAGATTTATGACGTCATAACGTCACACATAACAACCATGGAGGAAGCGCCGCAGCAGACGAAAAAATATTTGCGAGTTTATCAGAAGAAGATATCAAGAAATTATGTTAAATGCAGCCGCTGAGAATACAAGAAAGCTAACGCAACAAGCTATAAAGTTGTTCAAAGAATATTGATATTTTCAGTAACATGTTAAATTATTTGCAAAATACAATTTAAACTTTGAACATTGATTTTGAGTTCAATGTAATCTTAATTTGGCTATGAAAAATGCTTGTAAATATTAATAAACTGTTATCACAGAGATATGTCTCGCCTTTTTGTAATTTTGATAATGCAAATGTTGAAATTAAAATAGCAATACTTTAACATGTAAGTTATGCAAATATTCAAAGTCGATGAACCATGACTGAAGGTACAAGGCTGAACAATCTCCATGGAATGAGATGTGCCAATGCAAATACACCTGCATACCTAATACCATTGACTTATTATAAGTCGTTCCCTTCAAACAAACCTAAACACAAACATTAACTTGTAAACTATTTAAAAGTTTCAAAGTCAATGAACCATGATCAGGGGTGGGGCTATATAATCTCCATGGAAACGATACTTGCAAATGCCAATAAATTTGCATACCAAATATCATTGACTTAACATAAGCAGTTCGTCTTAAACTGATCTAATCACAAACTAATACATGCAAACTAAGCAAAAGTTTCAAAGTAAATATACCATGACCGAGGGGTGGGGCCAAATATTCTCCATGGAAATGAGATGTGCTAATGATTATACAACTGAACACCAATTAACATTAACCTATCACTAATGGTTCCTCTTGAACTGACCTAATCACAAACTAATACATGTTAACTAAGCAAAATTTTCTATAGACCATGACTAAGGGGGCGGAGCCAAATAATCTCCATGAAAATGAGATATGCCAATGCTTATACAACTGCATACCAAATATCATTGACCTACCACTAGTGGTTCCCCATAAATTGACCTAATCACAAACTAATTCATGTAAACTATGAAAAGTTTCAAAGTCAATAGACCTTGACTGAGGGGGCGGGGCCAAATAATCTCTATAGTAATGAGATATGCTAATGCTATGACAAATGCATACCAAATATCATTGACCTACCACTAGTGGTTCACCATGAACTAGACCTAATCACAAACTAATACATTGTTGACGCCGCCGTCGCCGCCGCCGCCGACGCCGGAAACATCATACCTATGTCTCACTTTTTGACTCCGTCAAGGCGAGACAAAAATATATTCTGCTGATTTCTATTCATATCAATTTTCCAACAAAAAAATGAGTTAACATACTTGTGGGTATCTAGGAAATCCCATAAACAATTGTCATATTCTTTGACTCCAGTATGTCTCTGCATTGTCCTATCCGCATTAAGTGTTACCCTTGTCCATCTGTACGTATGTCCCAAAGTTGATTTCCATTCTTTATCTTTAGTTTGCCTCAACCAAATGTTATACAATTATACACAATGCTTATTACCACAAAACACAGATCAAGTTCGAAATTGGGTGCATCACTATAATCATTTTTGAGTTATGCCCCTTTACAAATAAAAAAATTGCTGAATTTTTCGTTTCCATTCTCTTAAACTGAAATTTGCTACATTCCATTGTTATGAAACTTATACGCAATGCTTATTTCCACAAAAAGATCAAATTTCGAAAATTTGGTGGCATCACTATAACTGTTCCAGAGTTATGCCCCTTTACAAATGAATACATTGCTGAATTGTTAGTTTCTGTTCTCTAACTTTAGTTTGCCTAGACCGAATGTTTTGAAACTTATTTATAATGCTTATCACCACGTAATATAGATCAAGTTCGAAATAGGGTGGCTTCACTTATACCGTATTTAGTTATTTCGCTTTATAAACATAACAATTACTGAATTTTTCGTTTCTATTCTCTAACTTTAGTTAGCCTCTACCAAATGTTATGAATCTTTATTTCCAAATTAATCAAATCTTAATATTTGTTAATTGAAAAACTTTTTATATCTATTTATGTTCATAATTATTGATATTTTTTTGGCTATCTGTTTAAAATTTATATTGTAGAGTAAACTGTTAACCCTGAGAAGAAAATATGCTCCTGATGCTAATGCACAGGAAGTGCTCCGACATGGGCTGAGGTTTGCAGCAAGAAAGATGGTGGACTTTAGGTCCCAGACCAAGAATAAGGTAAAACAAACTTTTTACAGTACTGACAGATTTGTAATATTATTAATAATATATTCTGCAAGTCATAAAAAAGGAGTAGGGGCAATAAGGCCCTTATTTTGCCCAAATATTACTGTCATATTTAAAAGTTATCTTACATACATATTCTCAATATTTGTACTTTTGTACAAACAAGCTAGACTAATGTACAAGGTGTCCAGAAAATAAAATCAAATAACACAATGAACGAGTTACAACGGCAACAAAATATGCATATTTTGTTAAATTTTGTAATTTTCCTTCTTTTTCATCAAATTTAAGATTAGAAAAGTATGTGCTCACCCAAGAAACAACTCTTTATTTTGCGAGATTCAAATTAAGAAAATAGTAATAACAAAGCTTCTTTAAATTATTTTGTTGTTTCTTTGCTGTGCACGATGTTTCCTCAATGGATATAATGACCGAAAATTGCATATTTCTGCATTTTTCACTGTGTTTGTGAAAACCATACATTTTATGATGTTGTTGTGATGTCATTAGATCAAAATCTTTATGTTTTTCATTTATAAGTTCATGACTCTATATGCATTTCCAAACATCATGTGCCAATTTGATATAGTTGTCAAACATTTTATTTTCTTAGACCTTTATAAATGCCCTTACTCCTTTAAGAAATCTGTTTATTTTTTCACTGGTATGATTGAAGCAATTTTGAATTTGCATTTATACTTGGATGTTTTTGTGTGGTTCTTGTGAGATATATATGTTAATTAGTAAATTCTAATTATGAATAAAACTGTTTAAGAAAGAAATAATACATTAAAGTTTAAACATATCAATATTTTTTGGAAAAGAGCGTCATGATATGGCAATATTTACAAACAAATTTAACATCTTAGCTGTGGATTACAGTTTCAGTTTTAAACTGCCACTTTACTGTCTGAATCAAAGTATATATATTTATTAAAAAAAAAGGGAAATTGAAAAAATATAGTAAAAATCGGAAATGTATTAAAGGTTGAAAAGGGCTTCATTTCTGAAGAATGAATGCTTTGTCCAGTTCAATGTATCCATTTTTAGCTCACCGGGGCCAGAAGGGCAGCATGTGAGCTTATGCCATTACTTGGCTGCGTTGTACTGTGGTCATAAACTATTTAAAAAATCTTCTCCTCTAAAACTACCGGACCAAATACCTTCAAACTTTATCTAAATGTTCCTTAGGGTATCTAGTTTATAACTTGTATCCGAAGTTTTGATCCATTGACAAACATGGCCAGCATGGCTAAAAGTGGAACATAGGGTTCAAATGCAGTTTATGGCTTATATCTCAAAAACTAAAGCTTTAAGAGCAAATCTGACATGGGGTGAAATTGTTCAATTGGTCAAGATCTATCAGCCCTGAAGACGAATCGAACAACCCATGGTTGAGTTGCTGCCACTAAATTGGTAGTTTTAAGTAAATTTTGCAGTTTTTTGTTATTATCTTGAATATTAGTATAGATAGATATAAACTGTTAACAGCAATAATGTTCAGCACAGTAAGATCTACAAAAAAGTTAAAAGACCAAAATTGTCAATTGATCTCTTAAGGAGTTAATGCCCTTTAAAGACAATTTTACACAATTTGTTCATCAAGTTTGATAAAATTAAAAAATCTTCTCCTCTGAAACTATTGTGCTTAATACTTCTTAACTTTGAAAGAATGTTCAGTACGGAATCTAGTTTATAAATTGGATCCAAACTTTTGATTTGTCAACAAACATGACCGCCATGGCCAAAAATTGAACATGGGGTCAAATGCAGTTTTTGGCTTATATCTCAAAAACTAAAGCATTTAGAGCAAATCTGACATGTGGTAAATTGTTCAATTGGTCAAGATCTATCTGCCATGAAATTTGCAGATGCATCAGACAACCTTTTGTTGTGTTGCTGCCCCTAAATTGGTAATTTTAAGGAAAATTTGCAGTTTTTGGTTATTATGTTGAATATTATACTAGATACAGATAAACTGTAAACAGCAAAATTGTTCAGCAAAGTGGGATCTACAAATAAGTCAAAATTGTCAATTGACCCCATAAGGATTTATTGCCCTTTAAGGACAATTTCACGGATTTTTTTTATGTTTCTAACTTTAAAAAATCTTCTCAAATGAATCTAGTATAAATTTTGGTTTTGTATTTCCTTGTACGTCAAGAAACATAGCATGGTTGAGTTGCTGCCACTAAATTGGTAGTTTTAAGTAAATTTTGCAGTTTTATGTTATTATCTTGAATATTATTATAGATAGATATAAACTGTTAACAGCAATAATGTTCAGCAAAGTAAGATCTACAAAAAAGTTAAAAGACCAAAATTGTCAATTGATCTCTTAAGGAGTTAATGCCCTTTAAAGACAATTTTACACAATCTGTTCATCAAGTTTGCTAAAATTGAAAAATCTTCTCCTCTGAAACTATTGTGCTTAATACTTCTTAACTTTGAAAGAATGTTCAGTACGGAATCTAGTTTATAAATTGGATCCAAACTTTTGATTTGTCAACAAACATGACCGCCATGGCCAAAAATAGAACATGGGGTCAAATGCAGTTTTTGGCTTATATCTCAAAAACTAAAGCATTTAGAGCAAATCTGACATGTGGTAAATTGTTCAATTGGTCAAGATCTATCTGCCATGAAATTTGCAGATGCATCAGACAACCTTTTGTTGGGTTGCTGCTCCTAAATTGGTAATTTTAAGGAAAATTTGCAGTTTTTGGTTATTATGTTGATTATTATACTAGATAAAGATAAACTGTAAACAGCAAAATTGTTCAGCAAAGTGGGATCTACAAATAAGTCAAAATTGTCAATTGACCCCATAAGGATTTATTGCCCTTTAAGAACAATTTCACAGAATTTTTTTATGTTTTTCTAACTTTAAAAAATCTTCTCAAATGAATCTAGTATAAATTTTGGTTTTGTATTTCCTTGTACGTCAAGAAACATAGCCACTATGGGTAAAATGAAACATATGGGTAATAAAAATGCATTTATTTGCTTTTGAAGTATATACACGACAGATACAAAGAACATTTAAATGGCATTTTTAAGTCACTCATTAATATATATTGAAAAGCAAAAATAATCATTGATGAAAGATTGAAGCAAAACATAACAAGTGAGCGATTCAGGCTCTTGAGAGCCTCTTGTTTCATATCACTTTTATTTAATTACATTGTCTTTCTTAGATCCTAAGTCGCTCAGTCAAGAGTGAAGATGTGGGCACGTTAGATGTTGACAGCCTTGTTAAATATATTTACGGGAAATTTATGCAGGAGCAGTCTGAGGAGACTTCTAACTTAGCAGTTGCCCTGGTAAGATATGCACACGCATATTAGGAAATTTTCAATAATATATTTCATAGCAAAGCAGTGTAAATGTGTAATAATTATAGTCATTTTAGAAGAAAAGAGTTTAATGAATTATCTCCAATTTTGAATATAAAAAAAAGATGTGGTTTGATTTCTAATAAGACAAGAACACTTCACAAGAGACCAAATGAAATTAGCAAACAACTATACAGATGTTGCAGGTTTTGAAAGCCAGTACAGTTGGTTGCTGATGTTTCTTCATTTAAGTACTCTTATGGTTATTAAACAATGTGTCTATATGTATACAACTCTATGTATGTGTATCACTTAAACAAGAAGTTATATATACTGGTAACATTAGTGATAAAATCATTTTGCATGTTTTTATTTTAAATGGGGATTTTAATTTCAGTAATATAATATATTATGCATACTCAACCTGGATTTCTTGCATGAATAACAATAATGTTCTCACAATCTTATTGTAAGAAATTAACGTAAGGTGTACATGTTTGTGTGACAGGTATAGTCCAACATTCACCTCATTTTTGTGTTGAATTGGTCATTGTTAAGTTCTTGTGTTTTGTTCAGCAGTTCAACTATAACTGGTTAATGGAATGATTGTAAGGTGTAAGTTTTTAATGACACAGGGATAAATTGACCTGGCCTAAATTTCTTGGTTCATTGGTCAAAGTTTTTGTATTTTGGTCTGTATTTCAATGACCCTAAGCCAAGCTGTGGTGAACCTTATGGTATCTTAAATAATTAGAGGTTACATGTACATGTCTGTCCGGTTATGATTTCTGGCCTTGACCTCATTGTCATGGATATTTAAAATTGTTGAGTTTATGTGATACAAGAAGTAAAACCTTTATCTTTAAATCTCTCAACATAAAATCAATGGTCAGTAAATCAGGCAAGAAATTTCAGCATATACACTCTTTTATAAATCTGTACATTGAATATTAAATCATTTTTTTTAAATGTAAAATACTCATGTTTCAGTGATGAAATTGTGACACTCATTTTTCAGTGTTAAAACTGTAACACAAATAGTCAATTATATATTGCTTCAGTTGAAACAAAATAACCAAAACAGACATTCAAATTATAAGATTACAGAAGTGAAATAGTTAATAGGGAACCTGACCCTATGGGCCATTGCTAGCTTTTTTCAAATGGTTCAAATTGGGTCTGTATTTTGTTTACTTTTACATAAATCTTCTACTGGCCTAAATGAAACCAAATTTGGCCAAAATAAATCTTGATGTATCTTGCTTTTAAAATGTGTCTAATGATTCATTAGGCCAACCAGTATGACTACTTAGGCTAAAAAAAAAGACCATATGGGTAAAATCAAGTATTGATCGTTTATAATATCAGAAAACGTTTTACAGAAAATCTAACAATTTGTTAAAAACATTTCAGGCTGTCTGGATATACATACTTTCCAATTTGACCAAAATGGTCATTGATGTCTCCTGATAGGAGTTTATGCCCTTTGCCCTTGAATGGCGATATTTTTTCTAAATTGTCTTTGCCATGTATATTAATATATGCAAAAGCTAGAGAGAAACTTTATTTGGAGTTTAGTCTCCAATTATTTTCTATTCTCTTTTGTTCTGGAGTGACAATTGCTGAATATGTACAAGTTGATCAAGGTTGGCAGCACTGGCTAAGCGCTCTTAAATAGGGCTTCTAGTGTAATTCTTTTATAAGGATGAAGAAATATAAAGATCTTAAAGTAATTTAAGCCATGATCTTTTTGTTATTTGCATTTGGTAATTATTTCTGTATAAATGTGAATAGTCCAAAAAGTCTTAAGAAATGTGAAAAATTATTAGCATCATTATGTCTGTAAGTTAATATAAAATAGGCGTATTTAAAAGAACACTCTTGCATGTACTTGTATTGGTTTTAAATGTAAAGTATGCATAAATATTTTTCAGAGATCTTTTTGTCACGAAAAGAGACAACTCAGAACACAAATTGGAGAACCTCTGGAGGATTTTTGGAGGACCTTCAAGAGCTATCTCCAAGATATCTTGGACGATAGCTCTGAGGACAAATGGAGAAGGCTCAGTGAGAGTGAAGAGAAAAGAATCGAGAGATACAGAAAGTATGCTTTAATTATTGATAATTAAGGAGTTAACTGTATTGTATTTTAAGCTTGGCCTTCGTAAAATGTAGATTTTTCTGTTGCAAATTGAGTTAAAGTAGCGGAGCAACATTTTATATTAGTGTATTTGATGTCAATCTGTGAGCAGTCCTTTTTTGAAATAATTTATGAGCAATGTTCATTTTAACATGAATAGGCATTACATTTGACAATGTCTTTATATAGAGTGTTATGCTAGGAGAGTCCTTTTTTAGCTCACCTGGCTCCATGGGCCAAGTGAGCTACTCTTTATTGCACTTGGTGTTGGTTGTCGTTCATCATTGTCCATTATCTTATAAAAAAATCTTCTTATCTGAAACCATTGGGCCATATTGAACCAAAATTAGCTACAATCATTATTTCGGTAATTAGTTCACAAAATATTAAAGCTAGATATAAACTGACAGAGATTTTGTCCTGAATTCTATTTTTGTCTACAATGTTGGATAGTGTCCTTTTTTGAAATTGAACATCTATAAACCAAAGTCAACTGACTAAAAAAAGCACAAACAAAAGTATACGATTCTTATATGATTAGCATAATAGGGAATACTTTCATATGATTGGTCGAGAGGACTTCCAATAGTTAATCTTGAAGTTGTTTAATATAATGCCCAGGCCTATTTAATGACACAAATATACAATTTACGTGTGATAGAGGTTACGAATGTGAAAAAAATATATTCCTTACCTCCAATTTTAAAGAATTATAAGAATTAAACCCCCTTTTAAAGGAATTTATTGGTATATAAACTGGACCAAGTCACTCACAAACATATCATAAAAGTCCTATAATAAACCTATAATAAACCTCACATAATACAGCTTTTAACTCATTTTGTTTAGTGTCAAGATAACAAGAATCAGACAGGATGAAACACGTTCTTAACATTATTTATTGTGTAGGTAAATTTGAGACTAGACCAGACCAGACAAGATGATCAAGAACATATATTTAAAAACTTTTTAAAGGATTATTGTTCATTTTTATAGTTTTTATACTTGAGATTATCTGTATTAAATTACACTGATTCCAAAATTTGAAATTTATTGTTGTTGTTATTCTGTAAAGATGCAAATATAAGATTTCATTTATACAATTTCTTTTCTGGAAGGAGAGATTTTTGATAAGGACATATCAAAATTATTATTCATTAAATGAAACCTATGGTATATATATATAAAAAAAAAGAAAGGATCAAACAGGAAAAGCTTGCATGACTTTGCACATGAACGAAACATAAATTTGTTTACTTGACATCATTAAGACATTTATGTCTTTCAACTATTGCACTATAGTTAGGGTTGTAATATGATATATTACAAATATTTATGTACAGGTGTAATATAATAAAAATAGTTTGGAACGAAGAAAGTAGTTATAGTCTGTGCACTAAGTGTTGGATGTATATACACAATGTAGTACAAATAGTACAATATACATTAGGGATTACCATCAACTAAACTAATTTATTTGGAAGAAGTATCATATACTATAGATTTAAAGATGAGACATTACAGTGAATATAAGAGAGAACATGTGTGCCTAATATTATCTTTAACATTATGCTGAACTGACAAATAATGTGGATATTTTAAAGTTTAATTATAATATAGAATAATTCACATGAAAGCTCGATTCACGTGAATTTCACGTGAACAAAATTTGCCTGTGTAATGGAACATTAAGCTGCACAACGCTATATTTTGACATATGCGCATAATCTTGGGTTCTTTTCATATGTATGATTTTTATCGAAAATACACGGTTAAAGTAAAGTAGAACCTTCAGAACAGTAAACTAATTTTCCGTGTTGAATTTCAAAGGGTATTTTACACAAATACAAAATTAATTGAGATTATTTAGTGGTAGTTTGCAGAGGGGCAACGATTACAAACAAATTATTGCTGATAATCCTTTTATTAGAAATGGCATATATAAATCAAAGACGAAGTGCTTGACGATAGTATTTAAATGCTGGTTTTGTAAGACTTTTACAATAAAATAGTAAATTTTATTTTCAGGCCATTTCTTAAAGATACAGTTCTTTTTTTAGCCCAATTCTTACAAAAATAAAAAAAGGCAAGGACCTGCACAGTAAATAAAAACCTAAGTGACATTTGAAATTTATAAATGGTCATTTCAGTCTCATGCTTTGTGCATTTGTTATACCAGTTTATTTATGTTTGACCTAATGTTTTTATGTTGATCTTTTAGGCTCCTCTAGTGGTACCGATTCTTGTAATGATTCTCTCTTTATATTTAGTACTCGTTCCTTTAAAATACTTACCGAAGCCAGAATATATTCATGTTTTGATATTTATGGCTGTTGGACTATGGTTGTACTTTCTGTTAGTTTACAAGGAAGTAAAGATTCCATTTGTGGGTAAGTTATGTTAAAATATATCATTGCAATAAATTACTAGATACCCTTTCAATAAATGTATATCAGTTATGCTTCGCCAGTATTTGATATCGTACTTGTCTAACGTCTAAGCGTTTTGTTTTACAAGAAAATGGATAGGTTTCCACTTTGCCAGTTATAGAGATAGGACCAAAATATGCTTAATGTTACAAATGAAGTAAATCTTTGAATAAAGGAAACAACAAGTTTGGTTTGTTTTATTTGCAGGCTTAGCAACTGAAGTTATGCAGAAACTTCTTTTAATTGTCCCTCCGTCCGGGAAGGAAGAATAGGAATACAGATTATTCAGCAATAAAAAATCAAGTGCAAATCTGTTACAAAATGTGATCTACAGGAAGTCCATATGTTAAATGGTTTTATTGGACAACTACTGTTGCGTATAATGATTACAGCTCGCATCTTGCATGAACATAATAACATTGAATATCTCTTTTCATTCATAAACTTTCATATGTTATACCATAATGAACATTGCATTTATTTTTCTCGACGGCATTATCTGTTAACTAAAAATATTATGTGATTTTAACCAAAAGGTATATGACATATTTTGTTATGCTTTGTCACAATAATGTTTACATGGTCCTAAAATAAAAGATATATGTCACCGAGTATTCACGCGACAATTTGTGCAAAACTATCATGTAAGGATTCGCATGAAGAAGCTCCACTAGTAACTAATAAGAATTTTGAACTGAAATAGTAAGCTATAGCTCCTATAAAATGCTTTCAAAATATAAACAAATGGTATCACCGTATTGGATTTCTTGATTTTTTTTTACAGTACCCTTACTTGCATGAGATAGATAATATTAAATCAATTAAAAAAACATAGCTAAAACCTTAAGTGATCTAAACGTAAGACCTCTAAATGTTTTAGATTTTTCTCTGTGGTTGTCATGCTATCTCTTTGACACCACACGCACACATACATATGTATAGAAGACAATATAAATATATATACCATTTATCTTCCTTTTTCATATGTGAATGTATCTAACCGTCTACTTAGTAAGTTCTAAATTTGCAGTTGACCTTTATTTTTTACATTAAAAAGAAAGAGGCAGTAACCATGATAGCGCCGTCAAATAAAACCGATTATTTCACATGTAAAAGAAATCCTGTAATATCACCCAACTGACGTCATACAAAAACTAGATGTTGCCAAGACGTTGCCAATGACGTTAATTCAAAACCAAATAGTAATAACGCTAAAGGAAAGATGTTTTTTTTCACATTTTCTGTTACATTCACGTTAAAAGTCAATGTAATAAAAATAATAACTAATCCAAGAATTCAAATATCCAAACATATTTAACTCGATATCGGACAAGAGTAATAACCAGCCGATTAGCCAATGTGTTGTTTGGTTATTAGTTGAATATTTTTAGACAATTGAATTATTCATTGGATTAATTATCTACCAAATAATAATTGCTCTTCGTTGATATAATAATTTTTATAGGAATACATTTAAGTCATCAATATTTTGAAGGCTTAAGTGCACTATTGAGCATGATGTTGTATGTTTTATTATTGCATTTTATGATTTTGTTTTTGTTATATCATTCTTATCGTTAAAGTTTTTTGTCATTTAATATAACCATTTGCGAATCATCTTTATGTATTTTTATGATAATAAAGTTATTTGATTTTGTTATAAGATGATTTTTTCACTCTTTTCATTCTTTGAAATATTTAGTTTATCAAATCCTAAGGCCGCTCTAGTTATTCGGACTCCTCCTGACTCCATAAAAGAGGAGTCTAACGGATTTTTTCCTAGCGAGCTACAATATTTTTAAACTTATGTTTTTCAAATATAAGTGAAAGCTATTGTCTTCTAACGAACGACATGTTTTTCAAGAATAAAAAGGACCCTTAACAACAAAGTATTACACAATTACTGAACTCAAAGGGAAAATGTAAAATTACAAAAATACCAAACTCCAAGGAAAATTCAAAACGGAAAGTCCCTTATCAAATGGCAAAATCAAAAGCTCAAAAACATCAAACGAATGGAAACAACCGTCAAATTCATGAATTGGTACAGACATTTCCTTATATAGAAAATTCAAGCGAGCAATCAAAAGTCTGTGTTCTTATATCACTTATATCTTATTTTTAAGATTAATCCATTAATCTTTTGCGTTAGTTCCCTTTCATACGATCCTTTCACCAATAGTTCAACCTCAATTAAATATGCTTACCATGCAGTGCTTAAAAAAGACTATAAACTTATTTACAAGAACGTAGCAGCGACTACATAATGGTTTAAATCAAGTTAAATGAAGAGAGCCAAACATCAAATCATCATGGTGAGGATGAAATCTTCCAATACATAAATGAATTGCAACCTTTGTGAACAGTCAACCATTCTCATACATATGATGTATACAACCGGTTTTTTAAGGAAAAATATACATAAGCGATAAAATATAATTAAAATTAAGGTCAAACTCGCATTCAAAAGTGACCTTTATATACAGACAATAAAACAAATTGAACATAGATAAAGTACGGTTCTTCTATATAAAAAACAACTTGAGGAACCAAACGATTATTACTAATAAGGGTTGCTACTTACAAGAAAGCTATTAAAAAATTATTTTTGACCTTATTGTAATTTCTGTGTCTCAGATGACGATGGATATGTCCAACTAGATGTAGAAACAATCACATATTCTTTTATTGTTTGTGTTATTAACGAATGCAAATTATAACAGTATTTTATTTGTCATGAGCAACTAGATGGGTGCCACTAAATAAAGGCAACAGTAGTATACCGCTGTTCGAAACTCATAAATCGATAGAGATAAAAACAAATCCGGGTTACAAACTAAAACTGAGGGAAACGCATCAAATATAAGAGGAGAACAACGACACAACAAAAACACAACATTTAAATGTAACACACACAGAAACGAACTATAATATAACAATGGCCATTTTCCTGACTTGGTACAGGACATTTTAAGAAAAAAATGGTGGGTTGAACCTGGTTTTGTGGCATGCCAAACCTCCCGCTTTTATGGCAACGTCAAACACAACACCAAAACGACAACAACACATGACAGGACCACAATACAAATAAATGGGAGAACATATAGGACAAAGAAACACACGAATGATAGCTAACAAAAGGTACTAGGCTTAAAATTCAATACGCCAGACGTGCGTCTCGTCCACACAAGACCAACCAGTGACGCTCAGATGAAAAAAGTTTGAAAGCCAAAACAAGTACAAAGCTGAAGAGCACCGAGGACCAAAACCTAAAAAAAGTTGCGCCTAACACGGCCAGGGTTTTTTGCCTGGGACAAGAACATCCTTATTATTTAGAATAATTTATAATTTTGCAAACAGTAAATTTTATAAAATGACTATATAATAGATATACATGATAAAACCGAAGTGGGGACTAACTATAGAATAAAAACGGATACATTACATAAAACAACTTAATCCAACACATAATAATACAAAGCCGAGTAAGCTAACTAAGTTTATCCTTCCAGAACTCCTGAGTTTACCCCGATTATTGTTGAGGTTATTGTTTGGTTTTCTGTGTAGAGCTTTTTGAACAATTGCTTATCTTTGATAGGATTATGGTTGTGTATGTCCTTCTTTGTTTGACCTTTGTTTTTTGTAACCCCTATGTAATCTTTTCCCTCTGTTTTGTAACGTACTAGAAACCCGTCTCCATATGAGTATTTGCAAAGCACTTCAAGTAGTCATGGACCGTACGGTTACATATAGTTGCTTAAATCCACGTCGTTTTGTTGTTTATCAATGGGAGTCATACCACATCTCCATATGTTATATAACGTAACAGTAAAGTTTCGAATAGCAATCAAAATGTCATTGGATATGTTTCATTTATTTTGAATTTATGTCTTTAATATTCAATCACTCCATAATCCTTCTTGTCCAATTCCCGAATTTATCAAATACACATTTTGTATATTAATTTTCCTTAATATTCCTTTAGTTAGGGCTATATGGGTTTGTAATGCAAATGTTCCTTTCCATGATGATAAATCATTAAATTCGCAAACTTGCTTCAAGGGTCGACAACTGATTTCATGGTGCCTTCCTTGTGTACCATGTATGTTATAATGAAACAGTCCTTGGATATTGACAGTACTACAATAAATAAGAAACGGATAGCTGATCATAATAATGTAAACAACACATGTTGAAATTGACATGAAATATATGTTGATAAAATAATTATTGAACACATTTTTAATCTCCAGATTATGGAGCATGAAAATACGAATTAGATAAATCCAGTTCTAAAATTATTTGCTATATTCAATATTTTACTGCAAACACATTTGAAAGAACTTTCAAATAAGTCAATAATAATGGTCCAAGATAAATGGAGTTTATTTGTCTATTTTTATATTATTTCTTATCGAGATTCTAAGTAGTCTTTGTCCATATTTTCGTCCCTGTGACAGATTACTTAACAGACTCTTGTCCGAAAATTTCCATCACCAAGCACAATTCTCTTGTACATGTTAATTTTATTGTTGAAACTTTCTACATATGATGCATAAAGAACCAAATCTTCTTCACGATTGAATCTTGCAAAATTCTTGGATCACGCCTAAAAGTTCTGCAATAGATTTACCTTTTATAATAACAAATGCTGCTTGAATTTTGAATCTGGAAGAAATTTAGTTTTTTTTGTGTGTAATATTTCACAACGGTAAGCAAAATTTCCTTAAGCTCTAAAATTGCATATTGCCCGGTAGTTGTTGGTTGGTTGCAGATTCTACCTTGTCCTCAATCTGATCTTATCACGTTTAAGTGTTTAGTGTTTGGTCGAGAAGATGACACAGCGTTGATTACATGTCAGGAATCATTTTTGTTTACTTCATCAAATCACGTACAGACTTGTTTATACTCATCCTCCTGTCATGTGAATAAGTTCCAACTTTGACATCCTTCTCCTGTAAGAACTGGTATATACCTATGATTTCAAAGTTGTTGCGTCTGTTTGAACATATTTTTGATACTTGTAAAGTCTTAACACTAGCCTACTTCTTCCATCAATGCTGTCGTATTGCCGTGATTGTACTCCTCCATTTTTCCTTTTCTTACTGTCATCTCCAAGTATAGAAATTTTGAAACAGAGAGGTCTTTTAGATTTTTTTCCCATCATTTAGGTATTGACAACTTGCAAAAGCTGGATATACGTATACGTTATTAATACAATCGAGACATCACAAAATATGTTATTTTGTTCATGGTAAAGAAAAAACATAAGCTGAAAACGCATGGTTCACTGTGAAATTGATACTTTTATACCTACAGAGATTTTATGGATTTTTTCATACAATGAGTAGGGTAATACTATTTATTCCAATATTGATTGGAAAGTAGATTATCAGTTCATAAGTGCATGTAAAAGGTAACCAATTCAACACTGCAATTAGATCTTTGAATGTTGTTTTAACGGTATAAATATTGATTTATTTATTAGTAAATCAAAATCCAATTAAATATTATTGTAAGAGTTTTTTTCTGAATGTTAATGACGTCTTTTTTTAGATCCATTCGATGTTGGATGTGAACTGATTGATATTTTAGTCTTAGACACATAATTTTGTATTATTTGTTATTGAATTTGTATAAGCTTTCAGTAACTGCGAGTACTTTCAGATCTGTACTTTATGTCTCTTGTGTTTTTGTTAGATTTTTATGTGCTTTGTATCAATCTAATGAGCCCTTTTCAACTGATTTTTATACTAGTAGTTCTTATGTTGTACTGTTACACCACTGTAATAGGTAAGGGGTAGGGTTTGGCGTCAACAAACATGTTTAACCCCGCCACATCCTGTATGTGCCTGTCCCGAGTCAGGAGCCTGTAATTCAGTGGTTGTCGTTTGCTGCTGTTTATCACGTTCGTTTTTCGTTTATTGTTTTGTACATAAACATGATAAATCAGGACGTTAGTTTTCTTTTTTGAAATGTTTTACATTTGTCGTTTCGGAGCCTTTTATAGCTTCCTATCCAGTGTGAGTTTTGCTCATTGATTAAGGCCGTTTGGTGACCTATAGGTGTTATCTTTTATGTCATATGGTCTCTTGTGGATAGTTGACCCATTGACAATCATACCACATCAATTTTTTTTACATGAAGTATAATCTAGACATGACTTTATTCACATGTTGCACTACTTCCTGAGTAAATAAAAACATAAAACTGGTGCCATGGGTATCTCTTTCCCATCTGTCAATCAAAAGAAATGGAATTTTAAAATTCTTGCATTTGAAATGTTTTAATTATTAATTGGATTTTAAAAAACTGTTTCGCTATTTTCAAACTCAGGGGGAGTAAGAGCTTTACATATTGCATGGGCGACTGTTTTTATAGATACGCTGTTAGATATTGTTTGTTTTGTGTCGTTGTTTTACTTCCCATAGATGTTTATAGAACATCTGTATTAATTTATTTTAGTTCATCAAAATTGCAAATAAAGGAATCGCATGAAAAATAATTGTAATCTTTTTGTATCTATGATTTTGAAAATTATCTAGCCTTGGTTTTAAGAAAAGAAATTAAATCCTTCATGCCTATCAATACTCGTATGCCTGTAACTATTATTTTAAATGCAATATAATTAAATTATATCACATAGCAAATGTAGTAGATAATTTTACATTGTTGACCCATTTCTCGTATTACTGTTCTATAAATAACTTTGAATAATCGTTTAAGTAAATATCAAGCATAACCAGGAAGATTTAATAGCAAATATTTAATACCAATTTTGAAAGCATGTTATTTTACAGATTGATTTTATGTGGAATGATATTAATGAATAAGAATACATTATGTAAGTAAAAAAATTTCCTAGATACTTTTGAGCTTTTTTAAAATTGTTCAAACATATTAAACGTATGATACGTAATCATTCTCACAATTGTTAAAGGTATGTGTCTACTGGTACATGTTCCTGTGCGACTTGTGCGACAAGTTTTTCCTAAACAAATATGACAAAATCATAATGAGGTCATAATTATCTCTATGATAACCAAGACCTTTTAAACGATAAACGAATTTGTCTGAGTTAATCGCTTTAGGGAGATTATGTCCATCCCCTTAAATCATACATTGTTAGAAATATTAAAAGCAGTTCAGGTTACCCAACCCGACTGTTCTGACCGACATTTTGAAGAACTACCTTTATCTTTTTCATATAATAAGATTACAGAAAAAAATCTTAAACAAGTATTTCCTAAATAAAAAAAAAAAAACACGATGGAAAAGTTTGTTTTGATTCAGGAAAGAGAACAGAACACAGAAACGAAAAAGAATATGAAATACTGACTAACACTGTATTTTGTAAGGAACATCTGCCGTCATCAATGATCATTAAGAGATAGCAAGTCATCATTCTTTTCAGGAGATTTTTTTGTAACTGATAGTAAGCCTTTTCCTATAATGAAATAGATAAATATATGCATGCTATGTATAATGAAATTGTCGGAGGTGAGATTATAAGAAATGTTGCTTTTCAACTTCACAACATCTATGTGTGTTTCGGCAATAAAGTTAACCGGCAGCTTTTAGGTATTTCTATAGGAGCTAATTTTAACACCTTTAATAGCCGATTTGTCAACTATTGCTATGAATAACAGTATATTTCCAGACGCAATTACAATCTGTCCTACTGACATTTATTAGACAAGTTATTAACACGTACCTTGACCTTGATGCTATGTTTAAACTAGATGGACTGTTTTAAGAGACTAAAACTACTGTCTTCCTTTTATCCGGAGATATCACTCCAGTACAAAAAAGGCACAAAAATCACATGATATTGGAGGAAACCCTATACTGTAAAAATACGCCTGTCGTAAGGTCTGTCTGATTCCTTGGCTATGTTTTTTGTGTTTTTGGTTAATCAGCTCTTTAATTTTTGAATAAGTTTTGGATATTCAATTATTTTGGTATTGAGTATTATTGTCGAAATGCCGAAAAGGAAGTGACATGACAAATAGGCATATACATATATGGTTAAAAGTTGGGTAACCTGAACTGCTTTTAATATTTCTAACAATGTATGATTTAAGGGGATGGACATAATCTCCCTAAAGCGATTAACTCAGACAAATTCGTTTATCGTTTAAAAGGTCTTGGTTATCATAGAGATAATTATGACCTCATTATGATTTTGTCATATTTGTTTAGGAAAAACTTGTTGCTACTTTAATACTACTGTTTCCTGTTGAGTATGTTTAATCTGTCTGATGTATATGTGCGTCAGTTTTTACTTCCTGTTATTCGTGCTATAGTCTCCTTTCCCTTTCCTCTGGCAGCATACTACGAAGGTTCACATTTGCAGTTCTCAAACATCGTAAATTTCTGTCAACTATTATCAGAGGTACATGCATTTTACCGTATACATCACTTGCCTAGCATGGACAAATGTCTTCACATGACGGAGTCTTTAAAAAGCACACATACTTTTTTTTAGCTTAACCTTAATATATATACATAACATCATAAGGATTAGAAAAAATTATTGAACAAACCAAACCAACCACGAAATCCGAATACTCTGAAAAGTTCAATGTACAAACTTGAATATAAAATAACATATGGTCCCGATATCCTGACTTAAAATAAGCAGTTTTCAAACCACACAAACACCCCTACTTTATATATATAGGCCATAGGTCGTAAAAGTGAAAAACTGTACAGTCAATTTACCAACATGATGACCACTATCTTGTAACAAGGGAACAGAATATGGTTTTAATTTGGTAAGCCTTGTCAAAATGTCCTAACTACTACCTCAGGTAGCTAAGGTAGCCCAACAGTTACTGACGCCGAAGAAAACAAAAAAGCAGAAACAACGCATCTTGTATGCAATTATATTGAAAATTAATTGAGAAAGAACTGAGAATATATTAAATCGGCAGACTTTATAAGGTAAGAACCTTTTTTATCAATTGATACCCGTGAAAAACGAAAAGGAATTTAATAAATTTACTGAAGCCAAAGAAAACAAAAAAGCAGAAACAACGCATCTTGTATGTTTCATACGAAAAACGATGATGCAAAACAAGTTGGAATGAGAGATACCACCTTTTATAAGCTTTTTCTAGAAAAATAAATTTTACAGATAAAATGTTGATAACTGTTGTATATTAATATATCCTCCAGAACCAGAAGTTAAAGAAACAACAGACACGGCTTCCTCTTTGTAGACTTATACATTTAATTTGACATAAGCGGTTATCTCAGTACCAGAATTTATGACAAACGAGACGATTTCAATTTTGAAATTATCAATTTCCCCCACCTTAGTAGCAATATACCAACTCCACCTGCATATGGGATAAACATTTCCCAAACTCATTCGGTATTCAAGAGCTTGTAGCTGCTACCCAGACTTAATAAATCGTCACCAGTGTCTGCGCAAAAAGTAGATGAACCAGGGTTATGTCAAAGAACGATTCGTCCTTTTTCTAAAATAAAATTATTAACTTTACTGTTAAGTCCATTTTTGGTAATATCCTTTTGGATTAGCTCGGTACTTATGCATACCGCCAATGTGTTGTTGTGCTGTGGTCATTTTTGTATTCTTGTCTTTCATTTTTTGCTTATGTGCTATGTTCATATGTCATTTTGTTTTACTTTGTTGACATATTTGTTTGTTTTTATAGGGATTAAGATTATAACACATTGTTGACTGCTGCACCACTATTTTTGACATTTTTACCTATAATGCAGTGGGAAATCCAGTGACAAAATATTACCTCCCCTGTAAATATTGAAAACTAGACCTTCTCAATGTTCTCAATTAAATCAATAAATTTGACAGCAATACACCAAACGACCAAACAACCTGGCATTCTTTAAGATCAATATACAATTGAGATAGCTGTAATGTTTGATGGAAATCTAAGTTGATTTGAAAAAAATATAAAAAATTAAAGGTGACTATCTGAATTAAGTCGGAACTGAAAATTCTAGCTTTTTTTACCTATTAATTAAATCCTTAAATTTGACAGAAATACACCAAACTATAAAACAACCTGGCATTCTGTAAGATCAATATATAACTGATATAGCTGTCTGGCATGGGGTAATGCTAATTTGTACTTGTAATGCCCTGTAATGCATTACATTTCCCGAAGTAATGAATGTAATGTGTAATGCCAAAATTTTTGCATAACATGTAATTGTAATGTTATGCATTACATTGGCAAACATGCAGTAATTTTATGCATTACATGACATTATATAGCATTTCTTCTTATCTGATAGTGCTATTTATTGCTACAAAGTTCAGGGATAATAAGTACTACTGTTTTATTCTTTCTTTTAAGAAAATAGGAAAATTAAACACAAATCAATGTCTAGTTAATGGATTAACAAAACGTGTTGAACTGTTGTAAAACTAATGATTTTCTTCATCTTACCTTAATACTAAAACATTTATACTAATAATTAAAAGAGATCTATTTTATAAACATAAAAAAGTAAAATTGTTTTTTATTTGCAGTCATTTTCATATACCATTATAGTCATTGAAAAACCAATACATGATATTTAAACATGAAAGAAATAAGTTGAA
Organism: Mytilus californianus; assembly: GCF_021869535.1. Lineage (NCBI taxonomy): Eukaryota > Metazoa > Mollusca > Bivalvia > Mytilida > Mytilidae > Mytilus > Mytilus californianus. The sequence continues at coordinate 8,913,544 of NW_026262701.1, read as the reverse complement.
TGATTGATATTTGACACCTGACAAAAACCACTAATTAGTTTGTATAGCTATCAATTCCTTTCTTTTGACAAGTGAATTTGTGATTTTAAAGTAATTAATTAACATTGAGATTAAGTTAACAATATAATAACAAAAAACATAATGGTAGAATAAATTCCTTACAACATTTTCGTTATTTCTTTTTTGAGAAAACACAGAGATGTATCCTTCAAAATATAAAAGCCTGACCCAGAAGAACAATCAACCTTGGCAAACTTTGTAAATCCATCTGGTATTCAGAAATATCAATTAAATGACCCAAAGCAAAACGAAGCTATAGATTCACTTTTCGAGTAAATTGCTAGGAGTGATTTACTCCCATTTTCAACAGTTGAAAGTCAAAAGTTTAAGAAATTTATAGAAAATCTTAACCCAAACTGTTATTTGGTCTATAGGGCAATGAAAAGATTTTTATAATATCTATTTAATAGTTACAAAGATGCAGTATAAAATGTTTTATATGTATGTTTCTTCTGATAATAAAATTTATAAAATGTAATGTGTAATATAATGCATTACTTTGGTAACGTAATTGTAATTTCATGCTTTACTTTCCAAAATACATGGAATTGTAAAAAAATGCTGCTTTTGTCCAAGTAATTGTAATGCAATGCATTACATTGCAATGTAATTTGCCCCATGCCTGATAGCTGTATAGTTTTATGAAAAAAAATTTAAAGATGACTATCTGAATTCAGTCCAAATTGAAAATTCTAGCTTTTTTCACCTATTAATTAAATCCTTAAATTTGACAGCAATAAACAAACTACCAAACAACCTGGCAATCTTTAAGCTCAATGTATAATTGAGATAGCTGTAGAGTTTTATAAAAATCCAAGTTGATTTGAAAAAGTTATTGAAATAATTAAATTTAATCAAAACTGAAAATTCTAGCTTTTTTTTATACCTATTAATTAAATCCTTTAATTTGACAGCAATGAACCAAACTACCAAATAACCTGGAATTTTGTAAGATCAATATACAATTGAGGTAGATGGGCTGATTCAGACCAGTCTTGACTAAATTTAAAGGTCAAGATTGGTCGAGACAGGTCGAGACTAGTCGAGACTGAGTCAAGACTGGTTGAGACAGTTCGAGACTGAGTCGAGACTGGTCGAGCATTTGTCGAGTCCATTTCAGACTATACCAAGATTATCAAGAACTGAATCAGACTTATTAAGTAAAGTCGAGACCAAAGTCCAGTACAGTTAAGTACAGTTAGGTAATGTCGAGATTATGTCGAGTCTTATCAAGTAAAATCTGTGCTCGACCAGTACAAAATATGGTCTTTTCAGACTCTGAGCAGTTTATAGAGTATATGAGTTTGATAAAAATTGGTTTAAAATGTTGCTATGCGAATAAATTCCTGGAGTACCAACTTCAGTTTATTTTTCTACTGGCTGTATACCTTTCTGGAACATGCTAATTATCCGAATATATATACAGCTAGATCAGAGAAAGTCAGGGAAAAAATTCCAAAGGATTCGATTGATATGCAGCAAAGATTGGCACTTTTAGAATTAAGTTACTAAGCAAATTCAAACGGACCTTATCTCGATGTAAACATTGAATGTGAATAGATCGAGAATACCGCAAATACATGTACAAAAATGGAGACGACCTTTTCTTAAAATTGTATAAAAAATAGTAGAAAGATACCTACTTTATAAAAATAGTTATCTTAAATTTCTTACCCTGCACAGGTATGGCATGGTATTGGTTGCAAAAATTTGATATTTTTCATTTAGATGCAATATTTCTTATTTAATTGGCATATTTCTTCATTTAAATGCAATATTTTTTATTCAGATGGTATAATTTTTCATTCAAATGGTATAATTTTTCATTCAAATGGTATAATTTTTCATTCAAATGGTATAATTTTCGTTCAAATGCAATATTTTTTATTCAATTGGTATAAAATGTCATTTGAATGCAATATTTTTATTCAATTGGTATAGTAGTTTTTTTTATTTATATGCAATTATTGCATTATGGGAAATTCTTTGACGTCATAAGGTCAAATTTGCAACAACGTTTGTGATTGGTCGGTAATTGTTTGGATTTCTCCCCTTTCTTTTTAAACTTGATTGACCAAGATTAAAAAAAACGCGTCAGAATATCGCCCCTCTAACTAAATTTGGCGTTCGTGCGAGTTCGTGCACTGGCTGTTAATGCCAATAATGGCTAGGACGAGCAAAAAAACCGAGTGACAAGTAATAATAATTAATTTGACACACAACTTGTTCATGGATAGAAACTGATGCCTGCGTGCATGGCAAAAGCACCTCCAATGACAACCTTTTCTGAAGAAACTCTCCTACAGTCTACACATTGAAAAAAAAATACATAGCTAGCCCCCCTCCCCATTCTAAGTCCAGATACATGTAATCATGACGTTCTTTAGTGCTATATCATTTTTTACTTTTCTTGATCCTCAGAGACGTCGCAGGAAGGCACACATGAAAAAAGAATAAAAAGCATCCAGGACGTTACAATTATTTGGACTAAGCCCCCTGTTTTTTACTACATGTAGAAAAAAAATCACCTTATTACGACAGCAGAACCAGAAACCCACAAGTAGAGACATAAGCTGTTATACTCCGGAACTAATTCTTTAATTAAGACAATTCAGGATAAATTGGAACCAGTTACTAACCCATGTTACAACAATACTTCTATGACATAGGACTTCACTATATGAGGCGTGTATCTATAATATGTGCTCTCATGTGTTATGCTGCAAATCATTTTACATTTAGGATTCGTTGCTGAGCTTTTTTTTACTGTTCTCGTCTCCGAATCCCTTAAATAGATTTTTTTTCAAGCCCCACAGTAGTTCAATAATTACTATATGTTTTTGCATAAATAAGTATGCAGGGCATATTTAATACTATCTATAATATGTGCTCTCATGTCTTATGCTGCAAATCATTTTACATTTAGGATTCGTTGCTGAGCTTTTTTTTACTGTTCTCGTCTCCGAATCCCTTAAATAGATTTTTATTCAAGCCCCACAGTAGTTCAATAATTACTATATGTCTTTGCATAAATAAGAATGCAGGGCATATTTCAAAACATATTTTATCTTCAGGACTTTTAAATGATTTACTTTTCAATACTGCATTGGGAAGGGGGGTATACAAGTTTATTTTGTGACACATTATATAATATAATTAGGTATCCAACAAATTATAGGATTGTACGTTTAGCTATTATCTAGATCTGTACAAAATGTATATAATTAGACACATTTAACAGGGGCGGATCCAAAACCTCGGTATCTAGATGGGTGGGGGGGGGGGGGGGGGGGGGGGAGTAGGTTCAAATTTAGATATCTGTATAGAGATGTATATATGCGAGTATTGGCAGTAATGGTTATGGTGTGTGTGTGAGGGTAGGGGTTTCAGATCAAAGATCGTTTCTATAATTCTATATAGTTTTTACCATTTCACTCTATTCTTTATCCTTTGATCTCTATTATATTTGTCCTAAACATGCGTATTTGCATATTTGACACTGGACATAAGGTAACCAAAAGTCAATCAACGTATTCTGTATATTTCATCATTTCTTTATTATGTTATCTATAGGTTTGGTCCCGCCCCTTATCTATTTTTTTGCACATAAGGGACGACATCAAAAGTTCAATGTAGGATAAAAAAAACTTAATTCGTATAGTTTTTTTCACTGACCCCCTACCCCCCCCCCCCCTTTCTTAACTTAATTTGGGAAAAATTGATTGATAAGGATATATATAAAATCGATGTTAATTAAACAAAACTTGCAGCAATTTTGCCCCCCCCCCCCCAAACTATTTGAATTAAGTTTTTTTATCCTTCATTGATTTTCTGATGTCGTCCCTTATCCTCTCTATGTAAACCCAATTCATGTCCTGATAGATGGTGACTCATGCATAGCATCATATGTGGTTATTAAAACAAGAAATATATTCATATTATAATAATTAATGTATGCTAGGACTTATAGATAGATGTCATTAGTCTTATAAAAATACAATAGCATTTTAATTTTGATGATTATATATATGTTTATATATTTGATAATGCCATTTTTTTGGGAAAAAAAGTAGGGCAAGGCGTTTTTAAAACATATCAATGGGGCGCATTTTTTTTTTTTTTTGTTCTTCGGAAGTGAGCCAGAAGAAGTCCATTTCTGTTTTTTTTTGCATTGGGGAGATCTTCTGGCTCTCTTCCACCTCTTCTTTTTTGATAGGTTGACGGCAGAGGCACATAACAAACATGGCGTCGTTTAGTCTAAATGAAATTAATAAATTGATGAATGCATATATATATTAGAATGTGAGCTGTTTTATAAACGTTTTTATGGTATGACAGCCTTGGTAGGACATCCCTGTAGGACGATAAGCAGGATAAATATAAGAACTACACGGACAATAACAGTTAAGGGACGATTATTTGATATTCTATGGAAGGGATTTTGATTGATTGGTGTGTAACGCTACTTTCAACACTATTGGGCTATTCCGTGGTGGTCAGTTTAAATTTATAGATGAAGGATGGGGAAGGGAATTAGAGAGGGCATTATTATTCATTTCAATCTGTCGCCAATCATTCCTATTTTTCAGCTCTTACCAGGCAACCATATTCATATATGAAATCCTTCTGTCCCCCAACCCAACAAATAAATAAATATCAAATGGTTTTCCTCTTATTTAACACAAGTTTAAACTGATTGATTGTTTGTTGCTAATTTTAACGCCCAGTGAAAATTATTTCATGCTTGTTCAGGAAAACACGAGTTTAGAAGTCACGTATATAATATAAAAATGAAGAGATGAAATATGATTGCTAATAAGGCAACTATCCACCGGAGTTCAAATATGAAGTGGATGTAAGCAACTATAGATAAGATAAGATAAGATTAGAAAAATTTATTTTAAGTCGGGTTACATGAAATACTACAAACATAAGCTTTGTAGAGCTTTTTGCCGTCATGTAGACAAATGCTTTTTGTAGACAATCGTAAGGCCTTCAACAATGACAAAAACCTGATACTGTAAAGTCGTCTATAAAAGGCCCGACATGAAAAGTGTGAACAATTCAAACGAAAAAACTAACAGCCTAATTATGCATAACAAAACAATTTACAAAATATCAAATATGAGTCAAGACAGGAACCCACGACAACCACTAAACTACAGGCTCCAACCCTGGGACAGGCAAATAAAGAATATGGCAGGGTGGATATAAAAACGAAGATGTGGTATGATTGCAAATGAGACAACTCTCCACAAGAGATCAAATGACACAGAAATCAACAGCTATAAGTCACTGTACGGCCTTCGACAATAAGCAAAGCCTACACCGCATAGTCAGCTATAAAAGGCCCCGAAATCAAAAATGTAAAACAATTCAATCGAGAAAACTAACGGCCGAATTAATGTACAAAAAAATGAACGAAACACAGATATGTATAACAAAGCAACAAACGGCAACCACTGAATTACAGGCTCCTGACTTGGGACAAGCACATACATACAGAATGTGGCGGGGTTAAACATGTTAGCGGGATCCCAATCCTCCCCCTAATCTGGGACAGCGGTGTAACAGTACAACAACATGTTTGTGAGCAACCCATCCCGAAGCTGGGACAGTGGTGTAACATTACAATAAAATAACAACTTGCACAAATCAGCAAATTAACTCAAAAGATCGGTACGAGACACACAAAAAACTAACATTAAGACAATAGACACAAAGCACCGACATAAGAGTATTTGCAATTACTGGAAGTTTGCTCAAACCTAATTACAACTGGTACTGAAATAAATCTTGTTCTCCCAGACTGAGTTATCAATCAGTACACAACGCGCGGCAAAGGATTTAATTAAAAAAGAAAACAGTCTGAGAAACGCCTGTTTTACGTTGTATATAGATATAAGAAGATGTGATATGAGTGCCGATGAGACAACTCTCCATCCAAGTCATAATTTGTTAATGTAAACCATTAAAGGTCAACGTACGGTCTTCAACACGGAGCCTTGGCTCAAACCGAACAGCAAGCTATAAAGGGCCCCCAAAAAATTGGTAGTGTAAAACCATTCAAACGGGAAAACCAACGGTGTCTAATCTATTTAAAAAAAACCGATATACTTGCATATAAATCCATATACAATGAAAATGTTTTTGAAAAGTGGACCGAACGTTTTGACCATCGACATTTTGCAATAGAAATACTAGTTATGACCACAAGATTTTAACAGCCAGTGCAGGACTCGCACGAACGTTAGATTTAGTTAGAGGGGAGATATTCTGACGCGTTTTTTTATTCTTGGTCACCCATGTTTAGAAAGAAAGGGGAGAAATCCAAACAATTTCCGACCAATCACAAACGTTGTTGCAAATTTGACCTTATGACGTCAAAGAATTTCCCATAATGCGATTATTGCATATAAATAAAACTACTATACCAATTGAATGAAAAATATTGCATTCAAATGACATTTAATACCAATTGAAAAAAAAATATTGCATTTGAACGAAAATTATACCATTTGAATGAAAAATTATACCATTTGAATGAAAAATTATACCATCTGAATAAAAAATATTGCATTTAAATGAAAAAAAATATACCATTCAAATACAAAAATATTGCATTTAAATGAAGAAATATACCAATTAAATAAGAAATATTGCATTTAAATGAAAAATATCAAATTTTTGCAACCAAAACCATGCCATACACAGGCAGACTTTTAATTTTTCATATTCACAAAAAGACAATATTTCTCTATTGAATGTACATGTGACAAGATCAGACCGGTGTGCTCGATAACGTAGGTGTGAACAAATAAATATACTTTGGGAACTTGTAACATGCTTGTGGAACACTCCGAAAATTGGTGACCCGAAAGATCTTTAGATTTTGTATGGACATGATTTTTTCCATTTTTTTTTATCAATATGCAGCAAAGATTAGCAGTTTTTAAATTTCAGTTTCACAGGCTTCTAATGCAATTATCTCGATAAATACTGGACATAAAACATTGTGTATTTGCATGTATATTTCTAATAACGCAGTTTAACAATTAATTTATTTAAAATTAACAATTATTATTTGGAAATAACTTTTGATCAGTATCGTCACCGGCATTGTTTTATTATTGACTTTCTCGACTCTATCATGAGAAGAGTAAATTTTCTTTTGTTTTCGTTCACTGGATATCCCCCTTAATGTCTGTTTGTTTTGTTCACACATTATTTTCAATATAATGGAATTTTATGCAACTCTCATACAAGTGAGAGGTTAAGCTAGCTATAAAACCAGGTTTAATCCACCATTTTCTACATAAGGAATTGCCTGAACCAAGTCAGGAATATGACAGTTGTTTTCCATTCGTTTGATGTGTTTGAGCTTTTAATTGATCCATTTCAAAAAGGACTTTCCGACTTGAATTTTCCGTGGAGTTCGGTATTTTTGTAATTTTATTTTTTTTTTTGTAAATAATTTTGAAAGTTTTTGAAAGTTTAGATTAACTCTAACATAAAAATATGAAGATGTGGTATGATTGCCAATGAGACAACTCTCCACCAGAGACCAAATGACGTAGAAGTTAACATCTATAAGTCACACCGTACGGCCTTCAACAATGAGCAAAACCCATACCGCATATTAAGCTATAAAAAACAAATATGATTCATAGCAATAAGCGACAACCACTGAATAACAGGTTCCGGACTAGGGACAGGGCCATACAGAATGTGGCGGGGTTAAATCTAGTTTAAAGCCATAAAACAACTAATTAAAATCATGTATCTAAGACTAAAATATCAAATCAGTAAAAATGCAGCTTCCAATGGATTTAGTGTAAAAGACGTCACCAACAGTCAGATAAAAACATGACCTTATGCAATGCTAAAATAATTGGTATCGACAAATTAATTAATTGATACCAAAATTATATCAATACGATAAAAACAATATTCAAAGATCTAAGTACAGCGTTTAATTGGTAACCTTTAAGAATAAGTTCATTTAAGATATCGACAATTTTACCCGAGTGCTATCTAAATTTACTGGCGCGGTAAACAGCATCACCGTAAAAATTAAGATGTGCTATCCCGTTTTTGACAGTTTTCTACAGCCAAAACCTGTTTAAGCAAATTTTGTGTTACTTAAAGGTTACGCTCATTTAAGAAGTTCATTAGAACAGCTTTTCAAAAACTTACAAGTTGTTACATGGACACGCCGAATGGTTCGACAAGAGGATCATTCCCATCTTGAAAAAGATGATTTGAATTGCAGTGTTCAAAGCGTCTCTTTCGCCGTATATTTTAGTTTTTTATTACCAAAATCTCGAAAATCACCGAAAAGACATTTGTCCAAATGCGGATATTTTGCAGTTAAATTTGTACCGTTTAATGTGAATGCTACTATCCGGTCGATACCTCTGCTGGTGGACAATCAGTCCCGAATACATTACTAGCCCAGTGCCTCAGTACTTCGGTTGTGGCATAGTGATACATATATTGTATTAATTAAAGATTTTTGTAATTAAACTTTGGAAATCCATTAAAATTATGCCGTGTTTATTCCTTATGCATACCTCTGATTCTTTGTAGAGTTTTGTCTACACTTGCATTTTATATCATTGCATCTATTTAACGTTTCTGTTAGGTTTAGATTTTCAAATCTTTCAGTCCGAAACATCACAGAAAAGACATTAATAATTGTAAGAAACACAGTGTGTTAAAATAACATTGATTCAGATGTGGATACTTAGAAATTCTGAAGATCTGTTACAGAACATATAATCTAAGTATCTTTTTCTCTTGCAATTGTATAAAGACATTGATTTTTTCACCCTTTTCACAAGTATACCCCATTCGAAACTTAAAGGCAAAATCTCTATAACTAGATTATGTTAGTTTACTACGTATCTGCATTTCAATATCACAAATATAGTAATTGCATCTGCTGTTTATGAATTGGAAGAATTTTATGCAAATTTTCAATCTTGTATGGTGGTTTATTTATGTTAGTGCTATTAAAAGTACCAAACAATTACGTAGCTTCAACGAACTTATATCAAAACATACAAAAACTAAGTAATTACCCAAATGTTGATCGAATGAAAGGGTAATATATTCTTTATAAGAGGCTCTGATATGGTTCTGATTTTATAAATCAAAACAAACAAAAACTAAGTAATTACCCAAATGTTAATCCATTTAAAGGGTAACATATTATTTATCAGAAGTACTGATTTTATAGTGGATTGGCATATTCCATATACTAGCAGTTCACCTTGCACAGATATCTGCAGACTACCAAAGTAATAATTTTGTCAACATCTATCCACCAAGTTTCAAAAAGTAAAATAACAAAACTACCGAACCTAAAGAAAAATTTAAAACGGAACGTCTCTTATCAAATGGCAAAATCAAAAGCTCAAACACATCAAACGAATGGAAAACAACTGCCATATTCATGACTTGGTTAAGGAGTTTCCTTATGTACAAATTGTTGTATTAAATCTGGTTTTATAGCTAACTAAACCTTTCATTTGTATTACAATCGCATAAAATTCCATTGTATTGAAAATGACGTTAAAAATCATCACCATACGAACAGCCACAAAGATCAAAATCCATACCGATCAATTTTATTTAAATTCGAGTTTGCACAAGATATTATATAAAACAAAAGCTCGCAGCTCTCAAGAGCTTCTTTTCGATAATAAAAACCTTTACATCAACAGTAAACCAACTCATTGAAAAATTTATCATACATCAATCAACTGTTTGGTATCATAATTTATCTTTGGATACTATGAGTTTTTTAAATTGCTTACATAAATGGAAAATTCAAATTGATAATAATATTCATTACAAAAAGAGTGTTGTGTTACATTATGCTTACATTGAAGATAAAAAGTCGAAGCTATTCCTATTTCTCTTCCAGATAATACCGTATCTTGCCAGGATGTCTCCATGATACTATCACGGACAGTTCTTTTTCAGCAAGAAAAACTTAGAATTGGATGTAGTCCTTCCGAGGCACCAATGTGGGTGTCTATAACTAACGTCACACTCGAAAAAAATACATCTAATGGTTTTCAGAACATCGTTACGGTTTATTTTGATTTGAAAAGTATGCAAAATGCAACAGCTTGGACTCGGACAGGTTGGCAGAATCGCGCCACTGTTATCAAGGAATATATATACCCAATTATGAATTCCGGACTGGCGTTTGACATCCCACCCGAAAATGTTTTATGTTCAGATGAAGGAGTATTTCGCTGTACAGTTATTGGTACCTCAGCTAAAAATCAGCTATTAGAGAAAGTGAAAATTGGCACTGTGGAATTAATAGGTATATATAATCAAACGAAGATGATAAGGGGTGTGATAAAGAATGTTCTGATCAAGTTATTCATTGAAGACGGACTAATATTTCATAATATTTTTCATATTTGATTATATAATTTTTTGGGGAGATCAAATGCATACATGTGCTTAACCCTAACATTTGAGCTTTTTGTGCAAAATTAACGAATTGAGGCATTGCGAGATCACTATTTTTTACGAAAATCTTGGATTCGTTCAGATTAGGTAGGACAAGAACATTAAGCAAACTGCTATTTTTGAATGAAAGGAAATGCGGAGTATACGTCCATGAGTCAGCAATATTCAAAACAAATGCATGTTACAAAAACATTTACAGATGAATATATAGTTTTAAAACGGAAGTTATCTGAGCAAAACGATGAGCTCTAAGGCTAGATATCAGTTCTTCCCCTGCAAATCTTGATCAGTTGACTAACAAATGGCACATAACAGAATATACAATAAAGTCAGTACAAGCAAAGCATTTAATTAGACTATCTGAAATAATTATAAAAAAAACAGTTACAAACTATACAGTATCAAAGAATTCTCAACGTGACACATGTGGAGCAGGATCTGCTTACCCGTCCGGAGCAACCAAGATTTTATGTGGGGTTAGTGTTTCTCAGTCTTTACTTTTTTATGTTGTGCATTGTATACTGTTGTTTGTCTTTTGGTATTTTTTTCGTGTTTTGTCATGGCGTTGTCAGTTTTTCTTCGACTTATGAATCCTTTTGGTATTTTTGCCTCTCTATTAAAGCAAGCTCTAAGTATTAAATTTACGGATATGAAACCATTCCATCCTATACTCTAATATCGGTGGTTCTACCTCACATTGGATTTAATACAGCAATGCCTTAACAGTGCAGGAAGACTTGATATTGTTCAATGCACAGAACAAGTTTTGCTCTTTTAAATACTGACAACAAAATTTTAAGCAACTGTTGATTTTTATTGCTCACATTTTATGTTAAACAATCCATCTTGATGTACTTGGTCTTGTTGGCTTTGAATTAGCTTTCAGTAACTCTGAGTTTTCTTTATTTGGTACCTTGTGTCCTTTTATCTTTATGTTATTTGTTTTTCAACTGATTTTACAGTTTGTTCTTATATTGTGTTGTTACAGCACTGTTGGCGCTCACAAACATGTGTAACCCCGCCACATTTGTTATGTGCATGTCCAAAGTCAATCGTCTGTGGTTGTCGTCGGTTGCTGTCTGTCATATAAATTGTATCGTTTATTGTTTTGTAATAACATAAGTCATTGGTTTTTCCGTTTGAATTGTTTTACATTTTGTCATATCGGGGCTTTTAATATCTGAGTTTACGATATGGGTTTTTCTCATTGACACAGGCCGACCGGTGACCTATAGTCACCTTAATCACGTAATTAAGACCCTGTATTAAAGTGGCCTTATTGCTAATCACATCACATCTCCTTCTTTTATATCAAAAGTACATAGTTAAGTCCCGACATTTATTATCAATAAAAGAAGATATTTGCACTCTTTAGTCTTAATTCATGAAGACAAAATTTTACACTAACTGTAGACTAAATATGTTGCTCGTATCTAGATCGTATGTAAACAATCCATCACGTGGTACTAAAGTAATGATTTTGAATAACGGCATATTATTTACAATTGCAATAAAAAAATATATTTGCACTTTCTATTTATGAAGACAAACATTTTATCAATAGTAGACTATATTGCTCACATGTTATGTAAAACAAACTATTCTGAGGTACTAAAAGTAATAATTTCCAGTACCGGATCATTTTTTCCCCATTAAAACAGAATGAATTCAAGCACCATAGACAACAGCAGACAAACTTTAAGCAACTGAAGACCTGTTCCCGTTTTATATGAAACTAACCAAGTTTTTAATAGTAAAGTACGCTCAACTCTCGGTAGGGAAAATAAAAGACTGTTATGACGGGTTTCGAATACAAATTGTTATTTAGAATCGGAGATTACGTACGCTCGTTCGTCAGGGGAACAACAGCATTCACATTTTATTTTATAGTTTAGCATGTCAGTTATTCGAAAGATGCTTTGCTTTAAATTAAAAAAAAAGTATTATTTATTTCAATACAAATTCAATTTATTGCTGAACTACAACGTAATGGTCAACGTACGGAAGCCTGAGCTGCGTTGCACTTTATTGCTCATGATAATTACTGCAAAAATTCGGATCATTTGGAATAATACATGATAAGTTATTTATTTGTCTTAGGTATTCTAAAACTATAAGACGTGAACGAATTGTATGTCATCTCTTTATTTGTTAATCGAAAATGGATAGAATGGGAAATTACAATCCCGCTTGTACCATGCAGATGAAACAAGCCCTAGAATACTTAAAAAATATAAAATGAATTAGCACCTATCATTTGTCCCCTTTTTCCACAATCCACCAATACCAGCCTTTAAAATACCTTAAGGCACATTGTCCTGTAGTAGGGTGCACAATGTTCAAAAAGTCCTAAATTAACAAGTTTAAGTTATTGGCTGACTTTTTTGTTGTTGGACATTATAGGAATAACATTATAGTTAACATTCATGATTGTCGTCGTAAGTTCCCGTGGTCACGATTTTCTAAATCTCGTGTTTTACAGGGTACTCCCAGATACCGTATTGTACGGAGAATCTGTAACATGAAAAATAAAGTAATTGCGCTCTTTATTGGTGGTTGAAATAAAACTTAGAAGATAGTTTATCATTTATATTAAATATATCATATAACGAAAGATGAAAGTATTCAAGTAGTTTTAGTATAAGTATTTCAGCATTTTAGTAAGACGAAAATTTTACCCGAAATTAACCACATTTTAACCGAAAGTAAAATTATTACGTGTATCATCACGAGATATTTTACTCTGACTTAAGTGTGCCAAATTTCATGCGTGAAATGTAAGTCGCGTTGAAAAAATTAACAATTAAAAATCACAAATTAAGTCAAAATTGTTGCACTAATAAAACACGGATTATCTCGTGCTAGTCATCATTTTGTTGCTTACACTATAAGGTCATAAGCAAGACAGTTGTCACTCAATACATTTCTCAATTTTGCTTGTTGTGTAGTTGATTTATTTGTTTTAAAAGGCCAGTTAACTTTGAAGATTTTTATTTTGTTTGGTTTGTTTTGTATCGGTTTTTCGAAACTTTATTTTTTTTCATTGAACAGATTTTTGTTATAACTGTAGTATAAGCATCAAACGGGTCGGGTTTTTTTTCACAACCGAAATCTGGCACATCGAGTTTGGTCTTGCATGATGTTTTCGACCTAAATCACCCTCGTTGTGATGACAACAAACATGTACCACCGTTCGTGCTATAAATTATATACCAGCAGGCACAACTGCATTAATTTCATAGCTGAATATGCATGTTCAATCTATCTAACATGTTTCCAATTGGAATGATTGTTTTTTTTACTCTGTGAAAATAATACATTTAAAGAAGATCGGTAGTTTCAAATTATACAATCAGCTATAAAAAGCCCGGCAAGATAAATTGTTAAACAATACAAACGAAAAAAACTTACGGTCTCATTTATAACAACAACAACAACAACAATAAAAACATAAAAATATAACAGACAGCAACTTAAAGAATTACAGGTTCCTGATTTTGAACAGAAGCATACAGAATGTGGCGGGGTTTAACAAACTTTAGAAAAAAAAAAACCAGTCGGAAATGGCTTGACTCATCAAATCGACATGAAGTACAACAAAACAACTAACATAAAGATAAAAGACTCAAATTACTGATGTAAAAGTACTCGCAGTTAGTTAGGGTACGATCATTTTATATTTCGGGGGGTGATGAGGCAGGAGGATTTTTTCGATGATTGACCATTTATTTTCATCTGTTGATACGCATACTTATTTTTATCCTCGACTTTCCGGGCGAAAAGGTATTTTCCCTTTTGAACACATTTGTATCCTCAACAATCCACGTCCCCTTAATGAATGCTATTGAAAGATCACTATCAATAATCTGAGAAAAGCAGGTGACCATTATCATCCAACCGTAAAAACTAGGATGTGATATCATCTTTTTATAATAATTCTACAGGTACAGTATGCTTTACTAATAATGACTGAATGATGTCGAAAGTCTCAGAGAAAAGAAAAATTATCAATGATCTATGTAAATGAGGTTAGGTCAGCAAAACTCTGCCACAAAGACATGTACACCTTGCTATCATTCCATGCAACTATAAATGACCCACTTCTTATAGTATCTGAGATACGGACTTGGCCACTGAAACTTAACCTTGCTCTCTGACCCATGAAATCAAGGTCAGGTGAACCATGTCTGACGGACATGTAAACCTTGTAAGGTTACCATATACTAGTGACCAAATTAGTTATCCTAGAACTCATGATAAGTGAAACATTCACAACACGAAAAAAAATATTCAGATTTTTGGCAGTCACTGAACCATGAAAACGAGTTCAAGGACAATGATTATATGACAGACTGAAACTTTGTAACGCAATGGATGAATCACCCAATTCCTTTACCCTTTAAAATATCAAGCTTTACACATAGTTAACGCCGTTGCCACTGTCACCACCATGATATTGTATTCTTTTTGCCTCGCATTCTGCGACTTTAATCGAATGCAAGTTAACAAAAGAATAACTGAAAACTGAAATTAGCTTACTGACCTAGACCTGGTCGGTGAACTTTAAAACTAACAGAAGACAATGAAACGTAAAAGCTACTACTAGCTTCGAAAAATTTACCCAGAAAATTATTAAGAACGCCTTCTATATAAAGTCTCCGTTTTCCGTTTCCGTTCCGTATTCCGTTCCGTATTCTGTTTCCGCCTTTTAGCAACACCACTTTAAAAATATCCCTGGTTTTGAATATGATAGCTTCTCCCTCATTGATGCAATTGCTTATCCCACATCGAGAGTCTCCACATTTCTGTACAGTTAAGATGTCTTCCCTCGATGCGAATTAAGCATTAGAAAACATTTTTCAGTGCCGTTTTTAAAATTCTATGATTCCTTGAATTGTGGGTGATTACGTAAGTAATGCTAGTATCATTTTGATTTGTTTCTTTTGGTGTCATCATTTCCGTAATAGACGCATCGATGAGGTTTTGAGGTTTATCTGTCTTGATAGATGTTCCTTAAATTCTTTAAGCCCTCTGTCGCGTAATGGTGTATGTATTACAATAGTGTAAAAAGTATCGAAAAATTAAACGGAATTGTTCCTCTAGTATGGGATCAAGGGCATGATCTGAAATTAAGATATTGAAGAGTATCGGTGTTTTTAGAGTAGATCTAAAGTAAAGGTGGCCGAGTGGTCTAGAGCGATGGACACAGGGCAGGCGGTGTTGTCTCGATATCCCAATAGCATGAGTTCTAATCCCGGCGGGGGAAGAACAAAAATTTGCTTCCGCAAATTTGCAGATTTAACATTGTTGTGCTGATATTTAGAGTAATTATGAATATAAAATGTGTTTTCAGCCGTGTATCACCTTCACTGGTGATTCAATGGATGGATATATCGTAGAGTTGTCACTTGTTCAGACGTGCTTATCAAATAATTATTTATGTGACTGTATCTTACGATCCTTTACGACAGATAATTTAGCTAATCTGCAATCAATTCCATCTTCATGCCTAATATATCATGTACTGTGTTACAACTCTAGATTCTACTGACGAGGAAAGGTAACACTAGGCCACCGAAAGCTGAATTTTAAGTTCAGTCTAGGTAGCCGATTGGTCTAGAGCGCTGGACACAGTGCAGGTGGTGTTGTCTCGATATCCCAATAGCATGAGTTTGAATCCCTGCGAGGGAAGAACAAAAATTTGCCTCCGCAAATTTGCAGATTTAACATTGTTGTGCGGATATTTAGAGTAGTCATGCATATAAAATGTGTTTTCAGCCGTGTATCACCTTCACTGGTGATCCAATGGATGGATCTGTCGTACAGTTGTCACTTGTTTAGATTTTCTCGCTGCGTTGAAGATCTGTTAGTGGCCTTCGGCTATTATGATCTGTTATCTGCTCTTTGGTCGGGTTGCATGTTGTCTCTGACATATTCCCCATTTCCATTCTCAATTTTATGTACTTATCAAAATAATTATTTCTGTGACTGTATCTTACGATCCTTTACGATAGACATTTAGCTAATCTGCAATCAATTCCATCTTCATTGCCTAATATATCATGTACTGTGTTACAACTCTAGATTATACTGCCTTCGGGTTTATATGATCCGTTCATCCTATTTCGACTCTTCAAAATTCAAGAGTCTATCCTAAATTGAGGTAAATTATATGGCCTTCCAAATACCGTTTCGATTCCTAACATCACCGAAGAGACATTAATTGTCGAAATCCGGATATGGTGTACAAATTTTTGCACCTCATGTTTGCGGTATGCCATCTTTTCCGCAAGTTTATTGTTTTCTGTTTGGTATTAAATTAATAATAAAGATCCATTCTGTTACATCTTGTGATCCGTTTATTTGGCTATCGCCAATGGCAGTCAGCAGGGTTTAAGAACATCCGTTGTTCGACCTGTTAGTCAAATACGTTTTGTTAAAATATACTTTTTCACTTTTTTGGTCTTTTAGAAAATGTTGTTTGTGCTGTATTTAGACCCTTCTACCAAGAAATTTGTTTTGCATGCACACGTATAAAAATTGCGGTTTTTATCCAACGCAATCATAGGTTAGAACGTTGTTTTCAATTTAGACTTATTTATATATATGCTGCTGGTATATAAAATATGAAAATACACTGAAATGTATTTTGTAGGTCCATTTCGCAATAAAAAAAATAAACAATAATAATATTTCAAATATGTTCTAGTACGGCCTACAACGATCCATCAGATACAAGTTAGTCCAAAACCAGAAATGGATGAAACATATAACCCATATACATTAATTCAGTTGAGTTGTACAGGAACAGTAGGTGCTCCTGCCCAAGTCTTAAGATGGTGTTTTAGGAGAGAAAATGACAAACACTTTCGAAGTTGGCTAGATAACGGAGACATTGACCAAGGACCGGTTTTCCCGCAAGGTTGTCAGAATAGTCAGACGTCTACATTGGGATACAATGTTTCTGCCGATTTCCAGTATACGGAATTCATATGTGAAACTGGGGGTACAAGTACAATATGTGGACATGCCAGTTCAATTTCATCCAATATAACAATATACAAGTGTAAGTATCACCATTATTTAAGATAGTAAAATAAAAAAAAATTTGTTTCGATCAATGAATATTTGAAAAAATATCATTAGGAAAAATACATTTGAAAGTAAGTCTACCTCATATCACACAAAAATGAGCAAAAAAATAATAAACTTATAAAAGGGCTGTGGTTTCATTCACTTAGAATACGACACGAAAACTGTAGCGAACATTATTTGATTTTAAATGTATTACTAAATGTAGTCTATTGCCAGTTTGTCCTTTTAATATATATATATATATATCTGTACATAATGGAACTTTCTTCTATAAAGTATATAAACGTAGTTTAAATAAATTCAGATGAAATTTAGTGAATAAATAGAAACATCGATGAGTTACAAAAAAGTATTGCATTATTATAATTTATTAATATAATAGAATTGTAAATTATATTTATTCTTCACAAGGAACTTGGACTTGTTGAAGACAATGTAACAAGCAATTTATGGAAATAAAGAAATATCAAATAAAATTTTTAAAAAAAATTAAAAAAAGTATTGTACCAGTATGCTTTTTAAAAATAGTATGTTTTAAAAAAAGGCTGAAAAATTGTAAGTCACAAGAACCCCCACCCCCTTGATGACCGATAGTAACTAAACTTAACGTCATTTGGACTTTGATTGAGAGTTATCTCATTTGCAATCATACCACATCTCCTTTGTTTTATATTAAGACACAAAGTACCGATTAGAAAGTACTCACAATTACTGAAAACTATCTCAAAGCCAATAATTACTTATAAAAAATCATGTGTGTAAGATTAATCCCCAATTCGAACCTCTATTACTTTATGTGGTTTTGTGGACCTTGCTCTAGAACCTATCGGTTCAATAGTCCACTATTGTATAAAAATATTAAAACAAACTTGTTCTTTTTTTATATGACAGACCCGTCTCAATTTTGTTATTGTTTTTATTTTTATTTTTACCAATGATAATAAATTAAAACGGCGGTAAAACATCGTGTTACTACATTTAAAAGAGAAATATGGCAATATGACAAAATAGATTTGGTTAAATTTAATAACAATCTGGACGAAACTAATTAGAGTGACAAGATAGGAAATTTTGAGGACGTCGATGATATGTGTGATGAATTTACAAACACATTTTTGGAAATAGCTAGGGAAGAAGATGTAATGACAAACCCTGGTTCAATAATCAATTAAGAAAGCAAATTAGAATTCGCGATATGTTACGGAAAGCAGTTCTAGAAAAATAATAAAGAAAGTGATAAAATAAGATTTAAAAAACAAAGAAATGAAGTAAATAATATGAAAAAAAAACTGCCCGAGAAAATTTTGAGAAAAATTCAGATCATTTTTATTGGATAATTCCAGTCCTAATCAAAGTACTGAAGTACTGAACATCGGATGACCGCAAGTTCTTGTGGATTGTCAAAAGCACTTGTCACAGAAAAAAATCACATCTCTATACCTTAAACTGAGGTTAATGTACAGAGATATTTTTTTCTGAGACAAGTTCGTGCGTGGATGATAAATAAATGACAGGAAATTCAACCTCACCGTAATAACTATTATATTGTAGTGATACAAATCAGTATACACTGGTTTGTTGTTATATATTATATTAATATAACAGTTACATGTATATATAATTTTCATCCATTTGTATATCATTCTATTCTACTATTCTAATAAGAGTGCAGTGCAAGTGCATGGTGGACAATCTTCTGTAAAAAATCGATTTTTCTAAAAGATTGGATATGAGTAGGCATTCATATTTTCCCGCAAAAACAATCTTCCATGCAGAGTTACCGGTCCTTGCCAGGATTGTCGCAAAATGTTCTTGAGATATTCTTCCGCATGCTTTACCATATCAATGATTTTTTACTTATATATATATATATCTAACGACAAAACATTTTCATATTATTAATTTATGTTCTAAACAAAAACATTGTTATCAGTATTCATTGAAGAGATGTATTTATAACAAACGATAAGGAATGTTATTTTGCACTCGTTAATATCCGCATATTTATCATGTTTATAGATCGGTTACAAACCCAAAACGAAAGTTACGTAATGTTAAACCATTGTGGTGACGTCAGCCTATTCATTTACCGTGGATTCTTTTTCTAGAATCAACGCTTCCTAAATCTGCCGCTGAAATTGACTCACCAAATTATATTCAATTGTTTCCTTTGTGTGCTTAATTTCATTAAGTTTGAATTGGCTAATTTACTGATTTCTGTTCACTAATGGAATTAATTTAAAAACTTACCTTTAATTTTTGTAATTTTTATATGCCTTCACTGGGAATCGAACCCTTCCTTGAAATCTGTTATGTGTGACTGACATCAACACACCGACGAAACCTCTCGGCTACCAATGGGTTACACTATAGATGTTTATTTTATATATTTAAATGAACATCTGATATACATCGCTTCATAGGACACACAGGGATTGTACCTTTATATAGACACAATAGGCAGTCGTATAGTATGAGTTGGTAGCCGCGAGGTTAGCATGGTTAAAATCAATGCGTTAAAGATCGGGATTTGTCGGTTTAGGTTCGAATCCCTGTATTCTCTCTGTTGTTCCAATTCTTAAGCTATCCTTGTTTTTTTCTAATTTTGCAAGTTAATGCGGATATTTTTGTAAAAATAGCGAGTTTTACCGTTTTTTTATATATTATTATCGGCTATTTCACATGTTTGAAACAAAAATGATTACATTCTATTTGTCAATTTTTGTTTTATAAATATGTATGATTTCATCTGTTTTACTACATAATTTTACAAAGGTTTGTTCGCAAATTCCTATGCGAGAAAATCGTGATGTGCCTAGATTGTTAGAAAAGTTTCGATAACATACTTATTATATATACTTTATATATGCTTTTTGGTCGGGTTGTTGTCTCTTTGACACGTTCCCCATTTCCATTTTCAATTTTATTAGAAATAATTTCGAATATGTCTTATTTTGTATAAACAGATAATATTCATATGCCTGGTAATATAAAGATCTTTAAAGGTAGAAGTGTTATATTTGTATTTTGTTAACCAATTAATTGTGATCTGAGATTTATCAATGCATCGTTGGACACGATAACATGGTTATTTAAACTCACTTACAATACCTTCTAATTAAGAAAAGGCTTTAATTTTGAAAGAAATTAACACAATAGTTTAAGTTATAGATACAATGGATAAGCGTAGATTCATGAAAAACAAACCATTCGCCCTCCGGGCTCATGGTTTCTTTTTCAAGAATCCACGCTTATCCATTGTATCTATATAACGAAATCTAGGCGATAGCAATACATTGGAATGCCCTCACGGTCATCGCGATGTAAAAATTACTGGAAAATAATGAAGATGTCAATAAAATCTAATTATGGGAATAACACAATTCCACCTATTCAAAATATAAATAATGAGCCAAATTTTGACAATATCGTATATGACGATACTGACAAATGTGAACTAATGAATAAATACTCCGATATCAAACTATGAACAAAATATTGAGATGTCCCGTGTTGAGAATAGAACGGAAAGTATAATTAAAGTGATACTCAAATACCAGAAAGCGAAATAGTCAATATACTTCTTACTCTTGATCCTAAAAAAGCATCTGGGCCTGACAGAATCAGTCACAGGATGCTAAAAATATCCCCCAAAAAATTGCAAAACCCCTTAAAATTATATTTAGTAAATCCCTGGCCCAAGGTAAATACCCTTCTTCATGGAAAATAGCCAATATAATTGCCATATTTAAGAAAGCAGATGCATCCTTCCATCTAATTATCGACCGATATCCCTAATTAGCTGTGTTTGAAAAGTATTGGAGAGGGTAGTCTACAAACATATTTATAACCATCTAGGTTTTTTTACCTAAACATTCAGCTGTACATCAACTAATTGAACTATATAACACTATATTAAATTCTCTTGAAAAAAAAAGAAATCAGTTGCTTCGTATTCTGTAATTTTTCAAAAGCATTTGATAAAGTATGGCATAATGGACTTATACATAAAATGAACTCTTATGGAATAAAGGGAAATTTACTTGCATGGACTAAAAATTATCTTTTTCAAAGAAAACAAAACGTAGTTATCAGAGATTCGTCTTCGTCGTTGTCCATTGTTTCTGCGGGTGTACCCTAAGGCTCTGTTCTCGGTCCCTTTTATTTTTGCTGTATATAAATGATATTGGCGAACATTTAATTTCACTGACTAGACTTTTTGCTGATGATACGTCACTGGGATATTCCACCGCAAGCATTACAGACTTAGACTCAAATTGTGACTTGGATGGAGAGTTGTCTCATTAGCACTCATATCACATCTTCTTATATCTAATTAGAGGTAGAAGTTAATCATGATTTAAACAAACTCAATGTTTGGTAAAACAATTGGTTAATTTCCTTTAATCCAGATAAAACGGAAATAATAATTTGCTCAAATACTAAGATTACAAGTAATTTAAGTTTTTCTTTCAATGGAAGATCAATATATAACACATCAAGCCATAAATACTTAGGTGTAACTCTTTCCCAGGACGTTAAGTGGAATGAGCACGGAGAAAATATTTCCAAAAATATTACAAAGCATTTAGGAGACTTAAAAAAAATTAAATTAAAAAAAAAGAAAAAACAAATGTATCTGGTATATATTTGGCCTTTATTTGAGTATGCTTGTGAAGTGTGGGACAATTATGGTATCTGCTATTCAAACAAATTAGAAAAACTTCAACTGCAAGCTGCGAGGATTGTAACAGGATTGCCAATATTTACTAACACCGAATATTTATACTTAGAGACTAGCTGGGAACCCTTACACAGTAGGAGGTACAGAAGAAAACTTCAATTATTTTTCTAAGATATACAATGGCCTCGCGCCACAATATTTAAGTGATTTAATCCCCCAAACTATACAAAGTACAACTGTTTATCCACTGCGTATTGGCAATGACTTAATAGTCCCCTTTTATAGACTCTCCTTAACAAATTCTGCATTTCTTTCCTCGTCCATCAGAGAATGGAACAAACTTAATAATTCTATACACTTGATGCCCTATCAAAGTCAAACGCTCTTTGTTCAATAATAAATACGAATCAAAGACTGTACATAAGCATTTTATGTATGGTCCGCGGAAATTGAATGTTGTTTTAACACAGCTGCGATGTTAAGCCTCATTACTAAATAGCGTCCTATTTGAATCAAATATAATGCAAAGTCCATATTGTGCTTGTGGCGCTCCGCGCGAGGATTTATTTCATTTTTTCTTTAATTGCAATAAATACACCGATATAAGGAACGATCTATTAACCAACATTCAGCTTTTTCAAGTGACAATAAATCTTCAGGGGCTCACTGAGGGAAACCAAACTTTATCATATGAGGAAAACTGAAAATCTTTAAAGAAGTCTTTAAATTTATAAAAAAATCAAAAAGATTCCTTGTAATATAATCAAATCAGATGTGAATTAACAAAAACACCGTGTCTACAGAATTTCATTTATTTATTTATTTATTATTCTTTATTATATTTTTATTATTTCTTCTTCTTTTTTTCTTTCTTTTTATTTATTTATCTCAATTCTCTATCATTTTTCCTTGTTAATTGTGTTAGGCCTTTTTTTCTCGTACTGTGCAAATGCCTCATTTTACTATTACCTTTAAGATATATCTACTGAACTGTGCATGCTCTGTATACTTGTTATTGTTATATTATGTAATGGAGAAGACTTCATAAGTTGGTTAAACTTGTGTCCGATCCTATTTGTATATTTGAGCAAATAAAATTGTTATAAACTAAACATCGTTTGATGTAGAATAACAAAAAAAAGCATGTACAATGCAAGTTAATAATTGCTTGGTTTCGAACATCTCTCTAAATACTTTTGCCCAAAATTTCCCACATCCAGTGCAATTGATGCCTCATACTATTGAAATGAAATGTCCTCTTATTGAATTAAAAGGACATCAGACAATGAATGTCGGTATGTTTATCACATATGAGTTTATACCTCAAGTTGTTTATGAAAACATGTTTAAAATATAATTTTGATTTTGAGAGATATTACCGGTTAAGTGCTAGATACATTTGTTAGAATGAACATCATAATTGTACCATTGAACCCTCTTTTCAATAAAATTCCTATTTGATATTATCAATATACATGTATGTTTATTTCAAAGCCATAGACATATTATCATAATTACGTCATTGCTTTTCCTAAATGTTATTACAAAATATTGCGATTGAATGTTTATTCCACTTCCTTTTGTTAAAGCACATTCCGCAAGATATGTGCCAATATAACATAACATTTAAGGAACGGATAATAAAAACAATTGTACTTTTTTTTCTTCATAAAATCAAAAATGCTAAGACATATGAGTGTGACTCGGTATCTAGTCCGATGCGATGGTCTTCCCGGAAGTGTGATGGTCCTTTCGCTGTTAATTGACGCATGATAGCCATCTTAAAATCTACAGCTGTGAAATTATTATGAGAAGTAGACTTTTTATTATTTAGTATATAAATGTGCTTTTTTTATCCATAAAAATTTAACGCAATTCGGTATCGATGCTTTGTATGTGTCTGGTTGAAAAAAAAGAATCATTTAATATAATCCTGCAATAAGCCTCATTACCATACAAATTAGGATTATGTGATAATCGTCTACTGTTTGGCAATCATCCATAAGTATCCTACTGATTTTATAGTTTCATCTATACCTTTAATTTACGCCTCTTTAAGCGATTTTTGCAAACATTTGAAATACACGAAACATTTCACATTATATATGTCTTTAGTTACAGTTTCATACTAAAAGAAAAAGTGATGCTGCTTTTTTTTGCTGCTTACTCTCGGTAATTTACTTTTAAACCTCAATAGGTGCTTCTAACATACACATTGACTTTTACATTTGCATTAGTACATAACAAACATTGAAAATATAGTCTACGCAATCCACCGCACTTCAGCGTTACCTCCAGCGTACGATGTATCTTTCAACAAGATAGCATCACAATGCCACTAGATATATATCGCACTTCAGCGTCATATCATCGCACTTCAGCTTGAACATAGCGGTTTGGAGTACCATTGCGCTTCAGAGTTCTGCATATGTATTCCTAAAATTGAAGCACCAACGTTAACGTTATTTACATATTCGCGCAATTTTCAGTTTGGCATGACGCATGAACATTGGGAAGTTTTCAAGTACAACGTTAACGTTATATGCTAAATGACGAATGATCACAGTGAAAGATCTTTAAAACAAAACAATCAACTGTTTATATTAATACATAATCTAACTTGCTAGATTTGCTCATTTTAAGACACTTTCATGGAAAACAAAAAGAGGCCAACTTCTTTGGTCGGTCCTTACACTATAACATCATTTTATAGGTCATTGGGATTCTGATTTTTACTCTTTATCTATCAACCCATCACAATTTTAAAAAGACAGATATTACAAGTGACTTAATCATATTGATCTAAATAAAAAAAAAGCGTTCTGCATATGATTTTATGTAGACAACGATATGCAATTGTTGAAAAAAGAATGATAAAAACTAATCATGAGCAATCGTTTACTTACATCATGTCAAAATAAATGTTTTATTCTTTAGATGAATCTTGCTTTGACAATGACTGGCACTCTTAGCTTGATTTGTACTGTGTTAACATTATTGATCTTCTGGGACATTTAAGACCGAGCATGAATCCGACATGTACCAACGTACACTTTTCAATTCCTTCTGCTAAGTGGAGAAGCAGCGGATTAAAACATTTTTTGAACCACACGACACAACTTACTTCAGTCTAGAATTAGTGTACTTGACCGTTTTAGTTCTGCAACTCTCTTCCGACATTAGACGAATCGATGGATGATTGCTGTTAAACGCCAAATAAACTATTTTAGCGATGTCATTATTAAAACAAGTTATATTTGATGAAATGTGATGGACCCTGCTTAGTACTATATTGTAATGTGCAGGGTGCACCCCCTGACATTTTTTTAAATTGTTGGAAATCAACATTTCCTTTTATTCTTCATGTTTTGCCAATTTACGAGTTCTAGTTTGATAATATTTGGCTAAGGCCCTTTGTTATGTTAGGATATTTGGTAATTTTTTTCTTGTTGCAAGACAGGAAATAGTTTTAATGAGTATTTCATTATTTGTTAAATTGTTCATAAGTTCAGGGTTAATCATGTTTGTTGTTTTCATTTCATAAATTTCACATGGTTTTAAATCATATAAAAGTAAATGCCGTAGAACTTCCAAAATGGCTGCTGTTTTATATATTCATAAAGTAATCATTAGAATAACAAGTTAACAGAATTTTATTGATTCTCAGCTAATCGTTATCGATCACCATGAAAACAAAGTCACATGACCGTCTAGACGTCTAGGAATTCGTCTGCTATGTATTTCCTCGAGATTTCAGTATTTTTGCAGGATCAGTAAACGTGGAAGCATAAATAACAGTTAATGATTTCCTATTAAAATAATGTATCTAAAGGATATGAATGTGCCGCCCTTCGGTTATTTTTGCACTAAGCCTGTTTACAACGTGATTACGCCATTTTTGTATCAAGGCGCTTTACCTCATGTCATGTTTTGCTTGCCCGATTAAAAATTACGACATTCTAACATATAGTCCCACTTTCCTTAAAGCCATAGCTAATAAAGCGCCACACCCGGGCAAGCTGTTAACTCTTAAGTAACTCCAAATTCATGAAAGTTTAGGCAATTGCCCGGCTCAACTTGTCCCACCATTTTTGTTTTCATTGTTACGGTTGGCCAATACCTGTCACGTGACATCAGTTATATGGAAAACCGACCGTGCAAGACCCTCATGGGTAGTGAAGGTCGTTAAAAACCACCCTCATCATATATGACAAATAGCTATCGTGGCGGGTAGTTCAAAATACAAAGTATTCCAAAATAAATATACACACATATTTATAAAAGAAAAAGTCAACACAGCAAACGTATGAAGATTTATTATATTTCTAATAACCTTTTATACTCATTACATAAACTACAGAATTTATATGGGAAATAAGGATAAGAAACGTCTACCAGTTCCTACCTTGTCCAGTTGCCCAAGAGTGTTTATTACTGTAACCAAGCAGTTATTCCCCATCACATCGACCTTTTTAACCAAGGATTATTAACAAGGGACCATTTAATTAGGATTTCACTAAAGATAAACCGTTATTTTCGACCTGACAAAAGTTATTTACATAGATGTGCCAATTGTTTGGTATTTGGATGTTCCAGTCCCAATTTGGATGTGCCACCACAATCTTAAATATATATTCTACTTGCCCTAAAATATACATGCTCCATCATCAGGCTTAATCAAGGTTTGCAAGTTATACAAACCTAGAAGAATGTATTTGATTCCTGTATTTAACAATGTTATTATATTTATGTGCTAATAAATATTTAGTCCTGTGGATTATGCATTATAGTTAGTGAAATATGAATGCCAAGTAAATAGTGATTCAACTTACAACTTCCAAATGAGCAAAGACTGTCGTAATGACTGGTAATTGATCATTCTGTTTGCTGCTCATCTTAGTGTTGGTGCACTAAAACTTTATGAGATTAAGATTATACGTATTGAGCAGTTGACCTGTGGCTGGGCAGATATTTCTATGTTACAGGCATGCACAATTGGTCCATAACGGCTGACCATCCAGAGACAAATATATATACATTTAAAATTGGTTATTGCTGCAACCTTTACAGAAATCAACCCAAATGTCATAATTATAATGAAACCTACCCCAGGTCCCTTACAATATACACGCTAAACCAATTCAAGTCCACACAAAAAACTTGACACTCCAGTCGAACCCATTATACTGATTCCGAGTAATCCAGTCTATTTCATGACTTCAAACTGCTGCATGCTTAGCGGATAAGCAAATGTAAATTTTAAGTGTTTTTTTTTACCGCAAGTTAGCGTTACAAGGTCATGTTTTTCTCTGACTGTTTTTGACGTCTTTACACTAAATCCATTAGATGTTGGATGTGTACTGATTGATAATTTAGTCTTAGATGCATGATTTTTTTTATTAGTTGTTATTTGCTTTACACTAGCTGTCAGTAACTGCGGTACTCTTAGATCTGTACTTAGTGTCTCGTTTGAATTGTTTTACATTTGTCATTTCGGGGCCTTTTTGTAGCTGACTATGCGGTATGGGCTTTGCTCATTGCTGAAGGCCGTACGGTGACCTATAGTTGTTAATTTCTGTGTCATTTGGTCTCTTGTGAAGAGTTGTCTCATTGGCAATCATACCACATCTTCTTTTTTATATTTACAACGTCCCCAACGCACTTCAGCTTGAACCATATAACATAGCGTGACCTTGGTGGTTCCGAGTCCGAGTACCATTTCGGTTCAGAGTCTTATATATTCAACCAAGATTTTTATAGTTTTACTGCTTATTAGGCATAATAACACTATCAACCAAAGTTAAAAAAAGTAGATGCAAGCATTTATAGGCAACCGTACGGCCTGCAACAATTAGAAAAACCCATACCGTATAATTGGCTATAAAAGGCCTCGACATGAAAAATATGAAACAATTCAATTGCGAAAAATAACAGCCTATTATATAACAAAAAGTTTACAAAAACAAAGATGATAGACATGAACTAACGACAACCACTAAACAACAGGCTCCAGAAGAAGATTGTTGGGCATACATGTATATATTTACCACTGTTACAAACATAAGTTATGTAAATTGAAGCAAACCTGAACAACATATCACTTCCCACACATTGTCGGACATGGCGATCCAGAGTCGCTTACTCCGCTGCATCTATTGTATGGGAGACAGATAAAATCGTTCCCGTATCCGTTACACACAGATGATGTTTGAGACTATTATAGTTCGGATTTAACAAACAATCATGATACTTTGAACGCTCCATATATATCACTTTTGCAGTTTAAAATTCTGTCTTTCTATAACAGTTTCAAATTAAGGGACAAAGAGGCTAAACTGTGTCATCAAAATCGTCTACAGAACCTTAACAGCTGCTTTCGTAAAACTAATCGTACCATTAGGCAACAAGTCCTATAATATTAAAAAAAAGTTACTGTAATTTCAAGTTCAGTATTTTAATATAGATCTTGAACTAATACACATTGTTTTACAGTTACTGCTTATACTGAAGAAATGTTCTGTGTATCAAAAACAGAAATGTCATTGGTTTACATCTATTTGCATATACAACTGGCAAGGTTTTTTTTTTGCCGTAAAAGCTTGTCGAAAAATCATATTGAAAGGTGCTTTATCTACGCCTGATCTTAAAGTAGACGGTGTTGCTTTTACATTAAAGTCCCCTAGTCAAATATATCGCACATCTGTAATCTGGAATTGTTTTATCTATAAAAAAAGTGTTTATGCTTTGCTTAACTTAAGGCCATTATTATGGGTATTGAAAGATTAAGGAGGTTTAACATTCAATTATAGCAGTCTGTGGTAGTCTTTTGAAACATTATTAGTGTCATAGTGTGTTTGTGACCTAATACGATATATATGGGGTCAGTAAATTCCATATGGGGTGAGGGCGAAGCTCAAATACTATTGCCTTTGTATGTAAATCGTACTACTACGAGTGTCTTGTAAAAGAATTAGGAATAAAAGAGCACTCATGGAATCCCACATACAAAAACATATCATTTGACAAGGATGAGATTTTTGGGATTCATAAATCCTTCATGGCTTCAATGAACATAACATTGAACATAAAATCTGAGGACTTACCTTGTTTGTATTGGATACCTAAAATTCACATGATTCCGTACAAACAACAGTACACGGCCGGCTCATCTGCATGTTCTACAAAGGAATTGTCTATTAGATTGACAAAAGTTCTGTCCGTAATGAAAGAGGGTCTTTAGAAATACTGTGAAACTGTTTACTGGGGTAGTGGTATTAACCATATGTGGATTCTAAAAAACTCTAAAGTACTTCTAGATAATTTCATATATCGATCTATCAAAACTTTTGATTTTTCAACCCTGTATCCCACCATTCCCCATGTGAAATTAAAAATCTGTCTGAAAGAAATAATCCCCAATGCTTTTCAATATAAAAATGGTAGCATACACTATAAATTTATTGCTTTGTGATACCATACGGAATATTTTGTTAATAGTAAACAAAAAGGTAAAACATGCTACACAGAGGAACAAGTGATCAGTATGCTGCAGTTTCTTATTGACAACATATTTGTTGAATTTGGAGGTAGACTTTTTAAACAAATTGTCTGCATTCCTATGGGAAGGAACTGTGCGCCTCTCCTTGTCGACCTCTTCTTATTTTCATATGAGTCGGAGAAGATCAAATAAGCTAGATAATTTAATTTCACATTCAGATATATTGATGATGCTCTTTCCATAAACAATCCAATCATTTCTGATTGGGTTCCATTAATATATCATCCAGAACTAGAAATTCAGGAAACAACAGACACGGCTTTCTCCGCCTCATTTTTAGACTTCTACCTCGAATTTGAAATAAGCGGTCATCTCAGTACCAGAATCTATGACAAACGAGACGATTTTAATTTTGAAATTATAAATTCGCCCCCCCCCCCCCCCTTAAAGCAATATTGCGACTTGACCTGCATATGGGATATACATTTCCCAACTCTTTCGGTATTCAAGAGCAAGCAGCTGCTACTCACAGGGCCGTAACTAGGCCTCGGAAACAGACGAGGCAGGGGTTTGTGGGCCGCTGACTGAGGCCCCCAGGTAATGGGAGAGGGGACCAGGGGCCGAAGATTGTAATATTAAGGTTACAACCTAGTTACTGTCTGCGAATGCTAGTTCGACCTTTCTTGTGCCACCAAGACTTAGATGCCAATAAGATCCCATCGCTTGACTACTTTCTTGAAATTGAATAATTAATATGTTAATTTTATAAATGCATAACACCCGAATCAATAATGATACAAATTTAATACTCTTGAGCCACCTTTACCATGTTTAATTGTGCGACCGTCTTTTTTCAAAGTCCGAAGTACTCCCACAATACTCCGTGAAAATTCATAGTATCAAGGAATCAAATTGTCAGTCTGCCAAGGTCTTGTCCTGTCCATTTAACATTCGAATGGAATGATCGCATAACTGCTCTCCATTATAAAGCTGAAATAAAGCCCACTTGCTGTTAAACTAAACAAATCCTCCATCCATCCAAAAACATGTTTTGTTTTCAAATAGCAGCAGGTTTTTAGCAAAACACTAGAAAATGCCTCAAATCTTCATTTTATTTGAAAAAGAAATGCACACCAATTGTGGGGTGATTTGATACTCCTGCGTGAGCTTGAATGCTTCTTATATTAATAATATTGACCTAGCAAGTTGAAGAATTCGAATTTTGTGCACTGATATTGTGGAAAAAAAATCCATTATCAATAATTCATTTTCGCGGAAAATAAATAATTGCAGAACCAAATGCTGGTTTACTGGCGATGGTAATCAGGCAGAGAGTTCAATATCTAACGTTGAAATAAAATTACAGAAGCTGCACGTCAACATTAATTACTATTCGAAGTATGCTTTACATAATTCATGATATGAAAATGAAAGGTTTTTCTACCCCTGCATGCCTAGCTTTCTCCTTTTCTTTTTTCTTTCTTATTATTAATTTTTTTGCCTGACTCAGACTTTATAAAACGTCACCAGTGTCTGAACAGAAAGTTGATGAACCAGGGTTATGTCAAAGAACGTCTCGTCTTTTTCTAAAAAAAACTTCATCGGCAGATACTAAGACCTTGTTGATAAATATTCCGTATCAACTTCACAAATAATACATGATGGTCTTGAAGTATAGATTCTAGGTACTGACGTTGTTGTTTATCATCTTAATTACGTGTTATAGTGTTCTTTAATTTGTCTTTGTAAATAATTAATCTTTACTATTTAGACCATTTTGTTTTTAATCCACCATTTTCTACATAAGGCAATGCCTGTACCAAGTCAGGAATAAGATAGTTGTTTTCCATTTGTTTGATGTGTTTGAGCTTTGATTTTGCCATTTGATAAGGGATTTTCCGTATTAAATTTTCCAAGGAGTTCGGTATTTATGTTATTTTACTTTTTGTACTATCAACGCCACACACTGTTGTTTTGTTATTGACATTAATGTCTAATTTACGTCACTGATGAGTCTTTTGTAGACGAAGCGCGCGTCTGACGTACAAAAGTTTGGTCTTGTCATCCATCATGAGTTATTGCTATTTACTACACATTTTTTGTCGGCGTCTTTGTAAGATTAATTTTTGTTTAATATTTTTAGTCAGTTGCGTTGTATTTGTGTGATGCATGTTTCCAGAGTTTGAATGCTTGATCCCAATAATTGTCAAATTAACCTATTATGTCTGTTTGTGTTGGTTACCCAATTTTGTCAATATAACGGAACTATAAACAAAAATGGGAAGTTTAGCTAGCTAAAAAACTAGGCTTAACCCATCATTTTCCTCGGAAAATGAAAATGCCTGTACCAAGTCAGGAGTATGGCAGTTGTTTTTCACTAGTTCCGTTGATTGATATCGTTTGATTCTGTCAGTTTTTATGGACTTCCCCTTTTTTGATTTGCGTTGGAGTTTAGTATTTTAGTTATACTTTTTTCTGTTTACACAAAAAGCTGAAAATACAAATAAAGTTTAATATAGAACGTTACAATAAATAAAGCAATTAATAAACATTAGCTATTGATATTATTAACTTGTCAGCGAGTTCACAATCTGAACAAAGTCAGGTTGACGTTTGAGTTAGTTTGAAAGTTGACAGTCCGGTTTGCACATTCCATTTTTTTCCCCATGGCATTCTCAGTGTGTGTTCGAATAATGAGTTAACTGTCAATTTGATATCTTTCGCCTCTCATCTGTATCTTAAGGAATTACACTTTGAGTTTGGTTAAAACGAATTAGGAGTCTTTTTATGCTTAAGTATGTTTATTTCAATTTTGGAACCGTGGATGTTAAACACAAGCACTATTGCAAATGCAGGAGAGTAAGTAAGGTAAACAATATAAGGCAAATAATTGAAATTATTATAATAACCTAGTGCAAAATAACCGACCAGACTTGCATTTATGGTTAATTTGAACCCGCTTACGATTACAAACTTTTCTCGATCAAAAACCGTTTATAAATATTTAAAAAAAAATATTTAAAACAAAGTACCTTTCATTAATTTCTACATTAAAACATTTGCTCATTACTGCGGAGGATGTCAAAATAAACGAATATGTGACATGTTTTTTTTTAATCGTTGAAGCCTTATTGTGGCACTTAGCAATCTCTAATTATTAACACTGTTGCTATCTGAATCAATAGTTCAAAACATTATGTCTAAAGCTTATTTTATGTCTCTGACATCAACAAAATTATGATAAAACCAGAGCAAGTTTTTAAATTTTCAAATTCATTTCGATTTTATAGATCCTGATTCTTTTACTATTTCTTCATTTTATAGTTTAATATTTTTGTCAGGCACAGTTTGCAATTACGTAAACAAGAATTAGTTGTTTTTCAATGCATACGATACGTCATCATTACAATAGCGAACATTTGGAATAAGTAGGTCTCCAAATAAATCATAAACAAAATGTACGATTTCAAATAGAAAACAGTGGTCGGATTGGGAAGTACAAATTGATGAACGAAATCACAACATGATATCAATACCCTAGATTTCTTGAAAAATATGTGTTTTAGCACAAAAAAGTCTTTATTTTGGAGAAACACAAACAAAAGTTATTTTGACCAATAGACGACTTTCGAATTCGTGCACATTCCCGTAAATTTACTCTTTTACAATGCTTATGTTATTACGTCATAGTAAGAACCGATTGTTCTATGACGTCGTTTATGCCGATTTACCTCGGCTCAAGCTATGTAAATCATTCATAAAAAACAACTCCAGGTTGGTGTATCAAAACATAAACCTAATGTAAAAAAACTTGAAACTGTCTCTACAGCTTTGTTCTAACAATAACATTTTTATTTATATCAGTCCAACAAAATTATTTGAGTATAATTGAATATCTTTCTTCAAACAGATACAGTGCCGACACGGCCCACATATGTGACGTCTATAGAAACAACAGGTATGTTTAGTCAACTATTTCAATCATTTAACAACCTTCTGGCATCTTTTATAAGACTTATCATACATGATATTCTATCGAAGTGTGTACCCATTTGTCTATACATTCATGTTATTATGGGCACATTAATCATGTATTTCTTAATTTCTGTACGTTTGTTCTCCCTATGTCATAGGGGTAATTTTACAATTTCAATATTTTCACCGTCACTTGACAAGAAACTTCACTTTCAAATTAAAGATCTAAAAGCATAAGTAACATTATAAAAACATGTTTTATCTACAAGTCTTTTCATTATAATATTTCGACATTTAAGAGAATATGCATTTCGGTCTTTGAATAAAAACATTCTCCTTTTTTTCACCTGTACATACATATATTATCTGTACATATGATTCAAGTTTCATCTTGGAAAGAGTGTATCCGTTCTTTAGAGGTTTTTTTGCCAGTCACAGTGTTCTAGTTTATTGATATGATTAGGGTACACAAAATAGCAACTTCATTTCCTGAACTGAAAGGAAATACCATACCATCTTATCCTCGACATCAAAAACTGGAAACTAGTCGTGACATCTATACTATAGCTCATAATGAAATGGAACTAATTGCAAGATAAAAAGAAGTCTAAAAATATGTCTTACGAAAAATTCAAATGATTGTTATCACCACTCCTGTAGACATATTTTATTTTTGTCTTTAATACCAGTAGTTTATACATGTGAAAAAATTAACCATTCGAAATTCCTTTGAAAAGGATTTGATCATTCCAAATTGGCAAAAAGGGGAAATGTTGTGATTTAGAATTTAGAAATATATACTGGTTTTCTTACGCAGTTTCTTCTCACTATGACTGAAATATTAAGTATAGCTATTAAATTATGAATAAAGAAAGCAATGTCCATCAGACCTTGCTTGACTTAGTTTATGACTGCAGAAGACAATAAAATAGTAGTCTATAGATGTCATTAAACATTTTGAGAAATAACATAACAGTATATATGTTCGACGTTGTATTTTTGTCTCGTTTCTTTTTGAATTGTTGTTTATTTATTTGTGTTCGCTTGTATGAGGAATGTACTGTTTATATCTGTCGATATTCTCGACAAATAATCATGAGATTTGCATAGAATATGTAAATTATTTACTTAGACTGATACAAAATATTTATCACCTATATATTGAAAATTGTTTATGCATAATTCTGTTAAATTTCCACCTAATGCACAAATAATTACACCATTACTAACACAATTCTATATTAATATTCTTGTTAGAAAATACATCAAATAACGCCTTTACAAGCTTAATCCCAATTTTATATTCTATTTTTAGAAATTTTCCTGTGACGTCACTTTTTGTGGCGTTGTTACATTTGTTTGACGGACAGTTTATAATTTTATTGTGCTGTACTTATGTACTGTCGTAAATTAATTTTAGGTGTTCGTTGTTATTCTGTGGTTAACATGTTGAAACGTATTATTATATTATGTATATATGTATTTCTCTGTCCTGAGTGTTCTTGCATTTTAATGGACTGTTTTCCTGTCACGTAATGTTTTCATTTTAGCGGTATTTTCAACATTGGCATGTAAGCGGGAGGTTTGGCTAGCCATAAACTAGGTTCAACCCATCACTTTTCTTAAAATATCCTGTACCAAGTCAGGAATATGGCAGTTTTTTTATCAAATAGTCCGTTTCTATGTATGTTGGCGTTTGTTTTTGTAACAGTTCAGTGTTTCTGTTGTTCTGTTGTTTTCCTCTTATAGTTGATGTATTTCCTTCGGTTTTGATTTGTGACCCGGATTTGTTTCAGTTAAATCGATTTATGACTATTGAACAGCGGTATAATACTATTGCCTTTATTTAACATTTTTCTACATTACATTACTTCAAAACTTTTTTAATACTAGTTTTGTCACATCTTTTTTTGAATTTTTTTTTAAAATGAAACATGTGAAATCACATAATACATTACCAAACACAATGTATGAAAAATATGTGACACTTATAAGATGGATTGAGCTATAAGGATATAAGAAAATTTATTACAATTATTTTTTTCAACCTCTGTGTTTATGCAACCGATAGTGGAAGTTTCGGCCCCGAGGATATCACCAGCTCAGTGTTCTATGCTGACTTCGAATATCATTTAGACGGCCATTTCCGTTAAGCTGCTTTTTACACAGCGTAAAAATCACCCGAATTACGTAGGATTTTCTAGCCCTGGCATAGATGATAGAAGTCTGATTTTGCACACCTTTTTGGCTTTTTGGTTTTCAATACTTTCCAACTACTTTATTTCTTTTGCTTTCCATATGTCTATCTAGAGCCATGGATGAGTCCTATGTAAACAAAATGTGCTTCTGGCTTGTTGAAATATAACCTTGGTATCTTTCGTGAGTTTTCACCAAAAGTACAGGAATGTTTATGGTGTCAGTTTTAGGAAACTTTCTTATAATTTAGAATGTATTTACAAATTAATTTTCGTTTTCTTCTCTAGCATTTGTTTTTGCGATGTACATCAGTTTGTTGTCATATAATTGTACAACAAGTATTTACTTAGAAGAGAACAAGTTGTTTAATGCTAGGAATGTCAAATGATATAAATATGATAAATGAGGAAAGGATCTTGAATGAATTAGCTGTTAACTAGTTATTGATATTCTAAAATTTTCTATTACATGTACGCTCCTCTTTTTATTAGGGAAGTAGCAAAAGGATAAGTGCGGATATACAAAAATGAGAGAGCAACCCATTACATCTAGCGGTCATGATAATGTCTTTGACTATATTTACAAAATGACAAGCCTTAAAATAGCCCAAGTATAGTTCTGTGCCTCATCAAGGTGTCTTTTCGATCAAATGACAATTTACGAATACGATAAAATGAGATGACCAAGAATCTAAATAGAAATGAATACCTTGTATTTGAAATCAAACCTTCTTGATGTCTTTTCACATTTTATCCTTGCCAAATAAACAGGGTTCTGCATATATTTCTGTCTCCAATTAAACGTTTTGAAGGTATCTGGCAATTATTCGCTTTTCGGTATTATACCACGTCACTAGAATATTTTTTATATAAGGTGATCAAGCGATATAAAAAATGAATTAAAAATCACTTTTTGAAACATTGATTTTTCTACCCTTTACACAAGTATTCCCCATTCAAAACTAAAAAGACAAAAAAGTTGGTTCCACTTTGTTTCATAAAAAAAGAACGTATATCAATTGCTACTAATGAAAAACATAAAGATGAAGACATTCATGAGAAAATGTGCACAAACTTTCGACAGTCACGTGAGAATAAGACCAAACCGTATATAGAAGAAAGCATGCCAACTTCAGTACTTACCTATGTTTGTTAACATATCAAGGTACAAACAAACAAACACGATAGTGGAAATCACACGAACTATTTACGAAAAAACACAAGTGCCTCTGTATAGTCAGCACTTCCTGCTATACATGCAATATCAAATTATTTATATTGAAGTAAACAGACATCCAGGAGTAAATATACATATTCCAACAACAGACAGGTGTCTAGGAACACCATATCTGCCTTATAAGAAGAAACTACTATGACATGATGCAAATGTTGCTTACATCATGTCAAACACTTTTACTTCATATGAATTCTCCATTACTTTATCTGAAATCTTTATCATTTGGTTTGAAAACACTATTACATGATACGAATACTTTATTACATGATATGAATACTTCATTGCATGATGTTAATTCTTCATTACTTGATGTGGTTACCATAACAATATGTAATAACTTCATTACGTGATGGGGTTGTTCCATTTTCTAATGTGAAAATTTCATTACACGATGTTAAAATGTCATCATGTCCTATTTCTATAACATTGGAAAAAAAGATATACATTGTAATGTCAAATAGGTATTACGTGGTAAGAAACACATACCGGTGTGACGTTATGTGAACACGTCATCATTTCAACACATCTTTATAAGAACACGGAACCTCTCTGACGTTACCATACATGTATTTATAGAAAGAAAAGGCATAAGGGCATTTAAAAGAAAAAAGGAGGCATATTTTATTATCTTGAAAATTATAGACGATAGCTTGTATTTTATTGAACATTGCAGATATGATTATCATAACAAATTCTACCTGCCTGAACATTTTCATAAAAATAGGACTACCTTCCTAGGAATTATGATCGCTGATATATTCCATTTTCTGTTTGTTACCTTTATATTGAAAACTATCAATTATAGCTGATCAATCGTATTGCAAAAGTTATCATTATGAAAAGTTTTACATGTCTTCAAATGGTCAGCAAAATCGGACTACCGTAAAAGTGATGCTCCCTGAAATATCAAGTTTTTCATTTTTTGGCTATTATCTTGAAAACTATTGAAGATAGCCGATCATTGTTTTTCTAGAAATGATCAGCATGGGGAGTCCACTAATTTGAATAACAAGACTACTTAGAGCTTACTTATTCTAATTGAGCAAGGCAGGCTCCTGATAGCATCTAGTTTAAAGTTGGCAAACTAGATTCGACAATATGGGTTCGGACAACTGGGAATGTCAAGTAAAAATCCGAAAATACTAAACTGTCGGCAAACTGGGATTCGGCTATATGGACTCGGCAATTTGGGATTCGACAATTTGGCATTTGGCAATCTGGCACGAATCGTCAGTCTCCCTCCACAAAAAAAAATTGTTTTCATTAGAGTAGCTTGTTTTTCTTTCACACAAATGTCCACTTTTTTCTTTCTTTTGGGTTGTCACTCCGCTGGGTGGTGTAATGTTACATTGTATGTATTAAATACATTTCTTCCTTATTTTTCGACGTTTGTTCTGACTTGAATCTGCGGTGAATATATAAACCATTCACATACATTTGACTTGTTATTTCACTACGTGCTAATTAATGTGACAGCAATTATCCTTATCACTCAATTATTTCATATGATCTTTTGTTAAATCTCCTGCTCAACTGTAACTTATTTATCTATTCGTTATCAGTAAATTAAAACCATACTAAATAGTTCACATATGTACTTTCACGATACTACAATGTTGGATGTGTACTGATTGATATTTGATTCTTAGATACATGTTTTGATTTTTACTAGTTGTTATTGGCTTTGAACTAGCTGTCAGTAACTTCGAGTACTCTCAGATCTGTACTTAGTGTCTTTTTGTTGTGGGGATGTATAAGTACTCGTCCACGTCCACTCTGTGTTTTTGTTAGATGTATTTCTATTTGTATCCATCTGACGAGTTAAGCCTTTTTCAACTGATTTTTATAGTTTGTTCTTATGTTGTACTGTTACACCACTGTCCCAGGTTAGGGGAGGGTTGGGCGCTCACAAACATGTTTAACTCTGCCACATTCTTTATATGCCTGTCCCAAGTCAGGATCATGTAGTTCAGTGGTTGTCGTTGGTTCATGTCTGTCATATTTTTTTTTCGTAAATTGTTTTGTTATAAATTAGGCCGTTAGTTTTCTCAATTGAATTGTTTAATATTTTTCATGTTAAGTAGGAATAAAATAAACAATCTCGCCATATAGCGGTTGTAAATTTTTTAGACACGAAAAAATTGGAAAATAAATATTCTGATCCGAACAAATCTGCCAGGCCACCACCTCAGAATCAAATGGTAGCCCCTAACAGATCCAAAATAATACCAAGAAAATACAACATATATAACGACAAGTAATGAATTCTCTCCAGAATAGCTTTAAGTGGCAAATTGGTTTCTAGAGTTACAAACAAACATTTCAAACTATATAGATAATATAAAAATAAGGAGATGTGCTTTGATTGCCAATGAGACAACTATCCACTAAAGTTAAAATGAAGTGGTTTTCTCAATTGAATTGTTTAATATTTTTCATGTCAGCCATACAGTATGGGATTTTCTCATTGTTGAAGGCCGTACGGTTGCCTATATGCTTACATCCACTTCATTTTAACTTTGGTGGATAGTTGTCTCATTGGCAATCATAGCACATCTCCTTATTTTTATATTATAAAAAAACAAATTTCAACCACTATATGGTGAGATTGTATATTTTATTCTTAATTAACATGAAATTTATGCTAGAATATTTCTAAAATCTACCAGCCCCGCTCCCCCTCCTCCCTTCTCAAAATCAAATAGTCGTTCCCTTACGTCCGGATCCTGCTAAAACGAAAATGAATATTTTGATTAGTCCTTATTGGTTTTGTAAAGCCGGATTACTCCCAGTTGTAAATACACAAAAGTTTGACGTTCTCATTAAAAATGACCAGCTTGCGGACGTGGTGAAAACACCATTTTTCATGTTTTTTTTCGCCACAAGAACTAATATCATAGAGATGACATTTGACATCACGTATATGCAGTACTAGTATTACGTACTTCAATATTCACATCATATATTAAAGTATTCGCATCATGTTTCATGTTTTTATTTTCTCATCATGTAATGAAATGTTCACATCATGTAATGAAATTTTCACATCAGGAAATGAAACAACCACACAACTTAAGGAAGTAACCATATCACATAACGAAGTAACCACATCAAGTCATGAAGAATTAACATCATGTAATGAAGTATTCAAATCATGTAACAGTTTTTTCATACCGAATGATAAAGATTTCAGATAAAGTGATTGATAATTAATATGAAGTAAAAGTGTTTTGACATGATGTAAGCAACATTTGCATCATGTCATAGTAGTTTCTTTTTATATGCAGTGATGGCGTTCCATAGTATAGGTGTCTTTCCAATAATATAATAAATGAAGCTCTCCTTCTCCCGTTTTTTACACAATAATATAAGGTAAAGGATCAAAGATCTTCCATGAACACGAATTTCCTCACCAAAATATGAATTACATTTGAAAACACTGACAGGGTTCCTGCCTGCATCAGTCCATCGATATGATAATAAGTCAAACTAGTGTTTTTATATCTCAAAACAACCCATTTCAATCAAGTACACTAGCAAAAAGGTTCATAAGCATTTTTACACGGATACGTCGTTTAAAATCCATCACTTTACCACTTTCAGAATGCTCATCAGAAAGGGAGATACTTCTACTAGGTTGCACGATTATTCTCTTAGCAGTGGTAATTATAGGATTCATCATCTCAGTAACGTTTTACAAAAAAGGTATGTACACATTTTCTATTTTGGATCGTTATAAAGCCACACACTTTATACGCCTCATACTAAAGGCATTAGGAACCCATCACCTGACATAAATGCATATTTGTTTTTGTATTTGTACCTTTCCAGAGCATGGTGTTTTTAAAATTAAGAGACCTAAAAGATGCCAAAAAAATATTTTGAAAGCACATTCAAAACATGTTTCCCATACCAAGCCTGACTATAGAACCTTTTAGTATGAACATAAAACGCCTTTTGTAACTATTTAAGTCCTAAAATACAAAAATATCTAAATCAGAAAGTGTAGCCGTAATCTACAAGAAGGTCAAAAGTAAGTCAAACATACAGCTGCTTATAGTGTGAATAAAAAGTAAGGAGATGTGGTATAATTGCAAATAAGATAACTATCCATCAAAGATCAAATATTATTTTCGTTTGTTATGTTTGGTTGTTGTCTCATAATTTTATTCGACATCTCCACCTTTAATTAACATAGTAAAAAGTAAAATCACAAAAATACTGAAATCCGAGGAAAATTCAAAAAGGAAAGTCCATTATCAAATGGCAAAATCAAAAGCTTAAACACATCAAACGAATGAATAACAACTGTCATAATCCTGACTTGGTACAGGCATTTTCTTATGTAGAAAATGGTGGATTGAATCTGGTTTTATAGCTATCTAAACCTCTGACTTTATCTCATCAAATTCTATTATATTGACAACGATGCGTGAACAAAACAAAGAGACACAATAGGTAAAAATGTCAAAAATAGGGGTACAGCAGTCAACATTGAGTTATCATCTTAATCACTATAAAAACAAACAACTTCTTGAAATTAATCACACACATATATCCATGACTTAAACAAAATAGATTAAATTGTTATTTTTTCTTCTTATTCTTCTTCTAATGATGATATGTCGATGGCTCCCTCTTAATAAGTGTTCATTTATAAGTTGTTTAGATATTTGTGTGTTTGCTATGACATCACAGATTTCAATGAAAGTTTAAAAAAAAAAAACTAAATAAATACAGCAGGGATAAAGAAATCGTAGATTTTTTCAAACCCTAAATTATCACAACTATAGATGAATATTGTTGAAGTAAGTTTCCACATGTAGTAGTTACACAAAAAAGCGGTATTAACACCTAGTTATTTACGAATATATAATTTATTAGCTAACAGGTTTAGTAGTTATCTTTTAATCTTAGAATGAATGATGGATAAATTTCATATCAGCAGGTTAAATAATTAGAGCTTGCTTGGTGTAACTTCAAGCTTTCTTTGATACGGTATACTTATTAATGTTTTGCTTGCACTTGTGGCTTTTGTGATTTACTAGTATTATACCGTTATTATAGAGGTAAAGCGTTTCCTGTACTCATTTTCAGATGTATAATCTTTCAAGTACGTAACAGAGAATTTATAAGAAATATAGATTCGTCACCGATAATCTATGTGCGACGTCAGTCGCTAATTGGTTATCGTTTCCAAATCCACTTTTTCTTTAGTTTAACTGTTTTCTTGCAAAACGACTGTTTATTTTACTATTTTACGTTTTTACCATTAATCAAGGGATTTACATGAAGATAATTTCATTTTTTGTCTATTTTGGTCTGTTATAGTCGGG
This sequence comes from Mytilus californianus, assembly GCF_021869535.1. Classification (NCBI taxonomy): domain Eukaryota; kingdom Metazoa; phylum Mollusca; class Bivalvia; order Mytilida; family Mytilidae; genus Mytilus; species Mytilus californianus. Next base: position 8,870,970 of record NW_026262701.1, on the reverse strand, counting down.
AATGATTGTATCCACACGGCTCACATCTATGTTTTGGCATCTAACAAGCAATTAAAGTTAAATATGTACCAAGTTCGTAATAAATAATGACATTTTGGTATACATAGATATAAGAAGATGTGGTATGAGTGCCAATGAGACAACTCTCCATCCAAGTCAAAATTTATAAAAGTAAACCATTATAGGTCAAAGTACGGTCTTCAACACGGAGCCTTGGCTTTTTTACATTCAAAGTGCGTTAACAAATTAATTATGATTTTTGTCCACATCACGAGCTTTACGCGAGAGAATCGTTAGGGCAACTTGAATGCTAGTTTGGTTTCATAAATGTCCAGTACGACTGTATCTATTAAATTTGAATAGAGAGAAAAGAGTGATAATTGTTATCATTCCTTCCTTTTTTAATCTTATATAATTCCAGGTATAATTGTTATAAAGTGGAAAAAAGAAAGGTAAGATTTTAATCAATTTATTTGGTTTCTAATTATAAAAACATCACAACCTTCTTCAATGGTCATTTGAAAACGGTGTGCCTGTTTTATTTAGGTACTTTTAGTTTTTGTGATTATAAATAAAGGCAACAGTAGTATACCGCTGTTCGAAACTCATAAATCGATAGAGATAAAAACAAATCCGGGTTACAAACTAAAACTGAGGGAAACGCATCAAATATAAGAGGAGAACAACGACACAACAAAAACACAACATTAAAATGTAACACACACAGAAACGAACTATAATATAACAATGGCCATTTTCCTGACTTGGTACAGGACATTTTAAGAAAAAAATGGTGGGTTGAACCTGGTTTTGTGGCATGCCAAACCTCCCGCTTTTATGGCAATAAACGTGATAAATGTTTATCACGTATTCATTTTTCTTCATTAGCATGGATGTAGTGAATAAACTCATCATATATACCAGAATTAAAATTGTGTACATCAGACGCGAAATATGTATCGTTCGTTAACATTACTACTTCAGGCTGGGTGTCGGGACTGATGTACTGTTAGTATTTAATGAAACCATATGCGAAATAACCATTTGTATGGTTTAGATTTTCATTTGGACTAGTCGGGACTGATGCACTGTTAGTATTTAATGAAACCATATGCGAAATAGCCATTTGTATGGTTTAGATTTTTCATTTGGACTAGTCGGGACTGATGCACTGTTAGTATTTAATGAAACCATATGCAAAATAGCCATTTGTATGGTTTAGATATTTCATTTGGACTATAAATCTTTATGTTACACATGTAATTACACAAAAAAAAACTAGTGCTACAAAAAAATTGAATTATAAAAATACCAAACTCCAAGTTAAATTCAAATCGGAAAGTCCCTTATCAAATGGCAAAACCAAAAGCTCAAAACACATCAATCGAATGGAAAACAACTGTCATATTCCTGACCTGGTGCAGGCATTTCCTTATGTAGAAAATGGTGGATTAAACCTGGTTTTATAGCTAGCTAAACCTCTCACTTGTATGACAGTCGCTTAAATTCCATTATATTGACAACAAAGCGTGAACAACTCACCCCCTTCCCAGATGAACGGTGATATAAGAACGTTAAGGCTGTTTTGGGGTTAACGCGTAAGCTTGTGAATCATCGATATACGAGATTTAAACATCGATAAACTACTGTGGCCTTATTTTAGAAGATTTGTTTATCTGTTTGTCCTTGTTTGGCTTTTGAACCCCGGTGACAAGCATGTCTCATTTTCTTGGTTTATATCATTTAATTTCAAAATATACATGTGCGCCACTATTGTTGTATTCCGAGATTGATGAACGAATTTCCTCTCGAGTTTTCCCTTATTTTACCGTCCATTGGTAGAGCATGCAGTGAGTGTAAATATTTTCCGTTCCAAAATGTATTATATGTCATTAATCATTATCTACCATTATCAACCTGCGACAGGTAAAAATATTGGTATGAATACTAATATATTATAAATACCTTACGCATTTAGCACACGGGTTTTTTAAAGTCTCAAACAATATTTTTTAATATGTAAAAATCGTTATTTGGAAGGTCTGACTATAGAAATTGCAATTCGTAGTAAATCTTGGAATCTCACACATACCCTACATCATTAATTCCTGAAAAATGAGATTTTAGAAAATGACAAATCCGCCTTTCTCTCGCATGAGAATGCTTGATTTCGTGCATGAAAAATCTTACTAAATGCGAAGAACGACATTGATAATATTATAAAAACAACGTTGATGATATGAAAGCGCTTGACATTTTTTTATCAAGAATTTAATAGATTTTAGTTCGGTAGATTAGTGTTTCAACTGACAGTAAATATTCCAATTCATACAGTTTTTTCTCAATGACAAAAAGAAAAAAAACATCTTGCTAAAATCTTCAATTTCATTTTCCGATACAATGATAACATTTGAATCGATAACCGACATTCCTTTGAGTGGTTGCGTCTCATATATCCCAGTAAATTTGAAATTAAGAATACTACCGAAATAAGAAGGTGTGCTTTATATCTTTATATTTTCCTCGATACAAACGCAGATAGACGACCTCAACAAGAACTCTGTAATTATCAACTTCCTGTATATATTTCTGAGCATTTACATAACATCTGCGTAGCAGAGGTCTGCTCCTGACACAAACGTTGCTTAAACAGAGTTATTAAAATATTGACTGACATTGATACCAGTAATTCATGAGTTGTACGGTCACTATCACGAATTGGTTGACCCATACGATATACATGTGTCTCATATAACTACCGACATGTTTTTGCGGTCTTAGATCTGAAGATAACAGAATAGTATTTATATTATTTATATTATTTAGTTTAGATAATAATTATTGAGATTTTTACTAATTCATTGATAATTCTTTTAATCCATTTTTAACCAATTTGGTGAAGTTTGAAATGGGGAATATGTCAAAGAGACAACAACCCGACGAAAGAGCAGAAAACAGCTGAAGGCCACCAATGGGTCTTCAACACAGCGAGAAAATCGTGTATGCTTTTAAACGTATTTTGTTTTTTTTTTACTTTGCAGTTTCGTGTATGTACGAATTTGTGTATATATTTGAATATGTAAAGCGCTTAGAGTAATTGTAGTGTTAAATAAGGTTGCATTTCTGTAAATATAGACAATGCAATTTCCCATAGGAACTCCCTTTACGGCTAAAAATGTACCACTATTACTATGAAGTTTCGTGAAAAATTATATCCTAGAATTGAATGTTGATATTCACTACTATTTTATTCAAAGGTAAAAACATAGGGCTGTGCGGCATATTTTCAAAATTTATATGCCCCGAACTTCTAAGAGTTTAAACTTATACTAAAGTTCTGTACTACCCCTACCTTCACTTTAGGTGACCCTCAGAATTCAAAATTCCCTGCAACCATGTGTAAATATACTGGTAACATTCCCAAGTTATGTCTCTATGAGATGAAACGTAGAGATCATATCTGGGAATCAGTACGTAAACCAACAAAATATCTATGAATATTATATATCTCCCCAAAAGAGGCGTGGTTTGTGAAACGGCTGTATTTACAAAGTGCAACCTAAAATGCCTTGTAATAATAATAATAATAATAATAGTGGTGTGCATTTGTTAACTACTGTTGCCTGTAAATAAGTAAAATTAAATTTAGTGTTTATTACCGTCGTTGATGTATTATAACGAAAAGAACGAAGAAAAAAAAAAGGTTAATAACAATGGTAAAAACAATCACAGAGTATACACGAAAATAATGTATAAGTTAACAGAAAATAAAATACCTACATTGAAATGAATTTTCAAATAATATGAAAACACCTTCCGTTATCAGAAAGAAAGTGTGAGAAATATTGAAACCATTGATTCCGGATTTAGATAATGTTTAAAAGAGATATTTAAGATACAAAAATGCCATTCAAACTCATAAATTGACAACGTCATGTCAAAAAACGAAAAAGACTAAAAGACAAACAAAAGTATAAAAAACATTACATATAAAGCTAAAGACTGAATGAAACGAACCCCACAAAATGTCGGGGAAGAATTCAGGTGCTCCGGAAGTGTAATTTAGTAGATCATGCTCCGTATGTTGCACCCGTCGAGTTGCTCATATAAGTACAAACCAGTTGGTATTCGGAAGGTCAAGTTTGGGGAAAAGAGGATGGGATTGTGCTAACGACAATTTGAACATATTTGTCGTTATCTGTGAAACAGATATGCTTTAACAATCCACTAACTCATGACAGCGTCCGTTACATTTTCGAAGGGATGATTGATTTCAACTTCACGCTTGGTTAGATATCGTCCTTGTCTAATTCGGTAGGTCACATTCGGGTAAAGGAGACAGGAGTGTAGTTACGACATTATGAACATATCCGCTCTCATCTGTAAAACAGATATTCAATTACGGTCAACCAACTCGTAATGACGCCCGTCAAACAACGAAGGGATTATTTCAACTTTAACACTTGGAACTCTTGGTTTAATAACTTCCTTGTGAACAGCAACCTCTATTAAGGAAATCATGAAAGGAAATGCAAGCCCTGAAATATCGTATCAACTGGGAGATATAAACTACAAATGCAGGAGCTGCTGGAATGTTTCTGTATAGAAATGGAAAGTTCACAATCATCACTTTTGTCATAAAGTTTTGTTCTCAACCAAGCCTCATGTCAATTTCTATATGTAAGTCAAGGATCTGCTTACGCTTCTAAAGCACCTGAGATCATCCCCAGTTTTTAGTGGGGTTCGTGTTGCTCAGTCTTTAATTATCTATGTTGTGTTTTGTGTTCTATTGTTTGTGTGTTGGTCTTTTCTTTTTTAGCCATGGCGTTGTCAGTTTATTTTCGACTTATGTGTTTGAATGTCCCTCTGGTATCTTTCGCCTCTCTTTTTCAAGATATGAGGAAAGCTTAACTGTATCTATTGTATCCTTAATTCAAGTTCGATGGGATAGATGCGTTCAACATGTCTAAAACTGGAAATGATGTAAATAAATCGTATATAGGAAAGTCTATATCTTTAAATAAAAAAGTTTCTATCTGAAAAAAAACTTAAAACGTCTACCCATTTTTGAAACCCACCAAACTATAGACATTTCCTTTACATACATGTACAAGTGTATCTAAATGTACGGTAAAATGAAAAATTCAAATAATATTGTAATTTGATGCAACCGATGTGCTTTAATTTTCTTGATATTCCATCTTCAGGAACGCTCAAACTCTAAAATTTTAAAGCAAGGAATGTAGAAATACTTGACGAGCTATATGATCAAAGGGGGCATAAAAAGAATTGCCGAACCCATCTACGACAAATTAATATTATATTCCAATTGTGATGTTTACCCTAAATACTAGTTAGTATTAGTATATCTTTTTAAACAGCCAGAAACCGATCCCAAAATGCCGGTAAAAGCAATTTTACAACTCGCCAAGAGATTTTTTCAAATCCTGAAAAATGAAGGTTCGAGCTACTTTGCCGAAAAACTGTTCATTTATCATATCGAAAATTTGTTGTTAGATCACACCAAAAAACGGTATATCTGGGTTTGCCATATACGTAATCTAGCAGTTACTGCAACAACTGCTGCTGCTAGTACCATATATTTACGGAAAATTGTCACCTAGGCAGTTTTTAACAGGCTTTGCCAACAAGGAATTCGGCCAGGAAGACTTTACATTTGCCCAGTATTGACCAAGGTACATAGACGTGCATGTATTTGTTGGACTGTTGTTCACTGAGTGTCTCGAACTGGCGCCGAATTTGGTTCAACGATGAGTCTTGTTTTGTTCTCCAAAGATGTGATGAACGAATCTTGCATACAGGTGTTGAATTTGGCGTTTTCGTTTTGCCCTGCTATGTGCAGAACGTTGACAGATTGGTGTATGATGTGTCATTATGTTGGCAGCAATATCCTTCACCTGCAGGCAAAACCTAGTGCGTGTCTGGACAACGTATGGACATAGACTCATGACAAATTCTTTTCATTGTACCATATGTTTTGTTCCCGAAAGTAATTCCCAGCACCACCGACTCCCCCTTTTAACGAAAAAATGATTACAATTTTCTTGAGCTGTTCAGATTTTAACCCTAAACTATACATACATGTATTTTATATAAGGGCAACAGCAGTTTATTGATGTTCAAACCAAGTTAGCAAAAAAACAATAAATTGCATGAAATCAAAAAGACCGGGCGCGTTGACAGGGTTAGTGTCGCCTGTTATGCATGCATCATCCGCCATGCGGATCTACTCAGACAAAATGTCAAAATATGGAAAAGAAAAAAAGACATTCCTTGAAAGAGCAAATCAGACGACATTGTACAGTGTACAATATATTTAGGCCTCTTTTTAATCTGATTAAATTATGTCGATGAAGGCGAGACATATGTTTATGTCCAATCAAAAAGTTTTTCTGAGTTCAATTTGATTGGTGAATTTCTATGTATAAATCTTCAGTATGTAGTACAGTGTTAAAAGAGAAACTCTTTCAACAAAGGCAGAATAGTACAAAGGGGACATTCAAAACTCATAAAAAGAAGCTAAAGTGACAACGCCATGGACAATACAAAAGACGACGAAAAGACAAAAAGTCCACAATACACCACACAGAAAGCTTAGCGCTGAACATTTTTTGATTGTTTAGATGTATGCAACCTTGATTTTAAAGTCTTAAACCTTTATCAATGAAGAATAATATTTTCATGGTTTAATCAATTCTCATATTTTGCGATGAAAACAACCATTTAGACTATTGGCCAAACTGTTATTTTTTTCTGCTTTACTTGTTTTGAATTTACCTTCATAAGAACCGTTAAAGCCTAATAATGGCTTTCAGTTTTTGAGAGTTAGAGTTGCTGATTAAAATAAAAACAGAAAAACGTTTTTTTTTTTTAATTTGTCAAATTCATGAATTAGATATTAAGGATGTACACCTCAGAGGAGCCAAAAATTTCTAGAATTAAACTTTTTTTCTTAAACTGATTTTTGGGTTTATATGACTGTAAAAAAATAATTGGTGAAGAAAAAATCATAGGGTGGTGCACTTTTTTTTAGCTCACCTGGCCCAAATGGGCCAAATGAGCTTTTCTCATCACTTGGCATCCGTCGTCCGTCGTCGTCTGTTTACTTTTACAGAAATCTTCTCCTCTGAACCAATGGGCCAAATTTAACCAACCTTGGCCAAAATCATCATTGGGGTATCTAGTGTAAAAAATGTGTCCGATGACCCGGCCCGTCAACCAAGATGGCCGCAATGGCTAAAAATAGAACATAGGGGTAAAATGTAGATGTTGGCTTATATATCTGAAACCAAAGCATTTGGAGTAAATTGTTCATCAGGTCAAGATCTATCTGCCCTGAAATTTCCAGACGTATCAGACAACCCGTTGTTGGGTTGCTGCCCCTGAATTGGTAAATTTAAAGAAATTTTGCAGTTTTTGGATATTATCTTCGATATTATTATAGATAGAGATAAACTGTAAACAGCAATAATGTACAGCAAATTGATCTACAAATAAGTCAACATGACCAAAATGGTCTATCGACCCCTTAAGGAGTTATTGCCCTTTTTAGTCAATTTTTAACAATTGTTTGTAAATTTTTGTAATCTTTTACAAAAATCTTCTCCCCTGAAACTACTGAGTCAATTTTAACCAAACTTGGCCACAATCATTATTAGGGTATCTAGGTTAAAAAATGTGTGCAATGACCCTGCCCGCCAACCAAGATGCCCGACATGGCTAAAATTAGAACATAGAGGTAAAATGCAGATTTTGGCTTATATCTCTGAAACTAAAGCATAAAGAGCAAATCTGACTCGGATAAATATGTTCATCAGGTCAAGACCTATCTGCCCTGATATTTTCAGACAAATTAGACAACCCGTTGTTGGGTTGCTGCCCCTGAATTGGTAATTTTAAGTAAATTTTGCCGTTTTTGGTTATTATCTTGAATATTAATATAAATAGAGATAAACTGTAAACAACAATAATGTTCAGCAAAGTAAGATCTACAAATAAATTAACATGACTGAAATAGTCAATTGACCCCTTAGGGAGTTATTGCCCTTTAAAGTCAATTTTTAACAATTTTTTGTAAATTTTTGTTATCTTTTACAAAAATCTTCTCTTTTGATACTACTGAGACAAATTTAACCAAACTTGGCCACAATCATCATAAGGGTATCTAGTTGTAAAAATGTGTCCGATGACCCCACCTGCCAACCAGCATGGCCGACATGGCTAAAAATAGAACATAGGGGTAAAATACATTTTTTGTCTATTATTTTTTGAACTGTTATAAATAGAGAAAATCTGAAATGAGCAAAAATGTTCAGAATAATGAGCTCTACCAATTGTCCATATACGTCAAAACTGTTAGGAGTTATTGCCAATAAACGACAAATTTTACTTTTTTTTCATTTTTGCCTTTTAAAAACTATGATATTTAGAGAGAACTTTTTTTTACCGTTATGCCTTATATGATTTAAATTATAATAGATAAATGAACACTTTAAATCACAAAAATGATCAGCAAGGCAAGACCTATTAAAAAGTCAAATTTTGCCGATATAGTTAGTAGACTGTCACTCTTCATAGGAGTAATTGCCCTTAAATGAGGATTTTTGTAACCCTCTTCTGTGTTTTGAGCAAAAACTAAAGACGATAGAGAGAAACTAAACAGACTAAAAGATCAGTAATACAAGATCAACAAAATAGAGATTTTTGTCGTGAAGTCTATTCTCGTCTACAATATTGAAGAGTGTCCTTTGTTTGATATGCACATAGACCAAGACATAGAGCCTCTAGTTTGCATCGGCCATTTGAAAGTACCCAATTTTGATGATTTTCCCATTTTTCATCAATTTTTACCCATTTTTGGGGTATTATTATGAAAAAAATTCACAGTTTCACGATTAAACTTTTTTCATACTTTCACTAAAGATGAAGTGGACCAATTTGAATAAATTTAACTCAAAAACATTATAGATAGGTGTTAATATAAGAAAGTTTTATAAAATTTTGTTGCTTTTTCAAATTTCCTATGCTGTCAATTTTGTAAATTTGGGATTTTTCTCTTTTTTTAGAACAAAAAGCATATTATTTCAACTGCTTTTTTATAAATGATTGAAAAAAAACATATCTGAGAAATTCAAAAAGAAAAAAATGATATGGGAAGTACATATTTTTGGTAAAATCATTTTTTTATACCCCTCACCCATTTTCTCAACATTTTTGCTAAAGAGACTGACTTGATAAGTTATAAAATTTTAAAATTTTATTACTCAAAAACTACTTATTGTAAATTCACAATTTTTTCACAGAGTTAAGTTTGGTTATAATATTTTTTAAATTCATTGATATTTTCCACTTGTATCACATGTTTTGAAAATAATTTCAGAACGAGATTTCAACGAGACTGAAACGTCAGAGGAATACATCCTTAATAATCAAAATTAAATATGAAATACACATACATCTCATGTAATAGATTGATTTACTGGAAGTTCACTTGAGCAATATTTGGCTGTCAATGGTAGATATTCTTATTACATTTTTTTTTTATAGTATAACCTTCAAGTCCAACATTATCCACCTAAGTTGTAATTATGAAAACGAAATTGTTTGAACATTTCGTTCTGATGGCCTGACAAATGGCAGTCCGATTAATTTCCCATTGAAAAATTGGAGTGGACATACAAAGTGCATAGTTCATGTATCCTATGCAATTCATATATATATATATATATATATATATATATATATATATATATGGTATAATAGTTTATGGATATGTTTATAAACATAAAAGGTGAAAAATGCACTTTTTAGGAAGAAGAAAGCATTCATTTATGATATGGCAATATTTTCAGAATATACCAAGATACAATGAAGACAACAACAGAACATGCTTATGATTTGACAACAGATACCAATATGTACGAAACTGTATAAAGCTGATCCAACTTGTATACTTACCTTCCTGCTGTTTATAATACGCTACTATATATTAACATTTCACATAATTTTACAATATCTCATAAATAGTCAATACCTCAAAAATTAAAAGAAACATATTTTTACCGTTGCACTATTTTATTATTTATAAAGATTTATGAATAAAATTTGAAATTAGAACAAAGGTTTGCAATTTTGTATTGTTTTAACTTATCATAGCTAGCGCCAGAGAACAAATTTTATCAGTTCAAACAAGGAGCATGTACAGGAGACATTTAACAGAATTTTTATTAAAACAAAAATGTATGGATGAAACATCTTTGGTTATTTATATAAAGTGTCAAATTCTTCAGGAATTGGATTCTGAATTTATAGATGTTACATGTCAGAATTTGAATTACGATTACTAGATATATTCTTGAGAAAAAAAAATTAGCTAAACACCTTTTCTTGTTTGAATAAAAAATGTCTGTAATAGTCTTCACTTTGTTTTCATTCGTACGATGTGTTTGATCTTTTGATTTTACCATTTTATAATTACATTAGATGTATGTTTCATTATTATACGTTATTTTGATTGGCTAACAGCAATCTCGCGTCATTCTTTATTTCAAAATGAATTGCATGAATTGAAACATGATGACACACGTTTCCACAATAAAATGCACAGGTTTATAAAAGAAAAACTTGATAGTAATCATGTTAATTCATGATCATAGTGAAAAAATGTAATTATAAGTATTGAATGCTTCTTTTGGTAATTTCATAGGGTTGTAAAAGCGTTGACCGTGTGTACATTTTTAGAATGAAGCGCTTCCACGTTTCATACAAAATGTACTTCGGTCAACGCTTTTACACCCCAATGAATTTACAAAAAGAAGCATTCAATTCTTAAATAAAGGACTTTACGTTTTGAATTTCCCTTAGAGTTCCGTATTTTTGTTATTTTACTTTTTACCAGAATTTACCACTAGTACTAGAAGAGAGGGAAAAGATACTAAAGGAACATTCAAACTCATAAGTCGATAACTAAACTAACAACGTCATGGCAAGCACGAAAAAGACCGAAAGACAAACAATAATCAATACACAACATAGAAAACTTAAGACTGAGCAACACAAACCCGTGCAAAATCATGGAGTGATCTCAGGTGATCTGAAAGTATAAGCAGATCCTTCCCCACATTTGGCATCCATTGTGTTGCTCATTTTAGTACAAACCCGGTTATAAATCTAATTCGTTAGGTCACATTTGGTGAAAAGGAGAACGGGATTGTTGTTACCTCGATTGGAACATATCCGTCATCATCTGTGAAACAGATATTTAATAAAAGTCAACCAACTCGTAATGGTATCCGTAAAATTTTCGCAGAGATGTTTTCAACTTCACCACTCGGGATTTTTCAAGGGATTCTAGTAAATAAAATTAAGTTTGAAACGGTCATCTTGATCTTAACATTATCTGAAAAGTCTGAACAATAAACTATTCAGTCTTCCAGGCAATTTTCATACTTGTCCACCACTTTACATTCAGTACTGTTTTTAAAATTCGATTGCAGCCAATTCAGTACTGTTTGTAACCTTTTCAGACGATTCAGTATAATGTCGATGTATACAGGTACAAGGATTGTTGTAACGACAATTGCAACATATCCGTTGTCATCTGTGAAACATATATTCCATTACGGTCAACCAACTCGTGATGGCGTCCGTAAAATTTTCGAAGGATTGATTTCAACTTCACAGCTTGGAACACTTGGTTCATTAGCTTCCTTTTGAGCAGCAACCATGTATCAATGAAACCATGATGGGAAATGCAATCTCTAGAATATCGTTTCAATTGAGAGATATGTACTCCATTTGCAGGCGCTGATGAAATGTTGCTACATAGAAAATTCACAATTTGGAAACATAAATCATCTCTTGTGTCGTAAAGTTTTGTTTTTACCCGACTCTCATTGTTAATTTCTAGATGCAAGTCATTATATGAGGCAGACTGTATCTGTTGTAACCTTTCTTTCAAGTTCGATTGGATAGTTGCGTTCAACATAGTCACAAAACTATTTATTTAGTGAGAGGACATAATCTTTATAGCGGAAAGGAATGTTTAAGGATAAGGCTAGCGTCTTTCCATTCTTCTGGAAAGCTCCTGTATGAATTCAGCTCCATAGAAATAAAAGAAAAAAAAAGATAAAAAGTCGGCTAGTAGAGGAGTACAATTTGTTCCAATGGGAATGTCGATTGTTTGTCCTCCAAACGTAACAAATATGTTGTCAATAATCAAGAAGTGAAGCATCTTGAAAATGTCAGCTTCAGAGATTTTTGTTCTGTGAATCAGAGCGATATTCTTTAATAAAGTACGATGTATCCCTCCCTAAGACAAGATACTTGTATTTGATTGACCAATCTTTTTTTATGAAAGAAACAAGACAAATTTCATTTCATTTGTCTTTTAGGTTAGAATAATTGACTGAAATACTCAAACTGACTCTGACTTTATTAGTCTTGTATGATTTTTAATTTTAGTTCATTTATATGTTTTGGAGTTTAGTATGACGTCCATTTTCACTGAACTAGTACACATTTTTGTTTAGGGCCAGCTGAAGCTGGCCTCCGGGTGCGGGATTTTCTCGCTGTGTTGAAGACCCATTGGTGGCCTTCGGCTGTTTTCTGCTCTTTGGTCGGGTTGTTGTCTCTTTGACACATTCCCCATTTCCATTCTCAATTTTATTAATAATTCATTGTTCAGTCTTTTAAGAGCTATTTAGATCAAAATGGCCGTTTCAGATCAAAATGCGTTAACTACTAATAGTAAAACAAGTAAGTTTGCAGTTATACTAGGCAGTTATACTAGACAAGAGGAAAACAGGAAAACTTTTGAATGAAAATACAACGTCAAAGAACTATTGGGGTTCCTCTTAGATCCTCAACCGGAATGATAAATGACTCACAAATAAGTCGAGATATTTATCAAGACTACTGCAGCTTAGTTTAGATAAACACACAGGTATATTCAGGTTGAAATTTAAAAGTAGATACTCATTTTAATGTGACATTTGCGAAAGGTTTGGCACTTAACAATGGTGAGTCAACCAAATTTATTTCAGATGCTGCATATGGGTGATCTGAGATTCATTGGTAAGTTTTATTTAGGGGAAGCAGACAACCACCAAGTTTATAAGTAAACATGTCATATACATCTCTTCAAAGAAAGATGATTAGTACATATAAGTATGTTTTTTCAAATAAAATCGGTAAGTTGAGAATGTAGTAGATAAAAGCAAATTGGATGATTACGGGGAAAAAATTAAAACTATAGTGAAAAAAATTAAAAAATTAAAACTATAGTGACAAAAAAAGGAATATACCGATGCTGAAATGTTCTCCTTGACATTTCAGTTCTTTCCAATTATTTGAAAACACTCAATGTCCATACCATGAATTAAATATAGAATAGTAGAACTTTATGTTGTTCCTTTTTGAAGTAAGCTCACTCGCAAAAGACCAGCTTCAGGTAATTCAAATTGATTGACAAGTTAGAACCCATTAAATGATTCCATAGTTATACAACCAACATGTAACAGATTAAAAGGTGTACAATATTAAAAATATACATTTTAGGAATGATTTTTTGTCATATAAAGAAATAAAGAGATTTGAATGAGAAATATGCAGATAAATAAACGTGGTTAATTAACTGAGATATGATGAAATCCATCTCGTTCATCATAAATGGAAACTTGTTTTTGTACTAATCACTGTTTGATACGTGATATTAACCTTTATTTTGATGTGTTTTTGTTCCTTCCGTGTTCTGTTGTTAATTGACGTCACATAGAGAAAGAGAAGTACAAGTACGTGATGTAACTAATGTGAAGGATACAAAAGTTGTAAGATGTATGTCACATTGAGGTACAGAGTAACAACTTTATAAAGAATGACGTTACAATTTAAGTTCCCAAATGATCCATATCAACGTCCGCACAACGTCACGTTAAAGTTTATTTCTCAACATTCTCCGGGCAGCAGAAAAGGGCTTAATATAATAAATAAACTGAAAAAATTGATCCTTGATCTAAAATAAATTTCACATATAGATGAAATGAAATATCTCGTTAAAATTAATGTCTCTCATATAAATTAAAATGGGTGAACTTTATTGTCATTTCACTCGAATATATAGCTGAAATATTGTCACTTTAACCACAGTCATAAACAATATCGATTTTGTCATCGCTTTCTTGACTGAATGGTGAGGAATGTAATGCGAATATTCTGTGTTTGTTGTTGGGTTTTCTATCTGTTCAATAAAACCCCTCTTTTTCAAGTAAATACCGTTGGTTGCTGAGTCTTCGTGTATATGGCAGTTGTTATCAAATAGTTTGTTTCTATGTATGTTGGCGTTTGTTTTTGTTGCACTTCAGTGTTTCTGTTGCTCCGTTGTTTTCATCTTAAAGTTGATGTGTTTCCCTCGGTTTTAGTTTGTATCCCGGATTTGTTTTTTCTCTCAATCGATTTATGATTTTTGAACAGCGGTATACTACTGTTGCCTTTATTCGTACTAAATTTTCTGGTCTTCGTCTATCTATGTCGATGTTGGACGGGAGTGGGTCATATTTCTCAATCAGCGCAAATACGGTAAGTTAGTTGTCTCGGTAGTATGTATCAGTCTTTGTGAAGCTTTTTCAGGAACAATTAGCACATTCAGCTATATGCGGCTTCGGTCATCAGTGTGTACAAATATTTTAGCGGTTTTCAAATGGCATACTGACTCATTACCTCCTCCAAATTCAGAAATAGAGATGACTTCTGTTCCTAGTGGTTTCATTTCTAGTGCTCCACTAGAACCTCTGTAATAAACGAGTTCTGAACCATTTTATCGCAAAGTATGTTTGCTCACTTGAGCGTTTCAGTGCACATTGACTATCGCAGCTAAAACTTGTAAATAAGTAGTGCAGTGCATTGCTGGTGCAGTTTTGGCTATACTTTGCTGATCTGATGAGGCGGGGTACTAGTACCCGAAAATGAAACTGATTCTTACTGGTACAAATACTGGTATGATGTATTTGTCCACATTGTTTACATGTTCCTTTATATTTGTAATCTGCTACTCTGTGGTTACCAAGACAATTAGAATAAGCTTTCTGTTGTTTGATGACTTCCAGAAGTGTTTTTTGGTTAATTACTTTTTTACATGTTTTTGGGATATGTGACTCTCCGCAATAAATACATGGCTTTCGATTGTGCACAGATACCTCACTTCTATGTGGTTTTCAGTTTTTGTCATTTGGTATGTTAGTTTTTGCAAGATATACTGTGCTTAACGATGTTCTTTGTCATGGCAACATAATATTGTGAAGGAAAAAAAAGTTGTAAGATGTATATTTGTATTACGTTAGCCACACTGAGGTACAGAGTTACAACTCCATAAAGAATGACGTTACAATATAAGTTTCATAACGATCCCTACCAATGTCCGCACAACGTCACGTTAAAGTTCGCGTGTTTCTCAACAGTAATATCATTTCCATATACAATTGTTACTGACAATTTGCATAAAATAGCTCTCAATGTTTTGTTGTTGAACTTTAGGAGTACAGTGAGTTTTATGACATTACCTTAGTAAAGTTCAGTTAAGAAAATTACATATTTCATTTCTGATTGATTTCCGTCTTTCAAACTTACAGTTAACATAGATACTAACCTTGTTTATTTATTTGTTCTGAAAGAGAGTTAAATGAGGAATATGCACTGAACATTCAATTATCGGTTAGAAAATATAGATCAATGTATATAATAAAGAAATCATCTAATCATATTAAATTTAATACTAAAATCATATTCATGAAAATCTTACAGAATATGTGTTTTGTTTTTTTGAGATAAAGATAAATGCACTAAAAAATTACAGAAATTATGACCCCCATCCAGACCCTCAAACATTTATTATGTTTGAAATTAGTTCGAACATTTAAAAGTATAGGCCCCCAAGAATTTCGTTTGAATATTCTTAAAGTAGATTTAAGAAGATGTGGTATAAGTGCCAATGAGACAACTCTCCATCCAAGTCACAATTTGTAAAAGTAAACCATTATAGGTCAAAGTACGGCCTTCAACACGGAGCCTTGGCTCACACCGAACAGTAAGCTATAAAGGGCCGCAAAAATGATTAGTGTAAAACCATTCAAACAGGAAAACCAAAGGTCTAATTAATATAAAATCTGAGAAACGAGAAACACTTATAAACCTCATCACTAAGGTTATCTTTCAAAGTACATGGATGTCAGTGAAAACAATTTAAGATTTAATGATAGGTTAACCAGTTTTTTAACGATGAAAACTTTGATATTTCTTTAGAAATAAAGTAGATGTATGTTATCAAAATAACGTATATCACATCATTCTTGACCTAAATCTTTGCTTGAATAAATATTTTAATGCACACGGATATCAACCGTATACGAATCTCAATAAACGCATGACACATCATTCATAACGAGATATTTTTTATGTTTTGTTACAAATAAATTATCAGCTGATATAAAAAAAAAATCGACAACGCATTATTTACTACATGTATAACACAAAATGTGTTGATCAGCATATAATATGTGATTGATGTTTTAATATTTTTCTGTTTTACATTGTCAAGACAGAGAAAATTAACCATATTGAAACATTACTGAAAGAATTAATTAGATATAACTATTTTGCAATTTCAGAGACAATTATTTTTATTTCGCTTATCAAACCTTTTCCGTTCTTCTTTGCCGCTAGTGTTGGTATCGCTGTACTCACTGTGTAGCATCACCACCGGACAAAGGTATCCTCGAAGCGGTGGAATAAACAAATGTAGCTACTATTTAGGGCTGTTTATGATCCTGAATTGGCTTTCTCTATCTCCAAATCATCAGAATCGGACCGTTTGTACCTGTTCAAAGAAGCATGTGACAAGTTAAGAACACATTTATCCTTCAACTATTCATTTTTCATTTCCTATCGTTAATTATCCATTTTTAGATGGTGACGTTCCCTTGTCACCATCTTATGGTGTTTATATATCTCAACTTGTACGATTCGCTCGTGTATGTAACAACGTATTAGATTTTAGCGAAAGAAATTTATGTATTACTGAAAAATTATTACACCAGGGTTTTCGATATCATAAACTAGTCAAAACATTTACTAAATTTTATCATCGGTATAAGGACATCATTCGTAAATATAACTCAACATGCAGACATCTTATACGTTCGGGTATTTCACATTCAATCTTTTATGGTAATATTCTTTACAAAGCACAAAACTGTCAGTATTCACCTCAAAAGCTAACAAAACCTTTAAACAGACTTATTAAAAAGGGATAGAGTTACGATACTGTTGTCAGGTCATTAAATATTGCATATTTTGGCTTTAATATTGATTCACTTATAGGGTCTTTGCATCGGAATTAAACATATTTATTCTAAAACCAGTTGTTGGCATGACACGGGTAATGATCTTCTCATATATTTTATGATGGTATAATACTTAACCCCTAACAGGAGGGATTGTGCCTGATATTCATATGATGAAGACATAATCTTTCAATCAGTTTAATTGAGGTCTGGAGCTGGCATGTCAGTTACTGCTAGTAGTCTGTTGTTATTTATGTATTATTGTCATTTTGTTTATTTTCTTTTGTTTCCTATTCTGACATCGGACTCGGACTTCTCTTAAACTGAGTTTTACTGTGCGTACTGTTGTACGTTTGTTTTTCTACATTGGCTAGAGGTATATGGGGAGGGTTGAGATCTCAAAAAACATGTTTAACCCCGCCGCATTTTTGCGTCTGTCCCAAGTCAGGAGCCTCTGGCCTTTGCTAGTCTTGTATGATTTTTAATTTTAGTTTCTTGTGTATAATTTGGAGTTTAGTATGACGTCCATTATCACTGAACTAGTATACATATTTGTTTAGGGGCCAGCTGAAGGACGCCTCAGGGTGCGGGAGTTTCTCGCTGCATTGAAGACCCATTGGTGGCCTTCGGCTGTTGTCTCTTTTATGGTCGGGTTGTTGTCTCTTTGACACATTCTCCATTTCCATTCTCAATTTTATTTGACGTTTTTGTAAAGCAAAGTTATTTCATATTTAAGCTTGATCAACACTGCATTTCGAAATAAACTATTGTTTTCACAGAGAACTTTATGTAAGAAAATCAGATAAATTGTACGGCGATTCGGATAAATTGTACCGCGAATAGTACGGGAAATAGAATAGATACTTTTTGCTTTCATTGTTTCTTTACTTATATATCCGGGTGTGATGATACACAGTGGTACTACCTGTTATAAAAGTTGATTATTTCACATTTAAATATTTTTCTACGTTTTTGATGATTCACATCTCATACTACTACTATGGAAATACCTGTTGTTAGTCATAGGCATTTGCGTATTTTATATACCAGAAAGAGGAAGTTTTAGTAGCAAATATTTAGATTGAATTTACGTAAAAATGTATTTTCCCAATTTCATTTTAACTGGAGTTATATTAATATATAGGCAAATATACTGTAAGTAAAGTTGATTCCTATTTAGTTGTGTGCTTTTTAATTATACAAAAACATTTAACATTTACACGTATTCATTCTGTCAATGTTCTATGTCTTGTGTTCACTGCTTATCCATAGACCTGTTACAAGTAAGCGTGGACCAATGAAAAACATTCCATTTTTGATTGTCATTAGATTGGGGATAAGATCTATAACAAGTTCTTCGAAAATGACAATGGCTTTATCAAAAAGGAAATATAAAAATTGCCTGAATTGGGGAAAAGATACTTACGAAGAAATGAAAAATTATAAAATGCTAGTAATAGAAGAAACATCTTGCCGTCTATTATTATTATGAAATTATAGCAAGTCATCGTTTTATCTTAACATACATATGCTCGTTATAACAACCCCAAAAATAAGTTGATATTTCCTTCTGGAGTTCATGTAAATCCCTCAGTGATTGTTTGTAACCTTAATTGTCTTTGTAATCGATTTCAGAGATTTCATGTAAAACTTTCATAACACTTTAAAATAATGCCAGATTTAACATATTCGTGTGTAAGATTTTGAAAATCTTATTGATTCACACTGAATAGGTTGCTTGATTGATGGTTACTTAACGTTCAGTGGCAAATATTTCATGCATGTTCAAGACGATACACACTGAATAGGAAATCATACTGTGACCTACATTTATTGATATTCGTTTTCGTGTAACATGTACATGTATCACGATTTCGTGCCCCCTTCGTGTCAGTTCTTAACTTTTTTATATTTATGTATACCTTTTACTCTATCAAATGATTAACTAATGAAATATTCTGATATTCTATTGAATAACATTCACGTACCTCACAATGAGGTCGGGTGGGGGGAGGGTATATAATTATATCCTGATTATCTGTTAAAAATGTATTACTATTCAAAAGAAAATCATTCTGAATATTTCATTCGATTCAATTAAAATTGTTGAAAGAATTATAATTTTTCCGCGATAAAATGTCATTACAAATAGACAAAAAAAAACATAGCACCTCCCCCTTTCCATAAACTAAGTTGGTACAATAAATTACTTACAAAGTGTCTTGTATTTTTCATACACCGTTATCAGATGGTAACAATTCATTTGTGTCTTACTTCATGCAGTTACAGTAATATTTTTATTGTGTATGGATAATAATTTCTAAGGTTTATATCTAGATTAATTAGTGAGTTTTATTTCACATTCTAAATGAGCCGTAGGGCGTATTAAAACCTGAACGCATTAGAAAGGAATATCCCACTTTAGTGTGGTCGGTAAAATAGGATGCTAAATTTTGCAATTCTTTATAAAAACAATATTTTTTTGACGGTGTATCATTCAGATAATGCATAATTGAAGGTTTTCTTGTCGTAGAACACATCTCGGGGTGTCAGGTTTTTGGGTTGACATAAAGAAAATCAAATTATATTATTTTACAAACTTTGTCCTTATGTGTCTTTTGTCAAAAACAATTGTTAATTCGATTTGTTTTGAAGGAATATAGGAATTTTGAGTGCTCGCAAACATGTTTAACATGCCACATTTTTTGAGTACCTTTCCGAAGGTAGAAGTCCAGCAGTTGTCGTTGGTAGTAATCTGACATAACCGTTTTTCGTTATAATATTCTTAGCTGAGATCAGGTCCATTATGTTTTTTTAATTGTTTCGCATTTTTAATCTCGAGGCCTTTAATAGCTTTATATATGATATCGATTTTGCTAATTGTTGAAGTTCATTTGGTGATCCAATTATTAACATTGATATAGTCATATTTATAAATTTACTGTAAACAAAAAACTTTGTTTTCTTTGAATTTCTCAGGATTTTCTGCCCCGGAATAGATGACCTTAGCTGTATTTGGCAAGCCTTCCAGAATTTGGGTCCTCAATACTCTACAATTTCATACTTTATTTGACTTTTTAACTTTTCGAGCCTCACTGGTGAGTCTTTTGTAGACAAATACACTCGTCGTAGATACCAGGCTTACAATTGTGTACGCCAGCTGCGCGTTTCGTCTACAAAAGACTTACCAGTAACGCTGGAATCATAAAAAGTAAAAAGGCCAAATATAATACGAAAAGCATTGAGGACCCAAACGCGCTACTGGCGTACACGATTATAAGCCTGGTATCTTTGATGAGTTTTTATACGTAGTTATGTATATAGTTGTCGTTCTGTTTTTTAGTAAGGAGTTGTATTTTGTTGGCAATTATAAATAAAGGCAACATAAGTATACCGCTGTTCAATAATCATAAATCGATTTAACTGAAACAAATCCGGGTAACAAACCAAAACCGAGGGAAACACATCAACTTTAAGAGGAAAACAACGGAACAACATAAACACTGAACTGCTACAAAAACAAACGTCAACATAACTTATCTATTAATTTATTACATACCCAGAAATTAGTTGATGCTTCTGTATTATATGCTTAATTCTGTTGGAAGAAATTATAATGACAAGGAAGCGTATTGGTAGAAGATATTATTTACAAAAGTCATTTGTATACTCAGTACTATCTAATGATTATATTAATTTAAGGACTAAAGGTAAAGTGAACACGTTGTGCAAACGACCTTTATTTTGACCTCCGATGTCTCCAATATTGTTTTCGCATTTTCAAAGAATGAAAACTTTGAGTATGTTGTGTTAGATGGATGAACCAAATATTAACAAAAAATAAAATTAAGATTATGACTTTTAACTGAATGTCAGTTTGAAGAAATTAAAATGTATTTTTAAGTGTTTTTTTTCTTTGAAAACAAAATTTAGGAATCCAGTTTAACGTATCGTTTTCTCGAAATTTAAACTCTTCGTTCTTCTTCTTCCTACTACAGCTTTGTTCCTCTTTATAACCAAGTTAAGACCACTTCTAACCTGGGCCAATTTATTTCACTTTAAGCACTTGTAATCAGAGCCAAATGTGACCGTTATCGTGTATTTGTGTAAAACAACTGAAGAAGTTTATTCTAGGAAAAACTACGCGTTTCTCCCTGAGATTAGTATAATACGTTTGTTTGGTAATTACGACGTTTAATTGTTTACCAGTGTGGAAAATGCAAATTGATTAATAATTTCAATTTCAAAAGAGTGTTGTGTATTTTATCTTACAATGAAGATAAAAAGTCAAAGCCATTCCGATTTCTTTTCCAGATGATATTGTATCTTGCCAAGATGTCTCCATGACACTACCGCGGACAGTACTTTTTCAGCAAGACAAACTTACGTTTGAATGTAGTCCTTCCAATGTACCAAGGTGGGGTGGTGTAACTCACATCATACTCTCCAAAAATACATCAACTGGTTTTCATAACATCGTTAGTGTTCTTCTTAATTTTTTATAAGAAATGAAAACAGTCTGGACTCAATCAGGTTTGCAGCAGCGTGCTACTGTTATTAAGGAATATGTGCATCCACTTAGCACTTCTGCTGGACTAGAGTTTGACATCCAAGCCGATAACGTTTTATGTTCAGATGAAGGAACATATCGCTGTAAAGTAAGTGGTACCTCATCTATTAACCAGCCAATAGAGATAGATATAATTGGGACTGTACAATTTAAAGGTATACCATTAAATAAAGAAGATAAGGGGTATGATAGACAACTTTCTAACCAAGTTGCTTATCATGGTTGGTCTGAGATTTTATATTATACTTTTTTGGAGATCAAACTAAGGAGGAAAACCCCTTAGTATTTGGAGCTATTTGATTCAATTAATCGAGTAAAGGCATTGTAAGATCCAGATTACTTATGAACTGAGACTTATTCAGATTTGATAGAGTATACGTCAATGATACAGCAATTCAACACAAATGTATGTAACAAAATACCCATTAGAAATATAAATACAAATCTTTAACAATAAGCAGCTGTATAAGCAGGATGGCAATGTCTAAATAACCTAAATGCTAAAACTATAGTCAAATAATTTAATAGAAACTATTAAAGCTCTGACATCAACAACAAACTCTCCCAATAACAGAAATATACAATAAGATGACATTAGACAACCACAGACAATGTTAATGTCTTCGGAAAGTTGTTTTCTTAGATATTCATGCTTCCCTTTTTAATCTGTAATATAACAGTGCACTTAAAAAAAGGTACATAAAAGAACAGACACTTAACACTAAAATTACTTTATAATCGATTAAAATAACATACATACATACAAAACAGTAATACCCTATACCATTTTTAAAAATGCATAAAGTCAATAAAACCCGGCTAAATGTACTTAATTTACTGATATGAGATCATACCATCTTTCCTCCAGTATAAGTGGTTCTTCTTCATAGTAGATTATCATAAACAGTGCAGGTAGACATGATCTTGTTCAATGCCGAGACCAAATCAGTACAAATTTATATGCAAAACAACCACCGGAACATTTTGATCCTTCTTAAAAAAAACATTGGAGTTTATAAAAAACATAATCAGATAAATATAAATACCAAACGCATTGGTTGAACAACACAAGTGTAGTATATCATTTATCAAAAGCATAAATAGCATGTTACGTAACAATGTGATATATATATATGAAAATTTGGTCCGTCCGAAGCGCTTTTCTGAATTTACCTTCAGCAGGAACGCTCAAACTAAATAAAAATGTAAATACTTGAATAGCTATACGACGGGTGCCACATTTGGAGCAGGATCTGCTTACCCTTCCGGAGCACATGAGATCACCCCCAGTTTTTGGTGGGGTTCGTGTTGCTTAGTCTTTAGTTTTCTTTGTTGTGTCATCTGTACTATTATTTGTCTCTTTGTCTTTTTATTTTTGGCCATGGCGTTGTCAGTTTGTTTTCGATCTATGAGTTTGACTGTCCGTCTGGTATCTTTCGTCCCTCTTTTATCTCTAGTTTGATGGGATAGATTCGTTCAACATAGTCACCAAATTTTGTATTATTTAGTGATAGAACATCATCTATATAGCGGAACGTAAAGTTAAAGGATATTGCTAACTTCTTATTTTTCTTCCTAAGAAGTTCCTGTTTGAAGTCAGCCTCATAATTATTAAATAACAAGTCGGCAAGAAAAGGGGCACAATTGGTTCCCATTTGAATTCCGACAGTCTGCTGAAAACACGTCCTCCAAACGTAACAAATATGTTGTCAATCAAGAAATAAAGCATCTTGATAATGTCAGTTTCAGAGAATTTTTTGTTTGAATCAGAGTAATTCTTTACAAAGTAGGATTTATCCCTCCTCAAGACAAGATACTTGTATCTACGTTCGCCATTCTTTTTTATGAAACAAAGTAATACCAACTCTTTCAATTTGTCTTTTAGTTTGGAATGGGGAATACTTGTGTAAAGTGTAGAAAAGTCAAATGTGTTAATACTATTGCAAGATGAGAGAGTCTTAGATTGTATGTACTCTAAAAGATCTTTGGAATTTTTTAGTATCCACAACTGATTTACGCTTCCTCTAGAATAGGCAGTTTCACAATAACTTTGGAGCCCGGCTTTGATTGCTGATATAAGAATTTTGCATCATTGATATATTTTGTGTTTTTTGCTTTTAAATAAGCATTATATAATTTATATAGAACGTCTAGATGGTAGTCAACAATCATTCTTAAGAGGGTGTAGGATCGTTATAGAGAACGATACTGTACACAGTAAATAAATAAATTATACGTCTAAAAAAGTGGACAACAACAACAAAACAATGATAAAAAATATGAAACAAAAAATAAAAAATTCAATAAATTTTTCGGATAACAAATATCCTTCGTCGGTATCAGCAGCTGGTGTTTATTACTATGATAATTTCAAATATCTTGGCCATCATACAAATTAAACACCGAACATCGTTTGTAGAAAAATTAAAGTTACAATTCACGGATCTAGAACTTCAAAAAAATTAATTTAAAACAAATGATGGAAAGTTTAGAGTTTGAGTATTCTATAATCTTGTGAACTAGATACAAATTAAGTATTTACAACTGGCGAGAGTGCGCAGTTATATATTTTAAAATTAAGTAACACATCTAGTACTGCTTGATTTTAAATTCCTCCTTTCGTTGATCCCATTTGGTGCCAAAGTTTTCAACGTTCGTATCCAAAATCTTTCCCGAGTGACTTTCTCCTCTCTGGACCATGACGTCTTGTGGTCAATTGTAGTGATAGTCAGTCGGTCCATATCTGCCTTAGAGTGACCTGGAGATTTCATATAATATAAATATATATTGAAAACATTGAAAATTCACTAAAATGGGTTTCGTTAATCCAATTCTTAATGGAGAAAAAAACAAATACAATATTTGTTTTAGTTGAAGCCACGATCAATCAGATTCAGGTCAGTCCAAAACCAGAAATGGAAGCATCTTTTAGACCTAATACATTGATTGAGTTGAGTTGTACAGGAACAGTAGGAAGAAATCATGTCGGGGTATTAAGATGGTGTTACAGGAGAGGTGATATGTTTAACTTCAATGGTTGGCCAAATGCCGAAGACTATGACCAGGGAATGTTGGTTCAGCTAGGCTGCCAGAATAGTCAAACGTCTACATTGAGATACAATGTATCTGCCGATTATAGATATACTGAATTCAGATGTGAAAGTGGCGATTCATTTTTGCCATGTGGATTTTCCAAAACAATTGCATCCAATATTGTAATATACAGGTGTACGTATTAAACACAATAACGAACAATAGATAAAGGTATTCTTGTAAAGTTATCAATCATACACAATCCTTCTCTTTCGATCAATGAAACTTAAAGTTAGTCTGTCATCATCTGTTGCCCAAATCACATAGTTGCAGTCAAAATTAGATGATCTGTTACTTGAATCAATTAGTGTTCGTAAATTAAATATTTTGAAAAACCTCCCCTCTTCTATGTTCTCAGAATTTTGCTCATGCAAGACATCTTTGACAGAAATCATTTGATTATTGATTCATATTTAATTTGCGATATTTTTGTTTTGTTGACTTTCAACCAGCGTGTAAGTATACTTATATTTTATCAGTCTGTTAACAGGTCAAATCTAGATTCAAATGTCCTGTTCCCAACTTTGATATTTACTTGCAAAGGTACAAAATGTCCAAATAAATCAACCTGTTTAATATACATAATCAATGAATTTCAAATAGACTAACCCCAGAATTGTTTACAATAGATCCATGCAAACTGATCTATATCAAACAACAGGAATAAATTTTATTTTTTACAAACTTTGTACTTTAACAACTTTACCTATTATAGTACTGATAATTAATGATCCTTTAGAAATCATGAGTAGAATTATATATATTTCCCATTGTTCCTATAGATCCATGACTTATCTAAATATAGCGAAAAAGCAGATGACTAGCATATTTAATGTCTAGACTTTTTAGGAACAATTTTACCAATTCAAATATTTCAAATTTAGATTTAATGTCCCTATAATTTATGTTTTGATTACTTAAGAGAGTATTAAATATTGAACTGAATATCATAAGATCTTCGCATGAAATGTGTGAATTATATAATTTAAACAAAAGGAAAAAAAGGAGTTTGAAATGTCCCTAAACAATAACAAAGTCTTTTGTTATGGTTAACAATTTAAGAAAGTTATTTAGACCAAAAAATATTTTAGGGGACCAAAATGTTCAATAAGCCGTATCATATTAAAAAATCCTTAAATATCTTTCTTTACCAAGTCATAAACAGTTGTTTACTATTCGTTTGATGTGTTGATCTTTTGATTTCGCCATTTGTTAAGGGACTTT
The DNA here is from genome assembly GCF_021869535.1 of Mytilus californianus. Classification (NCBI taxonomy): domain Eukaryota; kingdom Metazoa; phylum Mollusca; class Bivalvia; order Mytilida; family Mytilidae; genus Mytilus; species Mytilus californianus. The sequence goes on along the minus strand of NW_026262701.1, from coordinate 8,844,729 downwards.
CTGCTTTGAATTTTCCTTGGAGTTCGATATTTTTGTCATTTTCCTTTTTTATTTAAACAGATTCAGTGCCAATACAGTCCACTACTTTAACTTCAGTAGAAACAACAGGTATGCTATTGTTGATTATTTCTGTTTTCCTGCAAAATGTCTATCATATGCAGCCAGTTTTATCATAATATAATATGCTATCAGTTATCTGTTACAGGACATACATTATCATGTAGCTAAAACCAGTGTTATCATATATAAAATATATCGACATTAATGGAGTTCATTCCACAGTAACATTCTTATGATCATAAATCTACCGAAGTACTTTACTTTCCTGTAAGAATAGCCTTGTAAAATACATAAACCAATTTCATGAAAATTCTTAAACCGCATCATGGATTTGCCTCCACAGTAAATTCGTATCAATGCATCACAGTCATTGTTAATATATTGTAGGAATATCTTTAACCATTGTCTTTTAACAGACACAGTGTCACTACCGTCCACTTCGTTAAAGTCTGTGGAAATAAGAGGTATGCTATTGTTGATCATTTCTTATATCAATAAAAATTTCTATTATCTGTATTATCACATATAATAAAAACTTAAGTTTGGATGTAGTTCTTCCAATGTACCAAGGTGGGGTGGTGTAACTCGCATCATACTCTCCAAAAGTACATCAACTGGTTTTCAAGACATTGTTAGTGTTCGTCTTAATGTTGAAGGATATGTAAGAAATGAAACAGTCTGGACTCAATAAGATTGGCAGCAGCGTGCTACTGTTGTTAAGGAATATATTTGATATCAAAATGTCTTAGGAACAATTTTTTCCATTCAAATATTTTAATTTTGAGTTGATGTTCCAAAATTGTTTTTTTCTGACCACTTCAGAGAGTATTAAATAATGAACTGAACATCATAAGATCTTTGCATGAAATGTGTAAACTATATAATTTAAACAAAAGGAACAAAAGGAGTTTGAAAGAAAATTTCCTTACACAATAACAAAGTATGTCTTATGTTATAGTAAACAATTTAAGATAGTTATTTTGACCAACAAATATATAAGGAGACCAAAATGCTCCTATTTAATAACAAACTATGAGATGTTTGCCAGTTAGATAAATATCATCAGTTATAGTTCCTGATGTTTGTGTTCTGACTATTCAAAATACACAAACAAATAACATGAATTATTGATATCATTTATAAGGAATATTAACTACAGTAAATTTCTATTGTTCATAAGAGTAACGAGGTTCTTGGACCATATCATATTAAAAAAATCCTTAAATATATTTCTTTAAACATAATCAGTGCCAATACAGTCCACTAGTTTAACTTCAGTAGAAACAACAGGTATGCTATTGCTATTTCTATCATATGCAGCCAGTTTTACAATAATATAATATGTTATCAGTTATCAGTTACAGGACATACATTCTCATGTAGCTAAAACCAGTGTTATCATATATAAAATATATCGACATTAATGGAGTTCCACAGTAACATTCTTATGATTATAAATCTACCGAAGTCCTTTACTTTCCTGTAAGAATACCCTTCAAAATACATAAACCAATTTCATGAAAACTCTTGAATCACATCATGGATTTGCTACCACAGTAAATTCTTATCAATGTATCGCAGTTATTGTTAATATATTCTAGGAATACTTTAACCATTGTCTTTTAACAGATTTAGTGTCACTACAGTCTACTTCTATAACGACTGCGGAAACAAGAGGTATATTATTTTTGATCATTTCTAATATCAATAAAAATTTCTAACATCTGTGTTATCACATATGCTAAACTACTAGTAATTTGTTTGCAGCTTCCATGTGACATGTATATCAATTCAGCGAAGTTCTTTGAATGTCATGTTTAAATACCCTTATAAAACACATAGACCCGTTTCATAGAAATCACATTATACATTTGCGTCCATAGTTACATTCTTATCAATGTATTGAAGTTATTGTTCATATAAGATAGAAATATCTTAGAAAATTTCTTATATGATTTGCATATCTACAAGTAGTTAGTTCGTAAGAAATTTTTCCCATGGTTTACACTTCGATAGACTATGTTGCCGCAACTTTTTTCGTAACCTATGTACACACTATGTCAATTTCACTTTGATCTATTCATGAGTAAAAATCATGCATTGATCATGGCGTTCAAAGATGATTGAAATTGAATTAGAAAAAAATTTAGACTGTTATTTCTATTGTAATGCTTTATAAAAAGAAATTATGCATTAGAGCTTGGGAAAATGTATAAAATTAAACAGAATAAAATTCCGCAAAATTACATAAATGGTAGTAGAGCATAAACGTCATTGCAAAACATGACGTAATACGAATGAAAACTCTCAAACTGGAAATTATTCCGTTACGTTATTTGTACGCTTGTTTGGATAATGTCTCATTAAAATGTTATTTTAAAGGTAAGTGTTTGTTTTTGTTTTCATTTTCGATTTTGTTGTATTAATTGATCATTTATGAATATCAGAAGGTCAATATGGTGACTAACTCCTTAGTTACGACATTTCAACTGTGTATTTTGCGGTAAATAGAAGCCTATGGATGAATAAATAAATAATTGCAATTGTTTTGATGAAGAATTGTAAAAATTAATCATTTTTTTTTTCTAGATGTTATTGATGCGTAAACTGGGTCACAAACTCCAGGTTTTTATTCAGTATGTGAGTTAAGCGCCCCGATCGCCCCGGTTTACAGAATGTTACATATTAATAACCTCTAGAAAAATGTGTTTAATCCTATAATATATTTCTTTTACCAGATTCAGTGTCACAACAATCCACTTCTTTGACGTCTGCAAAAACAAAAGGTATGGTATTATTGTTCATTTCTAATATCAAGCAAAATTTCTATCATCTGTATAATCACATATGATAATTTATCAGAAATTATTTTAGGATATACAATGTCTCAAATCAGCTGAATAATTGCAAAGCAATAAATGTCAAATAAACAAAAGAATTTGAAACAAAGTATTGCCTTGAATAACGTTCTTCAAAATTTATTTGACACTTATACTGTGTAAAATGTGATTGAAGATAGTTATTAAAAGTATTCTTCATTTTACTGCAAACATTACATTAACTTCATTTTCTTTTTCCAAATTTTAATTTTTTATAACTTGTTCTGCAGCAAAGCGATGTATACTTACCATATTGTAAAGACACTTGTATATTGTAGAATAACAATCTCTAGAAACCTCCTTTTGATTCTGCTCTGCTATTAGATAGTTGTCTCGGGTTGTGTACCCGTATCTACCTTAATCGTATCCATTCGTATTGAAAATAAATACTTCCAGACCTAAGAAATTCAAAAGTTTAATTTACCAACATTAAGTAAAACACAAACAAAATAAGAAATTAATAAGATTCCAACCACTTCAAACCGTCCAGAAACAACCAGGACAATCACATAAACAGTTTGAAGATTCCCGTAAACTTTGCGAACTGTCTTTGATTAAATGACTACAGACAGCGTATCCCTAGGTCTAAATGACAATATACTGGGCCAAGGGAACATATCTAAAACTTCCTCTATTGATATCATGACTATTGTTGATAAAAGATAATGCAATCAGAGGTCTCATGGCAAACGCATTAACCGCAATCAACGAAATAAACATCGTTCTAATTTTACACTTGATGATTTTTTATCTATATTCAAAAACAATGGTAGACATAAATTATTATGTAAACTGGGTCAAATACCAAAATATGAGTGTACATGAATTATTACAGCCTTCTGTCACCAAAGACTGTTCCCTCAAATTGACAAACCTGAAGATCATAAAAAGTATTTCATCAAAAGTAAAATACATTAATAGAGGTATTGATTTTATCAATTTGTCTAGTATTTTTCATAACTCTACCGTTCAAAACTTTATACCTCCATATTTTCATAACATAGAGCCACCAATAATTTCTTATTTGTATAAAAACCCAGTAGAAGTTTAATTTTTAATTATACGTCAGTTACATCAGACGTCAGTATAGATAATAATGCTCCTTCGACGTGAGACTGTGAAACATCAACGTTTAGATATGATCCCTATAATCATGTAATTACAGGGACCTGAATATCTCCCAAGACCGAGAGGTTGTAAACTTTCTGAAAAAAGGACCAAAATATCGTCCACCGTCGAAAATAAATTGGGAAGAGTGTTGTCAGGTTATTAAATATGCTGTTTCATCATATTGTAAAAAATGGTGTAAACGGGAGAAATCTGACAAAAAGTCACTTGATTCATATTTGAATAAATGTCTGAATATTGTTGATATTCGCATATCACATTTCAAAAATAATTTAGAAATAAACAAAAGAATAAGTAATACATCCCTTTCTAGGATTAAAAACAAAATTCAAGTACTCGCAACGCGTTTTGTGTTCGTACCGGCCGACAAAGCAGCCTACAGTTTGGTGGTGGTATGACGTAAATACTACACGGAAGTCTTTAAGAATGAAATTAAACATTCAACTACATTCAAGTCTGTGCGCTCCACAGAGAGTCATATAGTAAATAATCATGTCACAACACCAGCTCACTTTCAGTGCTTTTAACGAGTTCCTTAACTATTATCAAAGAATTGATCATTATTTTTTATAATAAAACATATAAAAATAGTGGAATTAACCTTTTTTGGAGTGTAAACCATTCTTTGGATGATTTAGATAAATTGCGTGCTTTTAAAGATCCATTTGATTCGGTTGACAGTTTTGACTTTTCCACTCTTTACACTACACTTCCACGCAATGTTATCAAACAAAGGTTTTCCTATTTGATTAAATGGTCGTTCGATAAATCTAATTGCAAATGTATTTGCTGCAACTCATATAAAGCCTTTTTCTCAAACAAGAAAGGTAAAATTGATAGATATACTTACTGGAGGTGTGATGAGATGATTAAAGTCATACATTTTCTCCTTGACAACATTTATGTACGTTTTGGCAATACAGTTTATCGACAGATTGTAGGTTTCCCTATGGGCACCAATTGTTCCCCTTTACCAGCAGACTTGCTCCTGTACTGTTATAGATCACAGTTTATGGCCAGACTCAGTAAAGACCCGTCTTAATTCCATTTAATTGATAAATTCAACAACACTTACCGTTATCTTGATGATATTTTTATATAAATGATAAAATATTTAATAATCAAGAATTCTCTAAATATACTGCCGAAATTTACACACAGCAACTTGCTTTAAATAAATCAAATATTAACAGCAACAAGTGTCCTTTCCTGGATTTAGATATTTCAGTTTTACACAGGAAACTCTACACTAAAATTTACGACAAAAGGGATGATTTTTCTTTCCCTATTGTTTATTTTCCCTTTTTTGGACGGTGATGTTCCTCTGGCATCATCTTACGGTGTTTATATATCCCAACTCGTTCGTTATGCCCGTGTCTGTATTGACGTTCTGGATTTCAATGAACGTAATCTATGTATTCCTGGTAAATTATTAAGTCAGGGATTTCGTTACCACAAATTACTTAAAACCTTTACTAAATTCTTCCATAGATACAAAGATTTGGTTTGCAAGTTTGGCTGTACCTGTAAAAAAAACTTATTTCAGACGGAATAGCCCATTCTGAATTTTACGGTGATGATGTTTACCGAGCCCGGAAATTTATATACGATCCGCGTAAACTTATCGATCCTTTAAATAAACTTATTCTAAAAGATTACCAATTCAACATTGTAATTAGATCTTTGGATATAGTTTTTGTTGGTATAAATATAGATTTAATTATCAGTAAATTAAAATCATACCAATAGTTTTGTTATACACATATGCACTTTAACGGTACTACCATGTGTCGATACCTTTATTTTGGCATTCCACAAGATCATGTTTTTCTCTTTACTGTTAATGGCGTCTGTACACTAAATCCATTGGATATTGAATGTGTACTGATTGATATTTTAGTCTTAGATACATGATTTTTTTTATTAGTTGTTATTGGCTTTGAACTAGCTTTCAGTTACTGCGAGTACTCTTAGATCTGTACGTGTCCTTTTTGTTGTTAGGGATGAAGGATGGATAAATACCATGCCACTTTCGGTCTGTGTTTATGTTTGATGTTTTTCTGTTTTGTATCGATCTGATGAATTAAGCCTTTTTCAACTGTCATATAGTTTGTTCTTATGTTGTGCTGTCATACCACTGTCCCAGGTTAAAGAGAGGGTTGAGCGCTCACAAACATGTTGAATCCCGCCACATTCTATTTGTGCCTGTCCCAATTCAGGAGCCTGTAGTTCAGTGGTTGTCGTTGGTTCATGTCTGTCATATATGTTTTCCGTTAATTTTTTTGTTATAAATTAGGCCGTTAGTTTTCTCAATTGAATTGTTAAATATTTTTCATGTTATGGCCTTTTATAGCCGACTATACGGTATGGATTTTTCTCATTGTTGAAGGTCGTACGGTTGCCTATAATTGCTTACATCAATTTTATTTGAACTTTGCTGGATAGTTGTCTCATTGGCAATCATTAAATGTCATGTACCAAGTCAGGAAAATGGCCATTGTTTTATTATAGTTCGTTTCTATGTGTGTTGCATTTTAGTGTTGTGTTTCTGTTGTGTCGTTGTTCTTGTATTTGATGTGTTTCCCTCAGTTTTAGTTTGTAACCCGGATTTTTTTTTCTCAATCGATTGATGAATTTCGAATAGCGGTATACTACTGTTGGTTTTATATACTGTGGATTCATTTATTTTCGTGGGTACCAATTTTCGTGGTTTGAGGAAAACTTGTATATTCGTGGATATTTAATTTCGTGGTTTTGTCAAAGTCTGCATACATTACTTTAGAAAATTTGTTATTCGTTGAACATTTAAATTCGTGGTTCCCATGTTCCCTCGAAATCAACGAAAATTGGTATCCAACGAATATTAATGAATCCACAATACCTCATCTCCTTATTTTTATATTGGCAAATATTTTTTTTTTTACAGATTCAGCTTCAGGTGATAGGACGTCATAAGGTCAAATTTTAAAGGCAATAGGTAAAAATAATATTTGAATACTAAATATAGGAACAAGTATATGATAATATAAGATAAAAGTTGTTTCTTGCTAGTAAGATTGTAAGGTAGATGAACTGTATACCGCCATTGTTACAAAGCAGTGCACAATCGATCTAGTTCTTTGCTTAAAACTGAAAAATAGTGATTTATTGCATTATTTACACTGTTTTACCAAATACCAAATTATTGTTTTTGTTCCAATCAATTTTTCAACCTAACCATTTCAGGAGAGAAAACGCTAATAGTAGACTTGTTTTTCAAGGAATGTTACTTGTAGCAAGAAAACAAGTTCGGTGACACCATTTTTTCATTTTATTTTCCTAAAGCACACTATAAAACCTATCTTCTAATACTTTATTTTAAAATTCTATCTAGCAGATTTCTTTATATGCCCAAAAAGTGTTCTTTCATGAATAATCTATGCAAATTAGGCAATTTTGCACTACTTGTAGTTTAAAAAATAGCACGATAACCCATACTTTTTATGATATTTTTAGTGAAATAATCATGGTCACATCTACATTTTGCCAGTTATAAGAAAATTCTATCTGCTCTTTTAGCTATAAATAAACCAATTAAAATAAACTGATAAAACAAGATATTAGTACTGTTAGCAGTATCGGTCATTTTACAGTTGTCGTACAATTATATCTGTATTCATTTGATATAGCATATACAGAGAAAACAAAACATTGCAAAATATTGGACCTTTTCAGGAATTTATTTATCTACACACAGGAAAGTAAACAATTCATGTGTTCATTAATGTTAAATACAATTTTAGTACTTTTGCAACATCAAAATATTGATGTTGTCTTGACATCAGTTTATTATCGATACTTAGAGTGTAAGGTCGAATTAACCTTCTACTTCTTACTGTTAGTGCTTATCTAAAACAACTATAAATCCAATCTTTATTTTTGAACAAAATAGTAGCGGGTGGATAGCAGAAATTGTCCTCATGAAACCAAAAATCATCAAAGATAACAGACTTATAATTTTATACGCCATACGCACGTTTTGTCTACAAAAGACCCATCAGTGACGTTCGAATCAAACAAATTAAAAAGCCAAAATAAGTACGAAGTTGAAGAACATTGAGGACCCAAATTCCGAAAGGTTTGGTCAAATGCAGCAAAAGCAATCTTTTCCTTGAGTAGAAAACACTAGTATTTCGAACAATTCAAAGTTTTGTTGACAGTTAATTTATAAATATGACCACGTCAATGAAATGTCGTCTCAACACAGAAGTGCTGTCAGCTGGGCTGGTGATATCTTATGGAAGGAAACCTCCACCAGAAGCTGCATCGACCCAGTTATTCTACAAAAAAACATCATCATCAAAGATACCAGGCTTTTAATTTTGAAAGCCAGACGCGCGTTTCGTCTATAAAAGACTCATTAGTGCCACTGGAATCAAAAAATTAAAAGGCCAGATAAAGTACGAAGTTGAAAGCATTGAGGACCAAAAAGTCTGAAAGGTTTTGCCAAATACAGCTCATGTAATATATTCCTGGGGTCGAAAACACTAGTAGTTCGAACTATTAAAATGTTTATAAACAGTTAATTTATAGATATGACCACATCAATGATATGTCAAAACAAAAATGCTGACTACTGGCTGGTGATACCCTTGGGAGATTATTCAATTAATATGAATTTAAACCTTTGTCTTCATTGTAACCTTCAACGCGAGATTATATTACAACTGTTTTTAATCTACCTTGGAGAGCGGTATTTTTGTTAATAACTACTTTTATGCTTTTCTTTGTTAGATGTTGTAATTTCAATATTTCAACGTATCATACCCATTTTAGTGCACGGACACATTTTTTAAAGAATATCTTTATCAGGTTAGCTCTGAACCAAAAGCCCAGTGCACTTGGGTTAATTATAAACCAAAGAACTTAAGCTCAATAAATGTAACTAAAATCGTCCAATGATAACCTAGCATGAAACAATTGCAAAGTATATTATCTGTTTAAGAACCAAAAAATACAGAATTAAGAAACATATAATGATATTTTATATTTTATATTATTCTTCTACATTAGTATATAACTCATAGGATGTATGTATGACAATACGAAAATAAAAAGAAATAAAATTACAAAAATACCGAACTCCAAGGAAAATTCAAAACCGAAAGTCCCTAAACAAATGGCAAAATCAAAAGCTTAAACACATCAAACGAGTGGAAAACAACTGTCCTGACTTGGTACAAGCATTTCCTTATATAGAAAATGGTTGATTAAACCATATCTAATACACGTACTCCCTTAAATGCAGTTCAAACTATTATTTGACATTTACTCTTTTCCATGTATCATATGTTTAAAATTGTGTTGTCTGCCTGACTTTTGTGTATATGTGTACATATATTGTTATGTAGTCAACTTGAAAAGCTCACATGTGAGATTTAGGTTTGTAGCCTGTTTACTATATATCGACTTGAGATATATACTATACTTTTGAAATTGTAAAAAATACTTTAAATACTAAAACCACTAAACAAGAAAATCATGAACGTTAAGAACTAATGTACATTGTTAATAACATGCTAGATATTGTTTTCCTGTTGTTGTTAGGTGTGAGCCCATCACAGAAGTCCTACCACTGACTGCTTATATAAATAACAGCATTATAATCATTGGCCCTAAAAACCAAAACAAAATACATAATTTTATTCTTATTCCGCTGCAAATAGAATAAAGCCAAATGTTTTAAATGTGTATTCTAACTATAAATTGTCTTTATTTCGTTACGCCTCCTAAATTCTGACGATTTGATTTACTCATTTTCGCACTTTTATTTATTTGTTTATTAGAAAGGACCGTTTTGATTGTTTTGGTTGAATGCCTGTACTTGTTGGTCAATGGATGGAGTTTTTAAAAGGTTTGTTTATTTTTAAGCAGCATAAATTCATAAACAAGTATTATTCATATTGAAATAACATGATTTATTCCTGGCAATATTCAACAAATGGTGACAGAATTTACAAAACACATGTTTCGGCTTAGAGAAAGAGTTTTTTAATTGACAATACCAATTATATTTGTGATTTGTGCCATTGAAATATTTACTGTATATAAGTGTGGTTATCAAATCTCTTTACAGAGAAAATTGAATCTAATATCTGGTTGAAGTTCTTTATTAAAATAATTACTGATAGATCAAACGATACTAATTTCATGACTGAAATTGAAAATAACGCTTTGTAATGTTATGCATCCGACGCACTTTTCCTTTACTTCATCTTACTTTTAACCGATATACCTTTTCTAATTTCTGAATTTACTGTTCTTTATCTTAGCCGATTTGTACTTTCCCCGAACGATTGATTACTTTCATTAATACTCAACGTGTGATTCACTTGATCTCAGATTTTCTTTGGTCCAAATTCAATTATGACGTCAATTCTTATTTCTTCTGATTTTGCTACGAAAATTGCGACCATACTTGATGACGTCTTGCTTGAATTAATACAATTTTTTTGCAACTTAGTGAAAAGTGTGTCCCCAAAATAAAAGTGTGCGCTTCGGACACATGAAAATTTAAAGTGCTATTTTAATTTTTCTATAGCACTGGGTCCATTACGCTGCTGGTGAACTGTCAGTCCCCATGGGTATCATCAGCTCAATTATCATTTTTGCGGTATTGACATGATTTATAATAAACGTTTCGTAAATTGCCTGGAATTTATTACGAAATTAAGGTTTCAACTCCCTCAAGCAAAGTTTACTTTGGATGTGATTATTATTTTAAGTTCCTTCTTGGTAATATAGCCCTTCTACTGTTTCGGTTCTTATACATCCTTGACATTCAAATATTCAGCTGTGAGCGTTTCTGGTGAAGGTTACTCCAGAAAAGGGATTCGGACGTAATAAAAAATTATAACATGTTATTTATTTTGAAGGACAATGTACATTTTTGGGCTTATTTGGCCTGTTAATTAACCAACACGAAACATTGCCTGGTGTCACAATTTGAGTGCGACGTTTTTAACTTGATGTCATTAGCTAGATAGGTCAGTGCTTATCAAAAATAGGCTAATTGTGACAACATTTTGGGTTCATTAACACAGAGCACAAAGATCGCCCAAAATGATTGTTTTCTATCTGACCAGTTAAACACAAATACACTTACTGTTAAAATATCTTTTGGCGACGGTTGTGCTATATATTATGTCTCAGGATGTACAAGTCAAATAGTCAACATTTTGCAAAAGTTTGCCATTTTTCTGAGTGCATGGACTATCATTGCATTGCTGTATAACTGATGAAAAAAGGTATATTTTAAACGACAACAGCATTGTTTTATTATAACTTACATATTCAACACCTAATTCTGAAAGTCCTAGATATATCAAATACATTTCATTTAAGGGCCAATTTGGCCCTCCCTTTTAAAATGTTAACCGTCTCGAGAGGAAAAGTATCGTATTACACTCGACGCTGTGGAAGAATTTTTATTTCCATTATGACAATTTCATAAAAACATTTTCATTAAAGAGTAAGTATGCCTAATGAAGATAGTAAATAGCTTAAGTATTATATGTCTTGTTTTTTTCTCTCCAGGAAACTGGTTACAACTGTGTCAAGTCTGCTCCGAATAAAAGCTGAATTGAATGTGTCAATACTTGTCCATCCATATAAATCCAATCATTATATGATAATTGCAATCTGAATAAAAATCTGCAAACATATTAAAATTCTTCAAGCCTTTCAAAGAAATATTAAGTAAAGAATATGAGATAAATTCTGAGCACTTTTGTGTAGAAATCTCACTTCTCTCTCACTTCGATGTCGAACTTGACATATTTAATCTACAATATAAAAATAAGTAGATGTGGTATGATTGCCAATGAGACAATTCTCCACATGAGATCAAATGGCACAGAAATAAACAACCATAGGTCAGCGTATTGCCCTCAGCTATAGTCAGCTATAAAAGGCCCCGAAATGACAAATGTAAAACAATTCAAACGAGAAAACTAACGGCCTGCTAGTAATTTATGTACAAAATGAACGAAAAACAAATATGTTACACAGCAACAAACGACAACCACTGAATTACAGGCTCCTGACTTGGGACAGGCACATAAAGAATGTGGCGGGGTTAAACTCGTTTGAAGGCGCCAACCCTCCCCTAACTTGGGACAGTGGTGTAACAGTACAACATAAGAACAAACTATAAAAATTAGTCGAAAAAGGCTTAACTCATCAGATGGATACAAATAGAAATACATCTAACAAAAACACAGAGTGGGCGTTGCAGGGTACTTATACATCCCCACAACAAAAAGACACTAAGTACAGATCTGAGAATGCAGTTACTGACAGCTAGTTCAAACCCAATAACAACTAAAAAAATCATGCATCTGAGACTAAAATATCAATCAGTACACATCAAACATCCAATGGATTTAGTGTAAAGACTTCATTATCAGTCAAGAGAAAAACATGACCTTGTGCAATGCCAAAATAAAGGTATCGACAGTTTGTAGAGCCATGAATGTGTATATGTTTATAAAAATAATATTTAGTTTGATTTTATTTTGCTGATAACAAAATCAATAATAATATCAATTAAAACAATATTCAAAGATCTAATTACAGTGTTGAATTGGTATCCTTTTTAGAATAAGGATAAGTTTACCCGGGTCGTTTCTAAATTTCCTGGCTCGGTAAACAACATCTCCGTAAAAATTAGGATATGCTATCCCGTTTGAAATAAGTTTCTACAGGTACAACCAAACTTCAAAACCAAATCTTTATATCTATGGAAGAATTTAGTAAAGGTTTTAAGTAATTTGTGGTAACGAAATCCCTGACTGATAATTTACCAGTAATGCATAGATTACGTTCATTGAAATATAAAACGTCACAACAGACACGGGCATAGCGAACGAGTTGTGATATATAAACACCGTAAATGGTGCTAAAGGAACATCGCCGTCCAAAAAAGGAAAATTTACAATAGGGAACGAAAAATTGTTCCTTTTTGTCGTAAATTTTAGTGTAGTGTTTCCCGTGTAAAACTGAAATATCTAAATCTAGGAAAGGACAGTTATTACCGTTTATATTTGATTTGTTTAAAGTAAGTTCCTTTGGGTATATTTCGGCAGTACATTTAGATAATTCTTGATTATGTAACGAAAAAATATCACTTAGATGACGGTAAGTGTTGTTGAATTTATCAATTAAATGCAACTTAGACAGGTCTTTACTGAGTTTGGTCATAAACTGTGATTCATAACAGTACAAGAACAAGTCTGCTATTAAAGGGGCGCAATTGGTGCTCATAGGAATACCTACAACCTATCGATAAACTTTATTGCCAAAACGTACATAAATATTATCAAGGAGAAAACAGCTTCAATCATCTTATCACACATCCAGTAAGTATATCTGTCATATTTACCTTTCCCATTAAAGAAGAAGGCTTTAAATGAGTTGCAGCAAATATATTTGCATTCAGATTTACCAAACGGCCATTTAATTAAATAGGAAACCTTTTGGGTGATAAGATTTTTTGTGAAAGTGAAGTGTAAAGAGTGGAAAAGTCAAAACTGTCAACAGAATCAAAAGGACCGTCAAAAGCACGTAATTTATCTAAAACATCAAAAGCATTTTTTACAGTCCAAAAATAGTTAATTCAACATATATTTTATTATAAAAGTTAATGATAATTTCTTTGATAGTAGTTAAGGAACTAGTTAAAAGCACTGAAAGATTAGTTATAGAACACTTAGTAGAAGCCGCGATGAAACGATATTTTACTGGTTTTTTGTGTTGTTTAGGTAACCTTTAAGCTGTGATGTGGTTATGAAATGTTTGTTTACTATATGACTCTCTGTGGAGCGCACGGACTTGAATGTAGAAGAATTTAAAAGTTCATTATTAAGAATGTCCGTGTAGTATTTACGGCTTACCACCACCGCAATGTTGGCTGCTTTGTCGGTACAAACACAAACCGCTTTGAAAGTACTTGAAGTTTGTTTCTTATTCTAGAAATCGGCGTATTATGTACTCTTTTATTTATTTCTGAATTATTTTCAAAATGTGATATTCGAATATCCACAACATTCATACATTAATTTAAATAAGAATCAAGAGATTTTTTATAAGATTTTCCCAGCACGATGAAAGAGCGTCTTTTGTGACCTGACGACACTGTTTCCAATCTATTTAAGATAGAGGACGATATTTTGGTCCTTTTTTCAAAAAGTTTGTAACCTCTCGGTCTTGAACGATATTGAGGTCCCTGTAATAACATGGCCATAGGGATCATATCTAAAATTCGACGATTCACAGTCTCAAGTAAGAGGAGTATTATTTTCTATATTGACGTCTGATGTGACAGACGTATAATTAAAGATTAAACTTCTGCTGGTTTTTCTGTATGTATACGAAATGATAAGTGGTTTTTTGTTCTCAAAATAGGGAGGTATAAAGTTTTGAATGGTCGAGTCATTAAATATGCACGATACGTTGATGAAATCAATACTTCTGTTAATATATTTAATTTTCAGAAAATTCTGTTTATGATCTTCATGAACTTTCGTTTATGGATACGCGGGAACAGCCTATGGTAGCAAAAAGCTGTAATTATACTCGAATATTCAGAGTGGGCTGAAGAACGAGATTGCGTAACACTCTTTGAAAATATCATGTAATTTACTAATTGGTATTTGACCCAGTTTTCATAATAATTGATGCCTACCATTGTTTTTAAATATAAATAGATCATCAAGTGTATAATTTATACGATGTTTAATTCGTTGATTTCAAGTGATACGAAGGGGCCTCGGTGGCCGAGTGGTCTAAGTAGTTACTACTGTAATCACTAGCCAGTCAACACTGAGGTTGTGAGTTCGAACCCCGCTCGTGCGGGTGCACTCGACTCCAATCTTAATTGACTAGGATTGTCAGTTTTCCTATCGGAGGTCGGTGGTTTTCTCCAGGCACTCCGGCTTCCTCCACCAATAAAAACTGGCCGCCACGAATTAGCCGAAAAGCGGTGCTTAAAGTGGCGTTAAAACACCAAAAATCAAATCAAATCAAATCAATTGGTACGTTTTCCATGAGACCTATTATTACGTTGTCTTTTATCAAAAATATTCATGATATCAATATAAGTTTTAGATTTGTTTCCTTGTCCCAGTATATTGTCAT
The DNA here is from genome assembly GCF_021869535.1 of Mytilus californianus. Taxonomy (NCBI): domain Eukaryota; kingdom Metazoa; phylum Mollusca; class Bivalvia; order Mytilida; family Mytilidae; genus Mytilus; species Mytilus californianus. The sequence goes on along the minus strand of NW_026262701.1, from coordinate 8,829,487 downwards.
TTAGACCCAGTGGATATGCTGTCTGCAGTCGTTTAATCCAAGATAGTTCGGTAATTTTACGAGAATCTTCAGACTGTTGTTTGCGATTACCCTGTTGGTTCTGGATCGTTTCTAGTGGTTAGAATCTTATAAATTTAATATTGTGATTGTGTTTACCTAAATGTTGGTAAATTATACTTTTGAATTTCTTAGGTTTTCGGAAGCGGTGTAGATGCTACAATGGCTATTTTACAACTAGTTTTCGGCAAAATTAGACATGAGCCAAAGAATTATCCAAAAAGATTTTTAGCATCTTTGTATAAGACATCGTGTAGAAAATATTTTCTGGGTAAGGCCTTGGTTCTTATTTATATATTATTAACTATTTCAAAGGGGGTCATTTTGACAGTGTTTACAGTTTTGCATTAAATGCCAAATTTATTGATATACAGTAGTTTACTGTTCAGGTCTGGTAAATGGTTACTATGTTCAGGAAAGGCCAATAAGGGGTTCCTCGTTGAAGTTGAAATCATCCCTTCGAAGATTTTAAGGACGCCATCTTAATTTGGACCAATCCAATCCCATTTACCACCTATGAGCCATATTGACTGTCAGCGATGTTGAAAGTAAATTGTACAAATACCAGAAAATCAAAGAATTTTTTCAGCGGAAACATTTCGTGCATAATTTGACTAATTCGACAAGTCTGTTATCAGATTACCCTGTGAAGTAAAATTCTGGCAAATTCCAGTCTAACAATGAACTTTCAACGGAAATGCATGTCAATGAGATTATAAGAGAAGAAAGTTTAAACTTCTTATTCTGAAATTTATGTTTGTATAAATGAGCTAGAAGGTCACAAGTATCAGACCTCTGTTCTATTTGAGACAAAAACAGAAAAAATTAAACCATTTAGCCCTATACAGAATTCAAAATATCCACCTTTTATAAAACTGGCATAACACCCATCTCAATTGAACTTTGGTGGATAGTTGTCTCATTGGCAATCATACCACCACATCTCCTTATTTTATATAACATAGTATTAAGTGTTCCTCATTTCTTAATCTTAAAAACATACAAAGGATACACCCCAAGATTAAATCGAAGCAACCATAACATCTTTTTACTTTAGTCTTTTTAGATCAGAAAACCTCCTTATAACAATTTTCTAATATTGATATCCACTACTATGTTGATATAATCCCGATACAGTGATGAATCTCTTTTGCTGTGAATTTGTTTCAAAAAACATGATTTCAGTTTCAGAATTCAGTTGTCTCATTTAACATATCTACATTAAATCCAAATGTGTCACTACAGTTTGCTCAGCCTGGTGTGGTTCCAAACAATATAAAAGCATGCCACTAATTCAGGTCTTGCATAACATTGTAATATGTATTAAATTATTGAACTGGAGGAAACTTTAATTCTCAATCCAAACAAGACCTTTCAAAACTGTAGTACCAATGAGCATGTCATTTTCAAGTTAATATCTATCAACCCAGGAACCTCGTTACCTAAAGTGCAAAAAGGATCTAGGTAAATAAACTCGTAATCTGTCAGTATAGGAACTGGAATAGATATCATCAAAGTATCACACAGAATTCCATGAAGTATTTGAGCTCAATGAAATTCTTGCCTTTATCTTCATTTATAATTTCAACAATTATTTCAGGACTCTTCCCGACAAATTGCATTGTGTGTAGGGTAAAAAAATGCACAGGCCGGATTTCATTCTTGAATGCTTAGAATTTATTAAAATGGATAAAAAAATAACAAAAGAATGTGAAATAAATATTTTATTCAAATCTGCTAAAATATTGCACACATCCAAAAAAATAACATGAAATCTACTATTTCATTCATACTAAATTTTATCACAAATAAAGGAAGAGGATTATCAGCATAGAAACATGTGATATGATAATGTAGAAGGTGTGTTTGATTCCTTAGATTGTCATTCTCTCATTCTTTGTAATGATATGAAATTGTAACATATGGAGAATGTTATTAATACTTTTCAGCTCCATTCAACACATGAAATAGTTGTTTTTTGCAATAAACTCTGTGTAAGATAGTTAATTTATGTATGCTTTTCCTTCCAAAATTTAAAGTCTGATAACTCTAGATATCTAATAAAATTGTGAATATATTTTTCTTAATTTTTTTTTTCAATATGCATGTGCATATTAAATATACAGAAGTTGTGAAACATTTAAAACTTATTCTGCTTTCATCTAATATTTCATACTACAAATAACAATTCTTTTAAAATATATATCTTTACATAACACTGTCAACAAACAACAATAAAACAGCACGGTGATGAGCTTGTGGTATAAAAACCATAGTTTCTCTCCTCTTATGATAAATCTATAATAAAAAATCATGACACATTTGTAACACAAAGCTGAGGTACTGGGTTTTGACGAATAAAGCTGGAAAACAAGTAAAAATAGTAAATTATCTGAAAAATTCCTTTTAGAAAAAATGTTACCCCATTATTTATCTTTACTTCTAAAAAATTATGCCCTAAAATTTTAATGTTATTTATTCATACATTTGTTATTTCTTATTTAGCACACTGTTTGAAAAAAAATTGACTATGCATCATAAACCAAGATATTTCAGTTACTTGGAGTTCAAATCTCTGAAACATTTTCTTAAACATTTCTGTACTAACAACAAACAGGAGCAAACAATGAAATGTATCTTTCAATTTAGAAAAGTGGTAAATATTTATTCTTTATAATAGATTGGATTTTTCTTCAAAGAATATGAATAAATTCTGTTATTTTTATTCTCAATTTTTTATTTTCTCATTTTTCAGTTTTTTTAGTGGAAGCCAATAACATCAGAACAATGTATAGCTTCAAAACTCAAACACAAAGTTTGGTTTCTAGATTTTGAAGGTTTGTGCATCTATCAAAAATATGAATAATTTTTAAATGAGATATGAGAATTATATCATTTTTACTTAACACTATGAGTATCCTTTCATGATGAGTGGGACAAACAGTTAAAGGGACTATTAGATAAAAGTTCATATGGAATAAACACACAAGTTAGTCTATTAGTTACAAATTTTTTATTTTTATGTGGTAAATGATTCATTTAAAAAAAAAAAATTATTGATACTATAAATAAGTCTGCAGTTATCCCGCCCCTTAATAATTATTCTAAAAAATACATGTTCTATATAGTTAGCATAAATGCTTGCAGCTTTGTATAACAGGTCCTCATTTTCTTATTAACAAATGTTACACCAGTCAAGGTTAAAAAAAAAAACATTTACTATCAGTTAGACCATAAAGTTGGGTGCATGTCCAAAATGAATTCTGGTATTGTTTATAAGAATAGGAAAATTTTTATTATAAATGCACACATTAATTTCTGAGTTTACAGTACTTATTAAAAAAATATTTTTAGTGTTAATGCCATGTTTATATTCTTATTAGTAAAATGTATAGTAACGATTTCATGTTTTTTTTGTTACAAGTATTAGTTACACCTTGAGGGCATTAGCCAGAATGGGTGTATCTAATTAGCATCAAGATATTATTGTCAATGCAGAATGATAGTTTTCAATAATTTAGGAAGGGGTCTTTCAGCAATTTTACCATATGTTGTTAAAAAGCCTGATAAATGCAGGGTATCCAATTTCATTTAACAACATCTTGGTGTAATTTCTAAAATATTTCACTGGCTTTTTCAGTTTTATCCATACATAAATTCTTAAAGAAATAGCTTGCATACATGTAGATGTCAACTACTTAGTTTCTTGAAGAAAAATGAAACTGCATTACAAAAATATGGATGAAAATACGAAAATTGATTTTTGTAACAACAATTGTTCCATTGGAGATATACAAACATAAAAAATATATGCAGTATTGAAATGTGTACAAATTTTACTGACACAAACAAGCTAATTCATTGTTGCATATTATATAAAAACTCTTAATAGAAAATATAGACAAATATAGTCATTTACAACATAAGGAATTGTTAGCGGAAAATATCACATTCAATCAAGTTACAAATATAACAACATTTTGTCTATTTCTGCATGATTTGTTATAAACTTTGCTTGAGCATTTTTAGTTGCATTTTGGCTATGAAAGGAAGAAATTCTAATGAAAGTACCTCCCAACTCAAAGTAGTTACAGTCAAGTATCATTATCTCAAGAACAAACAGCATAAAGTTATTCATTCATAGATGGCAATTCAATAAATTATAAACCAAATACTAATACATTCAATAATTCAAGGACAAGGAATCAGACATTAGGAAATTTCTGTCTTCTATGATCATTGTTTTACCAAATCATGATTTCAACCCAAAAAAAAATGTCAGTATTTGACAGTGTTTTTTTTCAATTTCTATCTTCATTTATTTAATGTCATCTAAGAGATAGCTTTGTGTCCCAAGATCCCTGAAAAGTTGTTTTGTCATTTGAACGTTTACTTTTCATGAAAAACCATTTTTGTTAAGTTACTGTACTACACAGTGGGAAATCAAATTCTTTTCAATGTTAAATAATACCATAGTTGCATCTAATGGTCAGGTGGGAAATTGCCAGGAAATTGTATACTTCAAAGAAATGCTTCTATAAGATTGAGATAATGAATTTTGGCTGCAATTACATAAACATAACATCTCTATATGTTTTAAAACAACTGGCTGTTTCTGAGTATTTACAATGAGATCTGGCAAGACTTCATGATCAGTTTTTATAGCAATGAAATGATAGTAACCAGTAACTTGTTCAGGAAAATAATTGAAATGCGTAGACTAATTTTATATATATACCTATTTAATTTCTGTGTTTGTTTTTATCAACTTTCTAGTTCTAGAGTACTCATACAGCTTTTGAACCTTATCTTAAATTACCATCTCATCTTTACTGCATATAATTGCAGCAAAGTTAATAATCAATCAATTCTTACATTCATGAACAAGTTCTTCAATCCTTGGACAAATTCTTTCAACAGTAAGTTATATTCATAAAACACTTCTGGAATTATGTAACATTTTGACCCCATCATGAGCAAGGTCATTTGCAGCAAACTGGTTCCAGGTCAATAACAAGCATACCCTGTAACTGATCAGCTGAAACCAGTATTGATGGTAAATTGTTGACATATTGATACAATGTGCGTCTTAACCTTCTTGCCATCATTTCATTTTGCTATATTTTATAGGTCATCATATTCTACACTATCTTGTCAAGGCAGAAAGGTTGGCTGGTCTAAAACTACTAGCAATCAGAGAGGTTGGGCTCTTAACAATAATATTTCGAAAGAAAATATTTTCAATATTATCCCTACATTAGCTTCTACAATTCATATGACAAGGAAAATGTTCAAATTTAGCCAGCGTTCACCCTTACAAGACTATGATCTTATCATCAATAAGATACAGCTTAGGGTTTTTACTTATCACATATATGTTGGTAAACATTTACTTTTATAAATACTTTAGAAGTATCTTATATGACAAATATCTCAAGTTTCCACATTCTCATGTTCTATAAATAACTTATACCAGTATGTCATATTCTTTGGACTAATGAGATAAAAATTTCAATATGAGATTCTAAAATATACTTTCTTGCTTAATTTTCTTAAAGGAGAGGTCAAAAACCAGGAAAGGTCAACATTTAGATATTACATACAAAATAAATCTTTCACAATTTAAGGAATCGGTTCCATAATTGACCATTTGACTGTTACACTGACCAGGATGTATAAACAAAATTTAGGAAATTACAGGCAAAAATTCATAAGCAAATTTTGAAAATGGCACAGAATTGGTATATCAAGTAGAATAATTATGGCGCATTGGACCTGTCATATAAAAGTGATGTTCAACAATGATCACATTCTCTTTCAATACCCTGAATTTCCAATACGGTATAGAAACCTTCATGTAATACCAAATTTATAATATAACTTAAAGTTTAACTTGCTACATACAAAAATCTCAAATCATTTCTAGATACAAAAATTCATTTTATAATCAAAATTATATTTGAATATTCACTTTTTCAATAACTCTTAAGCTACATATCTAAAACTATTGTTGAGTAATCAAATTAATCTTTCCTCACTGAGCTCTCCTTTTTGAAGGACCATTTCTCAATCAACTTATAAACAGTCTTCCTCTCATGATCATGACTAGACATTTTAAAGCTTTAGTTCACTCTTTGAGATTTTAAAGCTGTGAGTTAAATAATTACATCTAGATCTACAATGAACAATTTAAGATATAGCAGACTCTCTTGATGATTGTCCAGTCCTTGTTAATGACGTTTCACGTGATGGACCCTTAGATATATTCCTAGCAGATGACCTTGATAATGAACTCTCCCTCGACATTTCTTGATCATCTCTTCCTTGAGAACGTTTTCTACTTCTCCTGAAAAGTTTCTTTAAACTACCGCCTAATGACCTTGATTTCTTTAAATTAGGTGTTTCTGGATTTTGTTGTCTGCCTAGTTCCATATCATCTGAAATTTGCAGAAAAATAATGAACAGTGCATACATATACTGGTAAAAAGAAACTTCAATTGACTTCACTAGTTGTGGACTAAAGTCATGCTTTTTTTCTAAAACCAAAGTAATGCCATTTGGAAAAAGACTTCATCATCCTATAAAGTTCCAGGAAATTATCAAATAGAAAAAAAATCAGTAAATCATTATATAGATAAAAAATCAGTATATCATTCAATATCAAATTACTATAAATTCAGAAATTTTTTGTAATGTTTTTATTATTGCATATAATATTGGATATGCTTTGCAATAATTATTATTCTTAAACTTTCTGCTCATTATACAAATTTCATCTGCTTGTTTTGTCTTATATGTCTTCCATCAATTTAGTTTATCAGAATGTATAACACACATCATATCTCTCACATCTAAAGTAAAGCTTCAATTAACCAAATATGCAGTTTTATTTTCAAAATTTTAAAGCTTTATACTTTCTATAGATCTATACTGACTATTTTACTTTTTAGTGCATTATTAACTGATGATTCTGAAATAACAAAATTACTTTTACAGATAATGAACCAAGACTAAATACTAAAGATTCATTTATTTTCAAGGGTAAAAAATTTCATGAAATAAGGATAAATTGTACTTTCATTGATACTTCAATAAGTGGTTTCTATAAATTCTGTATACAAGCCTAATGGAAACTTTATTCACATATTTATGGTTCCTCTCTATCCATTGACTCCACGAAAATCATGAAAATTTGCCCCCATTAAAATATAAAGAATTACCAATAGAATACAATAATTAAAACAAAACTGATTATTTGGATGAAACATAAGCAGGAATCCAACACAATATGTCCATATCCTATAATATACTATGCAAATGAGAAATATGGTGATATAAATATATGTATCATATTAATATGTATAAAATGTGCATTTTTAGTAACAGACTTCATCCAGTTTTGGAAAAGCTAAATTATTAACAAACATTTTTCACACAATAAATATTGTCTAGTTTGCAAGTATTTTTGTGTATATGTGATTGATAACAAACCATCCTTTAATTGTAACAAATTTTGATAATGATAAAATCCTTGTGAAAACTAATGAGTTATCTACCCTTCACTTTTTTATCTTAACTTGATGACAACTTTAAGATGCTGTTTGAATTTTTTTTGGTCCACATTGTGCTCAGATAATAAAAACTCTTCATCATAACAATTAATAAGCTATTTTAATGCAAGTGCATTTAAAAACGTTACTTTTAAAAAATGTAAAAAAAAAAATTAAGGCTTTGGTATGTCTAAAACATTAATGCAACTATGCCATTTTTTAATCATTTCTAAAAGCTATTTTTTAATTATTTTTGTCAACTTAATATATATTATGGTGATAAAACCAAACAAAACTTATAAACATCAGTAGTTATTTGGTAATTATAACCTACACTTATAGGCTTCACACATTTAGCTTTGTTGAAATAATTACCATCATCATAAAAAATACAGTCTGCTTTTTTTTTTCTTTCAACAGATGGAGTATAAGTTTCTATCATTCTAATGACCACAGTGAGAGTATCTTTTGAGTGCCATATTAGACTAATAACATGCTCCTCTATGACTAAAGGATCAAATTGTATCTAACAGCTCTAAATATAACATTCATAAAATATATAAATTTAAGGGATGAGATGCTATAGAAACGTTCATATCAGTTTCTAAAACCTATATTTAGAAAATATATGTAAAACAAAAATTTAACTTTAAAGCAACTAATGAAACTAAACGACAGTCCATAAAATAGCATGCTTTTAAATAAATGGCATAGAAATTTAACTATAAACCATCAAAAAAAGGAAACAAAAGCGACAACAGAAACCAAAAAAAGACCTTTAGAACGTGGAGAGGTGCCGCCCTCTGGAGGCTGGAGATAGTTGGAACCCTCTCTGAGGGAACCACCAGCTCTATCTGCACTCTGAGAGCGTTTCTTGGAACGAGTAAATTTCTTCTTAATTCTACCGGCAAAAGAAGACCCTTTCTTTTTTTCTGAAAAGTTACCATAGTACTAAATTAAAGAACACAGAAAAAGTGAAAAAAATTCATAATGAAATAAGATAAAAAGCATAGAAAACTATCATTATATACTGCATATATATATAAACCTTATTAATGGCAAAGATTGTAAATTGTACAAAAGCTTTACTCTGAAATTTTATATGTTCTATATTTCTATTGACTAAACTTTCAATTAATCACTTAGAATTCATAACCTGTCAAACATTTTAAGCAAAAGAAATCTTTTTTATAAGAGAAATTTATTTTTTTAAATTTTACAAGCAAATTTAAAGCTCTAAGCATTAACTCATCGAAATTGGTTTCAAATTTCCACAGAGGAATTTCCTTTTTTCCAACATAGCCCTTACAACGTAACATTGAAATATTCATAACTCTATCACTAACTGTAAATCTTATCTTTAACAATAGAAAACCTGCATTAATAAAAAAAACCTTCTAAGGATGTTAATTATACTGTTGATTCATTATTACTTCCAGGGATACCAGTTTTCATGGATGTTGTGGCTGCAGGTGAATTTAAATGTTCAACTAAGCCTAAATCTTCTATAGACTTGTATGCTGACTTTTGTAAAAACTGGAGTTAAATATCCATGAAATTAGAATTTGTCCTTAATCCAATAATATTGGTACCCATGAAAATAAATGAATCGACAGTTGGTTATGAGAATGTACCTGGTCTATCATGATGCCCTGGTGATGGGGGTTGTGTTATTACAGTAGGTATACAATCTTCATCTAACTGTTCTGGTGTCTACAATAAAGGATAAGGATTATGTACGCTGTAAGCTTATTAAATTCATTGTTCTTGTGTCTATAAAATAAGGGATATGCATACTGTAAGCTGATAAAATTCATTGTTCTGGTGTCTATAAAATAAGGGATATGCACACTATAAGCTTATTAAGTTCATTAAAACATTGGTATTTCAAATATGTAATTGTTTTATCCAATCTTTGTATAGCTTAAAGTGAACTTTTTCTGTTATTACAAATATAAACCCTTCTTGAATTGGATACACCAATCTTTAATCAAATTCTGTATTATCAACTATCTAAGGCATATAATAATACATTGTAACATGAAAAAGCAAGAATATGTGTCCAACAGACAACATGACCTTTTCACACTTCTATGTTCTGAAAACCATGACATTTGGTGCTGTTAGAAGTGCTTATTTCAATTTGTGTGCTTACAGGAATCAATTTTTAAAACAAACCTTTTGCTTTGTACATTCCTAAATATTGCTTGAAAAAAAGATGCAAGTAAATATCCTATGTGTGCAAATTACAAATTTTCTATCAAAAGTTTCAAATTGGTACTTCACGAAGGAAAAGATAATTGCAAGAATTTCTCATTCCTATCTGTGTTAATTAAGATATTTTGTTTTACTGTCATACACAATGGACTCACATTAATGAAATGCCACATTACTTCTCAGTTTTTATTAATTTATTCAATAAACTGTTAACACAGAGATACCGGTATTCAAAGTCAATGAACCATGACTGAAGGTACATGGCTAAACAATCTCCATGGAAATGAGATGTGCCAATGCTAATACAACTGCATAACAAATACCATTGACTTATCATAAGTTGTTCCCTTTAACCAAACCTAAACACAAACATTAACTTGTAAACTATGTAAAAGTTTCAAAGTCAATGAACCATGATGAGGGGATGGGGCTATATAATCTCCATGGAAACGAGTTTGCAAATGCCAATAAATTTGCATACCAAATATCACTGACTTAACATTAGCATCTTATCACAAACTAATACATGTAAACTAAGCAAAAGTTTCAAAGTCAATAGACCATGACTGATGGGGCAGGGCCAAATATTCTCCATGAAATGAGATGTGCTAATGCTTATACAATTGCATACCAAATGTCATTGACCTACCACTAGTTGTTCCCCAAAAACTGACCTAATCACAAACTAATACACGTAAAATAAACAAAAGTTTCAAAGTCAATAGACCATGACTTGGAGGGCGGGGCATATTAATCTTCATGGAAATGAGATGTGCCAATGCTAATACAACTGCATACCAAATATCATTGACCTACCACTAGTGGTTGACCATAAACCAGACCTAATCACAAACTAATACATTGTTGACGACGTTGCTGTGCTGACACAGGAAACAGCATACCTATGTCTCGCTTTTTGACTCCGTCAAGGCGAGACAAAAAACAAGAGCCAAAACAAAAGAAACTTATTTCAGTTATTACAGTGATAAATGAACTCATCATAGATATCAGGCTTAAATTTGTTTTACATCAGACGCACATTTTGTCACATCACAAATAAAACTTCTCATTTTAGAAAAGCTGGAACATGAACGTTACCTATTATTACAAATATAAACCCTTCTTAAATTGGATACAAGTGGTACACTTACGCTCTGTACATCTGTAATGATAAGTGTGGTGGTCTTTGTGGGTGTTCTAGATTTACGTTTGTTACTTTTAAGTTCTCTGACAGTTTACTTACCCTTTGTACACCTGTAATGATGTTTGGTGGTCTTTGTGGGTGTTCTAGATTTACGTTTGTTACTTTTAAGTTCTCTGACAGTTTACTTACTCTTTGTACCCCTTAATGATAAGTGTGGTGGTCTTTGTGGATGTTCTAGATTTACGTTTGTTACTTTTAAGTTCTCTAATGGCAGTTTACTTACCCTCTGTACCCTTTAATGATAAGTGTGGTGGTCTTTGTGGATGTTCTAGATTTACGTTTGTTACTTTTGTTCTCTAATGGCAGTTTACTTACCCTCTGTACACCTGTTATGATAAGTGTGGTGGTCTTTGTGGGTGTTCTAGATTTACGTTTGTTACTTTTAAGTTCTCTAATGGCAGTTTCTACAACTGAGTCTACACCGTCTATCTGAACAAACTCTGTAAACAAAACACCATGCAAACGTAAATATCACACAATTCACCATGCTAGAATCTAATGCATTCTGGGTAATATTTTCTAAAGTGGTACACAAAAATGTTGCGATTGGTTAATAATGTCCTACACAATGGATATCAAACCAATGGTGTAATGTGTTTTTAATTTTGGAGTACAAAGAAATTACCCATGATCCTTTAGATTCTTAACGGGTGAATAAGTTAGTAAGATTTCAACAGACATGTTATAAAACTTGTATGTGTATTCTAAATTGCCCATATGTATTCAATTCCCTTTTTTTTTCTTTTTTTCTTTTATTTTTTTTTGAGGATTTGGTATAGCAAGCATAGGTAAGGATCTAGAATATAATTGTTTTTTAATTTAATTTTCAAGACCATAGTTTGAGACCTCAATTGAAAGACTTTAAATCATTTTCAAATCTGTGGAAGGCAATGACACATCTTCTGAAAAGTTCAATGATTTTACTTTTAATTAATTTATCTTGCAGGAGATCAAATATTGAATGCTTTGTTGGAGACAATTAATATAACAATAAAACGACACAGACCCATAGCTTGTCCTTAAACCTGTGTATAGAAATTCCAAAATTCATGTTTGTTTCAAAGTTGAATTTTTCTAACCAAAAAATTGCCCATTGCTCACTTCAGGATGTTCGCTCCTCTTGTTTTTGAATTTTTGTCAAATATTTGGAATCCTCTGGTTCCATCAATATAGTGCCATTAAAAATTTTGCTCGCTAACCCCTACTTTTCTTTTCATAATTTTATTACATATAGTTTAAAAAGTCATATTTGAAAATCCTATGAAGTCTTTGTTATTTTTTCATAGTTTTTGAAAGATAAAAGGTGCTAATGTTAAATGTATGAAAAATCTAGAGAGAATTATTTCCCTCCAAATTTTCAATGGCTTATATCGTACCCTTCATTTTTTTCTGCTCTTTTGTTCCATTATATATATACTATCAATTTATAACAGTCTTTTAAAAAGCTTGTTATTTTAAAACAGAGTAGCGAACATCCTTAAGTCATACTTTCAGCTAAATAGCAATGCTTAGAGAACCACATATATTAATAATCTAAATAAACCAAAACTTTTCTGAAACACAAAGAGTATTTTTGATAGACTGTTTTATCAATTTAAAAATTTCTGTGCAATGGAGGAAATCATAAGTTTACCCTAATTTGCAATGTCACATGGACATTCATTGTCCAAATATTTGAAAATTTCATCCTATTAGTTGTAAAGTCTTGTGGTAAGATGGAATAATTCAGTCTGTAAATTATCTAAATAGCACTCAATTAGATTTTTCTTGGACAAGATCAAATGATGAAAGATAACTCTTAACTTTCATTTCAAACAGGACTATCGTAAAATGATCTGAATGAAGTATCTAAAGCAAAACAAAAGCAATCTAAAATCATGTATTTCTTTTATTTTCCTCTGTTTTGTTTATTGCTCTTTTGTGATTCCACCTCCCCCCCCCCCCCCCCCCTAACAATTGTTTTTTTTTATTCTGAGTATTTTTTCTTTCTATTATCACCTAGCTTCTAGCTTGACAACCTACATGTAAAACTTTCTTCAATTCCAAAACTTTTTGTTATTTCTACACTGGATTTCACAAACAAAGTATAATAAATATGTAGATTTAAATTATATCAGAACAAGACCATTTTTCAAAGACAGGAAAAACCAAATTTGTAACTAGTTCATTGTAAATAATTCAAACATAAAAATAGATGATCAGTGCAACAATCAACAGCCTGGTAAACAAATTAAGGTATACTCATGGAGAAATGCAATAACTAGACAAGGAACTAGTTTGTCATGCTTCAGTAAAAGCCATGCTTGACTTACTCTGTATGTGGCTCCTGTAAACATTCATTCATTTTATTTCGTTTTACTAATTTACTATCATTCACTAATCAGTTTTATTTACTGTGTTGGTCGTATTCTAATCATACTTTTTCTCTTCCCTCTACTGGTATTTTTTTAACTTAATGTACAGGTTTATGAACTTTTTTTTATTCCATGATTTCAATGATGTGCTACATAAATGAACAAAAATGTGTCAGAGGTATCTTGGTTTACTTAATCTGTAACTCATCATTATACACTTGTAATCCAAAATTCACCTCAATATCCTCAAGTACACATGTTGTATTACAAAAATGTCTGAGGCCTACGGTCATTAAACTTTACTGAATACTCCTAGTACCAAATTTGTGCTCGGAACACCAAATCTAGCATTCTGATTGGTTCAATTCTGAGTCTGAATACAATATTGATACTCCAAATTTTTAGGACTCCAAATTTTTAGGACCTCAAACCTGACAACAGTTGAAAAATGTGTGATGTCAAAAGAAAGGAAATAGGGTGATACTTATAAGTCATTACAGCTAAGAAATGGGGACTCAGCAGAATAAATATTGTTCACTCTTATCAGAATTGTTTAATTGCACCAAAATACGTCTGTATTCACAACTGTTCTATTCAATATGTTAATAACAGTTCATGTAGTCAGTGAACAAAGAATGTTATTTGTGTGTATGGTGCTTGTTAATGTTATCACATTTTTGTGCTCAACAGTATTTTTATTGTTTTTTATGCAATTTTCAGAAATGCATCATTTAATATCAAATTTTATTTCCATTCACTATAGACTAATTTTCATTTCACCTTCCTGCATATAAACCCCTTCATAATCGTCTATTTCTGTAATGTATTGATTTTCACCAGTATTAATGCTTACCAGATGACTGTGATAAAGATCTGTCCTGGGGTAACATATTATCTGGTGATGTTCTATCCAGGCTGGAAGATCCTGATATGTCATAATCAAAATTCTGACGTTTTTCTACATAATTTGGCGAACCTATAATGAAAGTTCATATAATTAACAGTTATCTGAAAAACTGTCGTAGTACTTCTCTTCATGGTCTCAATTTTTGTGGTTCATGAAAATAAAGGAGAGTTCATGTTTTAAGATAAACACTTTCAGAATCATTGGAAAATAAGTACTTTATTGGTTAACAGATTATGTTGCTGAAGAGTGTCAATCAGTGAAATTGACCCCAAAGTCCTCTTTTCACATTCAGAATATATGACATTTTTTTAGCTCTAATCAGTCATATTCTTAATGTACCAAGGGAACATGAAATCATGTTGTTTTCGTGCCTTTAAGTAATGAAAACTGCTTTAAATGCTAGAATGATAATGTCTTTTTTTATTGTTTCATTTTTTAAAAGACACTTTAGATGGTCACGTGCACAGTTAGAACAATTATTTCGTTATTGTTAAAATGTTCTATCATATACTTGTTTTCACGTCCCATTAGATGGTTGTGTGCTCAATGTTTTTTGCCAAGTTATCTTTCGTTAGCTGCAGATCTACATGACATATATATTCTCATTTTTGTTCTATAATCTTATGGTTACTTTTTGCTACTGCAATCTTTCCACATTGACCTCAGTGTTTTGTTAAGTGTTATAAAAGAATATTCTTGTATTGATTCATTGATTGATGATTGCCTCAGTCGCATCAGTGCAAAAAGGTTATATCATAGTAATATTCTTGTGATTATTGTTTTACGTCTCATCAGCACAAAAAGCCTATATCACAGCGATAGTCTTGTGATGATTCTCTTATGCCTCATCAGCACAAAAAGCCTATATCACAGCGATAGTCTTGTGATGATTCTCTTATGCCTCATCAGCACAAAAAGCCTATATCACAGCGATAGTCTTGTGATGATTCTCTTATGCCTCATCAGCACAAAAAGCCTATATCACAGCGATAGTCTTGTGATGATTCTCTTATGCCTCATCAGCACAAAAATCCTATATCACAGAGATAGTCTTGTGATGATTCTCTTACGGCTCATCAGCACAAAAAGCCTATATCACAGCGATAGTCTTGTGATGATTCTCTTACGGCTCATCAGCACAAAAAGCCTATATCACAGCGATAGTCTTGTGATGATTCTCTTATGCCTCATCAGCACAAAAAGCCTATATCACAGCGATAGTCTTGTGATGTATTTCCACTGTTAACAATACTTACTATTTATACCAGGTTCATGTCTGTTGTTATGTTTTTGAGTGGTTGTGGTAGTCTTGGTAACTAACATTCCACTTGGAGATTTAGCCTGTGTTACTTCTATAGTTCTTTTTGGGGAAATCTGATTTTTGGGAGTTGAATAGTTGTAGGCCTCAGCTTCTAATGGGTCCAACACCAGAAACTACAAAAATAAACAAATTATACTTGCTAGTTCTGAGAGAGAGAGAAAACAACACTGAAAAAACAACAAACTGGAATTTTTCTATCTGAGAAGACTTATATTTGAAAGTGGAATTGTTTCCACATTTACAATCCGCTGTCATTAGTCTCACTGATAATCTCATCAAATTATCATGATGGTATTAAGATATTTAATACATAAAATATTTTGTTTTTATTGGAGTACTCAGCACTCCCACTGGGACAAAAAATGCACAAAATGTGTTGTCAAGTATACCCTTATTATTGTACATCATGACCAAATGAGAAGTATCTCCGTAGAAAATCTGCTGACATCATACAACTCAAAACTGTCAGATCCTTGTAAGTGAGGTATCTGTATATAAATCAGAATAAATATTATCAATCTCCTTATCAAATATATAAAGATGATAGAAAATTTGGATAGAAATAGAAAGAAGGAAGAACGGAACATTTTAAACATAAAACATAAAAGTAAAATTCTTTTGAAAAATTAATTCTATAACTCAAGATTTGTTTGTCTTACAACATACATGACATACAATCTACGTTTAAATAAAACAATAATAATCATGATCATAGCACAAATATCAACACATATAAATCCTCTAATTATAAAATGTTACTACATCATCAAATTCAAACTCAAAAAGATATCATCAGCTCAAAAGTCAGGATATTAACAAGATTTATAACAAACCTTTATCAAATTCTCCATTGATAAATTAAGGAATTATTTAGAAACTAAGGTTCTGAATCCCTCATTCAAAGTTGACCTAAGATTGATTTGGCCATTATATTTTTTGTCTCTTTAGGACAAATAGCTCTTGATGTGTTGAAGTATTTATTATCCCTGGTTTTTAATTTTTTTGGTGTGAGAGTTCTGGATGAAGGTAAATCCCTGAACGAGCTTGGACCCATAAAATTTATCATGTGTCTTTTTCATTCACTATTAAAAACTACTAGAAACATTTCAAATTCTAACTATTTTTAAAAACATAGTACAGTGAGAAATGCAGGCAATTTTATAAATATGTCATGCTAAAACAAAACTTAACAGATGACATACAGCATATCTCAATATCTATAATTGTTAAATGTGTGTTGCTGGGTTGATGTCTGACTGATGTTTCTCCCCACATCATTTGTGAAAAAAATAAGATCTTTAAAATCTTTTATTCAGAAAATACAAAATAAAAATATCCTATATATAAAATATTCTTTATTTGGAGCATCTGGCATTAAAGGCAGATCTTTGATGGTTTGTTGAATTCATTCACTTTTCTATGTAGACTTTGACGATATAGAGCTGAAATAATATATTGACACTTGGCTACTGTTGAAGACTGTTTATTACCCTCTAAATATAAATCTATTACCCTCTAAATATAACTTTTTTTGTTTTTAATTTGGTCTTTCAATTAGGTTGCTGTCTCATTGACATATATATGTATTCTATTCTCCTTAAATTCAAATCATAAATTGTTGCTGTTCAAAACATTTTTAATCAGCTTTAAAAAATAATTATTTCATACAATCATGGCAATATTTCATATCTAATTTCAATATTGTCCTTTACAGCATATAAATACCTTAATTTCAAATGGACAAGATTAATATTGATGGTCATAAAAACAATACTAATAAACATAAAACAACCTGATTTACAAAGCAGGGATCTACAAGGAAACAAACTTGTTAGTGTGTGAAGATCCCATGCATGGTGCGTCTCACTTTGACATGGCAAGCAAACTATGTACAGATCTATCAGTCCATTATCATTGACAAGAATTCGTAATTTATTTCTAATGAAATAAAATTTAAAAATTTAAATCATGAAATTTACAGTCTTCTTTTCCTCAATGCCAAATTTATTTCATATATTTTACAAAAACCAACAATAAAATCCATTTTCTTGTCATTGATGCTACAAAACAACAATAGAAACATTGAAATTGGTTGTCATGACAACTCACCTGTATGTAGATTGCTTGCTATTTACAAAGCTATTTTAGACACACTGGACACAAAAACTTTTCTACACTATTACACACACATCAAACAGAAAGGAGGTGTCTTAGGCCGCCAAACTGTGGAACTGAAACCGCAGAAATGATGGGATTACAACAAAGGGAAATAACTATTGATAACAACAAATAAAAGTATAAGAGTTTACTGTAAAAATCAAATCTTTGCAAATACAAAAAGTTTTAAGAAGAAAGAAGATTATTCCAAGAAAAAATATACATAAATATGATCAATGTCACAAAAAAACAAGTAGAAATTACATAACAAAATCTGGATTATCAGATCATTTTATGCATGCAATTGAATACTAAAATACAAATATACAAAAAAAAATAATACTCAAAGCCGAAATAAAGAATGAAAATAGATTTAGAGATAAAGCTTGTACGTGTGATTGTGTGTTTGTTCCTTTCAGATTCATGAAATATAAACCCATTAAAACACTTATTTTTATACATTGTATTATAAAAACTTACAAAATTTCAATAAAAAAGAATAAATGAAATTACAACAAATATATATTTACAACAAAAAAATGATATTGTAATACAAATTAAAGGGCAGAAAAGAAACAGGTCAAATAAAATTACTCCCAACGAAAAGGCTCATTTTGGACCTAGCTTTTAATATAAAACTTATGGATCAACCGAAGGAATTGCATATCAATAAATGTTATTAGTTTGTACTTTCACAATCTTGGAGTGAATAAAGGATATTTCACAAATTCAGGGCAAAAAAACGATACGATCAAATTTTAAATACAGTCAAACCTACATAAAAAGGTCACTTTTTGGACCAGATAAAAATTCCTAAACTGACCTTATAAGAGAGGCAGCAGTACAAGAATAGAATAACCTGATTAGGCAGATTTTCTCTATATAGAACTGACCTTTATAGTGGGTATGACTGTATATATTTGGTTAAATTAACCTCTTTTTTATCATAGTAGTTAATGAAAATAAACCACTTCATCAGCAATGTAAAACCTATTAAATCACACAGAAATTTAACAAGGGAGAAAACTGTACATACCTCCACAGTTATGGAGCCGGACACAATATCATTTCCTCTTTCAGGGCGTCCCTGCAATGATATGATCTGGCGACTGCTTGGATTTCTCTTCAACTCATCATAGTATACAACTGCCTCTCCAAGAAAATTCTCTACAAAAGGCCACATAGTTAGCCATACATATAAATGAATGAATGGCTCAGAAATCAGAATAGATAAAAAATATTGTCCTAAAACTGTGATTTACCACTGTTGGAGCAAGTACAGGAACTGCTTACCTTCCCTGAGAATGAGAGTTTACCAGTGCTTTTTGTTGGGTTCATGTTGATACATTTCTGTTTTCTGTTTAGGGTTTTGTGGACCATTTTCATTTTGACTGTTTCTTTTGCCCATGGTGTTATCTGTATTCCCATGACTTATAATTGTCTTTTCCTCTTTGTATTTTATTTTTTTACTTAAAGGTATCTTAAACAATGTAATACAATTTTCAAATCTGCCAATATAATGCAAAAGCTTTAAATGAACTGTCCCATGTCAGGAGATTGTAATTCAGTGTTTGTCGTTTGTAGCTGTATATCATATTTGTTTATTGTCATTATTTTTAGGCTGTTACTTTTCTCATTTGAATTGTTTTACATTTGTCATTTCGGGGCCCTTTATAGCTGACTTTGCGGTATGGGTTTTGCTCATTGTTGAAGGCCGTAAAGTGGACCTATAGTTGTTAACTTCTATGTCATTTGGTCTCTGGTGGAGAGTTGTCTCATTGACAATTATACCACATCTTCATATTTTTATAGGTCCTTGTGGTGTAAAGTAATTTTTTATATGAAGTTGGTTTTTATGGTGTAAAGTCATTTTCTATATGAAATTAGTTTTTGAGGTGTAAAGTCACATTCTATATGAAGTTGTTTCTTGTGATGCAAAGTCATTTTTATACAAAAATTGGTTGTCACTTCCTATAAAAAGTTGTTTTTTGTGGTGTTAAGTCACTTTCTATAAAAAGTAGGTTGTTGTGGTGTTGAGTTGTTTCCTATATGAAGTTGTTTTTGTGGTGTAAAGAATCTTTCTGTAAGAAGTTGGTTTTTGTGCCATAAAATCACTTTTTATACAAAGTTGGTTTCTATAGTGTTAAGTTTGTGTGGGGTAATCACTTTTAATATTAAGTTGGTTGTCACTTCCTATTTGAAGTTGTTTTACGTGGTTGTGGATGTTAAGTTGGTTTTTGTGGTGAAAATTACTTTCTATAAGATGTTAGCTTTAGTGATGCAAAGTCACTTTCTATATGAAGTTGGTCTTAGTGGTATTAAGTCAATTTTTATATGAAGTTGTGAACTGTTACAGAACTGCTACTGCTAGTATACAAACTATCCTTTAAAGAACATATGTTATCAACTGAACATTTTCATCGTGATCCCGTTGACGATGATAACCGTCCATTGAGTAACTTACTCTGCGTAAATCATAATGTTGTTTGTTTAAATTGTATTCTACTCGTCTTTGCTTTGTTATATACTCTCCAATAGGAGGCTAAAAATTATAAAGCTATCATTTATATATGTGAACAAAAATTGTACCACCAACTTACAGGGAGTACATGATAAATATAGAATAAAGGACTTATTGTTTTTGATACTGACTTTATCATGGTAAAATATCAGGTGAACCCTAAGGTCTATGAATAACTGTCTATACATGGACAATGAAACCACATCTCCTTAATTCTTATATGATTGTCCCACAAAAAATGTCTAAAATGTGTTTATTTCATTTTTTTTTCTAGATTATCTCATGTGATAGCGGTACCTTTTTTATCACTATTTATGCGTTGCATCTAAATATGAATTGTAACACTTAATAGTTACTGAACAGGTTAAACAAATGCTTCTCAAGAAACAGAAAAAGAAGACAACTTGGAACAGCACCAGACTATTTATAAATAAATACAAGTATTTGATTCACCAAAAAACCTTGCGCTTTTCTGTGAAAAAAAATCATGTGCTATTTTGAGAATGAAAGGGGAAGTAAATCCTTACGCAGTGCACTCCTGCATGTCAATTGCGAATTGACCCAATAATTTTTTTATCACGACCAGTCCACTGATACTGACATTATCAGCAAGTCCACATCAAAGGAAATATGCACAATTTACCAACAAACTTTACTATATGTACAAGTAGATCATGTGCACCTTTCTATAGGGTAGTGGTAGTAAGATTTGAAGGCTTTGATGTCAATTATTACAGATTTTTTATGTGTCCTTCATTCTTAAATTCATGTTTTCAGACTTTCAGTTAGTATTTTTTTCATGCATACCACAATTCAGACAATCACATTACAACTGATTTGAGTTGTTTTTGTGAAATATCATGAGGAGGTTTCTCTTTCATAGTCTTGATCTGCTTTTAAAAGATTTTCTCTTTTTTCATCACTGCAATATAGTATTATAAAAATTTATATGTATGATATTTATGGGATGTAGGATATCATGTTCACTGACTACCTAACAATGCACAGATGGCATTGACGAGAACAAGCTATACATATATAACATATGAAAATAAGGAGATGTGGTATGTCTACAAATCAGACAACTATCCACAAAAAGATACCAGTCACCATATAGTAGAAAAACAAAGGATGTGAGGTATCCTTCAATGTATAGCTATATGTATATGTATAGGTATTTAACTTTTTTTTGCATACAATCTTAGTACAAGTCTGTACATTGTTAGGTTATTAAAATACAAGTCATTTTCTATTCTAAAGTATCTATGTTAATGAACCTTAATAAAAATAGCAGCTAAACAAAAACACATAAATAAAATTTGTCCGCCATTTTACCATACCTGTTGATGGCTTACGTTTGTCTAGTACTTCAAACTTCAGCTGGCTGGAATTCTGATTAACATCACTAAAAAGAAAATCGTTCAACACAATGAATCTTGCTCTTTTCATTCCAGTCATTTTTCAATCATTTACAATTCTGGCTTAATTTATAAAAGTTCTCAACAATATACCTTGTAGATACTGTTCTAAAATCTTAATCTAATAGATCATTTGGTCAGTGCTTTGGAGTATGCCAAGTTAGAATTTCATCAAAATGCAGCATTTTCAAGTACACACGACATTAACGATCAATGAAAAAGAAAGATGTGTAAAAATATAGCATGTTGTATTAATCACAAAACATTTATGGTTTTGGCTTGGTACTACTGTAGTGTTGAATTTTTGTTTCCTTTTTTTGTTAAGTCGTTTAGATGATTATCATTTGTTTTGTCTTAAGCAGCACTTATTATAATTCAATTGACTTACAACAAAAACTGTTCATCCCAGAAAGGGTTAGCAGTACCTCTACATTCATTGGTGGAATAAGTCTGAGCAGGTGTGTCCAGGTAAACCAAACAAGTTGGGTCAACTTGTGCTGAAATCAGTAAAATTAAATCAAAATTAAAAGTTCTTTACCGCAAACCAGTAGTCATGTTATCTGGGAAGATAAATTATGATAGTACCATTATTGGGTACCATTTGTGGTTCAAGGACATTAAATATATTGAAGACGTAGTTTCTTCTCTTCTATATTTTTCAAACACTCATTAGAAAAGTAGAGACATGGGATATATATACATGACATTAAACAAGCATGAAATACTAAAAAACCACAAAAGCTATTTCTCTGTCTAAATCTTAATGTCTGTCCAAATTAAATGCCATAAAAATGAAAAGGGAATGTGTCCATAGGACAGATGATGCCCCCGCTTGCATATAATGTTATAAAGGGACATAACTCTAGAAGGGTGAGACTGACTCTACCCAAATTTGTACTTGATCTGAGTTTTATGGTAATAAGCATTGTGTATAGGTTTCATAACATTTGGTTGAGGCAAACTAAAGTAAGAGAATGGAAACGAAAATTTCAGCAATTTTTCCATTTGTAAAGGGGCATAACTCTAGAACAGCAAAAGTGACCCCACCAAAATTCTAACTGGATCTGTATTTTGCAGTAATAAGCATTGTGTATATGTTTCATAACATTTGGTTGAGGCAACCTAAAGTTAGAGAACGGAAACGAAAATTCATCAATTTTTCCATTTGTAAAGGGGCATAACTCTAAAACGGTACAAGTGACAACACCAAAATTCAAACTAGATCTGTGTTTTGTGGTAATAAGCATTGCGTGTAAGTTTCATAACATTTGGTTGAGACAAACTAAAGTTAGAGAATGCTGAATTTTTCCATTTGTAAAGGGGCATAACTCTTGAAACGATAAAAGTTAGTTAACAGAAACAAAAATTCAGCAACTAAAATTAGAGAACTGAAACCAATTTTGGGATGTACGGACGTACGTACCTACAGACGGACAAGAGTAAACTTAATGCCCCCTCTGCTAAGGCAGGGGCATAAAAATCATTTGAAACTAGCTTCATGCCATTTAAAAAGCTTACTATGAAATAGTTATGTGTAAGCACTGCTTTTCACTATTAGAAAATTGAATAGTGACCTCCCCTGTTCTAAAATAACAAGAAACAGGATCTAAATATTTGAATGAATCAGTTAAGTGAATGATAGGTATACAACATATTAGTGGGACTGACTTATGGATCACATCATCACAAAATGTGTCAAAAACCCTTTCAGAACATAATATAATCTGAAAATTGGTAAGGTTCCCACCTACCCAACTTTTAAGGGATGGAGTTTTGGAGACATCAATGCAAAATTCTTTCTCCAAATAAAGATGCAAATTATGGTACCTTATTTTGAAACTGTATTATGTGCAATTTTATGTTAAAAGTTTTTTCCATTTGGACTCATTGTTTCCAATTTGATGATTCTTTGCGAAGGGAAACAATTAAAATTTACATTATATTGTGTCATGTACTTTTTGAAACTTTTACATGTATTCAGTACTCAAATTGTTGAAAAAGGGGCAAAAAAGTGAGATTAAAATTTGCAATTTCAATAAATGCTGCATTAAATAGAACTATCAAATTGTAAAATGCAAGTTTTTATTTTTGCAAAACCTATTCCATTGCAATGTTTTCCTAGCTGTATATAAACAATTTTTTTTAAATATTTTCAAAAATCTTTATCTATGTCAAGGTTTTTGATTATACCTTGAGTTATCAAATCTTAACAACAAAAATATCTACTTGAAATAAATAAGGACATAATATTCAAATAGTGATAAATAAGATGAATAATTGATAAAAATCTATATTTCGCAATTCCCAAGGTATATACAGCTTAATCCCATTTAAACTAGCTGTCACACTTATAAAGACTTGTATATCGTTGATACAACCCATTCAACTGAGCAAACTTTGTTTTAAAATAGATCTAGTAAATCCTATTGATTTCAGCATACAATTCATATCATATTGATCTGCAGATTTTTAATAATTTTTATCTAAGTTTCTTATAATGGTATTAAGTCAATAATATATCATATGTCTTAAGCAGATACATCTACATTAATTGATTTTATATTATCATTAACACCATCAATGCCATGTAATTCAATTGGATATCCTACATTTATCATGCTTTACCATGAAATAAGGTTAATTGATGAAAGACCCCAAGGGATCCTCAATTGTTGAAAGCTATCATTTTGCATTAACCATAATAGCATGGTGTAAAATAAAAGAGTTAGCAAAAATACATAAGGTAAATTCAACTAGAGGCTCTAAAGAGCCTGTGTCGCTCACCTTGGTCTATGTGCATTTCAAACAAAGGACACTCTCCAACATTGTAGAAGAGAATAGACTTCATGACAAAATCTCTATTTTGTTAATCATGTATTACTGATCTTTTAGTCTGTTTAGTTTCTCTCTATCTTCTTTAGTTTTTGCTCAAAACACAAAAGAGGGTAAAAAAAATCCTCATTTAAGGGCAATCTCCTATGAAGAGTGACAGTCGACTAACTATATAGGCAAAATTTGACTTTTTAATAGATCGTGCCTTGCTGATCATTTTTGTGATTTAAAGTGTTTATTTATCTATTATAATTAAAATCATATAAGGTATAACGGAAATAAAATGTTTTTCTCTCTAAATATCATAGTTTTCATGATTATATGATTATAGGCAGAAATGAAAAAAATGGTAAAATTTGTCATTTATGGGCAATAACTCCTATAAGAATTTGTCCAACAGTTTTGACGTATATGGACAATTGGTAGAGCTAATTATTCTGAACATTTTTGCTCCTTTCAGATTTTCTCTATTTATAACGGTTCAAAAAATAATAGACAAAACTTGCATTTTACCCCTATGTTCTATTTTTAGCCATGTCGGCCATGTTGGTTGGTAGGCCGGGTCATCAGACACATTTTTTAAACAAGATACCCTAATGATGATTGTGGCCAAGTTTGGTTAAATATGTCTCAGTAGTTTCAGTGGAGAAGATTTTTGTAAAAGATTACAAAAATTTACAAAAAATTGTTAAAAATTGACTATAAAGGGCAATAACTCCTTAAGGGGTCTATTGACCATTTTGGTCATGTTGACTTATTTGTAGATCTTACTTTGCTGTACATTATTGCTGTTTACAGTTTATCTATATCTATAATAATATTGAGGATAATAACCAAAAACTGCAAAATTTCCTCAAAATTACCAATTCAGGTGCAGCAACCCAAAAACAGGTTGTCTGATTTGTCTGAGAATTTAAGAGCAGATATATCTAGACCTGATGAACAATTTTACCCCAAGTCAGATTTGCTCTAAATGCTTTGGTTTCAGAGATATAAGCCAAAATCTACATTTTACCCCTATGTTCAAATTTTAGCCATGGCGGCCATCTTGGTTGGCAGGCCGGGTCACCGGACACATTTTTAAAACTAGATACCCCAATGATGATTGTGGCCAAATTTGGTTAAATTTGGCCCAGTAGTTTCAGAGAAGATTTTTGTAAAAGTTAACGGACGACGACGGACGACAGATGCCAAGTGAGGAGAAAAGCTCACTTGGCCCATTGGGCCAGGTGAGCTTAAAATAGGGGAAGTCCATAAAATTGACAAAACCAAAAGCTCAACTATTATCAACCAACAGAATGAATGGAATTTTCCTGAATTGGTACAGGAATTTTCCAAAGAAAATGGTGGGTTAAAGATTTACCCAATCAAGCTAACACCCTCATAGGTGTATCTAAAACAGGGGTTTTAACTCCATAACATTGAAAACTATTTTATCAATTCAAGTTCCATAAACTAGGAATGTTTGAATAACTTGTCAGATTATCTTTGATCCAAGAATACTGTTAACAAACTTAATTTCATGGATACTTTTTTTCTTATTCATCCATGTCAAGTAGACTTCACCATGATTTATTTTGGCAATGTTCTATCATTGTTGATGTATTCATACGAGAGAATATGAAACTTTAACATATTTGCAAAGTTTTATATTTGCCTTATATTTCTACCTGCAAAAGTCATGTAACATTGTGGTAATGAATTGCTAGTGAAAGTTAGTTGGTTTACAGTAAAAGAATGATTACATACAACATCAATGTACATATATGTACTGGTACCCTGGATGTATTCTGAGGTACCTATATGATGTCATATGCTGCCTATAAACTAAAGTAGGGTTTACATTGAAAACCATCTTCAATGTGGTATATTCACTTCATATCAACTTTCAACAACAAACTTGTCATCTAACAACTATAACCCGTACTGGCCATCCGGAAATCACATTATAAAAACATTTTACAAACCTTTTGATCCAAGTCCACTTGCTTTGATTATTTTAACCAGTAACCTTTTGTCACCAGACATGGATCGCTGCACTCGCTGTTGTGGTGGAGCATGGAACTATAATGTAAACATGAATACTAACTAAGAAAAATGTAAAGGGACTTTACCAAACAAGCTGCATCTTAGGACTTGTTTATTGATTGATCATTGTCTGTCTTACCAAAATTTATTATTGATGGTGTGTTTAATGCACTTAAATGGAACTCATAGTTATCTGTGCACAATCCACTTCTAATGCAGTTTGTATTATAACACAAGAAAGTGTGAAATATAAAGCACATTATCATGGCATATTGTATTCTTTATCATTTCTTAAAGAGCAAATCAAAAGTATTGTGATATTAAACCAGCCAATTCATATATATATATATATATACAGTACATCATGAATTTTTCACTATTTTCAGGTTGACATTTTACCTCCAAATCTTATACCCTATGTGAGCTTTTTACTTTTCAAAACTACTAACAAAACCAAACAAAAAAGATATTCAAATATATTGTATATCATGATGCCTAGATAAAAACTTACAGCACTGTGTTGTTCCTTGGCTTCAATTGTTTCAAACACAGGTTCTGCAACATGGCGTGGGCTGGAGGGTTGGGCTGTGGTGTCTGGGCGAGGGAGATTTTGAGTAGAGCCTGTCAACCACTTAGTTATGTTGATATCGGTGTTAGCAAGACAAATGGCATTACGTACAACTTCTTCTACGACCTCAATGTCAACCAAGTCTGATGGATCCTGTAAAATATAACAAGAACGACAATAAACAACTTGACATCTACCTGCTGAGGACATTTCCTTCAATCTTGCATGACTGTCACAGATACATGTATTTGTAAAAGATGTACATGCTCAGATCACTTCCCTTGATCGTGAATGAATGGTATAATTACATGTATTTGCCACTCAGTCTACGGTCAGGGTTTGAGACTTTCTCACAACTCTACAATAATGAGAGTTTGAACTCTATCTAACAAAATTTGATATGTATAAATAAAAGCAGATTTGGTGTATGTGTTTATATGACAGCCACCCAACAAATAAAACAAGAGACTATATATCTGGATATCAACTTAAGGTCTTCAGCAAGAGACCTTTATAACTATGTCAATTTACTGCAGACACTCTTTAGTTTGTCAAGAAAGCATTGTTTAATTACTAAGTTAATGTAATATTTGTTCGAATTCCTTATTTGAATTTTGAAACAAGAAAGCAGGTGTAAATCAAATGGTAAAAAAAATAGAAATTACTTTTATATCAAATTCTACAAACGATCATTTAAGTATTTTATATTTTGCATTAATTTGAATACCATATCAAAGGTATACTGTTTCAACATGCATATGTACATGTACAGAACTTGAAGATATCATGCAGTTATAGCATGATATTGACATATTTATGCAACTTTCCTCTTAAATCATGATTTGTTTTTTTTAGTTTTGCTTTTGAGATGCAGATAAGATAGTTAGAAATACATAAAACTCATCATACTGTTAGCAAGCTGCCAGAATCCATTTATAAACATCATCCTTATCATTAGTCAGTAACCTTGATTGAATTATTATCTTACACTAATATGTAACAGTATAAATGTTGGGAAGATGTGTACTTCACACATGTAATGTGTACTTCACACATGTAATGTGTACTTCACACATGTAACATCAAACACTAAAATTTCATTATTTAGCCAGGCTGCTCTGTAATAAACCTACAACATAGGAGTCTCTCTGATCTTCTACTCATCAATGGAGTACATTACAACTAATTTATTATCAACAAGGAAGTAAAAACGACACCCTTTTTAGTAAGTCTAATACGGTAGCAGATTTTTAAAACAAAATAGAGGTTGACTGCTTTCATTGTACACAGTTTGTTTAGGCTTTAATCCAACCTTAGTTTAATGTAGAATACCAGAAATCAGATCAATGTCACTTGAAAAGAACACAGTACAGAAAAGAAGGTTTATTCATTAATAACACAAAATTTGTGACACAACTTGTATGTTCTGAGAACATTTACTAATTGCTGACTGATTATCCATTGGTTCTATTTCAAACACAGAAAACAACAAAACATTTCATAATAAAATAAGAAAAGTCAGCCAAGTGAGACCAAAGAGGCCTCATTGAAAAAGATAAGCAGGGCCCCACTAGATTAGGTCACTAAGTTTTTAGTATGGCTCATAAATATTAACTGACAATTGTTCATATGGCTTATGTTCATATTGTGGCTGTTTGGGCCTCTCCATAAAAAATGTTAAGTCTTTTCTCGCTGCTGGGGACCTGATTTGAGCAAACAAGTGCCTAATTCTATAGCAAATGTTTTGATCTACCAATCTCTAAAAGAAATATCTACAATATCACTACCAGTAATAATTTATACCCTAGCGGTATTGCAGAAATGGATTAATAAATATCAAATCCTGTAAGAAAACCATATTTGATTAATATTGGGCTTTCTTTTCAAATTGTAAACTTAAAAAGAGTCCTTTCTTAACGTACAGATACTTTTATCTTTTCTATGTAGACTATTAAGAGTAGTTAGCAGATTGATGGCATGTAGAGATACCATAATCTTGACTCCTAGTCACCTGTTATTCTTTTTTATAGCCATACTTAAATCAGTTTTGATCCTAATCTTAAACAGTTTTAACAATATAGTTTTTTTTTATCTGTCAATATTTAGAAAAGAAGTGTGAAGTGTTCAAATGAGCATACAGATCACAACAAGCCATTGATCCTGCTGAAATTCAAGTCAATAAATGGCACATCTGTCTTTAAATAGACCTTAATTCAACTTATTCCTTTACCAGCTTTATTCCCTTGTTTCTAACAGTATGATTAAATTTTCAAGTAAATATTTCATTACGTTACTTTTCAATTATTTTGGTAGAACAATAATTGTGAAAATATTCCACAAGGGCATCTAATTCATTTATAACTCATGGTTCTAAAGATGTTAACTGGCTAGTATCACTGGTCAACTAATTACTTTAGAATTTCCAACTAACTGCTATTCAAGAGAGAATGGGAAACACTATTGGAACTTTGATGATCCAAGTAAAAGAAATATCTACACTATCACTACCAGTAATAGTGTTACGCACAAATAACATTTACTGAAGTGTCAATTTGGCATTACAAAAACAAAAACCAATATATAGATTGGCAACACTTGAATGTGACTTTGGTTGATTATCATTTCTAGAGGAAGACACCTTCAATGGGTAAGTGAATGGCTAACAAATAAAGTGGTGCATTTTGGAAGTGACACAATCAGGACAATCTGTGTTGAGAAATAAAAATAAAACTTTGTATACCAAAAGTATTACATCAATTTTTACCCTCTTAGCTTCCATAGAATCACTTCTCTGACTCTTGATCTAGTACAATATGCAAAGTGATTTAAATATCTGGTGAACAGGATAAACAGTGTGCTAAGTAACCTCTGTCTTCCCTTCAAACAGAAACAGAAATCTGGTACTTCTCCAATAACTGTTTTATGTGGTATTCTATCCATGTTGAAGTATAAATGTTTGAGATACATCATTCAACCTTGATCAGACGAATGGTACAGACTTCTGTCAGAAGTTTCATCTGCTTTAACCTTTCCATCTATTTATTCTTGATACTGCCAGGCATTATCAATTTTATAGCTCAGAATGTTCAGGTAGAATAAATATTGATTTATTTAACAAAAGTTCTTGAAGGATCCTCATAAAAGCAGACCATAAACCAGCAATAACATCAGACATACATCTGGACTATTACTGACCAATTAGATATACATTTGGACTATTACTGACCAATTAGACTACATCTGGACTATTACTGACCAATCAGACATAAATCTGGACAAATTACTGGTCAATCAGTCAATTACTGACCAATAATCAATTCATTGACCAAGCAGACATAGTCTAAACAATATCAACCAGACAGAAATGTCTGTAATGTTATTAATTATCTACTATTTAGCCTGTGCTCTACTTCCAAGGTGATTATATCACACTTCTGAAAACAATTGCTTTCAATATTGTCATACATATGCAGAAAAAGATGTGCAAGTTATATTAATGAGACAGCAACCCAATACTGTAAACCAAAACAGATTACACTTCCAGAGGTAAATACATAGTCCTCAACAATCAGTATAAATAAACCACTGTCTATACCATACAACAAGCTCCAAATCATCCAGTCTAGTAAGGTGGCCATTAATTTTATAACTGCCTTCAATACAGGTAAAAATGTACACTTCTATCATAGACAATTGAAAATAACAATGGCATAAATTGAAAATTTGATATTAACAAATAACAAAAAATTTAGAGACCAAAGATCTTCTTTTATTACCAAATTCCTGAACAAATAAAAAAAAAAAGAAAAAAAGGCATTTTTGGGCCTCTGTCTAGTGAAATGCAATTTTTTTTGTGGCAAGGTTTTTAGTGGTTTTTGTAATAATGCACAGTACAAAGGAGGAAATGCCACACATTTTACATATGTTATTGTATGTATGTTATATGCATGGTAATAAAACTTGCATTTTACAGAAAAAAAGCATAAGCTTTACACATTTTTTTTTTGCATGCATCAAACATATGTTGCAAATGCCATTCTTGTCTCCTTAATGATCCTTAGGAATATGGTTTACTGCAGGCAAAATAATTTCACAATAAATCATGAATATTACCACTAATAGTGACAGTGAAATCTGTCATAGGCATATAAACATATGGGAGGATTATTATTTACAGTGAAATCTGTCATAGGCATATAAACATATGGAAGGTTTATTGTTTACCAATAGTGACAGTAAAATCTGTCATAGGTATATAAACATATGTGAGGCTTATTATTGACAGTGAAATCTGTCATAGACATATAAACATATGGGACGATTATTATTTACAGTGAAATCTGTCATAGACATATAAACATATTTACCAATAGTGACAGTAAAATCTGTCATAGGCATATAAACATATGGGAGGATTATTGTTTACCAATAGTGACAGTAAAATCTGTCATAGGCATATAAACATATGGGAGGATTATTGTTTACCAATAGTGACAGTAAAATCTGTCATAGGCATATAAACATATGGGAGGATTATTGTTTACCAATAGTGACAGTAAAACCTGTCATAGGTATATAAACATATGGGAGGATTATTGTTTACCAATAGTGACAGTAAAACCTGTCATAGGCATATAAACATATGGGAGGATTATTGTTTACCAATAGTGACAGTAAAACCTGTCATAGGTATATAAACATATTTACCAATAGTGACAGTAAAACCTGTCATAGGCATATAAACATATGGGAGGATTATTGTTTACCAATAGTGACAGTAAAACCTGTCATAGGCATATAAACATATTTACCAATAGTGACAGTAAAACCTGTCATAGGCATATAAACATATGGGAGGATTATTGTTTACCAATAGTGACAGTAAAACCTGTCATAGGTATATAAACATATTTACCAATAGTGACAGTAAAACCTGTCATAGGCATATAAACATATGGGAGGATTATTATTTACAGTGAAATCTGTCATAGGTATATAAACATATGTGAGGCTTATTATTTACAGTGAAATCTGTCATAGGCATATAAACATATGGGTGGAGGATTACTACAAATAGTGACAGTAAAATCTGTCATAGGCATATAAACATATGGGAGGAGGATTATTTACAGTGAAATCTGTCATAGGCATATAAACATATGGGAGGATTATTATATACAGTGAAATCTGTCATAGGCATATAAACATATGGAAGGTTTATTGTTTACCAATAGTGACAGTAAAATCTGTCATAGGTATATAAACATATGTGAGGCTTATTATTGACAGTGAAATCTGTCATAGACATATAAACATATGGGAGGAGGATTATTTACAGTGAAATCTGTCATAGGCATATAAACATATTTACCAATAGTGACAGTAAAATCTGTCATAGGCATATAAACATATGTGAGGATTATTGTTTACCAATAGTGACAGTAAAATCTGTCATAGGTATATAAACATATGGGACGATTATTATTTACAGTGAAATATGTCATAGACATATAAACATATGGGAGGATTATTATTTACAGTGAAATCTGTCATAGGCATATAAACATATTTACCAATAGTGACAGTAAAATCTGTCATAGGCATATAAACATATGGGAGGATTATTGTTTACCAATAGTGACAGTAAAATCTGTCATAGGCATATAAACATATGGGAGGATTATTGTTTACCAATAGTGACAGTAAAATCTGTCATAGGCATATAAACATATGGGAGGATTATTGTTTACCAATAGTGACAGTAAAACCTGTCATAGGTATATAAACATATGGGAGGATTATTGTTTACCAATAGTGACAGTAAAACCTGTCATAGGCATATAAACATATGGGAGGATTATTGTTTACCAATAGTGACGGTAAAACCTGTCATAGGTATATAAACATATTTACCAATAGTGACAGTAAAACCTGTCATAGGCATATAAACATATGGGAGGATTATTTTTTACCAATAGTGACAGTAAAACCTGTCATAGGTATATAAACATATTTACCAATAGTGACAGTAAAACCTGTCATAGGCATATAAACATATGGGAGGATTATTATTTACAGTGAAATCTGTCATAGGCATATAAACATATTTACCAATAGTGACAGTAAAATCTGTCATAGGCATATAAACATATGTGAGGATTATTGTTTACCAATAGTGACAGTAAAATCTGTCATAGGTATATAAACATATGGGACGATTATTATTTACAGTGAAATCTGTCATAGGCATATAAACATATTTACCAATAGTGACAGTAAAATCTGTCATAGGCATATAAACATATGGGAGGATTATTGTTTACCAATGGTGACAGTGAAATCTGTCATAGGCATATAAACATATGGGAGGATTATTATTTACCAATAGTGACATCATCTTCTGATTAAATCACCTTAATATGAAAACAGCTTCTGGATAAAGATAATTACACATTTTGTGTAATATTTGTCATCAGTCATAATGACCAGACACCTTACCAGTATATGAAGTGAGAAAATGATTACTTCATTTATAGACAGGTGTGTTATCCATCAATCTAACAAAGTATCATTAATTTTCTACTGAAATTTGTCTATCACAATGTCTGAGTAATTAAGTGGAATTAAAATCAACATCATCAACTCTTCATCCAATATTTATCATGTTTACTGGTTTCCATAGCTATCTGCCTAGACATAAATTGAGACTCTCTGAGTGTAAACAAATTGCAGCTAGCTGCCAAATAACTGAAAAAGGATTTATTTTGTTTGAAATTTGATGCCAAAATATTACCCAATATCACATAAACAATTGCTATTTTTGTGCATTTGTTGGAAGCAATTTAAAACATACATACTGTGGAAACACATTTACCAAATGTTTTTTGCTTGGAGATTTACATAGAACAGCTAGAAGTTCTTATACGCACCAGGAACTTATTTAATATCAATCTGTGCTGTGCATTTTGGAACTTTAATAACAACAATTTTTTTATTTACATAAATAAGGACTGCAATTTTTTTACTAATTTTTATAGAATCAAACTTTTTTTTCCACTTCCTTCTGAAATAATTAACATTTACATTAAATGCAGAAGGAAAATGTTGAAATACAGTCAGCCATACAAAACCAATGTCAATTACAGAGTCCAGAACATTTCAAATACAGTCAGCTGAGTTTCAGCTGAGGAGTTCAGAAGATCTTTCTGTTGTGTTTTGTTTTGTTTTGTTTTATTATGTTTTTTTTTTTTTGGGGGGGGGGGGGGAGGGGGAGGGGAGGAGGTGTGGGTCCTGTCATTAAAAGGGAAGACTACAGTACTATGCTCTAGTGAATAGTGAAAACATGTCTGTTTTCTTGAAAATTGAGTAGTGACTACCTTGAACAGATCACATAAATCCTTGTGAGCTTGCACTAAATTACCTATGATATAAAACTTTATGTTTCATAATACTTTCATCTATAATTTTAACTTTGACTTTTGAAGGTGTATCAAAGATGAAGATTGATTATATGCTACTTAAGAGTTTAGAAGAGTTTTAATGTCATTAATTATATCTCCCGAGAATACATCTACTAAATACATGTCTAATAATAAATCTGGTAATTACATGGAATGTATTGCCATGGAAACAAAACACATAATATGTTTTATAAAATTATTTTGCAGAGAAAAGAAATGATCATTCGCATCTAACTGTCAGCTATCTTTACAGATAACAATGAAGGCCAACAATAAACACAGCATTCTTTATTCTAATTAAAAAAGATGGGAAATATTGAAAATAAAACAGGAAAGTCTACAGGGTTAATCCAGTCTTTGTTAACAATGACCTTGAAGACTAAGCTTTCAAAACAAGCTACAACAGATCATTTTACTTTCTATAACTTGCAGTACTATGAAGTTTTCTGCAAAATGTAATTATAAGAATGCAATGCTTCTTTTTAAAATTTTATAGGGTTGTTAAAGCATTGATGTCGCACACACTATTAGAATGAAGCGCAGAAAAAAATTGGCTTCTGTAAACTATTTAAAACCCCCAAAAAATTACCAAATAAAGCATTTAATTCTTAAATAAATATCTGAATGTTCACAAAATTTCAGCAATGGATATCGCATATAAAACAAAGAAAAAAAGTTCTAAACCTCAACTAGAGGCTCTCAAGAGCCTGTGTCGCTCACCTGTATTTACTGATGCTTTGGAAATCATGTAAAATAAGGTTAAAATCATAATTAATAGTATTAGATATTATAATGATATCTAAGATAATAACAAAAAACTGCAAAATTTTTGTAAAATTACTAACTCAGGGGCAGCAACCCAACAACGGGTTGTCGGATTCGTCTGAAAATTTC
This sequence comes from Mytilus californianus, assembly GCF_021869535.1. Lineage (NCBI taxonomy): Eukaryota > Metazoa > Mollusca > Bivalvia > Mytilida > Mytilidae > Mytilus > Mytilus californianus. The sequence goes on along the minus strand of NW_026262701.1, from coordinate 8,793,999 downwards.
AGGGCAGATAAATCTAAATCTGATGAACATTTTTGCCACCTGTCAGATTTGCTCTAAATGCTTTAGTTTCAGAGATATAAACCAAAAACTGCATTTTACCCCTATGTTCTATTTTTAACAAAGTCGGCCATGATGGTTGGAAGGCAGGGTCATCGGACAAATTTTTTAAACTAGATACCCTAAAAATGATTATGGCCAAGTATGGTTAAATTTGTCTCAGTAGTTTCAGAGAAGAAGATTTTTGTAAAAGATTACAAAAATTTACAAAAAATTGTTAAAAATTGACTATTAAGGGCAATAACTCCTAAAGGGGTCGACTGACAATTTTGGTCATGACAACTTATTTGTAGATCTTACTTTGCTGAACATTATTGCTGTTTACAGTTTATCTCTATCTATAATAATATTCAAGATAATAACAAAAAACTGCAAAATTTCCTTAAAATTACCAATTCAGTGGCAGCAACCCAACAACAGGTTGTCAGATTTGTCTGAAAAAATCAGGGCAGATAGATCTTGACCTGATAATCAGTTTTACCCATGTCAGATTTACTCTAAATGCTTTGGTTTCAGAGATATAAGCCAAAATCTACATTTTACCCCTATGTTCTATTTTTAGCCATGGCGGCCATCTTGGTTGGTTGGCGGGATCATCGGACACATTTTTAAAACTAGATACCCTAATGATGATTGTGGCCAAGTTTGGTTAAATTTGGCCCAGTGGTTTCAGAGGAGAAGATTTTTGTAAAAAGCTAACGACGAAGGACGACGACGACGGACGACAAGTGATGAGAAAAGCTCACTTGGCCCTTCGGGCCAGGTGAGCTAAAAAGCTGAGGTTGCACAGAATGTTTCTTAAACAACAGAGAATTAGAGTCAGCTGGACAAAAAAATATAATTTCCTGCTATCATGATTCATTTTAAGAATCTCAGATCAAGTTTGAATAAAATGCTCCCCAGGGCGCAGCTTGATACGACCGCAGAGGTCGAACCCTGAACAGTTGGGGCAAGTATGGACACAACATTCAAGCTTGATACAGCGTTGCATTTGGATTGTGATTAAATATTTGACACAGCATAGGTTTCTGACACAGAATGAATGTGGTCTAAGAACTTAAAAATTTTAAATTGGACATTCACCTATTATGGTCCAATATCCAAAATCTAAATAATGGTTAGATTCAGCATATCAAAGAACCCCAAGAATTCAATTTTTGATGAAATCAAACAAAGTTTAATTTTGGACCCTTTTGACCTCAATGTGGACCAATTTAAAAACGGGACCCAAAATCCAAAAACTAAATACACGGTTAGATTCAGCATATTAAAGAACCCTAAGAATTCAAGAATAAAACCCCATTGAAATTGGTCAAGAAATAAGCAATTTATACGAAGTATCTTCTTTTGCACAATACTGTGCAATTAAATATTTCTTGCTATTGCACAATACTGTACAATTGACAATTTCTTGCTATTGCGCATTATTGTGCTATTGGATATTTCTTGCTATTGCGCAATACTGTGCAATTGAAGATTTCTTGCTATTGCCCAATACTGTGCAATTGAAGATTTCTTGCTATTGTGCAATACTGTGCAATTGAAAATTTCTTGCTATTGCACAATACTTATTATATAATAATTTACACATCCTGTTTGGTGTGTATCTCCTACCATATCATTATTATTTGCTTTTAAATATAAATCAGAAATAACCAACTTAAAATGGAAAATTTTAAAAGAAAAAAAAATGAAAAAAAAAAAATCCCCCCCCCCAAATTTTTTGAACCCCCTTATGATTCATCACCCCAAACTCAATCCCAGCCTTCCCTTTGTGGTATGGTACCTTGCAGTACAATTTCAGAGAGATCCATACACTTGAAAACAAGTTATTGTCTGGAAACTAGAAAAATGCTTATTTTTGGCCCCTTTTTTGGCCCCCAATTCCTAAATGTTTCGGCAATTACCCCCAAACTCAAACCCAGCTTTCCCTTTGTGATATGGAACCTTGTAGTACAATTTCAGAAACATCCATACACTTACACACAAGTTATTGTCATGAAACTAGAAAAATGCTTGTTTTTTTGCCCCTTTTTTGGCCCCTAATTCCTAAAATATTGAGGCAATTACCCCCATCATCAATCCCAGCCTTCCCTTTGTGGTATGGTACCTTGCAGTACAATTTCAGAGAGATCCATACACTTGAACACAAGTTATTGTCTGGAAACTAGAAAAATGCTTATTTTTGGCCCCTTTTTTGGCCCCCAATTCCTAAACATTTCGGCAATTACCCCCAAACTCAATTCCAGCTTTCCCTTTGTGATATGGAACCTTGTAGTACAATTTCAGAAACATCCATACACTTACACACAAGTTATTGTCATGAAACTAGAAAAATGCTTGTTTTTTGCCCCTTTTTTGGCCCCTAATTCCTAAAATTTTGAGACAATTACCCCCAAAATCAATCCCAGCATTCCTTTTGTGATATGGAACCTTGTGGTACAATGTCAGAGATATCCATACACTAATACACAAGTTATGTCTGGAAGTTACAAAAATGCTTATTTTTGGCCCCTTTTTGGCCCCTAATTCCTTTACTGTTGGTACCAAAACCCCCAAAATTAATCCCAACCTTCCTTTTGTGGTATTGAACCTTGTGGTAAAATTTCATAGTGATCCATTCACTTAAACTAAAGTTAGAGTGCGAAAACCAATGTGTCTTTGGACGACGCCGAACGACGCCAGACGACGACAACAACGACGACACCGACGCCAACGTCATACCAATATACGACCACAAAAATTTTTTTGCGGTCGTATAAAAATTAGTACGTCCTGGCATGATGCATAAATGGCAAACTGAATAACTTTGACAATCTTAAGTCATGTTTTAGAAAATTTAAAATTTCAATTCAAATAGGTTGACATTCATTTATTCCAATTACTCTGTTAGGCTAATTTTTTAAGGATACCTTGAAGAGATTTCCTTTATTAAAATCCAATATTTCCTACCCCTCCTCCCCCTCCCAAAAATTACAGTAATGGTCATAAAGAACTTTATTAATAAATACAACAAGTACTTATTGTTCATGCTTTGAATTACAACAGTAGGAACTAACAGTCAAGGTGTGCAAGTTAGACAAAACATTGAACTGTAATCCTAAATGTACTCACTGTCTCTATAATCTGAGGGGTTTTGTAGAATTTTTATATAGATATAAGAAGATGTGGTATGAGTGCCAATGAGACAACTCTCCATCCAAATCAAAATTTATAAAAGTAAACCATTATAGGTCAAAGTACGGTCTTCAACACGGAACCTTGGCTCACACCGAACAGTAAGCTATAAAGGGCCCCAAAAAATTACTAGTGTAAAACCATTCAAACGGGAAAACCAACGGTCTAATGTACATTTATTTATTTTTTGGCTTTACATCAGACCTTCTCTCTCCCTCCCCCCCTCAAAAAGAACAGGTTCCAGAATGAAAACTTCTTCAACAACTCAATTATCTTGTTGAACAGTCTTTCAGGCTTTGCAATGTGAATGTGGCATATATGTCAATGAGTAAACAATACAACATAAAAATAGACTTCTAGAGGGAAACATAAAAGTCATACCATAAAATTGTCACAAATTACAAAAGATTTATATTTTCTATTAGCTTTACAAATGTGGTACTGTCAAGTGGACATTATCTTCAGTGGTTTATCTTAAGAAAAAACCTCGAAAAATATTTCATTTCCTAAATTTGATCTTTACAGTAAATCAACTAGGGGGCAAGAAAAACCCAAAATAGAACCTTACGAACAGGTATAGCACTGGAAACTGCAATATTTAAACTCTTAGAAAAACAAACCACTTATTAAAGCAAAAATGTACATGTATTATCTTTAAACATGCATGTAAATGTACACACATCTGACATGTATATTCTAAAACAAATTATATGTGAAAATATATTTTTCCCTATCAAATTAATACACTCATATGTAAATCAATTCAATAATAATGAACACAAAAGCATAGAAAATTAATAGTAGACAAACGTCTCCAAGCGTTTATTATTATGCCTTAATAATAGGATTTGACAAGTACCGACAAATTCTACAAATAATTGCATTGGCCTTGTTCCACCAAATGTTTGGCATGATGTAGTGAAAGAAACAACTGTGAAAACTCCTGTGAAGTGAAGATTGTAATGAACAATAGAGTACTGTAACAATACTTGATTGAACCATAATAACATCACACATGTTACAGACTCAGGCTTCAGGTGGGAGAGACAGTTGTTGTTTCATCAAAATCCTATCATTCAATACTCAGTTTTTGTATAAAAAATTGGCAACATCAACACAAAATATGTCTTTTTTTACTTTGGATATCAACCTGAACAGTAAACTATTATAATTCAAATAAAGGCTAGATGGAAAAAATTATGGTTTTTATACTGTATTTCAGTGTGTGTGGACATCAGTTATATTAAGTTATATCTCGTTCAACAACAAAAAATTACCCTTTTCTATGTCATTGATTCCGTCATCCAGCTTCCCTTTTGAAGCCAATGAGCTAGTTAGTCTATAGGTATTCAGTTAAAACTTTCTTATGCATAAATTAAATTGTCAAAAAAGATCCTTATTAAGACAAACAAATTTACACATATTTATATCATGTTTATAAACCAAAACAACCTTGATTTTTTTGAAAAATTTGGCCATGAATTCTAGGAAACATTTGTTTACTCAACATTTTAGTGAAGGTACATATTTACTTGTGTAATAGAACATAATATGAATATTTTAGTTTAGACACAGTTCTATGTTTTCAGTCTAATTAAAACACAATTCTGTGTCCACACTTCCCTAAGATGGATCTGACAATGGTCTGTCATATTTTCTGTTTTGAAGACCTTTTCTGAATCCTCAGGTTTTGATATAATGATAGACTCGGTAACACACCTTCACATTTTTTACCAAAGCATGCACACAGATCTGTACCTCAATCAGCAGTGTATTAGAATAAATAAGGTTTACATTTGTATATGAAATTTTAATAACAACATGAAAATACATTATAATTTTGTTTTGTTACATTCAAACTTGCATCAGAATAAATGAGGTATATATTTGTATATGAAATTTTCTTAACATATTCTGTACAGTGTATCATAATCATTGAAAATACATTGAAATTTTGTTTTGTTACATTATACTTGAATGACTATTTCCACAATAAACCTGAGGTTATAAATGATCAAAATACTGTAATTTATTCTTAATATCAAATAACTAAATTACAAATGAAATTTGACTTGGAAATCAATAACACAGAGTTTCCCCACCTCATGGCCCAACCTTAAATCATTTAATATTATTACATTTCCATTACAGAGAAAAATCTTTAACATATGTTATACTGATTATTGCTATGAGCAATGTCATGGTAAAGGTCAGATAGATTTTCTCGTAAGAAGCTTACAATGGAAAAGCTAAATTAGGTTTCAGAACATGCCCTTGCATTTCCTTGAAGAATCAAAGTAAATATATATATTTGTAGTTGGTGAAAAGAATAATAGCTTGAAATAAGCATAGAATGCATTAGCTAAGAATTTTGCACTTAATTTATTAACATTCTACAGTATGGAACATTTGTTGTCAAGCAAAGAAAACTAATCAAAGCAATAATATCATGTTGTTCTTACATAATCTTTAAATATCTAAGGATAACAAGATGCAGTATAAGATAATTTATAACCATGTTCTTGCTTTTAAGAGAAAGGAATTATATGTACTAAACAATGTGGCAGTAGAAAATCAAAAGTAAACAGATTGAAGGGTAACGGGGTAGCCTTATGGAGCTACATATATGGTGAATGCATAGACCTTTTACAAGTCAATCTCCTTACATTTCCTTGGTGTTATGTGTTAAAGTTAAATCACCCGATTATAGGATTTCGGTACTGTAGATGCAACAGGTAACAGATAACAAAGATCAAAATCTGCTGTACACAATTGTAAAATCCATTGTATTGCACTGGTAATCAGAGGGGCCTTTGTATTGCACTGGCAATCAGAGGGGCCATTGTTTTGCACTGGCAATCAGAGGGGCTATTGTTTTGCACTGGCAATCAGAGGGGCCATTGTATTGCACTGGCAATCAGAGGGGCCATTGTATTGCACTGGCAATCAGAGGGGCCATTGTATTGCACTGGCAATCAGAGGGGCAGACTAAAAATATGGTGTACAGGATTGTAAAATCCAATGTATTGCACTGACAATCAGAGGGGCAGACTAAAAATATGGTGTACAGGATTGTAAAATCCAATGCATTGCACTGACAATCAGAGGGGTAGACTAAAAATATGGTGTACAGGATTGTAAAATCCAATGTATTGCACTGACAATCAGAGGGGCAGACTAAAAATATGGTGTACAGGATATAGCAAAAAAATTTGTTTTTAATAAAAATTGGGGAAAACACACTGTGGATTAATCTATTTTCGTGGGTACCAATTTTCACGGACTAAGACAAAATTGTATTTTCATGGATATTTGATTTCATGGTTTCACAAAAGTCTGCATACAAGCCTAAAGAAAATTTGTACTTAGCTGAACATTTAAATTCGTGGTTCACCTGTATCCATGAACTTGAAAGTTGGTATCTCACAAATAACGATGAATCCACAGTATCCTATAGTATCTGGTTTAATGATAACTGGTAATAGTGTGTGTTGTATACTCTGTCTGAATTAGACAAGTTTTTGATGACTTAGGATATAAAATAAAAAGTTTCTGCTCTATTCTGGGTTAAAGTTAGATCGGCTCTTTGTAAAATTTTGAACACATTAGGACTGAGGACAGCTGTATCTCTTGTAAATTTCTATCTAAAATGTATTTTGTCCTTTGATATAAATGTCCATAACTTACCTGGTATGGGTTAACTGGTTTTCCTTGAACTTTGACATCAGGTCGTCCAATAAATGAGATGTTCAAAATCATATCACTTCCAACTTTTGAGCATTTAAAACATATCTGAAATTTGTACAAATATTTTAAACTGATGGAGTCAAATAGTTGAATTGGTTCAGCAGGGTAATGATCTCTACCTACTGTATACCTTTTTTTTGTTACAGCTAAATATATTTGCATAAACATATTTCATACTTGCTGAAAAAACGTAAAAATAAGTGACTTTAAAGATACTTAGATGTATCCATAGCAATCTCTAGTGCACTTGCTTTACAGTATCCATAGCAATCTCTAGTGCACTTGCTTTACAGTATAAATTGAACCAAAAAATGCAATTTAAAATTCTGAAATGGTCAGAACTGCTGTGGGGTGTTTTAATAAAAAAATATTTGATGACAAAACCTGTAATAACAATACCATTACATTTGCAATAAACGAAAACAAGTTGTAGAATTTTGTTGATTTTAATCTGTTTAAACCTAAAATTGAATGTAAGCCAAACAAGTTTCAGAGTTAAGATATTCTGTATCATTGAGATTCACCCCATATATCCTTGAGTATACAATGTATAGAAAGGCACAGTAAAATGCAGGATACTAATGTGTGCATGTATGTATATATATGTGTTTGTATAAATATATGTAGGAGATAAGACTGTTTAAATCCTCACGATCACTTTCAAATTGAGCTTTAGGGAGCTACCATTTGATTTTTATGGGGCTAGGATGAAAAATTTTGTCCTGCATTTTTTTTTAGTTGTAATCTCTGTCCTGCCTTTTTATTTTTCACTCTATTTGGTCCTGCCTTTTTATTTTTCACTCTATTTGGTCCTGCCTTTTTATTTTTCACTCTATTTGGTCCTGCCTTTTTTTTATCAGTTTATCCTGACTCTTTTTACATAAATTGTCATCCTGCCTTTTTTTTTTGCCAAGTTGCTCATCCTGCCTTTATTTTACTCAAAACTCCTGTCCTGCCTTTTTTTTCAAATTTCATCCTAACCCCCCCTCCCCTCCCCCTCATAAAAATCAAATGGTAGCTCCCTTAGTTCCTTAAATCTGAGATAATCTTCACATGTACAACACAACCAGAACATTGCCACATTCAATGACATAAACTTTCTTTCATCATAATTTTAGTTCTTCTCCAACATTTATTTAAGAACTATACTGTTCTGAAGGCCCCACAAATTTAAAACCTAATTTTTGTGGGAGAGTTGTACTTACTGGTCCTTTGAGCTTGAGTATACAAGCTGTCAAGTTGGTAAGTCTGTGGGAGAGTTGTACTTACTTTTCCTTTGAGCTTGAGTATACTAGCAGTCAAGTTGGTAAGTTTGTGGGAGAGTTGTACTTACTGTTCCTTTGAGCTTGAGTATACAAGCTGTCAAGTTGGTAAGTTTATGGGAGAGTTGTACTTACTGTTCCTTTGAGCTAGAGTATACTAGCAGTCAAGTTGATAAGTTTGTAGGAGAGTTGTGCTTACTGTTCCTTTGAGCTTGAGTATACTAGCAGTCAAGTTGGTAAGTTTGTGGGAGAGTTGTACTTACTTTTCCTTTGAGCTTGAGTATACTAGCAGTCAAGTTCATAAGTTTATGGGAGAGTTGTACTTACTGTTCCTTTGAGCTTGAGTATACAAGCTGTCAAGTTGGTAAGTTTGTGGGAGAGTTGTACTTACTGTTCCTTTGAGCTTGAGTATACTAGCAGTCAAGTTGGTCAGTTTATTGGAGAGTTGTACTTACTTTTCCTTTGAGCTTGAGTATAGAAGCTGTCAAGTTGGTAAGTTTGTGGGAGAGTTGTACTTACTTTTCCTTTGAGCTTGAGTATACAAGCTGTCAAGTTGGTAAGTTTGTGGGAGAGTTGTACTTACTGTTCCTTTGAGCTAGAGTATACTAGCAGTCAAGTTGATAAGTTTGTAGGAGAGTTGTGTTTACTGTTCCTTTAAGCTTGAGTATACTAGCAGTCAAGTTGGTAAGTTTGTGGGAGTTTTGTACTTACTTTTCCTTTGAGCTTGAGTATACTAGCAGTCAAGTTGATAAGTTTATGGGAGAGTTGTACTTACTGTTCCTTTGAGCTTGAGTATACAAGCTGTCAAGTTGGTAAGTTTGTGGGAGAGTTGTACTTACTGTTCCTTTGAGCTTGAGTATACTAGCAGTCAAGTTGGTAAGTTTATGGGAGAGTTGTACTTACTTTTCCTTTGAGCTTGAGTATACAAGCTGTCAAGTTGGTAAGTTTGTGGGAGAGTTGTACTTACTTTTCCTTTGAGCTTGAGTATACAAGCTGTCAAGTTGGTAAGTTTGTAGGAGAGTTGTACTTACTTTTCCTTTGAGCTTGAGTATACTAGCAGTCAAGTTGGTAAGTTTATGGGAGAGTTGTACTTACTGTTCCTTTGAGCTTGAGTATACAAGCTGTCAAGTTGGTAAGTTTGTGGGAGAGTTGTACTTACTGTTCCTTTGAGCCTGAGTATACTAGCTGTCAAGTTGGTAAGTTTGTGGGAGAGTTGTACTTACTGTTACTTTGAGCTTGAGTATACTAGCTGTCAAGTTGGTAAGTTAGTTTGTGGGAGAGTTGTACTTACTGTTCCTTTGAGCTTGAGTATGCTAGCTGTCAAGTTGGTCAGTTTGACTCCTCCGGATGTCTGTTGGGATGCAAATATAGCAAATGATAAATCTTTGGAGTCCACTTTACTGTGAAATAGCTGAAATGGAAAAATATTAAATATCTTAATAACCTGCTGATTATTCAATAATGATTATATCTGTTAAAATATTACTGGCATTGTAAAATTTGAAAGTTGACTACCTACAGGTGATCAATAAAACAAAATTGTAGCATGTTTGTATTTCAAGATCTACACATAAAACTACTACTGGGGGGGGGGGGGGGGGTGTTAATAACCATGACTACCCATGAGGGTCTCGCACAGTTGGCTTTAGACATAAAACAAGCAACCAATATGAAAAGAGATGTAACTCATTGTGATATACTTCTGGTGGAATATCAGGCCCAGTATGTCTCTGAGCCGGTGTGGGAGGTCATTTTGGGATAATGAGGCAAATGGCGCTCTGACTTTAAAAGTAAAACTTCAATCTGAATCTTGACTTAAATAGTATTTTTTTTCTAGTTATGGGCGTGTGTGTATATACATTATAAGTAAACACCATAACAAGTTGAAGGATTTCTCATTTTTAATTAAAATTAATTTAAAGTTTTTAAAAATGATTATAAATAGATGAAAATATTTCCTTTATGAATGAACATAGTACATAAAAAGGATATTAACAGGAAATACAAAAAACATTACACAGTATAACATTCACCCACTACCAACACCCGTCAGACTCCTCAGAAAAAAAAAGACATACATGTACAAAGACAAAACATGATCCAGAAAAAGTAGAGTAATAAATTAATGACATGTGGGTCCTGGTCACCTTTTTTTGTGGACTCAAACAAGTCGCATGATTTAAGTGGTAGATATAAGAGTTTACAACCCTTCACAGTTTTTCTCCAAAATGTACTGTGTTACCATGATGGTTACATAATCCAATCAAATTTCTGACTGGATGCAGAAATGCACATGTACATGTACCTAAGAGAATCCTTCAATACTTTCTCTCTGTATTTATTCACAAATGTAATAAAATATCAAGATCTTATGAAAACTAAACACGCCAGAATCTTAACATGATTGAGTTGAAAATCAGCAACTTGGAACAGGAATTGAAATGCCGAAAAAATTCTAAATACACCAAAAAACTTGATTTTGTGTCTTGCATTTCAAAATATCTATATATATATATATATATATATATATATATATACATGAAGATAATATTTTGAGTTACAAGATTTTGACAAATGTCAATTATGGCTACATGCAACACTTTTTAATTCACTGTTTTTTTAAAATTTAATTACAAGATCTTTTTAGATGTCAAGCTGTAAACATCACCAAAGTCTTCCTAATGAGTCCAATCAAACATCAGTACTATATACATCAACCACAGATAATCAGTGTATAATATGTAACAGCTTAATGGATTCATAACTTAGATTGTAATAGATTGAATGTATATCAACTAAACACTTACCACTTCTTTCTATCTAATCCTTCTAACAATATTTAATTAGTGTGGCATTACTACATGTTCACAAATGTACAACAAGGAGATGGATTTTCTTGATTAAATCACAGATTGATGGTTACATGTTTTTTACATGTAGTAAAAATCCTCAAAAACTTTGCCTTCCTGTCCATTTCAGTTGCAGATCAAGGATTTTGAAAAAAGGGGAGAGTCAAACTAGGTAATGTTAGGAGTGGAAAATGCAAAGCAAGGGGGAAGGCCTGGGCACACACCCCCCCCTCCTGAAATCTGTGTCTACATTTAAGGGTCGCAGCTAAATTTTTTATAATCAATCGAAATCGATATTTTCAAAAGGAATTGGAAGCTGTAAAAATTCTGACCAAGTCCAATATAATTACAAATAAAAACTAGATTTTGTGCCTTGCATTCTATGGAGTTACAAGAAACAGATCATACAGTGTAAACCAAACACTTAATTACCAAACACTTATCCCAAACAGATATCTACTGTTAAACAATGGAGCTCTCTATTACAGAAAACACTGAAAAATAGTCAAATTGCAAATTTGCCAGGATTTTTAATACATCTGTTTCCATGGACACAATTGCTGCTGCATTGAATGGTATAAGAGTTAAAGACATGTAAGATGAATCAAACCAAATTTTCAAATAGATAATAGTGTATTTAGTTGTTATTTCAGACAATCAACATATCTTAACTCTACAATATAATACAGTCAGGGGTAATACTTGTACAAGTAATTTTTATTTACTTGAAGAAGTAAATATTAATATACTTATATAAGCAAATTTGTAAGATACTTATACAAGTGTATTTTATTTACTTGTATAGGTAAATTATTTTATTGGCTTAGTAATGTCCCTTAGACATTCAGATTTTTTACTTATATAAGTAAAAAAGTCATACTCTCTTCTTTCCTTGAATTTCTCAGGACTTGTTTGCTCTAATAGAATTTTTAATTGTCTGTCCTTTGCATATGTCTTTACTAATCATTAAAGTGTAATTTCAAGGACAATGAAAATCTCATTTGTCTGTTATCTTCAGAACACTGCTCATTTACAAGCCCCCAAGGGTTAATTTTTTATGGCCTTGTGCAATTACTTAAGATCTTTGCTGCAATTAGTTTCTTTGTTGAATTAATGAGATGAAACATTGAACTCTAATAAAAAATTATGAGCTAACCTGAGAAAATTGTTAAAGGCATGTTTTTACATCTCAAAACTTGAGAATTTTAGAGATTGTAAAAAAAAATACTTATACAAGTAAATTTTCGAGAAAAATTAAGGGGAGATTATTCAAGCATTATTAGAAAAAATGAACATAACAAAATTTACTTATATAAGTATATTATTATTAACTTGTTCAAGTAAATAAAGATTACTTGTACAAGTAGTACCCCTGACTCTAATATAATGCAAGTAATGAAAATAAAAGAGCAAAAATTACATGCAAGGTGATTCAAAATCACAATTGGCATGATATTTTTGCAGCTTATACTAGTGATTGTGATTGGTTCACTTTGAAATATCTGTATGAAAATTCCATATTTCATGAAAGTACATGTATCCTAAAACAGTGTGTCATCACTCCAAATCACCAGCACTATCTCTGTTTAGTGATGATACTCATCTAAGAGTCACTTTAAAATGAGGTGCAATGTGTGTATTGTACATGTTGTAAGGCCAAAAAAAAATCTCCTGACAGACAAAAAATAGGGTAGGTAGGTAGGTAGGTAGGTAAAACAAACTTTTCTTTTTTATTTAAATATTTTACATAGACTTTTTCATGTTGATTGAGAAAAGTTTTGGACTTTGCTTAACCCAAAACATCTGTACTTAACGGTGGACAACCAAAATTTTCAGTAAATGTGTAAGGGAAGGTATGAAAATTTAGAGTAACCTCAGGTAGGGAGCAGGAAACAGAACTATATCTTTTTTGGCCTAAGGTGACATCAACAGTCTTCAAAAGGGTTCTCACTAGGAATTTTTTTTCAGATGAGTCCAATGTTTCTTCAACTTTGGGTATGCTGAGTCCATATTTCATCCCCAAAATCAATATCAACATTTTCAAAGTTTAAAGTTATCATTAAAGTCTTCTGGTCTAAACAAAATGATGGGATATTCATATTTAGATTGCACATGTTTTTCATTTTTCTTTAATTAAATGATGATTTCTAGGCAGATAGAATCTTATTACAAATTGGGACTTGTCTGTAGAAAATAGTGAGTTCAGTCTAATTTGTATGGGTCCAGGAATCAAGTACCGGTATAAATCTTAATGTGACTGGCTGTCTTACTTTTCTAAAATTGAAATTCAAAACAGGTCCTATGATTTTATTTTCTAAGAAATCTATATAAATCAGAGTGCTGCTACAAACAATGAGACAAACTCACACACCTGGTATAACAGAGTATCACCTGTCTCATGTGATAATTTAAATCTTATAAAGAAAAATATAAATTTTGTTGTAAAACAAGTGTATTTAATTGTCATGATTATCAATTGAGACAGAATATACTCTAACAGTACTATTATACCAAGTGTATGTCAGTTTGTCATCAGGTGAAGTGTCATGTCAGCTTGTCGTCATGTGAAGTGTCATGTCAGAAGAAAGCTTGAGTTATTTGTTAATCTCAGAATTAACTAAAAGTTGAATTTGTTATGATAAATGTTTATAAATGTGTTGTGAAAGGTCTTTACACTCAAACAGCATGTCCAGTGGAGAACATGCAATGAAAACAATGTATGGCACTAGTCCTAAAATACTGCTATATAATGGCAAAAATACAAAAAAATGTATTTGATGTGTAGTTTGCATTGTGTACATGTACAATGTAAATCAGCATTGCACATTTTATATATATGTACAAAAAGTAAGATGACACATTTTGTACCATGTTTTTTCTGTATACAAATATTCGTCTATAAATAAAGCTTTTGAACTTGAACTAACCAAGTGGAGTGACCAAAGTCATATGACAAAAAAGGATCGACAACGCCACTGAGAAAAAGACAAAAAGACAAACAACAGTCACACTCCCCTAAAATAAAAATATGCACAAAACTTGACTCAGAAACATGATCCCAATTGAAAACTTGCACATGTTGCAGTATATATCTACAGGTTTCATAACCAGTTAGAATTGATTGATACCAACTTGAGTTATTAAGTTTCAATATATATATAATAATAAACGATCCTTTGATGAGTTTATTATTACTATTTAAATGAAATAACCAGAGGTGACATCATTGAAAATACATGTACTGACTACAGACATGACAGACTAAAACCATCACAATGAATATAATTTTGTGTATTAATTTTGAGAAAACAGTGGATCACGACAAAAAATTTGCATCATGAATTGCATGACAGATTTTAGATTTCTCTCAAGTCTGAACCATGACAACACATTTATAATTTGGTGATATATGTAAGTTCACTAAGGTGTATACGAATGATTACTTAATTCATTAACTTACATATTTGTTATCTGATCCTGCTTCAAATGTAATTTCATTAAATTTTGGTGGGAGGCTTCCGGGTTTTACTCTCTCAAACTTCAACTGTACTGGACCCTGTAATCAAAAGTTTAAAACTATAATCATTTGATATTAATTGTACATGTACATTTGTACAATTAGTTCTTGTATTATTCTTCAGCAGAAATAACGACAACAAATGTAATACCAATAACAATAATGTAAAAAATATAAAGTATAAAATGAAAATTATACATGCTAGAGGTACTGTGCTCACAAAAAAGGTGCCAAGTACATCCTGAGGTGCAGCCGAAGGGTGTACAGGGTACTGAAGGGTGTTAAAATATCCATATCTAGGGATATGAACGTAGATAACGAATTTATCCCGGGTCTTAGTCTAAATCTGGCGATTTTTAGAGAAATTCGACCACAAAGTGAAACGTGAAAGCAACGTTTTTTCATTTTTTAAATATCTTTTATTGAAATTTGGGAATTTGACATATTTTTAACGGGGTGTAGGGTACTACCTGTGGTAGAACCCTACAGGTAGACAAATATAAGACGTTTTTAAACTAGAGACAGAGAAACTGAAATGGGTCGAATTTGGCACGCAAAGTTGTGAGAGTTACATCATAAACGGTGTGACTTCAACGTGGGTCATTTGCATAGCTAGGTCAGTAGTACCATTCATTGACAATGTGGCTGCATAGTGATGCATTTACTTAAATGAGTGCAAATAATCGATATACAATGTAATAAGATAAAATCGTTAGTGGATTAAATATTTAATTATACAGACATCATGGAAAATCTACAGAATTCGATATTTCATAAGGAACAACTATGGAACTAAGGAAAACGCGCGTGAAATTCCCTGATGTAATGGGTAGCAACGTCCGGGGATATGGGTTTAAGCAACACCCAGGGGCTATGGGTTTTGTAACGACGTGGGTTAACCAATCAAACTCCTAGAAATATACTAAGCCGGGGATAAACATATATAATGTACAATGTACATATATGAAGATAGTGCTGACCATGATTTTGTAGATAGAAATTCTAGCCTCACTTGCAACACATCTTCTGGTGATTGGCAAAAACAATATTAAGCATTACTAAAATCCTTCAAAGCATTATACATGTATTTTACTAGTTCTATATCAAGTCAGGAATAACTCTACATATTTGTAAAGTTGAGCAGTTTGTGACCTTGACATTGCAGACAGACATTCTAACCATATTCTTGACACAATCTCTAGTAGTGGAAACAAACATGCCAAGTATCATTTTTATCCTTCAAGGTATTCAAAAGTTTTGAGTCAGAAACAACTTGGTGTATACAATGTACAATGTATAGGGTGATGTAAAGTTGAACTTTAGATTGTGACCTTGGCTTTCCAGAAAGACATTCCAACCTTTCATGTAATGGCAAACCTTTTGAAATTTGATTGTGGGCAACAATAATACCTAGTTAATTACATTTATATCCTTGAAGTTGAACTTGACAGAATTTTAAAAAATATGTGGTTTTAGGGTCACTTACCTTCCTTAAATTTATAGAGTCAGTAGGTGAGTTTTTTTTTAATTCCCAATCCAGAAATATAGAGTTTTCACAAGGTGAGGTTACAGTACTAGTATTATATATAATCTATTATACCTTTAACCAGAACTCCACCCTTTTGCATTCAAAAAGTAAGGTCAGTCATTTTTTGTCAGTGCTCTAGTCTAAATTAGGGTCAGTCCAGAAACTGTTAACACATTCCTTTTATTTTTGGCCTGAGTCTAGCACAACTTTGTAACGTATTATATATGTCTCTGGTTTTACAAAGTATAAAACAGAAATAATATTTCTACCCATTTCTGTTATGTAAACAAAAGCACAAAAAAATTGCATCAAATACTGGGACCTAATATAAATTAAGATTTTTTATTTAAGCAACAGCCTTTTTTTTAAAACATACAAAAATGCAGAAATAAAATACTTGCATCACTCTTGTTTACCAAAAAACTAACAAAAAATATTTAAATCTTAATATGTCCAGCACTTGAAAGAATTTTTACTAGATCTTGTCATTTTGAATACAAAATATACATATACAGGTAAAAAAATATTAATCTCAAAACCTTTTTCTTTGATTTGACTTCAAATGATTATTTGTTTTTTAGCTTCAGAAAAAAATATTCTAACTATTATTATTGATGAATAGTAACATCTGTGACAACTGGCATCAGCAGTCAATCATTTTATATCAAGGTAATATATTTCCTGTAGAAGAACCTCAGCACATAAGATACACCTTGTATAATGCATGTCTCATAGTACAGGAAATAAGGTAATTAGCCAGAATACGTTGCAATTAAATTAATATTTGGGGTACACCAAAGGGATTATGTTGTAACACTGAAACTTACCCCTAACTTCACAACTTGCTCATTCAGAGATTTCACCCATAATTCTATAAATTCCGGCACAGAATCATAATGGAGATAGAACCAATTTAATCCCGAATTTAACCATCTGGTTGTTTCAGCACCAGTTTCGACTTCCACTGGTGCCCCACTGACCCCTTCCTTCTTTTCCCAGCGTGCCACACGCGGCTGAAGAGGTCCGAAAAATGTCAAAACGGCATTGACTATGAGAACGACTAAAACTGCCCATCCTATCCACCCAAATAGTAAAACATCCAACAAATTGTCGTCCCAATCTGAAAACAACCACGACGTAACTCTATTGCCTCCTTCCGCCATTTTGTCGAAAGTCTCCCCAAGCCGATACCAAATTAACTTTGCAGTGATATCAACCATCGCTGGCCAATCAGAAACGGTAGCATGTAAACTGATCTGTTTTACTTCAGGATTTTGACTCCCATATATTGCCAAGCCAACAGTTTCTTCTGTCTTAATTTTATCTTGTGCATCCTCGCGAAAAGGTTATTTTTGTCCGAGGGGATTCCTTGTTTATTTCACTACGTCACATTTACCAATTAAAATATTTTTAACCAGCTATAAATAACTATTGATTATCAACCGCGCACCTGTTCAGGTAAATTCAGTAACATCAACTCTGATAATCCAAAAATGGTGTAATTATTGTGTTGATCATTAGATTATATATACCGTACCCATAACAGATTCGGGTTTTTTATGATTTGTTTGAAATTTGAATTGAATAAAAGGAGATGTACAACCAGGTACATTGTATATATATTTGAAAAAGAACAAACATCTTCTATTACACAGGTATCTTTACAAGATGCCACTGACTTCTTATTAAACTGCTCTTAGACTTAAAAAGATGTGAATCATAAGTAACACAGACTTTATAAGATTTCAGTGTCATTCAAAACAGAACCCCCTAGATATGAAGGTAAAAATGAAAAAAAGTAAAATATTAAAAAAAAAGAACAAACAAGAAAAACAATCATGGTATAATAAAAGACGACCAAAATATGCGCCACGAAAGCTCTTTCCAAATTTCCAAAATTTATTTATTAGCAGAAACCTAAGTTGCTGTCAACTGTGAAAATATAAAACATATGACTTTTAGCAGACAAAAATAACTTGTTTCAGGGAGGGACAAATCATATCTTATAAAAATCACCATCATTCTCTGATTCATACAAAAAGTTTTATGAAAGTGAAATCACCAAGATACTCGATTTTAGTTGTTGACAACATATCAATTACGGTTTGCGAAAACATGTTTCTCAACAGACAATCGGCTTTCATATGGGAACACACTGACCTCCTCTCAGTCTTGCCGATTTGTTTATTTGTTCGCATGAAAAAGACTTCACATATATATATATATATTTATCCTGCAATCAGCCAAGTATTGTACAAATAACAGGTACACAAATAAATTTTTGCTTTATTTGTAATTGTACTTGTACAAATAAAGTCTCCTGTTACCCTCTTCGTGTTGAGCAAGCGGTAATGTGGATATTTCTTTTTGCGTACCAGTTCATTTTGGGGTCCTCTTCGCGGTCCGCGTTTAAACTATGTCGATTTCTTTGAAAAATTGAGACAATGATTTAGATTTTAACAACTAAAGTTTCAAGTGTTAGGTGTAAATTTCAGGATAAAAACAATATATGTACATTGTCGGAAAATATAAAATTTATTTGTACTCGCTGCGAAACAGGAGAAAAGCTCGGCGTGCCTCGCTTTTCGTCCTATTTCTAAAGCTTATACAAATAAATTTTATATTTTCCGACAATGTACATATATTGTATATATATACATGTATATTGCTATACAGTTATTAACGCTTACGGTATATGAATATGTATGACTACGTCATGTTTTCCTATACGGTTTTATATGATGTCTTTACACTAAATCCATAATGACATTAGATGTGTACTGATTGATATTTTGTCTTGGATACATAATTTGTTTATAAGTTGTTATAAGCTTTAAGTAGCTTTCAGAAACTGCGGGTACGACACTTTGTATCTAAAATTTTAAGTGTTTTTGTTAGTTGTTTTTGTGTTATTACTCGATCTGATGAATCGAGCTTTCTTCAATTTATTTGTATATTTTGTTTTTATGCTGTGCTGTTACACCAATATCCCAGGTTTAGGGGGGGGGGGGGGGATGACTGCATCAACATATTTAATTTCGCCACATTATGTATGCACCTGTCTCAAGCCTAGATCCTATTAGTCGGTGGTTATCATTTGTTGCTGTATACCTTATTTGTTTTTCTTTTATTGTTTTGTTCATAAATCAGGCCATTATAGTTTCTCGTTTAAATTGTTTTACATTTGTCATGTCGGGGCCATTCTATAGCTTACTATACGGTATGGGTTTTGCTCATTCTAGAAGACCGTACGGTTATCCATAGTTTCCATAACTTCTACGTCATTTGGTCTCTTTGTGGAAAGTTGTCTCATTGGCAATCATATCACATCTACTTATTTTTATATTCATAAAGAGCTTCTCGAAAAATAGCTGGTATTTAACTTCAACTTCCCATTCCACTAGTATACAGATGATGTCTTTACACTGAAAAATTCGAAGATTCGTGACTATGTTGATTACATCTATCCCATTGAACTTACAATAGCAACTGTTACAGTTAAGTGTCTCCTCTACATCTGAAATTATGGTGAATATATAGAAATTGACAAAGAGGATGGGCTGAGAACTCAACTTTACGTCAACAGAAATTATTTCAATGTTTTAAATATTTATTTTCCATGTCTCTTAACAAACAGATCAACATCCCCTACACATGCAGTTTTCAATGCCCAATTGATACAATATTCTAGGCATTTTCTATCATGATTTTCTTCTAAATTTCTTTTGAAAGGTTGGTGTTTACATAGAAGCTATTGAAAAAATGGTTCCAAATGGTAATGTTGAAATTATTCCGTCGAAAAATTTATTGGAGCTATTTTTGTTGACTTTTTAGGAAAACCTGTGTCACAGACGACCACGGATATGTTCCTCTTATACCTTTTCTCGATTGTGCCATCACCGAATGTGACTTTAAAAGTCTTTGTTGGGTGTCTGTTTGTCTTATGGTTTGTGGATATGACTGAGTTTTTATGTTGTTTTGCTTACCAACCTTTGTTTAAAAGACCATTACACAAAATCAGTACATGCACAGTAAAAAAACACACACAAAGCAAAGGAACAGCGCTTTTATTGCTGTTCTTCATCTCAAAGTCACAGTGAGACCTTCAACACGAATAAATAAAAAAATCTCACCTCACTGCAAGTTTAAGACGGCCCCTTGTTTGTATATATATATATATGAACTGTGTAGTTTGTTTTGTTAGACTGTCGCGACTTGTGTATAGTTGCTTTCATTTTGCATTGCCCTATGCATATTCGACTTCTAATCATTCTCCCAACTTTTTGCGATTGATTTTTAGTGACGGCATGCAGGGATAAACTTTAAACCGCATGATATAACATAATGAATAAACATAACTCCGCCATATCCAGAGCTGACTATACGTTTGAGTCACATATGGCAGAACTTTTGAAAAGCCTATGCATATTTATAGATTTCATGTTACTTAAACGATTGATAGAATAATCGGTATTTGATTTCGATATCTGATGCCAGTTTGTGAGGGAACCATTCGGCTCGGGCCAGTAGTCATATTTACATCATTTAATTAGTACATTTTGTTTCCAAAATTTCTATTTACGAATAATGTAATTGTGAACTAACGTTGCAGCTCAATTAGGCTTTTCAAACATTAATCCTGAGTAAGGTCATTCCAGAAACGCTTTGTCATCCGCACCGAAATCGGTCTGGTATGGTTATATTGTCGTATCCACAACGACTGACCACTCGACTGATAATACTTTCACGATAGGGAACTGACAGTTCAATCTAACTCAAACATTTACTTCATGTAAATAAACAAATGACGTGAATATTTTTGACTTTACTAAATTTAGCACATCTGACTAAGATGTTTTAACAAACTTTTCACCAGAATGAGTTGATATCAGATGATGTTTTACGAATATTCAGACTGAAACGCTACAAAGTTCAATGGTTTTCGTTGGTTCATGTCTGTTATAATTGTTTTTCATAAATTGTTTTTTTATAAATTAGGCCGTTAGTGTTTCTCATTGTTCATTTCGGGGCCTTTAATAGCCGACTATACGGTTTGGGGTTTCTCATTGTTAAAGGCCGTAAAGTGGCCTATAATTGCTTACCTCCACTTCATTTGAACTCTGGTGGATAGTTGTTTTCTCATTGGCAATCATACCACATCTCTTTATTTTCAAATGTCTTAGAATTTTTATTTTTTTACAAGTAACTGAGAATATTAATCTATTTCATCATCCGACTCATTATATTTTAAGTGTAATTTGCAAATTTCCTCATTGTTTCAACAATCTTTGAGTCTTAAATGATCATTACATTTTGTGAAAACCAAAATAAGATAATACAAGAGACAATTAAAACAGAAGTCGAAAGAGGCCTTTTAAATATTCGACTTTGAGCGTTCCTGATGAAGTTAAATCCAGAAAAAGCGCTTCGTACGCATGAAATATACAGAGAATAGGTATCTGTTCCGCCTAACAGAAGTTCTGCTGGATACGTTGTAATAAACAATGACATAATATATGTTCCTGTTGGAACAAATGTTTTATACCCTTCATTTCGTTAGAATCAAATACTGTAGTATTTGTCCTAGTGGAACTAATATTACAGAATATTTCTGATGTTCGGAACTTATATTATGTTCGGAACTTCTATTTCATCACAAAGTAATGCTTCGTGAAGGAAATATACTAGTAAATAAGAATCATAAGCCGTAGAATTCTATTTTAACTTGAATATGAATTTCTTTCTGCAGGTGTTGCAGGGAATATTGCTAGATATAACACTTAAAAATTATCAACTAGGAAATACAAGTAATTTTGTAAGGTTAGTTCTTAAACTAACTTCACTGTCGATGTCTAGATGAAAGTTAGGGTATGAATACGAAGCTGTTTCTAAGGTAATACCAACCAGTATGACCATGCATTCCATCATTTCTTTAAAATGTCAGGATTATAGAGAAAATCCATCATCCAACAAATAACCCCATATTGAGTGCAGCATATCGCATACAACGAGAAATATTTTGGATACGAGAATTGGGAACAGCTATTTCTTACAGGTGCAGCGTCAAAATTGATGATGTAGATAGTTTGTCTAGTCCAAGATGTAGTGATATCAACGAATTGGAATTATTTAACACGGTCATCGAAAATAAATACACCACCTGCAGTTCACCACGTGTCTATGGATGATCCTCTATTCAAAAACATTTAGGTATTCACTTTATTCGAAGTAAACTTTCAATAATTACGGACATTGGTAACCGCTGATTAAACCCGTGAGAGCTACGAAGTTTTTCTTTAAAACTATCCACTACACTTGTCATTTCATATACTTACACCAAACTTATTGCATCCCAGAGTTTCAACCACAAGTATGTAAATCCAAACCTCCCGATTTCTCTTGTTCATCGCACATTTAAAGTCCCATTGGGCGAGTTATAACTGGAGACCTTTGCATCGTAAACAGTATACACTTTTAGAGAGTTCTTGGCCAAAGGCCCGAAATATCGAATTCAACAGCCAATCAACTGGAAGAAGACCTTTTGGTTACTGATGGATGCAATTGAGGACAATGCCAGAAAATGGATGAAGTTCGAAACCTGTGTCATTGAACATCGTATATTTTGAATGCATTATCAAACAGCTTTAATCCATTTAGATAAAGTTCATGTTTTGGTTCTTCTGGCTCTAACCCTTAAAGAAGCCTGAGGTTGTGGATACTTTGTCCTACTTTCTCAAAAAGTATATTATCCCAGCTGACAAAACTCCAAACACTATTGTTTTTATTTGCAAAATCTTGTTTTGTAATGTCTAACTAAACCACTTGACATTCACAGCAAAACTAGAAATCCAATATATACTCTCACAACATTCACGAAAGAGATTTCAGAAAATCCACCCTTCTTTTTTTTGTATAAACATAGAAAAGTGCGATGAAAACCTTCCGTCTTTATACGGGATACATAAACTTAACAAAAATCCCTAGAAAAAAATGATATATTGCCGGGTCGTCTAGATATTTTACTAAACATCTTAAGTTTTATCCATCATCCATTATACAGTAAAAGATGGCCTACATAAATATTGTGATGACAGAAGTTTATTTAACCAGCGGTGTCAAATTAGGACGACAGTAATTTACCAATGTTGAAATCTCGTAAATCGATTAAAAAGAGAAAAATCAAGATAGCATACAAAATCTGTTAGACTCGCATGAACCCCAAATGATCGAGACCAGATGCATCGACAATCGGACGTGAAATTCTTTTATTAATTCTGAATATCCACTTCAAAATCTTTATAATTTTGCAGTAACATCAAATCTTTTGGGTTTTTTCCACGTTCTACACTATTATTTACGATTCATAATTGAAAGATCGACTGCATCATCTCATTAAACAGAGCTCCTTTTTACTTTTTACAAAAGTGAGAATAGTACATGCAAATTCCTTGTTGAAGGTCATGATATAAATCTTACTTTGTAAAGAACCACACGATTCCAACACTGATTAAACTGAAGATATCATCAAAATGCTGGACTCTTTAATTGACAACATACTTGTTCAGTTTAGTGGATTGAAATATCAACAGATAGTCGGAATTCCAATGGATACTTATTGTGCACCCCTACTGACCGACGTTTTTTTTCAAAACGTGATGATTTCAAAATGAATGACACATTTCTCAGCCGTATCATGCCCTCTGCTCCATCGTATGGCGTTTAATATCTCAATTAATACGTCATGCTCGTGCATGTTCACACTATACTGACTTCAATAACAGGGGTCTGCTCCTGACCAGAAAAAAAATTCCCTAACAGAGAAATGAGGAAAAACGGCTGAAATCGACATTACATTAGTTTTACGGTCACCACCACGTACTGAATGACCAATACTTTGTATCTGTGTCTAAACTCACTAGCGACATGTTTTCGTGGTCTTAAATCTTCAGATAATAGAATTATGGTCGTCTGATCTGTGATGTGTGATCGGCATCATGAATTAGTTAACCGTGTCAGTGCATAGTTCCCCAATTCAGCCTACTAGCAACATGTGAAATCGGTCATACATTCAGCGTGTCCACTGCTGTCAATATTAAGTTGCCCGAATTTGAGCTTTTTCAGTGCCACATGTGGAGCAGGATCTGGCTACCCTTCCGGAGCACCTTAGTTCACCACAATTTTTTTGTGGGATTCATAATGCTCAGTATAGTTTTCTATGTTGTGTTTTGTGTTTCGTGTAGTGTCGTTTGTCTGTTTGTCTTTTTCCTTTTTTAGCCATGTCATTTTCAGTTTTTTTTCGACTTATGAGTTTGAATGTCCCTTTGGTATCTTTTGCCTCTCTTTTACAGACAATTAAATGACTTTTGAAGATTGTAACGATTGATGCCTGCATTTAAACTTTGGTGACTAGGTTGATCACATCTATCCCATTAAAATCTAGCCAGAGGTAAATGCAAATAACACATTATAAATTGAATGCGTCTTTTCTCAAAACCAAACCTTTGAAGGTCTAGGCTGCATAAAAGGTAGTGAAAGTACCTCTAATACAGTTATAATTGAAGACCCATTGGTGGCTTTCGGCTGTTGTCTGCTCTATGGTCGGGTTGTTGTCTCTTTGACACATTCCCCATTTCCATTCTCAATTTTATCATAAAAATGTTAAGATGCGAAATGATTGCCAATGATACAACTCTCAACCAAAGACCGAATTACATAAAAGTTAACAACTTTAGACCACCGTACAATGAACAAAACCCATACTGCATATATATAAAGTAAGCTATAAAATACCCCGAAATGACCTGTTTTGTATATGGACTTACATCTAGATATTGAAGGAAATTCATCCTGAGTATCTTCATAAAGGCTGTCTGCTTATGAACAAATGCATGCATATATAATAAGCTAAGTCCCCTCTGCACGTTTTTTAAAACATTTATTGCAAATAAATAACGTATAATCTACAAACATTATGTCATTCAGTGATTGCTGATCGAAAACTTTGGGTTCTAATTAACTTTCAAGTTTTGTTGCCGACGTTTACCAATCTTGACCATGCTAAACAATTTATTTATACATCCCGCCATTGTGTTATTGTGTACCCCTCATGGGTAGTCAAGGTCGTTAAAAACCCCCCTAGTCGGCGTTATTGTGCTATGTAATTTTTTTTTTTGTATTTTTGTCTTTTATTTTTGCTGATGTGCTTTAAATATAGAGTGTCTATATGCCATTGTTTTTCTTTGTTGACATAGTGGTTTGTTTTTTTAGTGATTAAGATTATATAACACAATGTTGACTGCTGTTCCCCAATTTTTGACATTTTTACCTATCATATTCTTTTGCTCACACATTGTTGTCAATATAGTGGAATTATTTGCGACTGTCATACAATTGAAAGGTTTAGCTAGCTATAAAACCAGGTTTAATCCAACATTTTCTACATAAGGAAATACCTGTACCAATTCAGGAATATGACATTTTTTTGCAATTCGTTTGATGTGTTTCAGCTTTTGATTTTGCCACTTGATAAGAGACTTTCCGTGAATTTTCCTTGGAGTTCGGTATTTTTGTTATTTCACGTTTTGTTTTATATTGAAACTGAGCCTATAAATGTGATGTTTACATCAAAATGTTACTCCTATAGGGGTAAATTCAGTAAATAAATATACGTCATTAGGGACCGCCCATTAGGGACAGAGCTTTCTGTATACCACTGAAGTCCTGTGCTCCACCGATTGGTAGATAATGTTTGTAATAAATATGTTTTGATAGATGGATCAAAACTAGGGTACATAAAAAAATAAAAAATGAAAGTTGATTTCACTAAATATTTTTTTACTACAGGTTTCAAAAGTAATGGGGTTAGTGCAGGTATTTAGTACGACTCTACAGTGTTTGTGAACAAGGCCATGTGAATGGCACAAAAATGCCGCATGACCATATTTTTTATAGTTGCAAAAGATAGGGCTATATTTGTACTTTGATGAATGACATATGAAGGCTTCTGATTTATAAAGGTAAACAGATATAAATTTAATTCAAGAAATAGGTTTGCATTGACGTAAATTGTAGATGTTTGACTGAATTTTACCCCTATAGGTCTATAAAACAAAATGCCATTATTATACATTCAGAATTCTATTTTACATCAGTAGTCATTGAGTTATGCCGCTTTGAACAACATCTAGTTGTATCAACTTTTCCTTGGTTTTTTTTTATGTTGAAGCTCACCCTTTGGACACAACCGGTCTTCTTTGGAGTTCATGTAATTCCGATTGATTTAACTTCCATTTATGTCTCTGTTATACTTGGAATTTTGGATATTGGTTGGTAATGGGTTTACCACCTTTATATTTAGGATTTGTTTTTGGAAAGTTTGCTATAGCAATATACTTTCCTAAGGCATCAGCCTCAAACCGGAAGTTGGACAGACTATCTTACTATAGGATGTGTGTTCTACTCCTAGATAATGTAGTACTAGTGTTTGAATACTAATTCTAGGAAGATGCTTTTGAAAATTTGAGTTACTTCTATTTTGATTAGCTTACAGCTTGAATTAAAATGTACTGAACATGCTGAATGGCAACTGCAATGTCACTTTCCCGTGTAATAGTTTACTTTCACCGGGAAACGGGAAATGGTAATCTTTATGCCCTGAATGTTCATCGATAATTCAAATGAATTCAAATTCATTTTGAAAATGGCTATCACAAACACTACTTCGCGGATCTGCGCTGCGCGGAAAATAAAATCAATACACATCTACACGAGACATCAGTTTCTACGTTATGTTTTTATCGGTATTCCCCAGACATGCGTGAGATCCATATATATATATATGTGCCTCCCGACGGGAGTACAATAATCCCAGTTTCAGGGGTTTCCTCCCGTCCTCCGGTTGAAGAGAAAATAAATACCGTGTTTAAAATATTTCATGTATGCACATTTTTCGACGCTTTTTTTACTACGATTTTCACAAATGTTTATTTAAGACGTAAAAGCCCGAGTGTATCGAAAGTATCCTGGTATCCCATCTCGGCCCACAACACACTCGGACTATAACAAACTCGGCCTATTACATAATCGGCTCACAAAATCGGACTATAACACGATTCGTATATATACTTTTTGTTATTAAGTCTCCAAAACAAAGTTTGGAGACTTATTGTTTTTGCTCAGTTCTTATTATTTTTCTTCTTGTGGTCTATTTAGGGGTATTTTGAGGGGCATATAGAAGGGAGGGTTTTACTATAGAACCCTATGGGATTTTTTTTTTTTTAAATTTTCAAATGACTATAACTTGAAAACAGTAAGTGATAGACACACGCGGTCTTCAGTAATGATCACAGGACAATAAAACAAATCAAATAAAATATAGGTTGAGTCCCTGGGGGTCACCCCAACCCCTTCTGTTTGAGAACTTGTAAACGGTCGAGATCCCAACCCCTAAACCATATATATTCATGTATGGGACAATAATACAAATTAAATGAAATATAGTGGGAGTCCTTCTGGGTCACCCCACCCCCTCCTGTTTGAGAACTTGTAAACGGTCGAGATCCCCACCCCGAAACCATATATATTCTGGTGTGGGACATTAAAACAAATCAAATGAAATAAAGGGGAAGTCCCTGGGGACTCACCACCCCCTCCTGTTTGAGAACTTGTAAACGGTCGAGATCCTCAGCCCGAAACCATATATATTCTTGTACGGGACAATAAAATAAATCAAATGAAATAAGAGGCGAGTCCCCTGGGGTCACTCCCACCCCCTTCCTGTTTGAGAACTTGTAAACGGTCGAGATCCCCACCCCTAAACCATATATATTCTTGTATGGGACAAAAAAAAACCCAATAAAACGAAAGGGCGAGTCCCCTGAGAATCACCCCCCCCCCCTTTTGAGAACTTGTAAACGGTCGAGATCCCCACCCCTAAACCATATATATTCCTGTTCATGATTTCAAGAAGATTTGAATGACATACAGGGTTAATCCCTATGCGTCACTTATGCATATCACTTTACTTGACCATACCAATTTGTACTGGACTTTGCCCAATGTCAGGCGACCATGGGAATGACTAATTATGGGAGCTTTGTTTGGGAGACTTCGTAACAGCATCCTGTTACAATTATTTCTTGTATTAAGTAATTTTTTTTAAAAGTCGAAATAAAAACGTTAACCACACAATCTACACATCTACAACCTATTTGAAATAATACACATCTACCGTTGCAAACTTTCCACATGTGCTATCCAGCACTTTGATTTATTGTTCCTTGTATCATTTTAGTATATACTTTAATTAAAGACTGAATGACGAACAAACTGTTCTTGGTTCTAGAGGAAATCTGTACACATTAAAAGAAACAATAATATATAATATTTTATCATCAAATTGCTCACTATTTCTAAAAACAATATAGCCTCATAAAAAAACAATATAGCCTCATAAAAAACAATATAGCCTCATAAAAAAACAATATAGCCTCATAAAAAACAATATTATTTATGTTTTTCAGAACTTCATCATTGTAATGCATCTTACTTATTCCATTAATCTTTTCTTAACTGTTACGTCAGAGACATCTATATTGGGCCTCGCATAATATAATTTGAAATACCAGGGGATTTTATCTAACGCTTCTATACTTATTAGCTTGAATATAAAATTCTACAAGTGTAGCACTTAGTGCAAACTTTAACTATATCTATCGTTATAACAATACACAAGTAACTAATTAAGTAATAAAAGAAATAGTATTGTCAGTACAAAACAAATAAAAGATGTGATATTGTTGCCAATGAGACAACTCTCCAACAGTGACCAATTGATGCAGAAGTTAGAAATATATGATTTCTTTTTATATCTAGTATGTATTTTGGACTACCTGCATTTACAAATCATAGCATTGTTAAGATATACTCACCCAACAAAACTTTTTAATGTTTAACCATTTTTTTAGATATTAGATATTAGATTTCATCTCTGAATTCTGCACAATGGAAGTGGGTGTCTGCCAAATTACTTCTTCTACAAGGACAAACTCTACAATAATTGTATAATTATGATTGCTCCGAAATATAGCAATTAAAATCCATTTTCATAAATTCTATACCTAACTAGGTCAAGTAGATTGAAGTAAAACTTAGACAGGTTGATTTTAACCACGAACACTAAACATTTATTTTGCATATATCTGTCAGGTATAATTCGGTTACGGAAGGATTTCAATCTACATATTTTTACTGAAGATAACATTTACAAAATGAGGACTTTAACTATTAATATATAACTATTTATTCGATGTACACTGACGTAAAAGGACGTCTTTTGTAGCACTCTTTTGTTTGGATTATACGGCTGGAAATAAAAAAGGATCAAATTTTATGTCAATCATTTAGAAAATATGCATTTTAACGAACGTAATCAATGCATCACTGGTAAATTATTAAGTCAGGGATTTCGTTACCATAAATTACGTAAAACTTTTACTAAATTCTTTCATAGATACAAAGATTTGATTAGTAAATGTGGCTGTACCTGTAGAAAACTGATTAAAAACGGTATTTCACATCCTAAATTTTCGGTAATATTGTACTTAAAGCGCGGAAATCACAATGTGATCCGTGTAAACTCATCGAACCTTTAAACAAACTTATTAGTAAAGGTTATCTTACCAATATTGTAATTAGATCTTTGAATATAGTTTACATTGGCACTAATATCGATTTTGTCATCAGCAAATTAAAACATAACTAAATTTGTATTCTTTTCAAACGGGATGTATAAAGACACAACCACGTTCATTTTGATCTATAAAGAGGTTAACTCCTAACTATCCTACTGCCTGTCGATACATTTATTTTTGTCATTGCACAAGTCATGTCTTCTTTGACTGTCCATGACGTTAAAATACTAAATCCCTGGGATGTGTTTTAGTTGATTTTAGTCTCTGATGCATGATTTTTTATTATTAATTGTTTTTGGCTTTTAATTAGCTGTGAGCAACGGCGAGTACTCGCAAATCGTACTTTCGTGTTTATTTCACCCGTTGATACTAATTGTAATGCTTTTTTGTCATTTATTGTTTACTTATTCAGGGTTACATCTGGTCTATATACCAGCTTTGATAAGTGTTTGGTATTACTATAAATTTTCCCTTCTTCGTACTATGAATATCAAAATTATTTATTTTGTAAAAATATTTCCTTTCTCCATTTGAACTGTACACGCATACCTAACAACAAAATTATTTTCATTTACCTGTGTTTAAAGTAATTGCAAATGGCTGATATTTTTGTTCAAGCATATTGTTTTTCTTATATTGTTTAACATTTCATAGCGGTATAACATGTTACTTATTTTGTATTTACATTGTATCATAGATCAAATTTATTTGTTCAGTGTATGTTCACTGGTGTTAATATGTCTTTTGAATGAGTTTTGCCATTTCAATTGATATTTTATAGTGTGTCTTTCTATGTTGTGATGTTACACTATTGTTTCAGATAAGGGTGAAGGTTTGGTACCATTAAAACGTTTAAATCCGCTGCAATTGTTTACACCTGTCATAAGTCAGGAATCTGATGTTCAGTAGTTGTCGTTTGTTGATGTGGTTCATAAGTGTTTCTCGTTTCTCGTTTTTTATATAGATTAGACCGTTGGTTTTCCCGTTTGAATGGTTTTACACTAGTAATTTTTGGGACCCTTTATAGCTTGCTGTTCGGTGTGAGCCAAGGCTCCGTGTTGAAGACCGTACTTTGACCTATATTGGTTTACTTTTATAAATTTTGACTTTGATGGAGAGTTGTCTCATTGGCACTCATACCACATCTACTTTTATCTATATAAAACACCAATTATCGAATAGTTCGTTTTTATGTATGTTGACGTTTGTTTTTGTTGCACTTCAGTGTTTCTGTTGTTCCGTTGTTTTCCTCTTATAGTTGATGTGTTTCCCTCGGTTTTAGTTTGTAACCAAGATTTGTTTTCTCTCAATCGATTTATGACTTTTGAACAGCGGTATACTACTGTTGCCTTTTATTATAGCCACTAATGTGATATTTACTTGAAACAAGCGTTTCTTTATGTTTCTATTTCTAAATGTTTTCCATGCCCTATTCATTTGCAATAGATTATAAAGGGAATATAGACAGAAGAGTAAGCACCCACTATAAACAAACTCAATACGAATGTATTATCCTAGTAAAATGACCAACGAACGTGTTTTTTTAGAAAAAAAAACCTTCAGTTACTGTCGAGACCAACAGTTTTGGAAACCAACACAATCAAAATTATAACATAATCAAAACAAAAAGTCCTAGTCCAGTGCAGCTTAAACCCGTCAAGGATCAATTTTGCCGAACAGAATTGCAATTTAGTATAAACATAGTCAAACTGCATCCTTCAAGGTATTTAGGCATATGCTGCTGAGAGGATCGTACCATTAACGACTAAAACTTCACCAGGAGCAATATCGACCCAACGATAATATATACAAAATAAGTTGGGTCATAAATCTTTTTAATTAAATTTAACCTGTTACATGGTTTGTACTTACACTCAATTGCTGATTTTGGTTTCTAAGCCCCTTTTAATGATCCATCCATCACTGAACAGAGTATACCTAGTAATGCTGATGAGGATGTCTTGGATACGAGTGAGACAGAAGGGGACCCCAGTCATCTGTGGGTACTACTAGTATCACAGAAGATGTCGAGCTTGTACAGGAAGGAAGCGCTTCAACTGATGAGACTGTTCAGGAGGAACCGCCTAATGAGGAAACAGCTCAGGATACTGATATAGAATCTGATGATGAGCAACCAGTTCAACCACATCGTTCCACCAGAGAACGGAGAGTTCCTCTCCGATTCCGATCAGGAGATTACGATATGACAAAATGTGCACAGAGGCCACCTATACCAGAGTGGAAAAAGAAGGTGCAATACATCACTTCATTGTCAGACACAGAATTTTTGGAAGGATTACAGTCTGAGGCAGGACAGACCATCTTAGAGATACTGAAGTCTTCTTCACATGCTCCAACCTGAAATGACGAGACGTCATTTTCCAGCTGGGGGGGGGGGAGTATGTGGAAGGGTGAGATTTCAATGGTTTGTATGTATATATTTTTAACTTTCAGGATTGTACTTTGAAATGTATGAAGTTACTGTTTTGATAATAAAATATCCATTGGAACATATTTATTGGATCTGTTTACTTAATTACAGAATAGTATCTTATTTCAATAATAATAGAATGAAGCATGCTGTTTTGTTTATCTTTATATGCTAATTGAGGTGATGACCTGAGTCCTGGTATGTGAACCCTTTAAATGTGTATTTATTGTATTGATGGTCAGTATTGGTCACTTTGTCCATTCTCATTGGTCATTTAAATCACATGTATATCTGTGGGAGGGAAATCTTTGTTTTTTTGAAAGTATTCCTTTTGATTTGTATTCAGCATGAAGGCAGACATTTTGAGATATACAAAATAATTTATATTCTGATGTCCATTTGAGGCTTTATACTCAGCTACTGTTTTACTTTGTCACCATATTCTTCATTGAGGTAGTTTTGATTACTAACATATATTTAATTATCATTTACTTAATAATTCTAGTGTATTTGAGATGAGTGATTGATTGACTGACGGATAATACAGCTAAATTGATTAAATGGTTAAAAACTATAAAAGTATTAAAAACTTATATGAGTTAATATTTAAAACCATCAAATATTAATATAAACTATCTGAATAGTATTTTTATCATTAAACTGTTAAATATTAATGAAAAGTAGGATTTCATGTACAATCTGTGTATTGTGTAATTGTGCATTTTGGGGTACAATAATTATAATCTTTATTTTATATTCAGATGTTACCATGTTTTGATGAGTCATGTTTGATTCCATCCTATTGTTTTGACCTTTGCATCTAAGTGTGAGGTAAGCATGCATTTTTGTGCATGTCCCAAGTCAGGAGCCTCTGGCCTTTGTTAGTCTTGTATCATTTTTAATTTTAGTTTCTTGTGTATAATTTGGAGTTTAGTATGACGTTCATTATCACTGAACTAGTATACATATTTGTTTAGGGGCCAGCTGAAGGACGCCTCCGGGTGCGGGAGTTTCTCGCTGCATTGAAGACCCATTGGTGGCCTTCGGCTGTTGTCTGCTCTATGGTCGGGTTGTTGTCTCTTTGACACATTCCCCATTTCCATTCTCAATTTTATTGAGTTTGGTTTTATATGTTTTGCTATCAATGATTATTATTTTGTTTGCTTATGCTTATTTTTAATTGCTTTGCTTTTGCTTAACATTAGCTATTTAGTTTGTTTCGTGAAGAATCTAGTTTTGCATGCAATTATATTTTCAAGACATTATTACATAATTGAATAGTTTGTAAAATCAATAAGCGATTTAATTCAATTAGATTACATTAACATATTTTGTTAGAATAATGAAATAGAGAAAAGGTTCAGAACTTGTATAATTTATTTTAATTGG
This sequence comes from Mytilus californianus, assembly GCF_021869535.1. Taxonomy (NCBI): domain Eukaryota; kingdom Metazoa; phylum Mollusca; class Bivalvia; order Mytilida; family Mytilidae; genus Mytilus; species Mytilus californianus. The sequence goes on along the minus strand of NW_026262701.1, from coordinate 8,760,351 downwards.
AAATTCATTGAGTTCTCATTGTTTTCATGCTATTATTGTTGAACCGTTGTTTAAAATTTTATATTTCATTACAGGGTTTTTTGTTACCAATTATTTTCCATATCGTAATAAAAAACGAATCCAAAACCTGAGAAGTGTTTCTATTTGTGTTCTACAAAACCCAGGAAAACCACCTGACTACATACTCGTGTAGACAATTATAAACAATGATATATAACTCGTGTAGACAATTATAAACAATGATATATAACTCGTGTAGACAATTATAAACAATGATATATAACTCGTGTAGATAATTATGAACAATTTGTTGACACAACTACTCGTCGTCTGTCTATGGAAACTATTGTTTTCTGTCAACAATGAATAACCTTCAACCATTTCGAGGAAAAGACCCGTTATAAACACAAACAATATGATTGTTGAAATGACAGATTTTCTTTTTACAAATCTTTCGAATGGAGCTTGAGAGTTTTTAGTTAAGGAGACGACATTGTTATTTGTCTTTGACTATGCTGTCAACTTTTATATCATTGAAAACAAAAGTAAAAATCATTTTCAGAAAATTATGTCGGCGATATTCATGTATTAAGATAACATATTCTCGTTTAAATCTACAGTTATTTGATCCATGCTAGTATATTTTATGCGAAACGGGCATTTTTTGGTAAGGTTAAAACCTTTGTCGTCTAACAGGCCAACTGCGATCCACTCATATCTTTTGAACGACCTTTCATAAGATAATAATGCCCTTCAACTTCGTACTTTATTTGGCCTTTTTAACTTTTGTGATTAGAGCGTCAAGGAGGAGTTTTTTTTTAGACGCGTCTGGCGTACACAATTGTAATCCTGGTATATGATGAATTTATATATACCAATGCAGTCAATTTTCCCCAAGAACTTTGTTTAGGAAGTTTTTTTTCGGTCACAGAGGGAAACTTGACAAAGTTGTCACAAGACGTTTGTGATGTTTTCATATAACCCACATCAAGCTATCTAGCTGCTAATATGAACATGTTATACAAATCGAATTGTGCTTGATACGGGGTTTTAATTTAGGACATGGTATACCAATTACTCTTTATTACTAACCACTGTACTTGAGTTTTATTTTTTTGTTTGTGTAATTCCTTATAAAGTTATACGCCATGCGCATGTTCATGGTAGGTATTTATGATAACATCACTTTCTAAAACATAGCTAGAAAATGTATTTTCTGAAAATTTTGTTCATATTTATAAGTTATTTAAAAAAATACATTTCATACAAAGTCTACACTAATCTTATACAAGTACATGTGTGTTATTTGATATTCAAATAAATCAAGTGAAATATGCGACAATTTAGGTTATAAAAACTATTTCCAAGATCAAATTTAAAAAGTGATTATTCGAGTTAAATTAGATGTATAGCGATTATTTTCTTTAAAAAAACAGGAGAAGATATTAAATAAAGATAATCAAAATTAAAACAGACTACACCATGCCAATTACAAATACAAACTATGGCACGCACTTCAATAAGACAGCAACCAAGCAAATTAAGTTAACAAATCTAGACATCTTATAGCCAATAACGATGGAAATGGACAATCAGACACACAGTATTCACAAGTCAAGGTATCATAATATGAATAATCCAACAGAGACGAGCAAATATTTTATCTTTCTCCAGCTTTTGATAATTTCATATTAAAGTATATTTTATTTGTTTGATGACGTGATCAGATGGTAATAGTGATATTGATTTAACGGCTTAGTATACATTCTTTTAGTTCTTTTCTCATTCAAAATAGTTGCGTAAACATTCGGTCGTAATTTACACTTGGATTTTAGAATTTTAGAAATACGGCACACTAACCTTATATTAAATCTATGTTCTTTTTGTAAGACTTTTCAAACTTATGCTGTGTCAAACCTTACGCATCGTACAATAGCATAAGTATATTAAGAAAACACAGAAACACAGCTGTATGCTTACACGGTAAAACTAAGCTTACCAATTTGTTAAGCTAAATATTAAGTCATTTCTTAATACAGCAGCTAAAGCGAAATATTCCTTGGTCTGAGTTTTTATTTCTTCATTTAAACACCTGATTCAGTGTCATAAGATTATAATTTTAAGATTAAATAGAGATTAAAAGATTTTTCATTTTAAAAAAAACCCATATCAAACACAGATGCATTCATTTCTTCTATTGTGAACTTCTTTTTATTTTTGTGAAGCAACATTTAAAAAGAGAGGCGAGAGATACCATACGGATATTCAAACTCATAAGTCGAAAAAAAAACTAATTCATCTCGGCCTCTAGTAAGTGTTCTACAACTAGTATTTCAGTGCTTTTAACTAGTTCCTTAAGTACTATAAAAAAACTTATCATTAACTTTTGTAATAAAACATAAGAAAATAGTGGAATTAACTATTTCTGGAGTGTAAAAATATCTTTGGATAACTTACGTGCTTTTGAAGGTCCTTTTGATTCTGTTGACAGTTTTAACTTTTCAACTCTTTACACTACACTTCCACACAATCTTATCAAACACAAGTTTTCCTATTTGATTTAATGGTCGTTTGGTAAATCTAAATGCAAATATATTTTCTGCAACTCATTTAAAGTCTTCTTTTCTAATGAGAAAGGTAAATATGCTAGATATACTTACTGGAGGTGTGATGAGATGGTTGAAGTTTTTGATTTTCTCCTTGATATTATATATGTACATTTCGGCAATTAATTTTATCGACAGGTTGTATGTATTCATATGGGCACCAATTGCGCCCCTTTAATAGCAGACTTGTTCTTGTATATTTATGTATCACACTGTATGACCAAACTTAGTAAAACCCCGTCTAATTTGCATTTAATTGATAAATTCAACAACACTTACCGTTATCTTGTTGGTTTTTTTACGTTAAATAATCAAGAATTTTCTAAATATACTGCCGAAATTTATCAAAAAGAACTTACTTTTATTAAATCAAATATCAATAGTAATAACTGTCCTTTCCTAGATTTAGATATATCAGTTTTACACGGGAAACTCTACACTAAAATTTACGAAAAAAGGGACGTTTTTTTGTTCCCTATTGTCAATTTTCCTTTTTTGGACGGTGATGTCCCTTTAATACCATCTTACGGTGTTCATATATCACAACTCGTTCTCTATGCCCGTGTCTGTTGTGACGTTTTTGGATTTCAATGAACGTAATCTATGTATTACGGGTAAACTATTTAGTCAGGATTTCATTACCACAAATTACTTAAAGCTAGGGATGTCAACTCGGTGAACAATTACTAATCGAGTACTCGTTGGTTTTATCGAGCGATACTCGAGTACTCGCTCGGGAATATAATCTACAACACGGAAACACAGAAATACGTGATTAAGATTATGTGGTTTGTTGTTTAACGGACTAAAAACCATCTACATAAGTATCTGGGACAATGAATTACACACCATAATTAAAAGCTCATTACCTACAAGTAATAATTTATTTAAAAAAAGAATAATCTAATCAATATGATTTAATGAATACCATTTCAAATTATAACAAGGAAAAACCGGTGTCATCCTGGTTTGCCCACTTTTAATTACATGCATATGTAAACATAGGGTGGATTGTTGTTTTAACAATTATAGTTTATTTCTGAATTATAGTCATATTTTTTACCTTTTATTTTACCTGTAAAATTTTATCAAATACTATATTATGCTATTAAATCAATGAAAATGTTCAAAATTTTTAATATAGTTTTTATCAGGAAAATGAATTGAATTTGACAATAAATAACTCAATAATATAATAAGAAAAAATAATGGTTTGTCCTGCAGTAGTTTGAAAATAAATAAACTGACTTAAAATGTATTGAAAATAAATAACTCGGCAGGTCTTTTAAGCCATTTTATAAATGCTATTCTAAAGTATGAGATGGCACCAGATTCTTCCAAAATTTGATTTTTTTTCATTTTTTTAGGGAAAAACTTCCCAAATCTTAGTGTTGCTTTCCATTTGTATTTTAGTAAAAAAAAATTTAACTTGACTTTTATTTTTTTTAAGGATTTTTTATCTAAAAAAAAAATAGCAGCTACATCCATAAAACTATATGTGAACTACATGTTTTTGCTTTCTCCTACATATTTTTCTTATAATCACGGTTGAGTTATTTATTTTCAAAATCCCCCCCCCCCCCCCCCCCCCCCTTCCACTACAATATCAAATGGTCGTCACCTATGTTTACATATGCATGTTTAGGGAAAAACTTCCCAAATCTTTAAATAATATAATGTATAAATATTAATTTACTTGAATTAAATGTCTGAAAATGGGTTTCATTTAACTTAGGTATATTGTCTAAGGAACATTTACTTTGTTCTCTTAGTGTTGCTTTCCATTTGTATTTTAGTAAAAAAAAAATTTTAGATTGACTTTTATTTTTTTTAAGGATTTTTTATCTAAAAAAAAACAGCAGCCACATCCATAAAACTATATGTGAACTACATGTTTTTGCTTTCTCCTACATATTGGTCTTTTGATTTTGTCCCTAAAAACTAAAAGTCTTTCACTGAAACTATATATTTTGCCTTGAGACCAAAATATTGTCAAAAAATAATTAAAACAGAACTTGCATTTTTGATCAAGAAAGGTTCTGGGAAATGCGCAGAATGCATGATTTTGCATACATTTTTCTATAGCTTCTTCAGGCCTTCAGCGGCCCCAAAACTCTGCACACGAAATTTGTTTAGTTTTTTTTTATATACTTTATATTACTTTTAAAACAGGCTAGTGTCATTATTTTACATGTATGTTAAATTATTGAGAGAAAAAAATATATGATTTATTTATAATTTATCTATACATTTATGAAAATGGAATTACAAAATAAAAAATACCTGAATATATATAGAAAACACTGATAAACTATATACCTAAGTTGGAACAGACTATATAACTGTATGCTCATTAAACCTTTTGTCTTTTTTGTTTTCTTTACTAATAAATAATTGGTGTAATTAAAAGTGGGCAAACCAGGAGTAAACCGGAAACACCATATAAAAAATAGTGTTTGGTAATCGTTAAGAACACATATAATGTTTACAAACGCGTAAGGATTAGAAGTTTCACTATTCACTGAGGGTCAACAGAGGATGCAACGAATTTATTTTATTTTGAAACATTTTCTTCTCAACTATTATTGGCTTTGCAATTACAGTCTTGCAGACGAAAATATTTTCTCCGACTGTACCTATGTGACGCAATTGCTAAGACATGTTAGCCTAGGTATAGCGTATTTTCGGAGGCATTTTAAACATCAATTTTACAACAAGCATTCGAAACAAAATATATTTTATTGACCAGTATGATTAATCAGTGATGCCTGTTTAATTATTCCGAAAGAGGTTCTTAAGAAGATCAATTTATATTTTTATAAAGAAGACAGCAATATTCTAAAAGGAAACCAATTAGTCGAGAATCGTTTTGATATTCGATACTCGGTACTACCGAGCGATACTCAAATACTCGAGTACTCGTTGACATCCCTACTTAAAACCTTTACTAAATTCTTCCATATATATATAAAGATTTGGTTTGGAAGTATTGTTGTACCTGTAGAAAACTTAATTCGGGATAGCACATCCTAATTTTTACGGAGATGTTGTTTGCCGAGCCCGGAAATCTAGATACGATCCGGGTAAACTTATCAATCCTTTAAATACACTTATTCTAATAGGTTACCAATTCAACACTATAATTATATCTTTGAACATTGTTTTATTTGTATTAATATTGATTTTGTTATCAGTAAATTAAAATCAAACTAAATATTATTTTTATATACATATGCATATTCATGGCTCTACAATCTGTCGATACCTGTATCTTGGCATCGCACAAAGTCATGATTTTTTTCTCTGACTGTTAATGACGTCTTTACACTAAATCCATTGGATGTTGGATGTGTACTGCTTGATATTTCAGTCTTAGATGCATGATTTGTTTAATTATTTGTTATTGGTGAGAGGTTTAGCTAGCTATAAAACCAGGTTTAATCCACAAATTTTCTACATAAGGAAATGCCTGTACCAAGTCAAGAATATAACAGTTGTTTTCCATTCGTTTGATGTGTTTGAGGTTTTGATTTTGCCATTTGATAAGGGACTTTCCGTTTTGAATTTTCCTTGGATTCGGTATTTTTGTTATTTTATTTTTGGCTTGAACTAGCTATCAGCAACTGCGAGTACTCTCAGATCTGTACTTAGTGTTTTTTTTGTTGTTGTGGGGATGTATAAGTACCCTGCCACGTCCACTCTGTGTTTTTGTTAGATGTATTTCTGCTTTGTATCCATCTGATATAAGATATAATAGATATAAGAAGATGTGGTATGAGTGCCAATGAGACAACTCTCCATCCAAGTAACAATTTATAAAAGTAAACCAATATAGGACACCTGTTGTGTTGTTATGACTCAATAGAAAGGTATTTCGCTCGACCCATATATTTAATTTTTTGGTGCTGTGAATTTTAAATGTTACTATATCAAAATGAAGACTAAATATATATATATAAAAAAATTAGAATCTGAAGCGAGACGGTGTACCAAACATTGTTGATTTATACGTTTTCAAGACAAAACAGTCAACTCAAACACCACTGAACATAAAAAGATGTAGCCGACTGTCTCTTTTCGATGAGATTATTGTCTATTGTTAGGATCTTTTCCCAAAACACTGTTGCGGGGCGAGAGATGCGAATTAATGCTTTAAAATCTTTTATCTTTCTGTGGAATTTTTGTCGGCAGAATTTATGTTTATAGATATAAGAAGATGTGGTATGAGTGCCAATGAGACAAATCTCCATCCAAGTCAAAACTTATAAAAGTAAACCATTATAGGTCACAGTACGGTCTTCAACACGGAGCCTTGGCGCACACCGAACAGCAAGCTATAAAGGGCCCAAAAATTACTAGTGTAAAACCATTCAAACGGGAAAACCAACGGTCTAATCTATATAAAAAACGAGAAACGAGAAACACTTATGAACCACATCAACAAACGACAACTACTGAAAATCAGATTCCTAACTTAGGACAGGTGCAAACAATTGCAGCGGGTTAAAACGTTTTAATGGTACCAAACCTTCACCCTTATCTGAAACAATAGTGTAACATCACAAAATAGAAAGACACACTATAAAATATCAATTGAAATGGCTTAACTCAATCAAAAGACATATTAACACCATTGAACATACACTGAACAAATAAATTTGATCTATGATACAATGTAAATACAAAAATAAATAAACTAAGGGAAGAATAATTAAAGTAACATGTTTTACCGCTGTGAAATGTTAAACAATTTAAGAAAAACAATATGCTTGAACAAAAATATCAGCCATTTGCAATTACTTTAAACACAGGTAAATGAAAATAATTTTGTTGTTAGGTATACGTGTACAGTTCAAATGGAGAAAGGAAATATTTTTCCAAAATAAATAATTTTGATGTTCATAGTACGAAGAAGTGAAAAATTATAGTAATACCAAACACTTATCAAAGCTGGAATATAGACCAGATATAACCCTGAATAAGTAAACATTAAATAACAAAAAGCATTACAATTAGTATCAAGAGGTGAAATAAACACGAAAGTACGATTTGAGAGTACTCGCAGTTACTGACAGCTAGTTAAAAGCCAAAAACAATTAATAATAAAAATAATCATGCATCAGAGACTAAAATCATCTAAAACACAGGGATTTAGTATTTTAACGTCATGGACAGTCAAAGAAGACATGACTAGTGCAATGCCAAAAATAAATGTATCGACAGGCAGTAGGATAGTTAGGTGTTAACCTCTTTATAGATCAAAATGAACGTGGGTGTGTCTTTATACATCCCGTTTGAAAAGAATACAAATTTAGTTATGTTTTAATTTGCTGATGACAAAGTCGATATTAGTGCCAATGTAAACTTTATTCAAAGATCTAATTACAACATTGTTAAAAAACCTTTACTAATAAGTAAACCTTTTTCAAATGATTTTTATGGTTTGTTCTTATGTTGTACTGTTACACCACTGTCCCATGTTAGGGGAGAGTTGGCGCCTTCAAACTAGTTTAACCCCGCCATATTTTGTATGTGCCTGTCCCAAGTCAGGAGCCTGTAATTCAGTGGTTGTCGTTTGTTGCTGCATTTCATATTTGTTTTTCGTTTATTATTTTGTACATAAAATCAGGTCGTTGGTTTTCTCGTTTGAATTGTTTTACTTTTGTTATTTCGGGTCCTTTTATAGTTGATTATGCGGTATAGGTTTTACTCATTGTTGAAGGCCGTACGGTGAGCTATATTTGTTAATTTCTGTATCATGTGGTCTCTTGTGGAGAGTTGTCTCACTAGCAATCATACCATATCTTCTTATTTTTTATATAATGCCTATGGCAAAAAACGAAAAACGACGTATAGACAAACAACAGTTAACAAAACACAACTTAGAAAACTAAAGACTGAGCAACACGTGCCACACCATTTGTCGTTTTTACTACCAGCTAGGTAACAGATTGGTTAACTCACAAAAAAAAACAAAGTCGGTGACCATATGATTATTTTATATCATAAAAACGGAAATTTATGTATCAACAACATAAAATTTTCAATATTTTAAATTGGAGATTTGAAGATTTTAAGACAAATCTAAGAACGTTTTTCACCTATTTTGAAAAAATTCAATCAGTAAAATTTCAGAAAATAGAATTGATAAATGTATTATTTTTTCGATTTTCAGTTATAATTCAATGAGCCGAAGTTGAATGCAAAATTTTACCAAAATCTGTGACATAGTCCATTAATGTTCCTTGATATTAACATGATCAACATTGTATATTCTAATTCAACTATTAGTATGAAAAATTGGTTTGCGAACATTTTTAAGTTTCATGGTAATTTAATGTTATGGATGGTAGTAAACATATTTTGTAATGGTGTAGCATTCTACTTTTTTCATTGGTTAACAGTCAGAGAAAAACTTGACCTTGTGCAATGCCAAAATATATAGGTATCTACAGATTGTAGAACCGTAAAAGTGCATATGTGTATAACAATAATATTAAGTATGGTTTTAATTTACTGATAACAAAATCAATATTTATACCAATAAAAACAAACAAAATTCAAAGTATTTTTTTTGGGGAATATAACATATATTGCTATTTCATTAGTAATAAGAAAATCGTAAGTTTGGGTACACTTCATAAAATAAGAAGTAATTGGATACAGAAATGTATCAAAAAAGATATGTGGTAACAGTACTTAATGATTATTTCGAATATTTGACGAATTAAAAGAAATCGTTATTTTTCGCTATGTCTACATTGACATCGTACCGGAATATTAATTATCATAGATGTTGTTCTTTATATCGACATCGTACCAGAACATAAATGATCATACATGTTGTTCTCTATATCGACATCGTAACAGAACATTAATGATCATACATGTTGTTCTCTATATTGACATCGTACCAGAACATTCATGATCATACTTGTTGTTCTCTATATCGACATCGTACCAGAACATTAATAATCAAACATGTTGTTCTCTATATCGATATCGTAACAGAACATTAATGATCATACATGTTGTTCTTTATATCGACATCGTACCAGAACATTAATAATCATACATGTTGTTCTCTATATCGATATCGTAACAGAACATTAATGATCATACATGTTGTTCTTTATATCGACTTCGTACCAGAACATTAATAATCATACATGTTGTTCTCTATATCGATATCGTACCAGAACATAAATGATCATACATGTTGTTCTCTATATCGATATCGTACCAGAACATTAATAATCATACATGTTGTTCTCTATATGGACATCGTTTGAACCATACAATATACAGAGATGCATGATTGCTGTCAAGAACAGAAATACTGCTTATATATACTTATACCATAGTTCACAGAGAATCATTATTCTATTATATATTACAACTTGAGCGTTATTGTTTTATCTATGATTTACTTTATATTATGAAATATTTTGTGATCGTTTAAATAAAAATGTGATTGTTTTAATTAAATATGAGTTGACATGAGATTCCAGATCGAATAACTGATAGTTATTTTGGAATTATTCGTTTTTACCAGGCCAACTCAAGTCCATACGACATAGGCTGAAATGAAGTACGACACAATATGTCTGTTTTCCGAAAAAAAAGCCTCAATGGGCACTCGAGAGATAATACAAAGAAGCCACATCTCCTACTGAGTCGACACCTCGGGCAGTCGGACCGTAAACTCATTAGAGACATATTTTATTTCGACAATTATACAATATATTTTTCAATTAGAAAGTCGATCCATTGGTGAAACAAGGTTTTCAATGTTTATTCACTGGTTTTGTCTTGAATTCATCAAAACAATGTGAGCACCTGTAAATGCATAATTTTGAAACTCAAACACAAATTGTTCAGACAGTAATGGAAACACCGCTCTCACTGTATTTGGCGTTTGACACCAGTCGACCATATGTTTTTTTGTATAGTGGTGCTTTTAAGGGCTGGGCACATGTTATGAATAGTTTGATCTCAAACCCAATAATGAAACTATCTAAATTTACAAATTTAAAAGTATGCTAGACTAGTATACAGAGAATCGAAAGCATAAATGTCCGCCTGTCCCTAAGAACAATCTTATTTCAGATTTCCAAAGATTTTTAATCAGGTTCATCATGCTATTCAAAGATAGAATAATCTTTATACATTGTTTTTCAATTTAGCGCGTGATAACTTTGTCTACGTTAATTTAATACGAAATAGTTCTTCCGATAATTGTTTACGTTGTAATAGCGTCACCTTGCTTGAATATTATATATTGCAGTTATTCTGAAGATTTATAAGCTGTTGTTTTAGAATAGCGCAATATATGCATACTACTTCTCTATTATTGTACAGATTTTATAACTTGTATATATGTTGTAACTCGACCGATTGAGATTAAAATGGCGAGGTTGAGATCTATATAAAAACTATTTTAAATCGGTCCCTAGTCAGGTTACTTAACACCCAGTCTTTGATAGAACCATGCGAAAGGCTTATAAGTGGATCCACATGACATGTCAACCAAATGTAATGAAATTTTACACATATGTTATGATAGTCAAGAGAAAAAAAAATCAAGCTTTAAAATTTGATTTAAGGCTTATTTTAGATTTTGGAGCGCCATCTATTGGAAAATGCTTAGTTTCCCAAAATTTCCTAAAAAATGTCACAATTTTGTTACTCTGAATATGCTAGATATGGTTATGTGTAGCTGATATTTGAGTTGATTTTTATAACAAACATCATTCGTCCTTCGAAACTTGACAAAATGTTTTTGCTTGAGTATAGCTATATTTTGGGGATGACAGGTCTAAAAAGGGCATGTTGGACATTTTTTAGATACTTCCTAGAAAGGTCAACAAAAAGACAGGAAATCTTGTAAAGTACAATGCATTTTTTAATGTTTTAAATATTTCGATAAAGGTTTACATGTGTGCTACAAGTTTTATGATTTTTGAGCTGGGGTCTCCTACACCGTTACCATGGCAAAGGAATAAAAATGAGTAATTTTCACATATTTTTCACAATAATCCGTGTATTTAATCATGAAAACTTATTTATCTTTGACACTGGCTTATGATATTTGGCATGAAGGTGTATTACAATAAGACAGTGTATCTCATAAAAATTAAAACCGTCAAATGACCTTGGCCTTTGACCTCAAGGTCAAAATACTTGATTTTTTTTACATTTTCTTATTTGGAGCACACCTTTTCCTCTCCCTTGACAAAGTTTTTTCATACTTGACACACAAGTGCAACACCTCAATATCATGTGTCACATACCATGGATGATGACCTTGATCTTTGACCTTCAAGGTCAAATAAAAAGTCAAGGTCAAATATTTAATTTCATATGTCACCCTAAAACCGAACATATTCTTTCTTGCCATGTCAATATGAAAATGAAGAGATGTGGACTGATTGCTTATGAGAAAACTATCAACGTCAGTTAAAATGAAGTGGTAGTAAGCAACTCATAGTCCACAGAACGTGCAAGACCTTTTTTAGTGCAGCTAAGGGTTTATCCCTGGGGGTCATGAACCGTCCCTCTTAAAATAATGATGTTGTTTAGATTTATCTAAAAAAAAAAAGGGTTCAGAATTCCATCCTTAACCAATATTTAATCTTAATTAGATATAGGAAGATTTGGTATGAGTGCCAATGAGACAACTCTCCATTCAAGTAACAATTTATAAAAGTAAACCATTATAGGTCAAGGTACGGCCTTCAACACGGAGCATTGGCTCACACCGAACAGCAAGCTATAAAGAGCCCCAAAAATTACTAGATTACTAGTGTAAAACCATTCAAACGGGAAAACCAACGGTCTAATCTATATAAAAACGAGAAACGAGAAACACGTATGAACTACATAAACAGACGACAACTACTGTACATCAGATTCCTGACTTAGGACAGGTGCAAACATTTGCAGCGGGAATAAACGTTTTAATGGTACCAAACCTTCTCCCTTTTCTGAAACAATAGTATAACATCACAACATAGAAAGACACACTATAAAATATCAATTGGAAGGATTAACTCAATCAAAAAGCGTAAATTAACACACGATGAACGAATAAATTTGATCTGTGATACCTGAATGCAAATACATAGTTAATAAAAATTATAAGGGATAAATAATTAAGGTCAAAAGTAAATAAACAGGTTTAAACAAAGTTAAAGTATGATACCACTGTGAAATGTTAATTGCCTTTTTAGTTCATCACGAGGGACATGCCCTGCCCCCTACATACCATTGATGGTAAAATAGCTTGAAATATGTTCATATCCCTACCTCTAAATCATATATATATTCTCAATCAGCAAGACAACACCTTTGAGTACACCATATATGTTTTTGCTGTGGTTCGTGCCCCTTATATATCTGTTCAGATACCCACCCATAAACCATGTACTCAAATAAATATATCATGACTAGACCAATTAAGTGTAACATATAATGTGTCCCTCGTGCCCTACCCTTCGTTCCATAAATTGGTAAATATATGGAAAACAGTACATATTTCCATGCATTAACCATATATTCTTACTTGCAATGACAATCTTTTTTTAACCAGAATGATTTCTACAGGGGAGACATTAGTTTTAATTCACTAAAATGGTTCTACCTAGGTGTAATTAAATTCAAAGACAAATTGGTAGAATTCTGACTTTATGCAGAAAAATTTGAAACACTGTGAATTCAGAACGTAATGTGTGTAATATTATTATTGCATATTCATGGTGACTGTCAAAAATGTGAGATTAATTAAAGCAAATTTAAATTATATTGCATATTGTACAAAAAATGAAATGTAACTTAGGTCATATCACAGTCTGGGCCTTATAGGGGTAACTTGTGTTGTGGGTTTTCCTGTTTGTTGCAGATCGTGTGGCGATCTCTGGGTATACATTTTTGGTTAGTTAACTTCTAAGATAAAATATTGTCTCCTTGACATATACCCCATATCTGTTCTTGTTGTCTCCCTCAGCATCACATTGCGACCGGGAATATATGGATGCTGTTCGTTCGTCTGTCCGTCCGAGCATCGGTCCGGATTGTAAACTTTCTAGCATAATTAATCGTTATCTAATTTGAATAACATGTATGCAGTAGCTTTCTACAGACAACAGGTCAAGTTTGAAAATGAGCCTTGTACAAAAATGTAGTAGACGGTTAACATTGAAAATCTGTTGTGTTCTTCATATTACAATAATTTTTAAATTTACAGAAATATATTTTGAAAGTTTCGATCAGAAAGTTTCGACATACATTGTACATGTAAACGTCAGCTTGTTAGATTTCCCAAGTAAACTAAGAAAACCATGAAGATTTTGATAAATAAAGGCTGGGTTATGAAAAGGTCCAAGAAAGTTGTAAAATTTCCCCAAAATTGTAAGAGACGTTATTATAATACCACATCTTTTTATTTTTATATTGTATGCTTTTTTGAGCAAGGAGAAAAACAACATCAAATTAGATCAGAAGCTTATTTGGAATTTTTACTTTAAAGAAAACAAATGAATTGGTGGACAATTCTAATAAAGTGGAAACAATTGATGAAGCAGATGTAGGACATGATTCAGACTTCATTGAAATACTACTGTCAGATATTGAATATATTGAACTCAAGATCAGTTGAGGACATAATAACGAGAAATTATTGCTTCTTCTTCTGTCTAATATGTGTGTTTATATATCAGAAATATTTGTGAATGTATCAACCAGACTCAAGCTAGCGAACAATAAGCCAGCGAACAATAAGATGCATCAAGCTAGCGAACAATAAGATGCATCAAGCTAGCGAACAATAAGCCAGCGAACAATAAGAAAACGCGCCAACCTGATCATGCCTAAAAACCGAAGACTTGCAATAACACGAAACGTCCTTTGAAATCTGATGACAATCATTTCAAGTAGGAAGACGAAATGCAATTCCATTTTTAATCTTGGAATTTTCAACTTAAATCTTGGAATTATTAACTTTAATCTTGGAATATCTAACTTAAATCTTGGAATTATCAACATTAAACTTGGAAATTCCAACTTTAATCTTGGAATTATCAACTTTAATCTTAAAAATGACTGATATATTACTTCTAGTCCATAGTTTATTGTGTTTCTCCGTATACGTAATATAATTATAGTTATTTTCTCGGCTACATTTTTTGTAAAATGTTACAGAAAAAAAGACGTCTATTTAAAGTCTTGTATAGTTTCACGTAGCCTAATATCCATGAAAAAGGGGGTGCTGTAACTTCCCAATAATGGGTATACGTGGATATGCCAAAATATTGGCCATAGTTTTGCGAGATTTTATATTTATGACGCTACTTTTTAATGACATTCTTTATTGATATGCATAGTTCTTTCATAATTTTATATTGATTTGGGGTATGTTCTACATATCTTTTATAAATATGTTATGGAAATCTTATATTAATGGCCAATTGTGGTATTTGAATCAATCAGGGACTTTATATTTACGTTATATAGATACAATGGATAAGCGTGGATTCTTGAAAAAGAAACCACGAGCCCGGAGGGCGAATGGTTTGTTTTTCATGAATCAACGCTTATCCATTGTATCTATAACTTAAACTATTGTGTTAATGTCTTTTCAAAATATGTTACCGAAATTTCTAGCAATAAGCCTAATTCTAGGCACATCACGATTTACTCGCATAGGAATTTGCGAATAAACATTTGTAAAATTATGTAGTAAAACAGATGAAATCTTACTATATTTATAATAAGACAAAAAATGGACAAATTGAATGTAATCATTTTCGTTTCAAATATGTGAAGTAGCCAATAATAATCCAAAAATAAACGGTAAAACTCGCTATTATTACAAAAATATCCACAATTACATACACAATAAGAAAAAACCAGAAAAACTTAAGAATAGAGACAACAAAGAGAATACAGGGATTCGAACCTAAACCGACAAGTCCCCACCTTTAACTTGACTCTTCAACTCATTGATCTTAACAATGCTAACCTCGCGGCTACCAACTTATAATATACGATTGCCTATTATGTATATATAAAGGTACAAGCCCTGTGTGTCCGTTGTATATGTAATAGTTATACACCGTATCCCGAAGTGTATAACTAACTTGCACCCGATGCTAAACCCTATATTTGTTTACATTAAATATTAAATGAAAAAGAACGGATAGCATTTTATTGACAATATCAAACCATGAATAATAAGAAAAAAGAATAGTTTTTTAGATGAAACCCCACTATAGTAACCTTACTTTGACAAGTGGGTAGATTTTACAAATGTCAAAGTTGCCGTTTTACATATTCCCGTTAAATCCATGTGCTAATATGGATCAGCAGTTCAAGGTTAATCGTATCGTGTATTAATATTACAAAAAAAAAATACATCGTGCTCCTTGTGATCACTTGTATGCAGTTGTCAATATGGACGGGTATAAGGCGGACGACATTTTGAGTCAGGCGTTTGAATTGGCAGAAGAGACTAAAGATAAAGGCAGTATTTATAACCCAAAGATCTTACAAGTATCAGTTTAATGAAGGTAATCATAAATGTATTTTATATGTTACGGTTTTATCAAAAAAGCCCCCCCCCCCCCACACACACACACACACACACTCTTCTCAACACTTAACAAACATTCATATTCGAACACACTGAGGAATAGTGGTCTGGATTAGAAACCCGACGACCGGACACGCTTAACATACAAAAATACAGATTGCATATTTAGGAACCCCTCTTTTTGGGGGCCATCTAAGGGGGGAGGGGGTCAGGTGTTGGAACCCCTTTTTTACGATCAATGCTTTATAGTAAAGACATATGACTGGACCCCCCTTTATCCTGGGTTGGCATCCCCTTTTAAAAATGGGCGGATCCGCCCCTGGGTGCCATCATTAATTAGTCTTCAACAATCCAAACATTTATATCTATTTTATTATTAAGACTTAGTCCAAATGAAAACTATATGTTTTTAATGTATAATTCAAATAAAAGTTCTTTACATGTATGTTCTTTAAGACATTGCCATATAGGATCAAAAATTTTAGCTTTAAGCAAAGGAGTTTTCGCAGTTGGAATTTCCTGAAATATGTTTTTTAAATATGTCTTGAAACAACTTGTAGTGAACTCTTATGTTCATGCTATTAAAAAAACCCAATTTATATTGTTATGAACAACAATGGACTGCGTTTTCGGGATGTAAAAGCAGGGGTTTCCAGAAACCCCGCTCGTCACACCCTGTGGTCAAAATCCATTGTTATTCGTAACAATATATCTATTCAATTTACACTTGTTTCAGAAATAGAAACTAGGAAGTATAACAATAGAACTGGGGTGTAACATATTTTTATTTATATATATAAAATACACATTTAATTCTAACCAATTGGTAGCCGAGAGGTTTCGTCGATATGTTAATGTCAGTCACACATAACAGATTTCAAGGACGGGTTAGATTCCCAGTGAAGGCATATAAAAAATTACACAAAAATTAAAGGTAAGTTTTTAAATTAATTCCAGTAGTGAACAGAAATCAGTAAATTAGCTAATTCAAACTTAATGAAATTAGGCACACAAAGAAAACAACTGAATATAATTTGGTTAATCCATTTCAGCGACAGATTTAGAAAGCGTTGATTCTAGAAAAAGAATCCACGGTAAATGAATAGGCTGACGTCATGACAATGGTTTAAGTTATATAGATACAATGGATAAGCGTGGATTCTTGAAAAAGAAACCATGAGCCCGGAGGGCGAATGGTTTGTTTTTCATGAATCTACGCTTATCCATTGTATCTATAACTTAAACTATTGTGTTAATTTCTTTTCAAAATTAAAGCCTTTTCTTAATTAGAAGGTATTGTAAGTGAGCTTAAATAACCATGTTATCGTGTCCAACGATGCATTGATAAATCTCAGATCTAAATTAATTGGTTAACAAAATACAAATATAACACTTCTACCTTTAAAGAATTTTATATTACCAGGCATATGAATATTATCTGTTTATACAAAATAAGACATATTCGAAATTATTTCTAATAAAATTGAAAATGGAAATGGGGAACGTGCCAAAGAGACAACAACCCGACCAAAAAGCATATATAAAGTATATATAATAAGTATGTTATCGAAATTTTTCTAGCACTCTAGGCACATCACGATTTTCTCGCATAGGAATTTGCGAACAAACCTTTGTAAAATTATGTAGTAAAACAAATGAAATCATACTATATTTATAAAACAAAAATTGACAAATAGAATGTAATCATTTTTGTTTCAAACATGTGAAATAGCCAATAATAATAAAAAAAAAAACCGGTAAAACTCGCTATTATTACAAAAATATCCACTATAACTTGCAAAATTAGAAAAAAACTAGGATAACTTAAGAATTGGTACAACAAAGAGAATACAGGGATTCGAACCTAAACCGACAAATCCCGATCTTTAACTCATTGATTTTAACCATGCTAACCTCGCGGCTACCAACTCATACTATACGACTGCCTATTGTGTCTATATAAAGGTACAAGCCCTGTGTGTCCGATGAACCGATGTATATCAGATGTTCATTTAAATATATATAATAAACATCTATAGTGTAACCCATTGGTAGCCGAGAGGTTTCGTCGGTGTATGGATGTCAGTCACACATAACAGATTTCAAGGAAGGGTTCGATTCCCAGTGAAGGCATATAAAAATTACAAAAATTAAAGGTAAGTTTTTAAATTAATTCCATTAGTGAACAGAAATCAGTAAATTAGCCTATTCAAACTTAATGAAATTAGGCACACAAAGGAAACAATTGAATATAATTTGGTGAGTCAATTTCAGCGGCAGATTTAGGAAGCGTTGATTCTAGAAAAAGAATCCACGGTAAATGAATAGGCTGACGTCACCACAATGGTTTAAATTAAAATATTGTACACAAGTAAAGGTCATTCTTTGTATATATTTTATTACATATATGTGACTAGCCATGACATATCCAGACTTATGGAGGTAGAACGTCATTGTGAGAAAAAACGAGGTTAACTATATGTGACTAGCTACTTCCAGGCTAAAGAGGGTACATTGTCTAAAATTTGCTATTTGTATATTTATCTAGAATATTCGAAACAAAACTCTCTGTCATGTTATTATGACATATTTGTTGTAATAGCAATGAAACGAGTCATTTCGAATGTACCGGTATGAAAATGACGACTTTTATTTATTGAAGGCACTTATTTATAAAATACAAAATCATTGTATTTATTGGCGCTTAGTAATGTTCAATAGCGTATTTGAATAAAATTCAAAGAATTAAAGGACAAGGTACGATAAGGCCCGTTTTTGGCCCCCCCCATTTTCTCATTTTTTAAATTTTGTTTTGGAAAGCTACTTATCACGTTAAAATATTCCATTAGGTTTGAAGTTTGTTTGGATGAACTTCAAAACCATTAATTTCAGAAAATAGGTGAGGTGAGGGGGGTAAAAAGGCATAAAAAAAGCCAAAAGAAGGAAAAAGTACGATTTTTGGCGATTGTTTCTTAAGATTTAATAGCGTGCGCCTACGTGACCCGGGGAAAATTATGGCGATTTAGACAGCAAAAACAATTCTCATGACATTGGAATAAAAAAATTCCTGGGTCACGTTGGCGCAGGCACTAAAAAACTAAAAATTAGTTGTACGGAACACCTGCAAAGTGAATAATAATTACAATGTTTGAATAATAACAGAAAGTTTACCCCCCTCACCTCACCCAGTTGCTAAAATTAGTGGTTTTGAAGTTCATCCAAACAAACTTCAAATCTCAGGGAATATTTTAACATAATAAGTAGCTTTCCAAAACAGAATTTGAAAAATGAGGAAATAGGGGGGCCAAAAACAGGCCTTATCGTACCTTGTCCTTTACTGCAATACAAACAATTCTTAGCTCTATTATAGAACATGTAATTCAAACTTGTTGAAACGAGGTTAGTTTAAAATTTGTCAAAGTAAGCCATAAGAAGTCCTTTTTTTAAATTGTCTTTTAATTTAGATTTATCATGCATGTCTCTATACATAGTATGCGACGATTAACAGTTTAAAAGTAGGTGTTCTCATATATGAATTAATACGGTGCATTTATTATGGATATATTTCAGACTCCATTAATGAAAGAAAATCTATAGAGCAGAGAATTTTGATTTTTTGTAGCTCTATTTTAGAACATATAATTTAAACTTGTTAAAATGAAGTTAGTTTAAAATTTGTCAAAGTAAGCTTTAAGAATTCCTTTCTTTAAATTTGTCTTTTAATTTAGATTTATTATGCGTGTCTCTATATAGATATAGGAAGATGTGGTATGTGTGCCAATGAGACAACTCTCCATCCAAGTAACAATTTATAAAAGTAAACCATTATAGGTCAAGGTACGGCCTTCAACACGGAGCATTGGCTCACACCGAACATATAGTATGCGACGCGTAACAGTTTATAAGTTTGTGTTATTTTATATGCATTTGATACGGTGCATTTATCATGGATAAATTTCAGACTCCATTTATGCAAAAAATCTATAGAGCAGAAAATATTTTTTTGTATCAATTTAAAATGTAGAATCAAATATTTTTCACTTCAAACGATGACGTAAAACTTCTTCAGAACTTATATATGATGTGTAGTTCGGCGTCCGCAAAAAAGAAGCCAAGGAAAGTGTTAATTTCTTCTTCACAAATACGTATTCTATTGAATCTCGATATTTACCATGTTTATAATTTTTCTAACAATGACGTTCTACCTCCATAAGCCTGGAAATGTCATGGCGGGTCATAATTTTTATACATAAATAAAGGTACCAAATATTAGTTAATATAATATAAAAATAGGTATATTGTTTTAGACAAACATAGCACACCACTACCAAAAAAAATCAACTTTAATCTTGGAATTTCCAACTTTAAACTTGGAGTTATCAACTTTAATCTTGGAATCATCAATATCAAAGTTGGACAAGTTTAATGTTGATAATTCCAAGATTAAAGTTGATAATTCCAAGATTAAAGTTAGAAATTCCAAGATTAAAGTTGATAATTCCAAGATTAAAGTTGATAATTCCAAGATTAAAGCTGGAAATTCCAAGATTAAAGTTGATAATTCCAAGATTAATGTCGACAATTTGAAAAAAAATAAATAAAAAAGGATGGCCCTAATACGCTTCCGTAGGTTTAAAAAAAATAAAATTTATATATTTCCAAAATTATCTACAGATTGATATTTAAAATTCATTGATTCTGTAAGAAAAATTGTAAATTTGGACATTATCAAAGGAAAATTCTAAAAAGTACTAAAACAAGAGTCAACCAATCGTATATGCTAAAATGCGTTCTTAACTCTGTCACTTAAAATAGAGATATGTTTATATTTTAATGGACAGAGAGCTGGTAAGTTTACAAAAATGTGATTTTAAGATTTAAAAAAAAATGCATTTTTACTGGATTATCTCCCTTTGTATCATTGAAATTCAATATTTATGGCATCATAAATTGTAATTGAACTATGGTCATCGTTACTTTGACTTATTTTGTTAAATGTTATAGTGCTCTTGAAAAAGAAACACTTACATTTCCAAAATTATCTAAAGAATATCTTTCTTAAATTCATTGATTTATTGAGAGAAAATGTAAATTTAGGCATTTTTAGATTAGAATTTTAGAATGTACTACAATGAGACCCCAACAAGTTTACTAGCTAAAATGCATAATTAAGTATCCCAATTAATAAAACATAGGGAGTTATCTTTATATTTTTAATGGACCAAAGGCTAGTTTTAAAAATACGTACTTTTTATGATTTTCTGAAAATATTTTTTTTACTGGATTATCTCCTTGGGAATTATCCACAAACTGTTTCTCGTAAATTCAAGTACTGATGAGTTAATAAAGCTTCAACACTTTATTATTCAATAAATCATCGTTCTTTATCTCGTTGTTTTCTGCATTCATAAGTTTCAGGGTGTTGAAATTGGTCATTTTCATAGAAAAATACTGCCTCCAACTGGGGAAACTGGTTCCCGGTACATTACAGCATCTCCTAACTGAAAGGCATGGGAACCAGCTGAAATATTTGTTTTATGGACTTCTTTCATAATGTTGTTTAAGCACACAAAGTTTCAATTAAATCTGATGACCCCCCTTGTAGACTGTTTTGCATGGTTTTATGGTAGACTGGGTGTAAAGCATGATAATGATGTTATTTGGGTTATATGAATAATTTTGGTGTTATGTTGGATCCTTTGATAGTTTCTGCTAAACTTATTCACAATATTTGTTATGTACTCGGAACAGTTACAAGAATGACAAATTTATTATGCACTTGTAGATTGTTTAGTAAAGATTGTATATTGACTTCGAGATCATGTCTTTTATTTATTTGTGTCGTTTGGTCGTGGTTATTTGTGCTTTTTTGGTCGCTGTACATGTCACGTATTATATATCTTAACAGTATGAATTCATTACAAAAAAGAAGAAAATTAGTTTTGTTAGTATGTATACATTTTATATAAAAATATTTCTCCTATCAAAGTCAATTCTGCCATATATCTTAGATTACAATTAAGTCCTGTAAATTTGTTCGTCTGGTAATTCCATTCAATTCGTTACGAAATCACTGGCTAGCATCGTTATTGCGACCTGACATCTCTGACTAGGATTCGTTACGAAATCACTGGCTAGCATCGTTATTGCTACCTGACATCTCTGACTAGGATTCGTTACGAAATCACTGGCTAGCATTGTTATTGCGACCTGACATCTCTGACTAGGATTCGTTACGAAATCACTGGCTAGCATCGTTATTGCTACCTGACATCTCTGACTAGGATTCGTTACGAAATCACTGGCTAGCATCGTTATTGCTACCTGACATCTCTGACTAGGATTCGTTACGAAATCACTGGCTAGCATCGTTATTGCTACCTGACATCTCTGACTATGGTTAGGGTTAGTATAGTATAGTCCTAAGTAAATTGACAATTATAGGTTTGTCTTCCAAGGTAAATGAAATAATTTCCATAATTTGGACGTATCACTGTACCATATCAATATCAAATAAAAGAAACAAAATTGATATTCACAGGAATGTCACCATTTCCTCCTTTATATAAAGCTAACTTTGAGAACGATGCACAAAGAAGTTTTATGTCACATTGGCTAAAAGGATGCTATATACATTGGATGCGACAAAAAATTACACACGTACCAAACTCAATTTATTTCAACTGTGTGTCAGCTACGGTATACCGACAATTTAAACTTATATTTTATTTGCTACCTTGATTTATATATTTTATTTGCTACCTTGATTTATGTTTTTTTTAATCGATTTAATCTAAACATTGGTAAACTACTGTGACCTATATTTATATAATTTCTTTATCAAAATACAGGTCAAGGAGTTCAAATCTCAGCCTTCAAGACAACTAAATTGCAGATTGTGTTTCTGTCATTATGTCACGCTTGAAACAGGTTGAGACCACTACAATTCTGACGCTAGACTAAATTTGCATAAAAATTTTCAAAAACAAAATGTAAACCTGTCCATGAGAGTTTGTCCAATCGACAAAATGTAAACCTGTCCATGAGAGTTTGTCCAATCGACAAAATGTAAACCTGTCCATGAGAGTTTGTCCAATCGACAAAATGTCAACCTGTCCATGAGAGTTTGTCCAATCGACAAAATGTCAACCTGTCCATGAGAGTTTGTCCAATCGACAAAATGTCAACCTGTCCATGAGAGTTTGTCCAATCGACAAAATGAACGACAATTGACTATTGGCTACTACGAGTTTACTTTTACTAATCATGTGAAATTTGAATGAAAAATGTCATTTTGTATTGTATCTCGAAATCTCATGTTTTAATACTTTTCTGGATCCGCACTTTGTATAAACTGACCTTTACTACGACGCGGACAATTAAATGCGTATTACCCGCAGTTTAAAAGTGCTTGAATGAATGAGCGCAATCGAATCTATCTGAAAAGTATTACTCTTGCTTTCAAAATGAGATTGAAATAAGTTTTCCATTTCTTTCAAAATAGTTTTTCAAATTTCTATAATCTATTTGATTGAGGGTTAAAACCTGTTTGGTCTTTAAATCTAAATTCTGGTTGCTAGTGCTTGAAATTAACTTGATCTCGGATTCATCAGACTGTGCTAGTATTTAAATTTGAAATTTTGTTAACAATAACAATTGTTCAACACATTGTACAATTGTAATTTAATTTGTATTTTTCAGCTTTAAACCATTGGTTAGATTAGTTTAGGGAGTATACATCAGCACCTGATAGTCTTGTTCTGTCTTTTCTCAATAATCGGTTGAATTTACTGGATCCCGCTAGCATACATAACATAATACATTGTTATGTTATTAGAATTCAAGATTTTTTGTTTAAACTTTGTTTATACTAGTGTCCCTTTCTAAACAAGGCAGTAATTCAAACATCTTGAAATTGTTGTGAAGTAGGATGTCTGTATTATGGAATATAAGTTTGTTAGGATTACTATTACTGCCGGTAAGCAGTTTGTCTGATGATAATATGACAAAAACTTGTGCAGAATGTGACTGCAATCGAATAGTTATAAATTGTGCAAATAATGGATTAAACAGATACCCAAATTTCAGTTTATATGAAACCGTCAGAACAATTAACTTTAGCCACAATAATTTTGAATATATCCCAGACGCTTATTTGTTACCTGATCAACTACTTATTTTGGACCTTTCGTTTAATAAAATCAATAGATCTGAAAACTATTCATTATCAGAGTTAAAAACTCTTCAACAAATTGATTTGAGTAATAATAATTTTCACTCGGTATTGGACGGTAGAAAGTTACCGGAATCAGTTATTCATTTAGATATGTCAGTGAATAAGATCAATTCATTCGGACGTCAGCCCTTTGCAAATTCTAGAAGGCTTCGGGTTTTAGATCTTCACCAGAACCTACTGAGTTACAACAGAACGGTATTCCAACGAAATGTCTTCAATAATCTGCAAAGTTTAACCGATCTAAATATCGGTCAGAATGGATATGACACAACTGAACCCGTGTATCCTGAGGAAGTTTTTAAACACTTAAAATCTCTCCGTACCTTAGTTATTGATGGCTTCTTGACCACATCATTTGGAAAAGTATTTTCAGAAATGAAAAATCTGCAGGCGTTATCTATCAATAATCTAATGCTGCCAAATCTCGGAATTGAAACCATCACGGAAAACTATTTTGAAAATTTATCTCAAATAACTGCTTTAGACATTTCATTAAATGGAAAGATCTAAGAAGTTTAGATATATCATTCAATTCGATGTTAGGATTTTGTGGTTTTCGTAATATAACACAAGATTTACCAAATACAGATATCAAAGTCTTGAAGGCAAATCAAATCTATTGTCCATACGGATTCAGTACTATTCTTTTCGTTGATGACATCAAACCACTTAAAGACACAAATCTAACTGAATTATATTTGGATGGGAATAGACTTGAGATGACAGAGGATCTAGCGCCGACTTACTTACCGAAAACTTTAAGGGTACTGAGTCTTATGGGCAACCGATTACGGTTAGACAAATATAAAGTAGACGGAATTCTCACACTAACAGGTATTAATTCCTTATTTCTGAGTTCTCAAGACCAAACCCAGTCGCAACAAGTACACTCTGGATGGTTTGTTTGTAATGATTTCACAGATACAATTCAATGTTTATCAGACCGAAAATCCAATAAACAATCTTGTATGTTACAAAAACAAAATGGAGGCGTATCTTCACAACAACGTCAGGTCTCTTATGAATCCGACGAATTCGGTTTGATAGCTGAAACATATTCTTCCGATGATGCAAACTTTGTGGATTCTGTCAAACATCCAAGGACTCGAGATATCCAGTCGTATCCACATCTAACGGCTGCAGATATCCAACCATACCCACCTCCCAACTGTACATTTGATCCCCGAATCTCCTTTGTCAATATGATTCCACCAAATACAAAATATATTTATTTTGAAAGTTCTAACCTCGGTGATATAATCATTCCAAACTGGATGAGCAATGATACGTTAGAATACATTTCTTTACGTGGAAATAATTTTCAGTATTTTCAGGGACCAGTTTGTAATGTTACAAACGTTAAGATTTTAGATCTTTCTGAAAACATGTGTTTAAACATCTACGCACATTTTTTCATTGGGTTCATTAATCTAGAAGAACTATTCATACAGGGAAATTTACTTGGAGATGCCATGAAAACATTTGAAAACGGCGAACTATTTGAAAAGCAGTTGAAGTTAAAAATTCTGAATATATCTTCAAATCGGATAACTACATTACCAAAAAATTTTTTCGCTCATGTTCCAAATATTAAAACTCTTGATATCAGCCATAATCTTCTGACTGACTGGAATGTTACGATTTCTCATCTGTGGAAGCTTAATGTTGTAGATTTGTCCTATAACCAGATTACTTTCCTATCAGATAAGGCGATGGAAAAGCTTGACAAAATAACGTCACAAAATATACAAATTAAAATGATGCACAATCCTTTTGAATGCTCTTGCGACTCTCTCTCTTTTCTTCTCTGGTATAAAAAACATCGAAAACGAATGGGATCGTATTCAAATGTAACTTGCAAGAATAGTAAACGAGAACTGATATATGTCAAAGATGTGCTGTTAAGCTTACAGAAAAAGTGCAGTTCTAAAGTTGGATTGATTATAGGAGCTGGTTTATTTCTATTTCTATCACTTGGAATGATTTTCGGAGCTATTGTTTATAGATATAGAATTAGGCTAAAGTATTCGTTTCATATGTTTAAAAGACAATATTTTGGAGGTTACGAGCCACTCCATGTCATACAGAATTATACATTTGATGCATTTATCTCATATGCCGACAAGGATCGACAATTTGTAATAAATCGTTTGATAGAATTAGAAAATAAAAAGGGAAAGAGATTATGTATTCACCATCGAGATTTTATACCAGGGAATGAAATTGCCGAAAATATTATAAATGGTATTCACCATAGCAGAAAGACCATTTGTTTAATAACACGTGAATTTCTTAAGTCTGATTGGTGTAATTATGAATTTAACATTGCTCGCATGGAGGGAATTTGTTCACGTGAAAGGAAAAACATTATAATTATTATCTTAATGGAAGATATTCCATACAAACAATTACCAATCCGGATAATGGAATTGATAGTAGAAGAAACCTATTTGAGTTATGCAGACTGTTTGAATGATGATGATAGATTTTTGGACTTGCTTGCGACGGCAATTGAAAACTAAATCAAAAGTAAAGCTAAAAGTAACTCGGTTTTAGACGCCATAAAAACAGTAAACTGATTTACAATATTTCTTTCAAAATCATATACAATCTAAAAATAACATTGTGACGCTTGAAGAAATATTGACATGGATAATATTGCTAATTTAAAGCGGACGATGTATCTCTATGTAAATAATATAATTATTTTTTCTGATTCGTAATTTGAGTATTTACCACCGACAGACTGTTTTCTTATATTTCGCCGCGATATAGTCTGTTTGTGTTGAGGCGGATTAAAGCAACCACCAATCAATCGGTCAACTGTTGTATTATATGGACAGAATATTAATATTATAGATAAGGAAAACAATAAACCAACATCTTTTAATTAGTACAATAATTCATACTGCTCATTGACAGTTCTGAACATCTGAATTCCATTAAAATCTGTCTGTCTTCCAAAAGAGCCTTATTGGGCACTACAGAGATAATACAAAGAAGCCATATCACCCAGTTAGCCAACTCTTCAAGCAGTCAGGCCGCAAACCCATTAGAGACGCATTTTATTTCGACAACTGTACGATTTATTTTTTCAACTGAAAAGTCGATTGGTTGTGAGATAAGGTTATCAATTTTCATTTACTGTTTTTGTCTTGAATTCACCAAAACGATGTGAGCACCCACAAATGCATGATTTATCCTCACTGAAATTCAAGCAAAAAGTGTCCAGACATTAACGGCAATACTGCTATCACTGTATTTAGCGTTTTAAACCAGTCGACTCAAATGGCTATGTAAAACATAGCTTTTGTTTGTAGAGATATGCCTTAAGGATCTCGGCTCATTGTATCAATAGTTCGAACTCAAATTCAAAAATCTAACAAATGTACAAAATGTGTAGTCTAGTAAACAGAGAATAGAAAGCATGACTGTCCGGCGGCCCCTATGAACAAGCTTATTGAAGACTTCCA
The DNA here is from genome assembly GCF_021869535.1 of Mytilus californianus. NCBI lineage: Eukaryota > Metazoa > Mollusca > Bivalvia > Mytilida > Mytilidae > Mytilus > Mytilus californianus. The sequence continues at coordinate 8,732,448 of NW_026262701.1, read as the reverse complement.
AAGATTGTTTATCATGTTTATCATGCTATTCAATGTTTGAATAATCTGTATACATTGTCTTAAAATATTGTGCGTAATATATAAAATGTGTTTTCAGCTGTGTATTACCTTCACTAGTGATCCAATGGATATATATGTAAGACTCTGAACCGCGATGGTACTCCAAACCGCGATGGTCACGCTGATGTGCGATGATTGGACGCTGAAGTGCGTTTTTGATCATGCTGATGTGCGATGGTTGGACGCTGAAGTGCGATAATGGCATAGTTATCTCGCTTCATAAAGACCTTCGCACATCAGCGAACGGACCATCGCACTTCGGCGCAGACCATCGCACTTCATAGTGATCATCGCACTTCAGCGTCCGAATCGCACCTCCGAGTCCTACATATATATAAATGTATGTTTTTCTACATTGTTCGAATACGCAATACATTTTCCAATAAATGTTTTTACGTTGTAGTATCGTCACATTGCTTGTAAATATATATGGCATATATGTATGGCAATTATTATGAAGAATTATAACTTGTTGCTTTAGAAAACATAGTGTAATCTATGTATATTACTTCTCAAACATTTCATCAAACTGATTGTATGTTATTTTGCGAAATTTTGTAAAATCGACTGATTGAGATTAAAATGGCGAGGTTGAGATCTATAAATCTATATCAAATCGGCCACATATGTATGTGCTTGCCTCAAGTCAGGTTACTTAAAATACATGTAAATGGTTTAATTATTTTGATAATTTGTTTTTGATGGCAGCTCTTTCATAGTTTCTGCTAAACTTATTCATAATTTTTGTTATTTCCTCAAAAAGAGAATGACAAACTATATAAAGCTAACGTTGAGAAAAGATGCACATAGAAGTGTTATGTCACATTGGACTCGAATGAATTCCTCACGCTCCAACTTCGATTTATTTTCAAATGGTTATCAGGTTTAGTATATCTACAATTCAAGCACATTCTTCGGATTTTTTGTTTGTGGGCTGGAATTGTATCTTCTTAATCGAGTTAAAAGATACTAACATCAATAAAAAACTATGACCTACCTTTATATAATTTCTTTATCGAAATACAGTTTAAGGAGTTAACGTGTCAATTTAAAAGACTTCTACGTACTAAGTATGCTTATTTTGTTTCTTTCATTAAATAAAAAAAAATCATAAAACTAAACATTAAAAGATCTGGTTTCAAAATGTATATACCTCGTTCAACTAACTAAACAATGCCCGTTGTTTCCATCACTATTGTAACCGATACATAAATATTAAGATTTAAAACACGCAGTCGCGTAAGTATAAAATATAGTTACAAATTGCTTTTTTTAAACCAAAGAAATGCAATCGTAAACCTGATTTTGGTTTAAAAAAAAGATATTTATTATTTTTTATGTAAGATGTAGAAAACTGACATGGTCTATTTATATAATGTAACTATTGTTTAATGTTGTGCTTTATTCATGTTGAAGATATATTATTTCAAAAAGATTACATTACAATTTGAAAAAAATAGGAGCCACTGGATGTTCCATTCTGACCTGGAAATGAGAGGTTGCTTCCTGGCTAATGTAGAAATGTAAATGTGAACAGTTTTGGATTTGAAAAAGTTTAACGAAATTAATAACATTTATTCGTTTTTGTAGCCAGCGTATTCCGGAACTAAAACAGTTTTGGAAAACCAATCACACTGGTTAAATGGTTTGATGGTTTAATGATGATTTGATCAGTGCTTATCATATTCAAGATATGTTTATAAAGTAATCATAAAAGAGAATATTTATCTTCCTGTTAAAATCAAACTTAGACAATTTCTAATCTATTCTCGGAGATCAGATATCGGTAGTCTTTTATACTATTTGCAACACCAAACAGAGATATATATCAAACCTTAAACATTTTTATTTTGATGACGATTAAGGATATTTTATCAAATATGTTCCTATCATAACGATTATGGTTACTCAATGATAAAAAATAAATTGTGTGCAATTTTTATTCACAGAAGAATTATTGTTTAACATCATGTTTTTCTATACGATATATAAACTTTTATTAAATTATTTGTTTGTTTGCATTTTGCATCAACATAGAATTTAATATTTGCCGCACAAATGGGCTTTGCTATTTTTATTTTCGCTAAAAGTACTTATATTTGAAGATAATTGGTCCGTTCTTTTTCGTTAGAGCATAAGTGTATAATTAAAGCAAACTCTCCCCTTTTCTCTATGAATATCCTCTACGGAGGGAGTTGGTAAACATGGCCTTTATCCTCGTACAATATGAAAAAAGGTTTTCTTTCGACAAAACAATTATGTGTTAAGCATAAGGGTGATTTGTCACAGTTTTTTCACTGTGACATTGATCTAATGCAAGGAGATTACATATCACCTTCTTATATTCTTTTTATGTCAATGACATTGAAATAGAATGAATAAAACAGGGTTGTCAATCATATGACATGAGAATGCCCAATCTTTTTTATTAATGTATGATGACGATACTGTTATTTTCTGCTAAAATATAAATGATCTTCAAAAAAGGATAGATGTTGTTCATATATGTTCTGAAGGATATTATTTGCATATAAATATGGTGAAAACTAGGATTTTTTTCTCTTAGAAACAGAGGTGTTATCAAACCAGAAGAAAAATGGTTCATCAATGGGGAGTATATTGAGTTATGTGATGAATTTATATATATCTTGGTATGATGTTAAATTAAAATGGTATTTTTACTAATATGTTTCAAGCATATTGAATTATGGTAGTGAGGTGTAGGGATATCATAAAGCAATTGCCATTGTAACTCTTTATTTATATTTTTTAAGAGAATTTGAAAGTACAAAAGAGTTCTACAAATAACATGGTGTATTTTGAAATGGTAGAGTTCCATTGTATGTAGAGAGGTTATTGTAAAATGATGAAATATTGGTGTAAATTGTTAAAAACTGAAAATCGTATTCTTGAAATTTTTTACGCAGAAATGCTGAAGGCTAGCTATGTAAAAAGTAATGAATTGGTCATGTAGAATAAGAGATTTATTATGTAATTATGGCCTAAGTAATGTATGGGTGACACAAAATGTTTTAAATGAAGATGCTTTATAGCTGAGTTCAAACAGCGTGTTACTGGTATTCTATTGGTGAGTCTATTTCAGCGACAGATTTAGGAAGCTTTGATTCTAGAAAAAGAATCCACGGCAAATGAACAGGCTGACGTCACAACAATGGTTTAAGTAATAATTCTTTGAGGATGAATATCATTTTATTTTGGAATGTATTAGATAAAAAGATATTCGTATGAAGTATATAAAACCTTATTACTGGAGAAATCTATCAGTATCTAAACTTATAGAATTGTTATCTGTTGGTTATATAAAAAAAAACTTAATAATTTTTAGAAGTATTTATGTATTGCCGAAAGAATTCGTAATTTTTGAATGTGTATATATATGTGTTATACTTCAAGATTGTAAAAATATATTAATTAATATCATGCTCTTTCATTTGTTTTGAATTGTATGAATTGTACTCATGAATTACTATATTGTACTATGTGATGCTTACTATATTTAATGTAATATTAATTGTAATTGATACCTATAATACAAGTGATTATCTCCCCTTATATTGTGTTGTTGTGTTTTGGAGCTCTCAGAAAATTTGTGATTTATATACTTATTTGATATAGGAAATTTATACAGAGTGGATTTATAATATTCATGAAGACCCTAATGTGAGTCTTTTAATATTTTGACATTTCAAAATATATGTCGAAGACTTATGACACAGTATTAAAACGTATGCAATCACAACATATGAAGACAACTCACTCGATAGGTTGATTTTTACAATTACATCCCAACTCCTTTGTTCTTACAGGGGTGATCACCCTATCTTGAGTTTCTTTGTTCTGCATGCTTTCTTTTGTTTTGTAACATTTTGGCGAAAATGTTGAACACACAATAAAACTTACAAATATTTATTCGGAATAAAGACTAACTTTCAGAATTTATGTAGAAAAAAAACACTTAATTTCCAGTGTCTATGCGGGGAATCGAGCTCAAGACCTTAAGGATATGAAGCCACGATGCATACCCCTACACATGGATGACTGGATATAAACTCACTGTTAATTTAACGTCTTAACTACACTTCAATAACAACTAACAAAATGAATGAATTTAGCCGTGCAGACTGACTGAGCCGGCGTTTAATATATATTTTATATAACAATACATATATGAAGTACAAGTACATTCCAAAATGAGAACATATATATATAGAGAATAAATAAGCATCTGAACAATGGCAACAATGAAGAACAAAAGGCCCTTATGTCTATAAATGTATGTATATATCCGTCTTTAACGTAACCTCGCCGCCCAGGAAAAACCACAAAAACTTTACTAAAGAAAATTGATATGAAAACCTGTGTTACGGGGCAAGTGCATGGCACGCCTCGGGTCATTGATGCCGAACATCATCGAAAAAAAATAATATATAAATATCAAATATTATAATACCGAAGTTTAGTGTTGAACGTCTGCGGCTAGAATGATTTTCAAACACAAAGAAAATAAAAACCCGCTTTCACCTTATTAACATAAGAATACTTATTGACACAATACAAATGATTGGTCCAAGTAATCACGTGTAAAACTACAGACAAACCGCCAAAAACATACCGTTATTAAAAAACGTTCCTTTTAGACAAATTTTCCCGCTATTCTCCGAAACGTGGAAAAATAAATGTCTTAAATACACTTCAGTAACAACTAACAAAATGAATGCATTTAGCCGTGCAGACTAGAAAACACAAAGAAAGGGCGGAAAAGTGTTTAAAACATTCGATAGAATAAAATGCTAAAGGCCTAATTTCTTAGTAACTTCTAAGCGATGTGCAAGTGAGTCTGCCACGTACCCATCTTTAGCAGTATCAGTTTTCCATCTGCCGTGACGTTTCCAGCAGCGTTCGTTAACATCTGCGTTAGCTGCGACTGTGGCTCCACCCGCCCTCAAAGAATGTAAACATATGTTTATATCATCACAAACCTCTTTGAGTCTAGCTAAAATACACTCTCTAGCTCTGGTATAACTCAGTGTTTTGTTCTTGTAAATTAAAGAACACCGTTTGGCTGATCTAAAAATAGGTTTAAATAAATACTGCTCAGAACTGGTCTCAATTTTACAAATACTGAAATATTTGGATAATAAATAGTAAGGACAGTCAGCAGACTCACCATTTGAAATGACTAATTTTTCCCCTAATCTATACTGATCAGTTTTGCTTTTGTCAATATCAATCTCTAAATAGTTATTTTTGAAATGAACGTCTTTAAACCGAAGAGAAGTTCGTTATATCTGAGAAAACCAGCGAAACTAAGAACAATCATACATAAATCCCTTCATATTGTTATATCATTATTGCCTTATATTTAGTACAAAGTTCAATAATGGATTCAGAATCACTATGTTCCTTTTTAACTTTCGGTTTATGTGATTGACGTTTAGAAGACTCCAATAAATTTGTCACAAATGTATTTTCTGTGGGGTCTAAAAACCTTTGTACTGTATGTTCCCATTTTATACCGTAAAATGCTGACTGAATTACACTATAAGATGAACCTGTGTCAATCAATTTTATTAAATATAAGGCTACATGTATTGGCTTTGCTGGCAAAGATTGTCCCCCTTCTTTCAAAATAAATCTCTCACACCGTTTAAAAGCATAAAAGTATTTTATTCTTAGTATTGTCACTCCTGAACTGCAGTAGATACAACGACATCTTATGTCCTTATTCGTCAAAATTAGCAGAACGGATCCTTCTATCTTGTATTTGCTCCAGCACCCTGCTTTTTAGATCGATACCTGGAGGAAAAATGAAATATATTAAAATCTTATTTTCAAAGCCAATATTCTAAAATCTATGGATTTTCCGAATATACCATTTCTACCTCGGCCTTTGTTGATAACTGTTGAAGGTAATATTTTACTATATTTAATGAAAGATTCAAATTCGACAACATTCCCATTAATTTTGTGTAATAAAGGCCAATCTGGAGTTGAAAGCCATAAAGGAACAACTACAGTGCTATCTGTTTTATCTTGTTTTATTTTGTGTATACATCGTGGTATTTCCGAAGGTAGTGGCACGATCCAGTTGTTTTCTTTACACCAATGTCTATTGAAAGCATCAATACCCAGTGTACCTGGATACCAGTTTTTATAATTGAATATGCTATATTTTGCAAACCTATCTACGGTATGTGGACCCCAGTTCTGATTTAGATATCTAAATGTAATATCGTCTATCTTCCAATCATGATCAATCATCGCAATCAACAGTTTTACTAATTTTATCTGCCTTAACGTTCTCTTGTCTATGTACCCTCTCTGGTACGATTTTAATGCTCTTTGATTCACATAGATTTGCTATTTTAATTGTAATATCTTGTAAATCAGATTTCTTGCTTCCCTTTTTTATTATGTTAACTACATTCTGATTATCTTTGTGTCATTTAACCGTTTGTCCTTGTAAAGACATAGATATAGACTGCAGTACTCTATAAACGTTCAAGTTCTCTCTAAGTGGAACTCTTAAATCTTCTCCATCGTTCCAACTACCAATAATTTCTTCGTCTGTTGCATTTACCAAATAGACACCGTAATCTATGCCCAAGGTATATGTGTATACTACACTCGAGTATTGCTCAACAATGCTCATTTGTCTGTCATTCATTTTCTCAATGTTTTCCTTCCAGAAAACTATCTCATCAAGAGATATACTATTCAAAAGAACATTAGCATTCCAGCTTGCTCTATACAAAATACATTCGTACATACTTCTTGTACGTAAAATGACTGCATGCCCAACTGCCCCTTGCATAGATAGGATCTGACCAACTATTGATGCAAGAAACCTTGCCGAAGTGTGTATTTATCCTTTACATATCTTGTATATAATCTGCTCCAATGTATCTGATAAGCCGATCTCAAATCATAAGTTAAGCAGTTATCTCCCTTCTTAAACATTTTACTGGCTACGCTAGCATCTTCATATCTAAATCTGAATTTATGAAGATGTGGATTAATGTGTCTACAATCTAAAACTAATCGTAATTTTTTTTTATTGTTAGCTACAGTCAACGGATTGATCACTTTAGGTCTACATGGAAATTCTTTAATGCATCCTAATTCTATTAATTTGACAATCTCGTTTTCTACGAATTCTGAATTTTCTAACGAAGATTTGTTGTTATTCAAAAATTCCTCACTTGGTTCTGTGTGAAAAGGTATTTTATATCCATGTTCTATGATATCAATAACTGTCTCATTAGCGCAAATAATATTTCGCCAATAATCAATTGAACTTCTTAATTTACCTACAGGTGAATTACATAAAACTATAACGTTTTCTTTACAAACGTTAACAGATAAATCATTAGTAAATAATTTAGTAATTATCTTATCAGACTTTTCTTTCTGCATTTGCCAACCCTGTATATAATTGTCTGACCTCCAATGTCCTGATAAACCACAATCATATCATTTTCCGGGTCGAGTCATCAAAGGAATGGTAACTGTACTCTGTTGATTGACTGAGCTGAATCGAGTAGATTGTGGGGCACTTTAAGGAGTTGTACGTGTCTTGAACTTTTTTTCGTTCTTTATTTTCCTCGACGCTTTGTTTTCTGCTCGTAATATGCGTTTTTCGTCTTCTGAATCATCTGCTAGACTGTGCGTTTCAGTAACTGTTCTCCATCCGTTCTCGGACTGATCCGCGAGCTTTATCAGTTTTTGTCGATGAGTAAGAATGTCCAAACCACCACTAATGTACCTCATTGCACCCGCTGTGTTTTCATTGTTGTCTTGCGTTTCTGTTAGTAGACGTCTGGACTCTTTCATCTTGTTTACGACTTTTGTGTTGACTTTGAACTGTTCTTCGTTTCCCTTTCGTTTGAAGATATAATTTTCGGAGTTCATCTGTTGGATCTTTGACGTCTGAGTTTCTGAAAGCTGCCTCTGCGTTTCACGAACGGATCTTTGAAAAGTAGCTAGACGACTAGACATTAGTCTGTCAATACTCTGAAGAACTTCATTCTGATTCTGGCTCATTGCGTCTTTAATTTTCTGGTCGATGAGCATGTTTATTTCTGCCGGTTTATACATGTAGCCGTAGGAGATGAAACATAAAGTACAAGACTGTTGAAACGTTTCCTTTCTTGTGTCCGAGGTGAATGTAATAGTCCTTGCTTTACAAACTGTCAAAATATGGATTTTTTCAATTTAACCCCGAAATCTAGACAAAACTTTATCAACTCAGAGAAAATTATATGTGAAGAGCATGAACTTATTATTAGAAATATGTTTGTTCAGGAGCTAATGTCATTTGCAAAACCCGAGTACAAAAAATTGTTGAAGGCACAACTGAAACAACAAGCACCAAACATCTGTTGTGATGAAATTGACTCAGCAGACCAGGCTATAGCAAATGCTTTGTCTAGCGAGCGAGATAACGAACTACGACTAAGAAAACGAAAGGCTGGCATTCCTAAAACGACAAACGAGGTAGTCAACGAGAATGAACAAGCGGTACAAACCTAACCGATCGAAACAATTTCTCAACATGGAAACAACACTAGTAATTTGGAAGACAAAGAGATCCAAATTGATCAGATAGATTTATCAAATTCGTTCCGTCAAATGCCTATAACCGATTACGACTTTTTTCACGATTCTATCACTGATACAGCTAGTATAAAAGTAGATGACCAGGAGAAAGCCGATGAAAGCATAATTATGATAAAAGAAATACACAAGAACTCAGTTTCAGCCTCGTATGATTATACTGTTTCAGCGAACAAAACAATAAACAGGAAAGATCATCTAACTTCCGAGAATACTGCTTTAGTAACATCGACCCACCCTTGCATATGCAATGGAACATTAAAAGATCAAAATCAGATTCGTTGTAACTTCTGTCAAGAGTGGTACGCCGAAAGGTGCGTTGGAGTCGAGAGAGAGACGACCCTATCGGCTTTTGGACATGTCCTGATTGTCGTAAGATACCAACATTTGTAAACGCCATGGATAAAAAACTCGGTTTCGTCTCACAAAACAATACTAACTTGGTTTAGGAATTAAAAAATAAAAACGATCAAATACAGATACCACAAAGTGAAAACGATCGATTACGATCTCTTATTCAACAACGTGTCGAAGCTCATGATGATTACCAGTCCGATGATGAAAGTGACGATGAATCTGAGGCAGAAAGCAATACCACAGAATCTCTAAATGACTCGTCAGTCGAAGAAAATATACAAAACCGCAAGCCAAAAAGAACATTATTAATAGGCAGTTCGATTATCCGAGATTTCAATCATACTAGATTCAAGTGGGATACCGCTCCAATTTGTGTTAGATGAGGCAAAAGTTTTGATACAACGGCAAAACTTCTAAATCTGCCAAGGGACTCGTATCTCGAAAACATCATTCTGCAAGTAGGAAGTAATGATTGTCTTGACAAAGGTTTTCATATAGAATCATTTCATTAGAATATATGTCTCTGGTTATGAAAGCTAAATCTTTATCGGAAAATGTTGTTGTCTCTGGTTTATGTCCTTGTCTCGATAACAGATTAGTTAACATTAACAAGGCAAATTACAAACTCAGAAAAATAGCAAATGATGAAAATTTGTATTACATTATTACATTGATAATGATAGCGCCCTCCTTTTGCAGAACGATTCAGTTAATACATGTCTTTATGAATCTACATGGTACCTATACACTGGCTAAAAATCTTAGCATCGAACCCCAGAAGGTAACGATAGAAGAACGACAAGGGTAAACCAAATCAAGTCTCGAAATCCGAAGTCCTGTAACGGAAAATATGTGCATAATTCGTCTAGTATCAGAAAACAAGTACCTATCAGGAACCAAAGAGATTATCGAAAACCTAGAGAACAATACAAAACGAACGACAGACAAGATAATTTTTCAAACAGAAGAGAGGACAGAAGTCGTACATACAACAAAGCGTATAACAGAAAACACTTTTACAGGAGTAATGACACTTCGTCCCACAATGCAAACAGAAAATTACTATCAAAATTCATGTTGGTACTGAGGTGAGTTTAATCATACCGCCTCTGTATATAGACATGGCAAATATGCACAATGTAATAATTGTTATGAATATGGCCACAAGGCCAAACATTGTCAACATTTGGATGTAGGCCAGGAAGAGAGTGCCAAAAAGATAAGCAACTCTGAGAGAACAGGTTTTCCTAATACGGCATCGTGTAATCGGAAAAAAACATAAACGTGGTAAAAAACATAAACGCAGTAAGAAAAAGTCGATCGGAAAGAAACCCGAAATCGTTATAGATTATCTTATTATTCGCGGTATGACATCAAAGATGCATCTGTTTAACAAACATTTACTAATTGATACTGTTTCAATTTTTAGTTTGGTTGAAACCTTTTGTAAAGATGATAAACGCCACTCAAAATTAGATAAGTCTTACATATGGGTTGGAAAGTGTAGGAAAAATGGTATTCAAGGAAAATGCTGGAAACTACTACGTTATCTTTATAAAAATGTAAATAACAAGGTCATTTTTGGAAATTACGAATCAGACTCGTGAATCAAGAATTAGGCATAAAACAAGGATGTATTTTATCTTCTACATTATTTTCTATTCTAATGTCTGATCTTGTCTCAATGGTAAAAGAAAATAATCTCGGTATTAATATAGCGACAGAAATTATGAGTAGTCTACTCTTCGCAGACGATATTGTTTTACCATGAAAAACCGAAGAAGAATTACAAACCCTATTGAATGTTGCCAGTGAATTTGTTTCAAAATGGAAACTAAAGTTTAATGCCAAAAATCGAAAGTTCTAGTGGTAGGAAAAAGACTTAATGCAAATAAAAACTGGTTTCTAAGGGATATTTTAATTGATGAAGTAAACAAATATAAATACTTGGAAGTATATTTCTCAAGAACGTTAAAATTCAATCATCATATCGATAAATACCTAAAGGAAAACTTCGAAAAGAAACTTAACTATATTATTCGCGTCTTAGGAGAACACGGTGCTTTTAATCGGTTTAATTTTGGCTGTGCTCTTTGGATTTCGGTAATACGTCCTTCCATTGCTCATGCTTGTGGCGTATAGTACCCCACGTCAAAATCCGGAAACGAAATGCTAGACAGCTGGCAGAACAAAGTCGCAAAAGTTATAATTAACTCTAAAATGAACTTTCCAAAATGCTCTGTTTTATCGGGAGTCAGGATGGGAATCTTTAACAAATGATATGGACCGTCAAAGGATCACATATTTGCTAGGTTTGCTTCTTTAACTGGTCCAAGATATTGCAAAATGATTTTTAACGATCTTAAATTATCAAAAAATGAATATTTCAATCATATTAACGGCATATTCCAGTCCACTGGACTATATATCTAAAAAGAAGATGTGTTATGATTGCCAATGAGACAACTCTCCACAATAGACCAAATGACACAGAAATTAACAACTATAGGTCACCGTACGGCAAAAGCCCATACCGCATAGTCAGCTATAAAAGGCCCCGAAATGACAAATGTAAAACAATTCAAACGAGAAAACTAACGGCCTAATTTATGTACAAAATAATGAACGAAAAACAAATATGAAACACAGTAACAAACGACAACCACTGAATTACAGGTTGCTGAATTGGGACAGGCACATACAGAATGTGGCGGGGTTAAACTGATTTGTTGGCGCCACATCCTCCCCCTAACCTGGGACAATGGTGAAACGGCACAACATAAGAACAAGCTATGCAAAACAATAAACGAAAAACATATATGAGAAACAGCAAAAAACGACAACCACTCAATTACAGGCTCCTGACTTTGGACAGGCACATATAGAATGTGGCGGGGTTAAACTAGTTTGAAGGCGCAAACCCTCCCCCTAACCTGGGACAGTGGTGTAACAGTACAACATAAGAGCAAACTATAAAAATCAGTTGAAAAAGGCTTAACTCATCAGATGGATATAAATAGAAATACATCCAACAAAAATACAAAGTGGACGAGGACGGGTACTTGTACATCCCAAACACCAAAAAGACACTTAGCACATATCTGAGAGTATTCGCAGTTACTGACAGCTAGTTAAAAGCCAATAACAACTAATAAAAACAATCATGTATCTAAGCCTAATTATCAATCAGTACACATCCAACATCCAATGGATTTAGTGTAAAGACGTTATAAACAGTCAGAGAAAATCATGACCTTGTGCAATGCCAAATACAGATATTGACAGATTGTAGAGCCATGAATGTGCATATGTATATAACAATAATAAAATTGAGAATGAAAATGGAGAATGTGTCAAAGAGACAACAACCCGACCAAAGGACAGAAAACAGCCAAAGGCCACCAACGGGTCTTCAACACAGCGAGAAAATCCCACACCCGGAGGTTGTTTATTTAGTTTGATTTTGATTTACTGATAACAAAATCAATATTAATACCAATAAAAACAATATTCAAAGATCTAATAACAGTGTTGAATTGGTAACCTTTTAGAATAAGTTTATTTATAGGGATCGATAAATTTATCGGGATCGTGTCTAAATTTCCGGGCTCGGAAAACAACATCTCCGTAAAAATGAGGATGTGCTATCCCGTTTGAAATAAGTTTTTTACAGGTACAACCAAACTTCAAAACCAAATCTGTATATCTATGGAAGAATTTAGTAAAGGTTTTAAGTAATATGTGGTAACGAAATCCCTGACTTAATAATTTACCAGTTATACATAGATTACGTTCATTAAAGTCCAAAAAGTCACAACAGACACGGGAATAGTGAACGAGATTGGATATATAAACACCGTAAGACGGTGCCAAAGGAACATCACTATCCGAAAAAGGAAAATTAACAATAGGGAACGAAAAATCGTCCCTTTTGTCGTTAATTTTAGTGTAGAGTTTCCCGTTTAAAACAAACTGAAATATCTAAATCTAGGAAAGGACAGTTATTACCGTTTATATTTGATTTATTTAAAGTAAGTTCCTATGGGTAAATTTCGGCAGTACATTTAGAAAATTCTTGATTATTCAACGAAAAAATATCATCAAGATAACGGTAAGTGTTGTTTAATTTATCAATTAAATGCAATTTAGACGGGTCTTTACTGAGTTTGGTCATTAACTGTGATTCATAACAGTACAAGAATAAGTCTGCTATTAAAGGGGCGCAATTGGTGCTCATAGGAATACCTACAACCTGTCAATAAACTTCATTGCCGAAACGTGCATAAATATTATCAAGGAGAAAATTAACAGCTTCATTCATCTCATCACACATCAAGTAAATATACCTAGCATATTTACCTTCCTCAATAGGGAAGAAGGCTTTAAATGAGTTACAGCAAATATATTTGCATTCAGATTTACCAAACGACCATTTGATTAAATAGGAAAACTTTTGTTTGATAAGATTGTGTGGAAGTGTAGGGTAAAGAGCTGAAAAGTCAAAACTGTCAACAGAATTAAAAGGACCATCAAAAGCACGTAATTTATCTAAAACATCTAAAGAATTTTTTACACTCCAAAAAATAGTTAATTCCACTATTTTCATATATTTTATTACAAAAGTTAATGATATGTTCTTTGATAGTAGTTAAGGAACTAGTTAAAAGCACTGAAAGATTAGTTGTAGAACACTTACTAGAGGCCGAGATGAAAAAATATTTTACTGGTTTTTTGTGTAGTTTAGGTAACCAATACATAGTAGGGACCTTCAAATGTTCAGAAGAGGCCTTAAGCTGTGATGTGGTTATGATATGTTTGTTTATTATATGACTCATTGTAGAGCGCACGGACTTGAATATAGATGAATTGAAAATTTCATTCTTAAGAACGTCCGTGTAGTATTTATGACATACCACTACCACATTGTTGGCTGCTTTGTCGGCTGGTACAAACACAAGCCGCTTTGAAAGTACTTGAAGTTTGTTTCTTATTCTAGAAATAGACTTATTATGTACTCTTTAATTTATTTCTGAATTATTTTCAAAATGTGATATTCGAATACCCACAACCTTCATAGATAAAAGAAGATGTGGTATGAGTGCCAATGAGACAAATCTCCATCCAAGTTACAATTTATAAAAGTAAACCATTATAGATTAAGGAACGGCCTTCAACACGGAGCATTGGCTCACACCGAACAGCAAGCTATAAAGGGCCCAAAAAATTACTAGTGTAAAACCATTCAAACGGAAAAACCAACGGTCTAATCTATATAAAAACGAGAAACGAGAAACACGTATGAACCACATAAACAGACGACAACTAATGTATTCAGATTCCTGACTTAGGACAGGTACAAACATTTACAGCGGGATTAAACGTTTTAATGGTACCAAACCTTCTCCCTTTTCTGAAACAATAGTATAACATCACAACATAGAAAAACACACTATAAAATATCAATTGGAAGGCTTAACTCAATCAAAAAACGTAACTAAACACACAATGAACGAATAAATTTGACCTGTGACACCTGAATGCAAATACTAGTACACAGTTAATAAAACATTACAAGGGATAAATAATTAAAGTCAAAAGTAAATAAACAGGTTTAAACAAAGTTAACGTTTGATATCACTGTGAAATGTCAAATAAATTTTAGAAAATCATCACTTTTGAAGAAACCTGCGTCATATTATACACAGGTAAATGAAAATAATTTTGTTGTTAAGTATACTTCTTTTCTGTGTGTATAAAATCTTTCATTTAGGAATACCAAGAAATTTCATTAATATCATTAAAACTAATCTAACACTTGGTACAAATGGGGTGAATATCAACAATAAAACTATACAATTAGTGCTAGATAAAACTTCCTGTACAGCATCTAAGGAAAAATGAAATAATTTTGATGTTCATAGTACGAAGAAGAAATTTTGTAGTGATACCAAATAATCAAAGCTGGTATATGGACAAGATCCATGTTAACATTAAATAACAAAAAAGCATTACAAACAGTATCAACAGGTCAATTTAAAAAAAAACGATTTGAGAGTACTCGCAGTTACTGACAGATAGTTAACAGCCAAAACAATTAATAATAAAAAATCATGCATCAGAGACTAAAATCAACTAAAATACATCCCAGGGATTTAGTATATTAACGTCATGAACAGTCAAAGAAGACATGACTTGTGCAATGCCAAAAATAAATGTATCGACAGGTAGTAGGATAGTTAGGAGTGACTTCTTTATAGATAAAAATAAACGTGTGTGTGTCTTTATACATCCCGTTTGAAAAGAAAATACAAATTTAGTTATGTTTTAATTTGCTAATGACAAAATCGATATTAGTGCCAATGTAAACTATATTCAGAGATCTAATTACAACATTGGTACGATAACCTTTACTAATAAGATTGTTTAAAGGTTCGATGAGTTTACACGGATAACATAATGATTTCCGCGCTTTAAGTACAATATTACCATAAAATTTAGGATGTGAAATACCATTTTTAATAAGTTTTCTACAGGTACAGCCAAATTTACTTTTCAAATCTTTGTATCTATGAAAGAATTTAGTAAAAGTTTTAAGTAATTTATGGTAACGAAATCCCTGACTTAATAATTTACATTTATTTAAATAAAAATCAAGAGATTTTTTATCAGATTTTTCCCTTTTGCACCAATTTTTACAATACGATGGAGCGTCATTTGTGACCTGACGACACTGTTTCCAATCTATTTTAGATGTAGGACGATAATGTGGTCCTTTTTTCAAAAAGTTGTTTACCTCACGGTCTTGAACGATATTGAGGTCCCCCGTAATAACATGGCCATAGGGATCATATCTAAAATTCAACGATTCACAGTTTCAAGTTAGAGGAGTATTATTTTCTACATTGACGTCTGATGTTACTGATGTGTAAATTAAACTAAACTTCTGCTGTTTTTTTGTTTTTGTTTTTTTTTATGTATACGAAATAATAGGTGGTTCTTTGTTATCAAAATAGGGAGGTATAAAGTTTTGAATGGTAGAGTCATTAAATATACTCAATAAATTGATGAAATCAATACCTCTGTTAATATATTTAATTTTCAGAAAGTGCCGTTTATGATCTTCAGGTTTATCGATACGCGGGAACAGCCTATGGTGACAAAAAGCTGTAAGTATACGTGAATATTCATAGAGTGGACTGAAAAACGAAATTGTGTCACACTCCTTGAAAATATATTGTAATTTACTAATTGGTATTTGACCCAGTTTACATAATAATTGATGCCTACCGTTGTTTTAAATACAGATAGAAGATCATCAAGTGTATAGACCTTTATAAACATGGAAACGTTATTATAAAAACGTTTAATAAGTTTTTTTAGAAGCTTAAGTCCGAAATTCTTGAAAAGCGAAGCCTCGATGATTACCGTTCATTTTAAGTTACTCAAGCACGACAATCTTATTTATCAAGAGTAGAAAAATTGTTTGGCCTCTCGTCTGAACTTTTTGGCTAGAATAAACTGTCTTCCAATGAATGCTGTGTTATTCCGCATGAAATTGAAAGATAGTGATGCATGTCAAACATGTTGTATTGAAGAATCTGTTTTGCATGTATTGTTGGAATACCAGGCATATAATGATATTCGAGAATGTTTCTTTTCTGATTTGCACGATTTCCTTCTCAATGCAGAAACCGGCGTGTTTTTCTCAGAGTTGCCTCGCTTTAAAGGCATACGATACAGTTTTGATCCCACGGTGAATTTTTGACGAAAGTTTGCATACAAGCAATTTTTCACCTGGTCAATTCAAATATGTAATAAAAATTATACATTCATGTGCTACTTTTAGAGATAAATTAGGTCGAAATTTTAGACATTTACCGGACATTTCGGTTTCTTTGACATTTCTATCCAATTGAAAAACATACTTTACTTTTTTGTTTCAAAAGATAAACGCAAGCGGAGTTTTGTAAAACCATCTGGAATATCTTCTCTACATAAGTGTGTTATGAGTTTGTGTAACAATTCCTTGGAAATAATTCATTTTTATCATATTTTTGTGATTTTAGTCAAAACACGACATTTTTTGCTGTATCTTGATTTAATTTCAAAAAATGTCATCGGCGATTTGTTCTTAAAAATTGGCACAAATAATCTTCATACAAAAGTCATAATCAAGCCTAATGTCATTTTTAAAAAGAGGGGTCCATGAACTCGTTTTCAAGCTGAAGCAGTTTGAATGATTAAAAAAAATAGTCGAAAAGCATCTTTTCTCGATATGTCACAGTTTGACGTCCCGAAAAATAACATTTTATGTTAGCGACGTCATTAACCTACCGTGTAACTGTATCGTATGCCCTTAATAAACTTCAATTAATCATCGGCGACATAGTTTTTTTGTTCGATGATGTTATCGGAAAAAAGATTGATGAAATGGGCAAAAAATATCTGACCTCAGTCATTAAAGCTCGCAATGAGTTGTTGCATGTTAATGTCTAAATTAATTTATATGTATGAAAGTTTGAAAGTGTGCCAAATTTATGTGAATAATTATGTATTTTAAGAAAAAGTCTGAATATATGTGTAATCTTTTAATAATATTCAAGATTTCGCAATGAACGTTTACGGTTTCTTTTATTCATTTTTATAAATGTTTATTGTCAAAGGTTGAATTTTAAAAGAAATACTTTTACAATCATATTGACATTTTTAATTTATAGTGATGTGATCTTTAACGTACACTGTATATATTGTATAGTTTGTATGACGCAAACACTAATACCCCACTGGTGTTTACCCCCCGATGTAAAGGGGTAATTTCTCAATAAATATATATATTAAGCTGTATTGCTTTTGGAATAAAGAATATATACCATTCGGAAAACTAACCAAGTATTGGATATCAATCAATCTTAATTAATAGAAAATCGTTATCTTATGTCCATAACTAATTTCATTTTCATTGATCAAAATATTACCGCGCAGATGAATTACATACAATATTTACGAAAAACTAATGATAACTTTCACTTTTAAAACGCTTGATTGATAATAATTGTCCTTACATGCCAACAACCTTTTTAGTGTTCTATTTTATACTCTTTTGATGGTCTTACTAAGGACTTGTATGCTTGCTCTTTAATGGACTTATATTTAAGCTTATATTCAGGTTCCTCCTTAGAAAGTATGGAACGCCAAAACTGTCTTGGTATGCCCATTTTCATTATAGGATGTGCACTTGTCGTTTTATGATGTGCAAACACCTTTATTTGATGTGCAAATATACTTATCTGTTGTACATAAATCCTTATATGATGTGCAAATATACTTATACTTGTATGGGCTTTGTTCATCGTTGAAGGCCGTACGGTGACCTATAGTTGTTAATTTCTGTGTCATTTGGTCTATTTTGGAGAGTTGTCTCATTGGCAATCATACCACATCTTCTTTTTATATTATATGATGTGCAAATATCCTTATATGATGTGCAAATATCCTTATATGATGTGCAAATATCCTTATATGAAGTGCAAATTTACTTATATGATGTGCAAAGATCCTTATATGATGTGCAAAAGGGATGATTTTTCTTTTCCTATTGTTAATTTTCCATTTTTGGACGGTGATTTTCCTTTGGCACCGTCTTACGGTGTTTATATAACCCAACTCGTTCGCTATGCTCGTGTCAGTAGTGACGTTTTGGATTTTATTGAGCGTAATCTATGTATTACTGGTAAATTACTAAGTCAGGGGTTTTGTTACCACAAATTACTTAAAACCTTTACTAAATTCTTTCATAGATACAAAGATTTGGTCTGAAAGTTGGGCTGTACCGGTGGAAAACTTATATCAAAAAGAATAGCACATCCTCAATTTTACGCTGATGTTGTAAACCGAGCCCCGAAATATAGATTTGATCCGGGTAAACTTATCAATCCTTTAAATAAACTTATTCTAAAAGGTTACCGATTCAACACTGTAATTAAATCTTTGAATATTGTTTTTATTGGCAGAAATATTGACTTTGTTATCTATAGATTAAAACCATACTAAATATTACACATATGTACTTTCACGGTTCTACAATCTGTCGATACTTATAGTTTGGAATTGCACAAGGTCAGGTTTTTCTCTGACTGTTAATGACGTCTTTACACTATATCCATTTGATGTTGGATGTGTACTGATTGATATTTTAGTCTAAGATACATGATTTTTTTTCATTAGTTGTTATTGGCTTTGAACTAGCTGTTAGTAACTGCGAGTACTCTCAGATCTGTACTTAGTGTCTTTTCGTTTTTGGGATGTACAAGTACCCGTCCACGTCCACTCTGTGTTTTTGTTAGATTTATTTCTATTTGTATTCATCTGATGAGTTTTTTCAACTGTTTTTATAGTTTGTTCTTATGTTGTACTGTTACACCACTGTCCCAGGTTAGGGGGAGGGTTGAGCGCTCACAAACTTTTTTAACCCCGCCACATTATATATGTGCCTGTACCAAGTCAGGAGCCCGTATTTCAGTGGTTGTTGGTTCATGTCTGTTATATTTATTTTTCGTTAATTGGTTTGTTATAAATTAGGCCGTTAGTTTTCTCAATTGAATTGTTTCATATTTTTCATGTCGGGGCCTTTTGTAGCCGACCATAAGGTATGGGTTTTTTCTCATTGTTGAAGGCCGTATGGTTGCCTATAATTGCTTACATCAACTTTATTTGAACTTTGGTGGATAGTTGTCTCATTGGCAATCATACCACATCTCCTTATTTTTATATTATATGATGTGCATATATCCTTATATGATGCTCATTTTCCGGATTTACTATAAACCCGGCTCAAATCCGTAGCTTTCGTTTGGAAAATGGTTGAGATTTTAAAAGTGATAAACATTGGCACGTTGGTACCTCGTTTTAAAGATGAAAAAATCACATCGTATATAATTATTGTTGGAAAATTGTCAAAATATGAATTGCAAAGTTTAGGTTTAATCGATGGGTCTATAATAATGAACATACGGTTAAAGTTATTAAATTATAGGTCCTCGACTGTGTATTGAGCACCTGGAGTTCAAATATTTGATCTACCAGAGAATATTCTGCATTTTGTTTTTGAATGCCAGTTTACTGTTTCTGATCTAGCAGCTCCAGCCTCGTATCAGCTTCCGAAAATGCATTGTATAGAAAAAATGAGACATGCAGTGCAAATTAACAAATGTCAAAAATCAAACATTTCGAAGGAAGATTTAGATCAATTAATACAGGAGCTAGTTGAAGAATTTCCCGGCTGCGGCGAAAAAAATGATAAAACAACTTTTATTACAAAAGACACCAATTAAATACGTTGATATTTGTTAAATTGCACTGACATTTTTTCTATAAATTGCACTTTCTGAAGCTGAAACGAGGCTGGAGCTGCTAGATCAGAATTTAATCAGCATTTAAAAAAAATCAAAATCAACTATCTGAACTCCAGGTACTCAATACAAAGTGGAGGACCCATAATATAATAACTTTAAATGTATGTTCATTATTATAGACCCATCGGTTAAATACGTCGGGCGTATTGAATTTTAAGCCTAGTACCTTTTGTTAGATATTATTCGTGTGTTTCTTTGTCCTATATGTTCTCCCATTTATTTGTATTGTGGTCCTGTCATGTGATGTTGTCGTTTTGGTGTTGTGTTTGAAGTTGCCATAAAAGCGGGAGGTTTGGCATGCCACAAATCCAGGTTCAACCCACCATTTTTTTCTTAAAATGTCCTGTACCAAGTCAGGAAAATGGCCATTGTTATATTATAGTTCGTTTCTGTGTGTGTTACATTTTAATGTTGTGTTTTTGTTGTGTCGTTGTTCTCCTCTTATTTTTGATGCGTTTCCCTCAGTTTTAGTTTGTAACCCGGATTTGTTTTTATCTCTATCGATTTATGAGTTTCGAACAGCGGTATACTACTGTTGCCTTTATTTAAACCTAAACTTTGCAATTCTTATTTTGACAATTTTCCAACAATTATATAAGATGTGGTTTTTTCATCTTTAAAACGAGGTACCAACGTGCCAATGTTTATCTCTTTTAAAATTTCAACCATTTTCCAAACGAAAGCTACAGATTTGAGCCGGGTTCATAGTAATTCCAGAGAAGCAGATCGGAATCATTTATGACGTAGACAGTAACCATTCTAATCGTAATCATGTTTATTGGCCATAACAACAATGAAAGCACATCATAAAAGGACGTTTTGACATCATATAATGAAGTAAACCGAACCACATCATAAAATGTTACAAGCACATAATATTATGAAACACCAACATCATATAAAGATGTTTGCACATAATATAAGGGAGGGAAAATGCACATCATATAAGGGAGGGAAAATGCACATCATATAAGGATATTTGCACATCATATAAGCATATTTGCTCATCATATAAGTACATTTTCACATCATATAAGTATATTTGCACATCATATAATGATGTTTGCACATCAAATTAGGATATGGTGCACATTCTTTAAGGATATTTGCACATTCTATAAGAATATTTTCACAGCATATAATGATAAGTGCATATCATATAAAGGTAAATGCACATCATATAATGAAAATGGGCATAATAAAACAGTTTTGGCGTTCCAGAGCAAAGCCCAGGATGCTATTAGCATTCTCGCATATATTGTTGATGTGTACATCCCATTTAAGGTTTGAACTGATGGTTACTCCCATATATTGTTGATGAGTACATCCCATTTAAAGTTTGAGCTGATGGTTACCCCCAGATATTTTGCTGTTGTTACATGTTCTAAAGAGTGATTGTGTAATGTGTAGTTAAATATGATTGTTTTTATTATTTCTGGTGACTGAAATAACATTACACTTATCTGGGTGGAATGCCATTTTCCACGTAGTTTCCTACGATGCCAATTTGTCCAGATCTTTTTGTAATGTAGATGCATCAGTATTTGATTTGATTGCCAAATAAACTATGGTGTCATCTGCAAATAAACGCACTGTAGATTAAGACAAGTTGGAATATTGTTTATGTAATACAGGAAAAGACTTGGTCCGAGAACTGACCCCTGTGGAATTCCAGACTCGACTGTTACATTCTCAGATTTCCCCCCTCTAAAACTACTGCATGCCTGCTTGGGATTGCTTAAGAAAGTTTGTATCCAAAAATGTTATTCCCCCTGTATCCCGTTATTGTGAAGTTTGTTAATGAGAAGAGAATGTGAAACTTTATCAAATGCTTCTGAAAAATCCATGACCAAAATATCTGTTTGCTTACCGTTTTCCATGTTAAGTGAGACATCATCTATAAATTCAAGTAATAGTGTTTCACAGGATCGACCTCTGCGAAATCGATGCTGTAGGGGATATAAGATGTTGTAATTATCTGCATGTTTCATGATGTGTTTAACCACCAGGTGTTCTAAAAGTTTGCAACAAATACATGTGAGAGATAAAGGGCGGTAGTGTTCAGGGTTATATTTTTGACCTTTTGCTTAGTTTAATCAGTAGTGGATCAAGGAACTATTAAAAAGGGGAGTGGTTACGTTTAAATTAGAGGAGGAAGGAGCAAAACCTTCTATTATACTTAATACTAATATTTAAGATATGAATAAATAGTTTAAAGACAGCGGGTCAGCAACCTAACCATAAAATATTAACATGCATAGACATCTATTGAATATTTGCGATATTGAAAATTAAAAGTCTAACGGAAATATCGCTTGGTTTTCCTTAATTCAGAAATTGGAATTAAGTGTCTGCTAAACTTCAAGAGCGTTGGAGCAAGGGTCTAGACTATTTGACTAAAAGAACTTTTGTTTTGCTTTTCACTTTTGTAATCAATTTTGTAAACCATGTGTTACCATTTGTTTTGTTACTACCTATAATGACCTTAATATCAACTGAATAAATTAGAATATTTTGAAATAGATATAAGAAGATGTGGTATGAGTGCCAATGAGACAACTCTCCATCCAAGTCAAAAATCCATAAAAGTAAACCATTATAGGTCACAGTACGGTCTTCAACACGGAGCCTTGGCTCACACCGAACAGTAAGCTATAAAAGGCCCCAAAAAAAATTACTAGTGTAAAACCATTCAAACGGGAAAACCAACGGTCTAATCTATATAAAAAACGAGAAACGAGAAACACTTATGAACCACATCAACAAACGACAACTACTGAACATCAGATTCCTGACTTAGGACAGGTGCAAACAAATGCAGCGGGTTTAAACGTTTTAATGGTACCAAACCTTCGTTTTGGTGACACCCCTGAAAAATTTCTGGATCCGCCCCTGTTGATCCTTACAAGCATTTGACAAAAACAAAATATGAAAGGGATAGTGCTTTACTTCTGTTTTCTTAAAGTTTACTTGAAATTATTTTACTTATGTTATCAAACATTCCTTTTATAAAACGATATTATAAGCAAGCTGTGAATTGCACTCTGTGTATTGTGTATATCATATGTTAATAAATAGGTATTAATTATGTACAATCATGAGATGAGAATATATATTGTCTCCGAAGTGTTATGTTGATATAAAACTAAGAGTAATCTCAGTGATAAATAGATATCTGTGAGATACTAAAACTGGAAACTGGATTTAAATTTTAAAAAACATATAGGCTTTTAATGATTACTTAAAAATACGGACGCACATATAATAATGTCTTTGACACAATTATTATATAAGAACTATTGTACAAAATAAATGCAGTTTCAAAATAGTTTAGAGTTGCACTAAGTTTTGTAACTTTTAATTGTAAATAATTCATTTTTATTAAATTTTCATTATTTAAGAAAAACTGCATTCTTTGCCGTATACCTATATAATTCAAAAAATAAATCATCGGTGATTTGCTCATAAAAGTATTTGAAATGCTTATACACACTCATTCTAGTATCTAAGTTTTAATAGTTAATTCCAATCTGATTCTGAATTGGTTTTTGTTTGATGTTAACTGGTCTACCAACAGCATTCTGAATAACTGGTAACGTGTTAATATGACGCTGTATTTCTTTCTCACTGAATGTGAGCGTTCTAAAGAGTTAAATACCTAATCAATGCTCCGAATTGGATATCTAGTAGTATCTGTTACTATGTTGATGATGTTATGAATTTACCCCTCTTATAGAAATTGCTTTAAATCTGTACACGCAATGTAATACAATCTCAGTCTCTGTAAAGCTTCAAAACAACACTGGTGGTGCAGGATTCAAATGCCCTGTCGGAGACCACGAACACATGCCTAGTGACAACCCTGATCCATAGGCTTTTAAGGGTTTGAATTCTTTTTCTCATCTTAAATCCAACTATTTCCTGGTAAGCCACATCTTTAGCAGTTTTCAGGTACAGATGCCTTGTTGTATCTCTGTTATTCTCTATGATGTTGTTTGAACTGTCCTCTGTTGATTCTTCAACCCTGACCCCTGGCTGACTATCTACCTCTAAACTGTGTTTCCTATCTATCCATCCTGGTAGTGATTTGTTGTATAAGTATTCTGTATGGTAGAGTCAGTTTTGCAGTAACTGGCTTTCACACTAACACATGTCTGTCAGATGTCTGTATTAGTTTGCTGTCTGTAACGTAACTTGCTTGATTGATGTTCGATTGAGGTTATTGTCAAATTGTGTGGGTCAAGTTGGTTAATAATGGAATTATTTACCGTTTTATTAGAATTCAAATTTTTTAAATTTCTTGAAAAATCTTAATCTGAAGATAAAAATATTCAAGTCAAATTGAAATTATTTAACAAACTTAATCTGTAATATATTAAAGTTGGATTTATATTCACGTTTAATATAATTACATGTTTATACACCTAATCACTGTATATATATATTTCATTATGAATATGCAATTTAAACATTTGCCTTTAAGTTAATATCGACGAATGTTTCCAGAAAATATTTCACTTTTACTTTCGGAACTTCTTTAATCGTAAATTTCATTTGATTAGTAAGAAAATCCTTATTTAGCTTTACACGGCTACTGCTATAGAAACAAACTAATATAATGTTCTGGTTTAGCAATGCAAAAGTTTTCAATATTTTTGAGGGTTATTCTTCTGTGACAGAAAAGGACAAGGAGCATTTTTATGGACAAAGAAGTACTCGAGGAAAGTACTTCAGAAATATAAAAATCCAAAGTAGAAGAAATAAAAGCAACAGTAGTTTAACGATGTTCAAACAAGACAACACCTTTATCAAAAGTAAAATGACGAAAAGACAAAAAAAAAATAATTAAGAATAAATTAAATAATTCTATAACTGTAAAACCTGATCGAACTTGTAAAAGTTTGAAATGAAAACAAAATTTTCAGGTCGGAGAAAGGACAAGACTGTTACCTTCAGAGATTAACATCCAGTCTTTTAACTTTATAGGAAAACAATATATTCACAGATAAGATCCTAATTACAGTTGTAAAATATTTGAACATATTCAAAGTTATATGCTATCTGCAACCCTATACAAAAACAAAAGATGAATAACGCTTTATAATTTTCATGCGTCCGAAGCGCCTTTCTGAATTCACCTTCACAGTTACTGTTAAAAAGTCTATTAATTTGTCTCAAGTTTCAAATTCCCTTCCATGAGTTTTCCATGAAAAAAGGTTCATACCATTAAAAAAGATAGATCTGTTAGTAAAGGTCGGGCTGATATCTAGTTGAAATTAATCAAAAGAAATGGAACTCCTTATTAGAAGGTAAAAATGGCCAAGTTGGTATATTTGAATTGTTTACATCTGTTTCTATATGGGCTGTAAAAGTCTAATGTAGGTGCTTATTTTCAGAATTTTTGTTTCTTATGTACACATGTACGTGTTTATACTTGATTTATAGTATGGAGCTTCGAGATATTTATAAACTTATAACTTGAAGACAAATTTTTACTAAACAGTCGATTATGGTAGGTGCAAATACTTGTAGATTTTTTTTCGTGCATAAGAATAAATTCCGCTGACAAAAATTTCACAGAAAGATAAAAGATTTTAAAACATTAAATCGCATCTCTCGCCCCGCAACAGTGTTTTGTCTTGAAAACGTATAAAGCAACAATATTTGGTACACCGTCTCGCTTCAGATTCTAAT
The DNA here is from genome assembly GCF_021869535.1 of Mytilus californianus. NCBI lineage: Eukaryota > Metazoa > Mollusca > Bivalvia > Mytilida > Mytilidae > Mytilus > Mytilus californianus. The sequence continues at coordinate 8,706,289 of NW_026262701.1, read as the reverse complement.
ATTATTTTATATATATTTAGGCTACATTTTGATATAGTAACATTTAAAATTCACAGCACCAAAAAATTAAATATATGGGTCGAGCGAAATACTTTTCTATTGAGTCATAACAACACATTAGGTGTGTTTGAATAACAAATTTATAATACATAATAACACAAAGCACTTGACGACAGACTTTACAAGTGGATCTTAAAAAAGCATATCTTCAAAAAATTCTCATTTTTTTAGTGTATTATGTTATTCAACCTCTGACAATTTTTAGTCTGCTCTTCCAAAAAATATTTAATCAGATTTTTTTTTAATGTTTTTTGAACTTTCGAAAATTCCCCCTGACAACCAATCAAAAAATAGTTTGTAAGTTGTCCCTAAATATAATAATTAAATCCATTTTCATAAATTCTATACCTAACTACGTGATCTGAATTCTACCCAAGTGTTATAAAATCCAGGTTAGTAAAGGTAGAAGTAAAACTTAGACAGGTTAATTCTAACCACGAACAATAAATATTTATGTTGCACATATTCGTCAGGTATAATTCGGTTACGGAAAGATTTCAATCTACATATTTTTACTGAAGATAACATTTACAAAATGAGGACTTTAACTAATATACAACTATTTATACGATGTACACTGACTTAAAAGGATGTCTTTTGTAACACCCTTTTGGATTATACGGCTGGAAATAAAAAAAGGATCAAATTTTATGTCAAACATTTAGAAAATATGCATATAAAACACCAATTATCAAATAGTTCGTTTCTATGTATGTTGGCGTTTGTTTTTGTTGCACTTCAGTGTTTCTGTTGTTCTGTTTTTTTCCTCTTATAGTTGATGTGTTTCCCTCGGTTTTAGTTTGTAACCCGGATCTATTTTCTCTCAATCGATTTATTACTTTTGAACAGCGGTATACTACTGTTGATTTAATTATAGCCACTAATGTAACATTTACTTGAAACAAGCGTTTCTTTATGTTTCTATTTCTTAATGTTTTCCATGCCCTATTCGTTTGCAAAAGATAATAAAGGGAATATAGACAGAAGATTAAGCACCCACTATAAAAAAACTCAATACAAATGTATTATACCCCCAATAAAGTATCCAACGAACGTTTTTTTTAGGAAAAAAACCTTCAGTTACTGTCGAGACCAACAGTTTTGGAAACCAACACAATAAAAATTATAACATAATCAAAACAAAAAGTCAAATTCAATGCAGCTTAAACCCGTCAAGGATCAATTTTGCCGAACAGAATTGCAATTTAGTATAAATGCATCCTTCAAGGTATTTAGGCATAGGCTGCTGAGAGGATCGTACCATTAAGGACTTAAAATTCACCAGGAGTAATATCGACCCAACGATAGTATATACAGAATAAATTTGGCCATAAATCTTTTTAATCAAATCTAACCTGTTACATGGTTTGAACTTACACTCAATTGCTGATTTTGGTTTCTATGCCCCTTTTAATGATTTCTTTTCTTTTCTTGACTACGGTGTTTGTTGTTGGTTCGAGGAGGTAAAGTTACGCTGCCAGCGAGTATGTACCCGTTCTCGCGCTCAACTGATAACCTACTTCTTATTCGCTACTTATTCTTTCCTTATTCGCCATCTAAACGTTGCATCCTTTCAATACATTCTTTTCTTTTATGTTCTTATCTCTGTTGTTAGTTATGGGTTCGGTGAGGTGAAATTAGCCTGTTGATGCGTATGTCCCCGTCTCCGCGATCGACTGATACTCTGTTACTTATTCGCTTCTTATTAGTTCCTTATTCGCTATTATATGTTGCCCCTTTTTTATGATTTCTTTTTATCGACAAAAATACAAACCACAATCAACAAAACACTACATAAAAATAAAGACTGAGCAACAATAATCCCACCAAAGCCGGAACGTTCTCATGTGATCAGGAGGATTAGTAGATCAAATTTGACAATCGTCGTGTTATTTCAAGTAATCACCCATCACACAATAACGGATTGGTAATTGACTCTTATCTAACCCTAGATTACACCAGAATCATAAATAATCTGTTTTTCAAATTTTCTAACCCTAAAACTTGACCGATTGGGAAATTTATAATTGAAATAGGACAAAGAATAGAAGACTTTTATTGGTAGAAATAGCACATACATTGAAAAAGGAAAAAGAACAAAGTACAACGCTTAAATCTAAATAAAAGCAACATAAACTACTTTTAAACAAAGCTAGAGGAGTTCTAAAGTAATCTGCAAGTGTAAGCAGAGCCTACATCATATTTGGAAGCCGTCAGGTTGCTCAAGTTAAGTACAAATTCAATATTAAGCCACTTTCGATTAAAAGAGGAGGGAAGAATGGCTACGACAATTGGAACATATTCGTAATCCTCTGTGACTCAGATATCCCATAACGGTCAACCCAAACCCATGGTGGCGCCCGTAAAACGTCGAAGAATGTCTTCACTTGACCACTATGAAACTTTGGTTCAATGACTTTCTTGCAAGCAGCAACCCTATATCAAATAAATCATGAAAGAAAAAGCAAGCTCTGGAATATCGCATGAACCTGGAGAAATATACTCCATATGCATGCATAGCTTCAATGCTACTACATAAAAGTGAAAATAAACTCATCAAAGACACCAGGCTTTTGATTTTTTACGCAAGGCGCGTGTTCCGTCTACAAAAGACTCACCAATGACGATTGAGTAAAACAGTTTAAAGGCCGAATCAAGTACTATAACGGTACGTGAAGTTAAAATACAAAGCTAGGAACTTTTCATTCTTCATAATAAGCTCTTGTATGAACTCTGCCTAACATGAATTAAGGAACAAGTCATCAAGAAGAAGAGCTCAGTTAATTGCCATATGAATACAGATTGTCTGTTAAAAAACACTTCCTCCAAATGTAACAAATATCTTGTCAATACCAAAATCAAGCATCTTGACGATTACATTTTTAGATAATTTTGTTTAAATGAGAGCATTTGTATTTGTTGGCCATTCCTTGTTATGTATTCAAAGATATGTATGGATTTGGTTACCACATCTGAATCACACCACCCCTAGAGTAGATAATTTTTAAATGTTCCAAGCGTTAGTTTCTAAGCGTTTGCCAGTGGTGATTTTGTATTTTTTCTTATAATCACATTTTCAAATATATATCCAGTTATTATAATCCACATTTCATCCGATGTTTGTATCTAATACATCATAGTGATCTTGAAATAAAAGATACTACAGAAACTAGCTGGTCTGCTTCATATCTGAATTTTGTTCTTAAAATTTACATATATGGACGACATCAAACTTTGATCATTGACCAACGTGACAGCTCATACATTTACATAACGCAATTGATACGTTACTAGCGAGCATGTTAACATTACAAGGGCAGCACTTATAGGGGTGAGCTTTATAGGGTGAACTAACACAAAAAGTTTTCAGCAGGATCGTGAGGAAACTCTATTTAAATCGAAATTACGAAATTTTTACAGCCAACATCACGAATTATCTGACCGATATGCATTTGTGTCTTGACTCATGAAAGACAAGCTTTTTGTCTCATTTCCTTAAAGCTATAAATAAAGGCTGTTCAATAAAACCAGGTTTTATCCAACATTTTCTACATAAGGAAATGTATGTACCAAGTCAGGAATAGGACAGTTGTTTTCCATTCGTTTGATGTGTTTAAACTTTTGATTTTGCCATTTGATAAAGGACTTTCCGTTTTGAATTTTCCTTGGAGTTCGGTATTTTTGTTATTTTACTGTTTAGATAACAGAATAGTGTCTGATATTTAAATCAACCGGTTATGTGTTATTACCTATCGAGATATTGTTCCTGGATTCATGGCGAGTGGTACATATAAATAACAAGGGACGCTAAATCTGTTTGCACACCCGGTCTCGTTCCGTTTTTCATGATATTAAAATCCCAAATAGATTTACAAAACTTTAAAATTGATAATCTTCTGTTGTTTCTTATAATATTTGTTACAAGCGTCAAAGAATTGCATATAGGAAATAGAACTCTAAAAAGTACCCAACAAGAGTCGCCACTAGCCCCTCTGTGTCTACATGAATTATCATTGATATGGTAATATTAATAAATTAACAGTTTACAAAACTTTGAATTGTTCCAAATACTAAGGATTTTCTACCCTAGGAATAGATTACCTTATCCCTAATTGGTAAAACTTTTCGGAACTTTGGTTCTCAATGCTATTCAACTTCGTACGAGTCTGGCGTACAAAATTATAAGCCTTGTATCTTTGATAAAGCCTAAACTAGAAAACAGTTGATTTTTAATAGAAACGACGGCGACTTTGGATTTTGATTTCATCTCTTAATTTTTTATCATGAATTTTATCATGTACGTAACAATTATTAATATTGTTGACAAACTTGGTGTTTGTTTTATACCCAGTGAATCTCGTTTAAAAATGAAAACATGTGTACAGTAAGGCATGAAATATTGTTTATATAAATGATGTAAATTTGCAAGGCGAAGGTTGTAATTCCCACAGGCAAAGTTGACAGTAGACTATAAAGGCTATTTTGTAAAGACCCATTTGTCTTTGCAATCTTCAATTTTTATAATTTAGCTTTTCAACATTCTGCTGTTTGTCTTTTGGTCGTTTTTCATTTTTTTTTTCGTGGTTTTGTCAGTTTTTCTATGACTTACGAATTTTGATTATCCCTTTGGTGTCTTCCGTCACTATTGTAGTCGCGAGCATACTTGGTGCATGAAGACTATCCAAGAGGCACTTGTTTTGCCTATGGAAATAATATCAACATTTTTTTTTATATATATCAGCAATATTCTATGAGTGAAAGGGTTAATCAGCAAATAACAGTTAACTTTCAAATACTATGGTTATTATGTGTTAACCGCTACCACCTACTTTAAGTGTATGGGTAAAGTGATAACATGAATATAAAAAAGTGTTTCATCATGCTCCTTTATATAATTTTGTTGATTCTACTTTTTTGCGATTTGACTTTGACCACGAAATACCGTGGCAATTAGACTATCGCCAAAAAATCCCGTTGTGCGGTATGTTATGGTTAAAACAAAACAATTCGTTCAAAATAATATATTTGTAAAATGAAAAATTTAACTACAACTATAAAAATAAAATAGGAACAACCATCCAAATTCAAACAACAGCTGCATAATAATATTTAAATAGTGAACGAGAGGCGGAAGATATCAATAGGGATATTCAGACTCATAAGTCGATGAAAAACAAACAACGCCATTCGTAAACCCTGCGTATATGTCTCAGGAAACAAACAACGCCATTCGTAAACCCTGCGTATATGTCTCAGGAAACAAACAACGCCATTCGTAAACCCTGCGTATATGTCTCAGGAAACAAACAACGCCATTCGTATACCCTGCGTATATGTCTCAGGAAACAAACAACGCCATTCGTAAACCCTGCGTATATGTCTCAGGAAACAAACAACGCCATAGTATCGTAGCGTGTATATACTGAATGAAAATACAGCACTTATGTTAAAGGCGTATCGTTTTTGTATGATAATATAAAGTTAGAATTCTATTGGACGAGTAGTTCATTCCAACAACATTTATATTAAAGCATGTTATTATCAGACACGTTTTGTAAACAAAGAATGAGGAACTGAGATAGTTAACGATACGCGCATCCGTACATAAAACATACACAATATACACTATTTTATACAATTATGATTCGTGTTAGATAACTGTATCTCTAGGATGTTAATTATTTTGCTGTGCTTTGGATATACGTTTAGTCAGGAGCTAGCCGCTTGTGATAGGTAGGGTTATGAATAAAACATTGATGATTCATTTAAATTTGATACGTCTAGATAAGAAACACAACCATATAGTATTAAACTTTGTATTGATATGAAAGGATTACACGGTTTGAAACTTTTTGTTAAAATGTGTTCTATCATAGATGAAAGTATCATGAATATTTGTTCGAAAAGGGCAATCTGTTGAAAGAAAAGCTGGCAAATACCAAATGAAAACCAGTACGTAAAAGAAGATAAGGACAAATAAACTGAGTACTTAAAGTATTACTCTAAAAATTAAAGATTGAACTACAGATAGGCTAGTAGAATCTTGTCGTAAATTTAGAACACAGGTGCTTATGAGTGGTTTGCAGTTCACTGCACAGGCACTTGTGTCTATCCATGGGAAGCCCCACTATCAACGTATATTAATATACGTTGATAGTGGGGCTTCCCATGGATAGAAACAAGTGCCTGTGGTTCACTGGCTGTACTCATTATGTAGGTGATATCTAAACCCGGAAGTAAATCAAGTTTGGCACTTAACGACTAGAATAGGACAGGGTTGATACAAATACAGCATACCTGTATTGTAATGGCAAATCAAGACATGAATGCAATACAAAAAAATAATTTAAGTGATATATTCAACTTAAGGTCAAGGAACAGTAAATAGGCTATGTCTCAGATTTTGCTAAATTTTTTGCATACAACTTTAGCTCGTTAAGCTATTATATTAAATTTCCCATTTAGAAATAGAGGCATAAATACATCTAACAGAAAATAAAAGACAAACATTTTTGTGTACCAGTTTTTTTTTTTCTGGGAAAAAATAAGACAGTTCTAAACTCATTCATAAAGGTTGCCAATTTTTCATTGTTGTAAGATGTGTAAATATTTCTTTTATCGGTGATAACATGATTTTAATTTTAATTGTTTAAACAGAGCTGAAATTTTTAAATTCGTTGAGAAAAACTTAGAAATTGTTTAGGAACTAAGGTTTTATGCGCCTTTAAGTAGTAAGCTTCTTATGTATTCAACTATTTACACATCCTTGGCTTTGCGCGTTTCTGATGAAGTTGGATCCAGAAAAACGCGTCAAATTTATACATTGAATTTTTTTTAATGTGTTAGCACTGTGTCGACATCGCTACTGGTGTACTACTAATCCCCAAGTGGTATCATGTGTACAGAAGATATTGTTTCGATACTGATCTAATATATAACATGCCCGTTTAAAATTTTACGTTGATAAATTTAGAAATTGTTAAGAAACTAAGGTTCCTAGTCAATCAGGCAAAGTTGACTTTAGATGTACATGTATTTGGATATTCTTTTCATGCCCCTTTTTGGTGATAAAGTTCCTGAAGTATTCAAGTTTTTTACATGCTTGGCTTCCTACTAATCGTTTTGTTCTTTCTTTGTGCTTAATACTAACAAAACATTCAGCAATTTTACTACTACAAACACATATTTTTTTGCAATAAGAATACAGCGTAAAACTAGGTCATTACAAAAAGTAAAATAACAAAAATACCGAACTCCAAGGGAAATCCAAAACGGAAAGTCCTTTATAAAATGGCAACATCAAAAACTTAAACACACCAAACGAATGGTAAAACAACTGTCATATTCCTGATTTGGTACATGCACTTCCTTATGTAGAAAATGGTGGATTAAACCTGGTTTTATAGCTAGCTAAACCTCTCACTTGTAGGACAGTCGTATAGAATTCCATTATATTGACAACAATGTATGATCAAACAAACAGACATAAAAGGTAAAAAATTCAGATGAGAACAACCATGTTGTTTGGTTGAATGTAAATTGCAACGAACAGTTTTGCATCGTTTGAGGTTTACCTATCAACTATTTTTGCCAAAATCTTTTCCTTTAATTTGAATTATTCTAGAGGCGACTGACATTTTCACGACAAAAATACTTTTTTATGCCCCCGCCGTATCGGAGGGGGCATTAAGTTTTACCCATGTCCGTCCGTCCGTACGTCCTACGTACGTCCCAAAATTGGTTTCCGTTCTCTAACTTTAGTTTGCCTCAACCAAATGTTCTGAAACTTATACACAATACTTATTACCACAAAACACAGATCAAGTATGAATATTGTGGGCGTCACTTTTACCGTTCTAGATTTATGCCCCTTTACAAATGGAAAAATTGCTGAATTTTTCGTTTCGTTTTATAACTTTAGTTTGCCTAAACCAAGTGTTATGAATCTTATGCACAATGCTTATTACCACTAAACACAGATCAAATTTGAATTTTGGTGGCGTCACTTTTACTGTTCTAGAGTTTTTAGTTTCCGCTTTCTAACTTGAGTTTGCCTCAACTAAATGTTATGAAACTTATACACAATGCTTATTACTACAAAACTCTGATCAAGTACAAATTTGGGTAGCGTCACTTCTACGGTTCTTGGGTTATGTCCCTTTATAACGTTGTATGCAAGCGGGGGCATCATCTGTGTCCCATGGACAAATTCACCATTTATTTATAAAGGACTTTTATGAAAAAGAAAATAGTCAATTAATGCATGTGCAAGTGGAATGTTACTGTACTTGCATAGAGGTAACTGTTCCATATCAATAGGAATAGTCGGTATATGTATAAAATGCCCCTTTATATATTACATTTAATAATGATATAGAATGATGATTTCATTAGCCAGATTTACTGTGATGGACCATTGTTACATGCTGTACAAATGGCCAAGATATTTCCAGATGGGAAAACCTTTGTTGACATGAGTATGAAAGAAAGTCCAGGTGAGAAAAAATAAGAAAACTATGAGATGTTATGTTTAGAGTATTAATGGTTTAAGAAATATATATCCTTGTATTTTGTAATTTCACATGATATATATTTACTTCATCTGTCTCTAAATCCTTTTTGTTATAGTTAAAAACATGATCATGCAAAATAGTAATACTGTATAATTTAATGTTGGGCTTATCTTTATTAAGGCATATCTCAATCTCATCGCACAAAAAGATGAAAATATAAAAGGTGCAGACTTAATTCAGATCTTTTATATCTATCTTGATGATTACAACCTATTAGATTAACGGCGTTAACATTTTTTTTATTGTAGATGTAATAATCTCAGCATTTAACAACTTAACAAACCAGTCTACGACCACATTGAAAAACTTTGTCTCTATGTACTTTACTGGACCTGGTGAAGAATTAGAAACATGGGCTCCAACAGATTATGTTAAATTGTGAGTAGGTAGACAGCTACATTATATCATGCAAAAAATTAAGAAATTATGTGGTTTTAAAAATACTACCAAATATTATTTGCACCAAATGCCAATTAAGATCAAAGAAGAAAATGACGGAACTGTTGAGATATTGTTTATTCAGTGCACAATGTTTACGCATTACCGAAGATAATTCTACAAACCAAAAAGACGTTGCTATTGAGTAACATCTATCAACAGGGTGTACATTGTGTCTATTTCCAAAAAATTGAAAACAACACGTTTAATAATTTCATGCGTCCGAAGCGCTTTTCTGGATTTACTTTCATCAGGAACGCTCAAAGCCAAACATTTGAAATCCGAGGGATGTATAAGTACCGAAACAGTTGAAGAGCTATATGACAAAAATACATAAAACAAATAACGGTAGCCAAATTCATCTAAGGTCAACTTTGCCTGAGGGAGTTGAAACCTTAGTTTCTTTGTAATTTCAAAATTTATAAACGGACAATTTTAGAAAGGTTTGTTATAAATCATGTCAGTACCGAAGTACTGACTACTGAGCTGATACCCTCGGGGACTGATAGTCCACCAGCAGAGGTATAGACCCAGTAATGTAAAAAATTGAAAACAACACGTTTAATAATTTCATGCGTCCGAAGCGCTTTTCTGGATTTACCTTCATCAGAAACGCTCAAAGCCAAACATTTGAAATCCGAGGGATGTATAAGTACCGAAACAGTTGAAGAGCTATATGACAAAAATACATAAAACAAATAGCCAAATTCATCTAAGGTCAACTTTGCCTGAGGGAGTTGAAATCTTAGTTTTTTTTATAATTTCAAAATTATGCACAACAAATTATTTATTATTAAAGAACTGAAAAAAAAACATTTTTATGATTGTTTTAAGTGGCTTTGCTCAAATACAAAATTATTATTCAACTGCATACCGTCTTGTATAAATAAGAAGATGTGGTATGAGTTCCAATGAGACAACTCTCCATCCAAGTCATTATTTATGGTTAAGATGGGTAATATCTTCGGCTTTTTTAGTTTTAGTTTTTGTTAATAGATATAAGAAGATGTGGTATGAGTGCCAATGCGACAACTCTCCATTCAAGTCACAATTTTGTAGAAGTAAACCATTATAGGTCAAAGTACGGCCTTCAACACGGAGCCTTGGCTCACATCTAACGGCTTGCAATAAAGGGTCCCAAAAGTGACTAGTGTAAACCCATTCAAACAAGAAAACCAAAGGTTTTATCTATAAAAAAACGAGAAACGAGAAACACTTATGAACCACATCAACAAACGACAACCACTGAACAACAGGTTCCTTCGTTAGTTCCATAGAGGTTGATTATAACATTTATGACAGTGGAAAATAAGAATCAAAATACCCGAAAAAAAGATAAAACAGACCAAAACAAACAAAAAAACAGAATAAAACAAGACGTTTGCACATTTCATAATTGATGTGAGTTTCCAGATTGTAACAGCATATCATCTTGCCTTTATCATTATTTTACTCTATTCGCCACTCATTAGACCACGTTTTCTAAATGACATAAAAGACCCCCAACTTAAAGACTTTGGATGGGACCTTTGTCGAATTTGGAAAGATCTGGGAAGAAAGGTATAGTACTTATGTATAATAATAATGATTATTATTTTCAATTTTATCATTATTTTTTGTCATCTCGTATGATATTTTTTTTTTAAGTAAACAATATCATTCCATCTTACATGTAATGAAATAAAAACATTCCGAGATTCATTAATGATTTACCGGATCTAATTTTTTGAACGTTATATCTTCGGTCAACTTGTTTTCTACTTTCAAGTGAACTACTATTTTCAGTTTTCACCAATATTTAATACCCATTCCATGGCCTTTCTCTACCCATATCCTTTTTATAAATCTGCATTTAAATAAATAAGTTAACTTCAGACTATATGTAACTCTTTCGGGAGATATAAGGTGGTTCATTTAGTTATAAATTGGTGTTTGTATATAAAAAATATGGAGATGTGGTTTGATTGCCTGTAAGACAACTACTAATCACAGTCAACAATGAGCAACTCCAATACCGTATAGTCAGCTTTAAAAGGCCCGACATAACAGAATGTGGAACAATTCAAACGCAAAAAACCAACAGCCTTATTTATGATAAAACAATAAGCAAAAACAACTATGACAGACAGCAAACAACGACAACCACTTAATTAGATGCTCCTGAATTGGAACAAGCACAAATATAATGTGACGGGGTGAAACATGTTTGTGAGTTGTCAATCCTCCTCCTAACATGGGATAGTGGTATAAAAGCACAACATATCTTAAAACCCAGTTCGAAATGGCTTGACTCATTAGATCGACACGAACACAATCAAAGAACTAACGTAAAGACAAAATACATAAAGTTCCAATCTAAGAGTACTCACAGTTACTGAAAGTTAGTTCAAAGTTGATAACAAACTAATAAATAAAGCATCTTCTTCCATACAAAAGTATCAATCAGTACATATCCACCAGATCGTGGGTAAGAACGTCATAAACAGTCTTAGAAAAGCATGTCATTGTGCAACGCCAGAATATACGTACAGAATATCGACAGGGTGTAGGACCACAGTTAAACAATATTCAAAGATCTTACTACGGTGTTACATTGGTATCCTTTAAGGATTAGTTTATTCCAAAGATCAACGAGTTTGTATGGAACGTATCTTAATTCATGGGCTTTATTAACAGCATTAGCGTAAGAATTAGGACGTGATATCCCGTTTTGATAGGAATACTACACACTGCAGGTGATGTCAAACTTTAAAATCAAATATTTGTTTCTATGAAAGAATTTTGTAAAAGTTTTAAATACTGACTTTATAATTTGCCAGTTATACATAGATTAAGTTATTAAAATCTAAAACGTCACTACAGACACGAGCATAGCGAACAAGTTGGGAAATATACACAACCTAAGATAGGCCAATAAAACATCTCCGTCCTAAAAAGAAAAAATAACAATACAGAACGATTTTTTGTAAATCATTTCTTTGGTTCTCCCGTGTGAAATTGAAATATCTAAATTTTTAATAAATCTGCAATCAGATTGTTCAAAGGACATACAATTTGATAATAAACTTCCGTTTGATAAGATTGTGTGGAAATGAAGTGTAGAGTGTCGAAAAAGTCACAATTGTCAACCAATGTTACAGGTTCATTAAAAGCACGTAATTTATCTAAGTAATCCAAAGATTTTTTTCTCTCAGAAAATAATTAATTCCATCCTTATGCTTAATTGCAAAAATTGATCACAATTTCATTAACTCTTAGTAAAGGGACGAGTTAAAAACACAGAAAGGTTGGTCCAACACTACAATTTCGATACATAGTAGAAAATTTTAAATAGCTGTCACAAAATAAATCAGAAAGATGTGTCAAGCCGAAGCTAAAAATAATGTTGAAAGTACAGCTCCCTTCAAGAAACATAATAATTCAGTTAGTGCGGGTGTCCTTCAAAAGCAACGTTTTGAAAACATGCAGACTTGGTTAAAACGTATCAAGATTGTCTTCGACAGCAAGTTTTAGCATTGCATAATATTTCGAATTCATGTATAGGTGTAAAATTGTTGAACAACTTAAAATATAACGGACTCTTATACTATTCATTAGATTTCACTAACTTTCTGATCAGTCTGTCAGACCGAGAGAAGTACAAGGGAAATTGGCCATACATGTTTCATTTATTGGTGAAGGGTAAAGAATAACCCTTTTTCTACTATGTTTTCTTAAAAGTAAAGTTAAATAAATATTTATATCGGGGTTTTTTTTTCATATTATTCTTGTGTACAAAACCTTTATTTTAGGTAAAAGACGACGTGAAGATAAATCCAGATCGATATTCGATGATCTATTTACCGAAACCCTTTATTGTTCCTGGTGGTCGCTTCAGGGAGACATTTTATTGGTAAATTCATATGATGTTTATCGATATATGTCTTTTTCTGAATCGTTTACAATATCAGTAAGGCAAAAACAAGTCCCAATTTTTATATCTTTATAAATATAAAACGAACACATTATATTTGTTAGTGATTTACAATTTCCAAAGACAAACTAAGATTTAGAAGGAAAAAAATACAGGTGTAGAAAAATGAAGTGCGGGAAATTTGCACTGCCACTGGAAATTGAGGGTATGGTGGATAGAGGCAGAAATGTGGCATGGAAACAGCCCACCTATGAACACATCAGATAGTTGTTGCAAGGATTCATTAACGTGCAGAATGCGTGGTACTCATCCTACACGAGGCATATAATTAAACGTACCCAAGTCAATCGGAGGGGGCTGCTTATGTATACATCCCACACAGTCAAAAGGACGCCCCTCTTTATCAAGGATTTGCTTGGGTTCTATAACTTGAGGATGATATCAAATGCAAATGTACTCTACTGATCATATATCTATATAGATGTTAAATATTTATATACTCATTCATTTATATGTTTTGGAGTTTAGTGTGACGTCCATTTTCACTGAACTAGCACACAATTTTAGTTAGGGGCCAGCTGAGGACCACCTCCGGGTGCGGGATTTTCTCGCTGCATTGAAGACCCATTGGTGGCCTTCGGCTGTTGTCTGCTCTTTGGTCGGGTTGTTGTCTCTTTGACATATTCCCCATTTCCATTCTCAATTTTATATACTAAAAAACGTCCTATCATGATTAAACAATGACTTTTTTTACATAAAACAGAGATGTTTTGATATTGGACATGTCAATGATTACGTCATTCTATGTATGTGTAAATAAAGCCACATCGGAAACAACATAAATATGCAAGACTGATATCGATATTGATACGGTAAAATATTACTCTTTCAACTTGAAAAAAAAACAGAAGATGAAAATAAGAAAAGAGATAAACGTTAATTCAACCAGGACCCTATTGGTTATACGGCGGTATGGTGTTTAATGGGCATAGGGCTAAATTTTAATGAAATGAAGCGGGAAGTTGTACGTTACAGTGGTGGTCAAACAAGTGAGATCAAATACATGTACACACTATAACATGAATACACATGCATATTATTATGATACGTATCATTTAGGGTTTTTACATTCTTTTTCAGGGATTCTTACTGGGTAATTAAGGGATTACTGGTATGTGAAATGAACACTACAGTCAAAGGAATGATGGAAAATTTTATACACTATGTCAAAACGTAAGGTTTGCTAACTCAAAAACTGACAAATGCAAATGATTTGCATACAGTTAAACATAAAAAGCTACATTATAATAACATTAACGGTACCAATGTTCTGCACCAGATGCACATTTCGATAATAAATGTCTCTGATGTGCTCGAGTTCAAAACATTTGAAAATCAAAAACTTATTACAAAAATAAGAGCTTATAAACCAAAACTGACCAAAGGTATAGCCAAAGCCGGGCAAGGAATCAGAGCTTTGTACAGGGAGGGAGATATATTCCTTAATTTAAAATAATTTTCAAAAGTTGGTAACGACAATATTTTATAACACAATATCCGTATTTTCATGCAATTAATTATTATTTCGTATTAACCATAAATTCAAATGTTTTCATTGGGTTACATATTCCTGTGTCATTTTTTAATCATCAGTAAAATCATATCATTTAGCCAGTGATCATTAGGATGTGCAAAATAGCTCAACTTATTTAGAGTTATGTACCTTCTTGTGTAAAACAAATCTTGGTTATAAAGAGTGCAATAAAGTGATTATAAGAGTGCCCTTGATAATATGCATTTACACAGTTGAATATTTCATATGTGAAACATATTTGTCCTTTTCTTAAGTTTTTTATCACATATTTACGACCGAAACCGTATACAGATCGATTGACAGATTGTTAATGTCAGGTTGTAGACAGAATATGGTATACCATCCGATAAAAATATAAATAAATCCAACTTTGTACAAGACCGACATGCTGAGTCAGATATTTATCGTGCAAGCTCACAAAGTTAAAGTCTGTACGAAAAAAGTCATTCGGACGCAGTTATTTTACTCTGGGCAAATAAGCCAAATATACATCGTTTGATTTTGATAAGATCTCGTAGTGAAATTCACTAAGTTAACCATTTGTGACAGAATTATGTTGTCGTGTTTTTAGTTTTGGCTTTATACCTAACGGTGGGAGAACATATTTCACCAGAAGATCGCAGCCTCCATTTTTTATTCCAATGATGTATGAATATTATAAGTCAACAGATGATCTTGAATTCATCAGAAATAATTTCCATATATTAGAAGCTGAATACGAATTCTGGATGAAAAACAGAACTATATCAGTTGAAAAGGATCGAAAGATGCATATATTAAACCAGTATCAATCAGACGTAATCAAACCAAGGTAAGTGAATTATAAATGCTGGAATAATTAGACCACTGAGAAGTTCGGTGGAATGATGGTTAGTATAAGCATCTTGTTTTACAGATAACTATATCTGCATTCTCATCACTTTGTTGTAAACTCGCTAAAGACATGCATACAAGTACAAAACAATGACTGCATGCAAAAGATCAATACACCTGATACATGGTAGGGTTTGATAATAAAGGCAACAGTAGTATACCGCTGTTCGAAACCCATAAATCGATAGAGATAAAAACAAATCCGGGTTACAAACTAAAACTGAGGGAAACGCATCAAATATAAGAGGAGAACAACGACACAACAAAAACACAACATTAAAATGTAACACACACAGAAACGAACTATAATCTAACAATGGCCATTTTCGTTGAGAAAATTATGAAACTTTTGTTGCATCAATATAAACGATCATAAATTAATACGATTAAAATAACAAAGAAGTGGTCTTAATAAACATGGTATAAAAAAGTCAGATATCAAAGGGTTATTCAAACTCATAAGTCGAAGATAAACTGACAACACCTTGGCAAAAATAGCGAAAAACCAATGAAAGACAAACAAGTCACAGATCACAACATATTAGTGTACAAGCATACCAACGACAGACAAACAAGTCACAGATCACAACATATTAGTGTACAAGCATACCAACGACAGACAAACAAGTCACAGATCACAACATATTAGTGTACAAGCATACCAACGACAAGTTAAAACAGGTTCATCCCGTGTACCTACCAGAACCAGTTACATCACTTAGTCTAAAGAAATAACACGAAACCAAATAGGTTTTTTGCCGTACTGCATTCCGTATGTAATTCTAAAATTATTTCTAAGTAAAGAAATTCAAGAAATTCATGTTTTTCCTTCCACCATTAAAGTATGCTTGCACAACTTACAAATTTCGTTTATTTGCAGACCAGAGTCCTATTTTGAAGATGTAAAGACTGCAGAGCAAAGAAATATTGGTAAATATGCACTGAATGCAAATTGACAAAATTTATGTAGAAGAGGGTCAATAAATTTTGGTATGGCAACGATTTAACACGAATAGGCAGGTATCTGAAATAAATAATGATAAGTTGTATTTGGTCAAAAACGAAGCAAGGGAACGGGATTGAGGCTACTACAAATGAAATATAACCAGGGCCTGTGCCAACAAGATTTCTTAGCAGTCTAAAAGCCGAATATTTTGAAGCCGATGAGTATAAGAACCGAAACAGTTGAAGAGCTATATGACCAAAACGTACCTGAAAATAATAGCCGAGTCCATTTACGGTCAACATTGCCTAAGGGAGTCGAAACCTTAGTTTAATTCCCATTGAAAAGCTTCTGTATCAACTTTTGTTTTATACAATTATAGGTATAATTTGGTGAGGAGAAAGAGAACGCTGTTGCTTTTTATTAGAATGCCAACTGTTTGTTGAAAAACACCATACATATGAAAAAAGAATGTTAATAAAAACCCTCATGCATCTAGTTGGTGTCAGTTTTTGGTTAAATCATTCAGAGTTATTTTTAACAAAGTAGATGTGTTCCTTCTTCATTTAACATATTTGTTTCATGTTGCAATTGGTAATTCTTTAAAGGTTGGTGAATTCAAATGTTCTCATTCCCTACATATATAACATTAACAGTGTCAATTTTACTGGCGACCATATCTAAGGAATTTGTAAGAATATTTTTGTTTACGTCAGAAAATCTTTTATTCCAATATTTAAACTAAAATAATAACTATTACAAGTCCAAAATATGCCGACCTTTCTACCATTGTTTCATATGTCTCAACTGTATTGTTTTCAGCTTTGTCAGTTGACTTTGGGGACGCATCTCTTTACGGTACAAGTGTGTGTTTTATTTCTTGATGCAAACTAACAATGTAAAATGGAACAAACCTCTTCTCGATTCCTGAGATATTATAATTGTTAGGTCCCTTTTTCAAAAAGACACGACTCGCAAAAGATTATTTGAAAGTACAATGTTATGTTTAATGAATCATTAATTTGCTTACAATTCTTAATTCTTTTTTTGTTTTGTAGCTGACAGACCCAAACTGTATTCAAACTTAGTTTCTGCCTGCGAGTCTGGTTGGGATTTTTCTTCACGTTGGTTTTCCAGAGAAAAAGGAGAGAATCTAACAATGAATACTATAGCAACCATGGACATAATTCCAGTTGACCTCAACAGTATACTTTGTTTAAATGAGAGGATTTTAATGACATTCGCCGGAATTATTGGTAAATTAAAATTTAGTCGGAGAATCCTGTAACAGTGTTTTTGTAAAACAAACTATGTTTTCTGACAATGGTATTTAGTCTTAATTTTGCTTGCATACAATTATATTTCATTAATCGTTGCAAATGAACACGATGCTGAATAGAAACAAGTTAAACTATTGCTATTGGAATATATAAACATTTTAACTCCGAATTTCAATTTGCGTCTCATATGTCAACTGTTAAAGTATTTTTACATTCATTGATGGATTTTTTTCAATTTATCTATTTGCTTTTTGACGAATAATGTGGTTAGAATTTTTATGGGTTTATTTAAACAACGATTGTGAATTTATATATCTACATTGAAAATAAGACTAGAACATTTGATGCATCCGAAACATGTTTTGGGGATAACCTTTCATTAGGAACGCTAGAACCTAAAACTGTCAAAGCCAAGTGTGTATTTATACTGACTACGTAAGGAGCTACTGTGTATTTATACTGACTACTTAAGAAGCTATATTGCCAAAAGTGACCCCAAGTTTATTTATAATTTCTAATTGTATCAATGGAGAATATTATAAAACTTTTGTTATAAACTTTTGTTGTAAATTATGCCAGTACCGAAGCACTGTTATTGGGCCAATGATACACTCAGGAACTAACTGTTATTGGGCCAATGATACACTCAGGGACTAACTGCTATTGGGCCAATGATACACTCAGGGACTAACTGCTATTGGGCCAATGATACACTCAGGGACTAACATTCCAACAGCAGAAGTTTTGACTAAGTGCTTGAAAATGAAAATAACACATTATAAATGTGGTTCGTCCAAATAATAAAAAATGGAAACAATCGAGTTCACAGTTTTTTTCTTCCTGTCATTTTGAGATAGAAACAATCTTGCACACTTGATTAAGAAAAGCGTAGATATAAAAAAAAAGTGAGACAATCCAATGTAGATTTTTTCTTCCTGTCATTTTTTAAAATATAAATAATCTTCAATCCATGCCTTATTAAAGCTTACATTTCAAGTTTCCTAATCATTTATCAATTTGTATATCAATGTTTAATTAACATGATTCTTATGCTCTTCACATATTTATTTTCCTAACCATACCTTTTGGTCTCCAGTGGTCTTATTGAAGATTATTCCAGAAGCACACGCTGCGCCTACAGGGTTCGACATCATATGTTTACATTAACGCCATTGAGTCTGTATTGTGAACTTTCATGTCCCTTTCGTTCTGTATCAAGTGCTTTGATACAGACATACTTTAAAGGTTTAGATTTACATAAACTAAGGTCACACTTTATTTCTGACGGAAAAATTTTAGGAACACGTTTTGTTCGCCATGACGTTGTGTTATATGATTTTTTATTGTTTAACCTGTCTTTCCTATTATTCCATATCTTAACATTTTCAGGTGATTCTACAAAAGAACAATACTACCACCAAAAACTAACACAGCGTAAAGAAGCCATCGAAGCTGTGTTATACAATAAAGATGCAGGAATATGGCAAGACTTTTCACTACATACCAATAAATCCAGAGAGTTTTTCTTCATGTCTAATATTTTCCCTGTATATATGGAGTGTACAGATTTAACAAATGAAAAGAAGGAAAAAATATTACAACATCTACAGGTAATTAACTGGCGTTTCTGTTTAATTTTTAAATTAATGTGAGGGAAATTTCAGAATGTTTTTTAGATAAATCATTTATTTCTATATGTATTGAGATTTGAATAAAAATCACAGGGACTGATTCTGTCATAGCTTTTGATCAAAAGAAAGAGATTATCAAGGACTGTTCAAAGGAACCATTACATCATGTTATTAGTTCTTGGACTACTATACATAGAGCCTTAATTCTATATTTCTTCTATGTAATCGAAGTTGGATTTAAGTGGACGGGGCCCGCCCCCTTATGGACCCAATAAAATTGAGAATGGAAATGGGGAATGTGTCAAAGAGACAACAACCCGACCATAGAACAGACAACAACCGAAGGCCACCAATGGGTCTTCAATGCAGAGAGAAACTCCCGCACCCGGAGGCGTCCTTCAGCTGGCCCCTAAACAAATATGTATACTAGTTCAGTGATAATGGACGTCATACAAAACTCCAAATTATACACAAGAAACTAAAATTAAAAATGATACAAGACTAACAAAGGCTAGAGGCTCCTGACTTGGGACAGGCGCAAAAATGCGGCGGGGTTAAACATGTTTTTTGAGATCTCAACCCTCCCCCTATACCTCTAGCCAATGTATAATAAACAAACGTACAACAGTAAGCACAGTAAAACTCAGTTTGAGAGAAGTCCGAGTCCGATGTCAGAATAGGAAACAAAAGAAAATAAACAAAATGACAATAATACATAAATAACAACAGACCACTAGCAGTTACTGACATGCCAGCTCCAGACCTCAATTAAACTGATTGAAAGATTATGTCTTCATCATATGAATATCAGGCACAATCCCTCCTGTTAGGGGTTTAGTATTATGCCGTCATAAAATATATGAGAAGAACATAACCCGTGTCATGCCAACAACTGGTTTTAGAATAAATATGTTTAATTCCGATGCAAAGACCCTATAAGTGAATCAATATTAAAGCCAAAATATGCAATCTTTAATGACCTGACAACAGTATCGTAATTATATCCCTTCTTAATAAGTCTGTTTAACGGTTTTGTTAGCTTTTGATGTGCATACTGACATTTTTGTGCTTTGTAAAGAATATTACCATAAAAAATTGGATGTGAAATACCCGAACGTATAAGATGTCTGCATGTTGAGTTATATTTACGAATGATGTCCTTATACCGATAATAAAATTTAGTAAATGTTTTGACTAGTTTATGATATCGAAAACCCTGGTGTAATAATTTTTCAGTAATACATAAATTTCTATCGCTAAAATTTAATATGTTGTTACATAGACTTTTTATTTCCACTACAACGTTGCCTTGTTGGTGCCCTTCATAATCCTTCATAATCCTGGTTCGCAATTAAAGTTATACGAAGAGGAAAAATAAATATGTCATATTGGGTGTATATATACATTGTTTGTGCAATCTGAATCTCTATTGAAAAATACATCTTGCTCTATGAATGTGTGTTTGTGTGAAATATATGTTTTAATTTATATGTACGAAGGGTTAAATGTAAGTGGGAACCATAAAACCTTGTTTATCGTACCACCTTTCCCTATGATATCATGTACACGGTAAACATTTTTTGGCATTTTGTACATTTAAACAAACAAATTCTGAGCTGTTTACACTAAGATCTTTAAGACAAACTTAACCCTAAAAAGTAAAATATCAATTTTGATTTTCTTTGCTCTATACGTGCCAGGAGAGGGTTATTACAGAAAAGTGCACTTACATAGCAAATTCGGGTTCTTTTACGTTGATTTCCTATATGAGACTCATACCAATCATGAATTGTTCAAACTATTTTTGAACTTTTACTTTTTAAATTACTTTTAAATTTTGCACATTTTCAATTTCTCTTAAGAAAAGAAAAGTAAATGAATAAATTCTCTTTTATTTTGTTATATCTTCAGACTAATAAAATAACAGAATACTTTTCGAAAGGGGGAGTTCCAACATCTTTAGATGACACGGGCCAACAGTGGGATTTTCCAAACGGATGGTCTCCACTACAACAGATAATGATATGGTCTTTGGAAAGTATTCCCCAGACTAAGCATCTGGCTCGATCATTAGCGTCATCATGGCTCGACAGCAACTTTTTAGGTTGGCAAAGAACAAGAGGCATGTTTGAAAAGGTACAATTTTGCTTTAATACTATAGTAAACCAAGAAAATCAAGATAATATCCCATATATAACAGTAATATTTACGTTACAGTTGTATTTCCTTTTCTGCTTTGATCTACCAATACTGACATAAGTAAAGATATTTTACAAATATTTCAGTATAATGTACTTGAGCCAGGAACTCGCGGTGGAGGAGGTGAATATGATATACAGGTATGTTTCACATTATTTATAACTTAAATTTAGTATACAAAAAACTGAGTTAAAATTTATCCGAACTTTATTATATATTATGGTTAAAATTTAATTTAATTTATTATTTATTTTAAAGGTTAACTTGGACATTTTTGGTCCCCTTGCAAAACTAGAAACAAAAGCAATGAAGCAGATTAGCTGTGGACAAATAATATTCAGTTGCAATGTAAAATAAAAAAAAAATAGCTGGGTAGGGGCATAAATTTCTATAAAATTGCTGTAATAGGCCACCCATTAACCTCTAGAAACGTTGTTTCAAATGGTTCTTAAACATGAAGAATTAAGCCAACACAGGCATCAGCTAGACCGTCCCTATTCCGACAGTCGGAGAGTATTTAATCATAGTCAGTGTAGAAAAGCTTTTGCAGTCATGATTCGGTATAAACGTTTTCCAGAGAATGTGCCATGCGTTTAACTTATATGATGGCCAACAACTTCTATCATTTAGTCGTCACCAAGTTTCCGAAACTATTCTAGATATCTTCGTTACATATCATAATATATAGATAAGTCTCATTTGAAAGGTACACTAAACTTTTTATTTAAAAAGTCATTTCATATACCCGTTTATTTTACAAATCAGGAAGGATTTGGATGGACAAATGGTGTTGCATTGGAAATTCTGAAGAAATATGGTGACGTCATCACGACTCCTGATTCAAATCCACAATCAACGTGCATAAATGGTTGTGCTATTTCTGAATCAAACCTTTTAATTGTTTTACTAGCTTATATTGTTTATTCAAATTATAAGCCTTCTTGATATTGTTCCTTGTTACATTATTAAAGTTTCAAAAATAGCAGCTTTCTTTTAGCTTGTAACAGCCATGAGAATGTTTTTATCACTTTTATCAGTAGCAACAATATTTTAAAGGGGATTTGGCTACGATTTTGACAGTATACCTTGAATATTTTAAAGCATGATTACTTTTGTTTCAAAATTTTACAATATAAAAATAAGGAGATGTGGTGTGATTGCCAATGAGACAACTATTAACCCAAGACAAATGAAGTGGATGTAAGCAATTATAGACAACCGTACTGCCTTCCTCAATGAGAAAAACCCATACCGTATAGTCGGCAATAAAAGGCCTCGACATAAAAAATATGAAACAATTCAATTGAGAAAACTAACGGCCTAATTTATAACAAAACAATTTACGAAAAACAAATACGACAGACATGAACCAACGACAACAACTAAACTACAGGTTCCTGACTTGGGATAGGCACATAAAGAATGTGGCGGGGTTAAACATGTTTGTGAGCGCTCTGTCCTCCTCCTTGGACAGTGGTGTTAATGCACAACATAAGAACAAACTATAAAAATTGGTTGAAAATGGCTTAACTCATTGGATCTATACAAAGCAGAAAAAAACATCTGACAAAAACGGACGATAAAAAAGACACAAAGTACACCTCTGAGAGTACTCGCAGTTACTGACAGATAGTTCAAAGCCAATAACAACTAATAATAGAAATCATGTATCTATCTTAGACTGATGTATCAATCAGTACACACTCAAAATCCAATGGATTTAGTGTAAAGACGTCAGAAAAAAAAACATGACCTTGTGCAATGCCAAAATATAGGGATCTTGTAGTACCGTGAAAGTGTACATGTGTATAACAATACTATTTAGTATGGGTTGAATTAAGTGAGAACAAAATATTTATACCAATAAATCAATATTCAAAGATCTAACTACAGTTTTGAATTGGTAACCTTTTAGAAAAAGTTTATTTAAAGGATTGAAAAGCTTACCCGGGTCGTATATACATTTCCGGAACATGAACAGATCACTGAATAGTCCATTTTCATTAGCATTATTGATTTGCAAGACAATAATTGGACCTCAACTATATTCATATTCATGTGACCCCAGATAGATATGACTGTTCATGCGCTCGGCAAGTTCAATTGTTGAAAAGCATGTCAGCATGAAAAGTGAAACTAAGGAAACCATGTTTTGTTGACTGTTTCGACTCTGAAAAAAACAATCATTCTATACAGGTTACAAGGAAACCGTTGATTTACATTGTCTTCTTCTGTCTATGATATGAGAACAAACAGAAAACCTTCAGTAAACTACTGAACGTACTTATCTTCTGAATCTGTAGGCAATCTTCTAGTGAACATGTCGCTGGAATGGCTTCGTGATACCACAATGCTGATACGTTTTACGATCTTATGCATTGTTTCTTGTTTCCTGTTGGACTTTTGTAATTCTAAATACGTTTTAGTATGTCATAAATCATATTTGAGAGTTTGAGTCAATTTGATGGACTTGAATTTGGCAGCTCATGCCCGTTTTAAGTGAACTTGTAGCATATATCTTTTGGTGAATTTAATGTCATTGAGGTGGCTACATTTAATTTTGCGATAAAAAAAAAACATAGAACAAACATATGTTAGGTCAAATTTTTAGGTTCTTTTTGGTCATATAGCTCTTCCACAACAAGACACCATAGAAATTACTATTATATCACCATTTCTAGAGTGGGGGCTATATTGCATTCACCTTGTACGTCCGTCCGTTCGTTCGTCCAACAAATATGTCCACACACGTTTTTCGTGTATCGCTGAATAGAGTGGCATCATATTTGATCAAGCTGCTGTGGGCATTTTTGGATCTGTTAGACACCTACTTACTGGTTTCTAATACTTTGAATTTTTCAATACTTTTTATTATGTTGAATGAAATATAAAAAGTTTCGTCACTCATTACGTTAGTACTACATAACAAAATGACTTCCTATTACAGTGAAGTTATACTCAAATATTTTATTGTAAAATTCGTTCAAATATTGAAATGTTTTTTTTCTTGTTAACATGAATTATGACATTAATGTGTCTTTAAACAATCAGGGCTATATGATTAACCAACAAAAATGCGATGATGGTACTAAGGTTTTAAACGTTAGGTCCACTTGTGGCATCGAAAGAAACAAAACACTAAATACTAGGGATTACTTACCAAACGTGCAAAACATGATTTATTTATTAGTTGTAATCGACTTTTAACCGGCTTTCATTTACTGCGAGTACTCTCGATAATTTGTGTCGTTGATCTTTTTATCAATTTTGAGTTTGCGCCGATCTGATGAGTCAAACTCTTTCCAAAGGTTCAGTTTGTTTCTAATATTTTGCTGTTAAATCATTGTCCAATTATGTTTATGGATGGTTGAGCACTCACAAATCTGTTTAAACCCACCATAATCTTTATTTGCCTGTCAGTATCCTGTTGATCAGTGGTTGTCTTTATTTGCCTGTCAGGATCCTGTTAATCAGTGGCTGTCTTTATTTGCCTGTCAGGATCCTGTTAATCAGTGGTTGTCTGTATTTGCCTGTCAGGATCCTGTTAATCAGTGGTTGTCTTTATTTGCCTGTCAGGATCCTGTTAATCAGTGGTTGTCTTTATTTGCCTGTCAGGATCCTGTTAATCAGTGGTTGTCTTTATTTGCCTGTCAGGATCCTGTTAATCAGTGGTTGTCTGTATTTGCCTGTCAGGATCCTGTTAATCAGTGGTTGTCTGTATTTGCCTGTCAGGATCCTGTTAATCAGTGGTTGTCTGTATTTGCCTGTCAGGATCCTGTTAATCGGTGGTTGTCTGTATTTGCCTGTCAGGATGCTCTTAATCAGTGGATGTCTGTATTTGCCTGTCAGGATCCTCTTAATCAGTGGTTGTCTGTATTTGCCTGTCAGGATCCTCTTAATTAGCAGTTATCTGTATTTGCCTGTCAGGATCCTGTTAATCAGTGGTTGTCTGTATTTGCCTGTCAGGATCCTGTTAATCAGTGATTGTCTTTTGTTGCTGCCTACAGTATTTGTTTTCGTGTATTGTTTCATCATAGATCAGGCCGACGGTTTTCACGTATTGTTTCATCATAGAGCAGGTCGACGGTTTTCACGTATTGTTTCATCATAGAGCAGGTCGACGGTTTTCACGTATTGTTTCATCATAGAGCAGGTCGACGGTTTTCTCGTATTGTTTCATCATAGATCAGGTCGACGGTTTCTCGTATTGTTTCATCATAGAGCAGATCGACGGTTTTCTCGTATTGTTTCATCATACAGCAGGTCAACGGTTTTCACGTATTGTTTCATCATAGAGCAGATCGACGGTTTTCACGTATTGTTTCATCATAGATCAGGTCGACGGTTTTCACGTATTGTTTCATCATAGATCAGGTCGACGGTTTTCACGTATTGTTTCATCATAGAGCAGGTCGACGGTTTTCTCGTATTGTTTCATCATAGATCAGGTCGACGGTTTTCACGTATTGTTTCATCATAGATCAGGTCGACGGTTTTCACGTATTGTTTCATCATAGATCAGGTCAACGGTTTTCACGTATTGTTTCATCATAGAGCAGGTCGACGGTTTTCTCGTATTGTTTCATCATAGATCATGTCGACGGTTTTCTCGTATTGTTTCATCATAGATCAGGTCGACGGTTTTCACGTATTGTTTCATCATAGATCAGGTCGACTGTTTTTACGTATTGTTTCATCATAGAGCAGGTCGACGGTTTTCACGTATTGTTTCATCATA
This sequence comes from Mytilus californianus, assembly GCF_021869535.1. Classification (NCBI taxonomy): domain Eukaryota; kingdom Metazoa; phylum Mollusca; class Bivalvia; order Mytilida; family Mytilidae; genus Mytilus; species Mytilus californianus. The sequence continues at coordinate 8,680,047 of NW_026262701.1, read as the reverse complement.
GACCAGGTCGACGGTTTTCACGTATTGTTTCATCATAGAGCAGGTCGACGGTTTTCACGTATTGTTTCATCATAGATCAGGTCGACGGTTTTCACGTATTGTTTCATCATAGAGCAGGTCGACGGTGTTCACGTATTGTTTCATCATAGATCAGGTCGACGGTTTTCACGTATTGTTTCATCATAGAGCAGGTCGACGGTTTTCACGTATTGTATCATCATAGAGCAGGTCGACGGTTTTCACGTATTGTTTCATCATAGAGCAGGTCGACGGTTTTCACGTATTGTTTCATCATATAGCTTACGTATTGTTTCATCATAGAGCAGGTCGACGGTTTTCACGTATTGTTTCATCATAGAGCAGGTCGACGGTTTTCACGTATTGTTTCATCATAGAGCAGGTCGACGGTGTTCACGTATTGTTTCATCATAGAGCAGGTCGACGGTGTTCACGTATTGTTTCATCATAGAGCAGGTCGACGGTGTTCACGTATTGTTTCATCATAGAGCAGGTCGACGGTGTTCACGTATTGTTTCATCATAGAGCAGGTCGACGGTTTTTACCTATTGTTTCATCATAGAGCAGGTCGACGGTTTTCACGTATTGTTTCATCATAGAGCAGGTCGACGGTTTTCACGTATTGTTTCATCATAGAGCAGGTCGACGGTGTTCACGTATTGTTTCATCATAGAGCAGGTCGACGATTTTCACGTATTGTTTCATCATAGAGCAGGTCGACGGTTTTCACGTATTGTTTCATCATAGAGCAAGTCGACGGTTTTCACGTATTGTTTCATCATAGAGCAGGTCAACGGTTTTCACGTATTGTTTCATCATAGAGCAGGTCGACGGTTTTCACGTATTGTTTCATCATAGAGCAGGTCGACGGTTTTCACGTATTGTTTCATCATAGAGCAGATCGACGGTTTTCACGTATTGTTTCATCATAGAGCAGGTCAACGGTTTGTTTCATCATAGAGCAGGTCGACGGTTTTCACGTATAGAGCAGGTCGACGGTTTTCACGTATTGTTTCATCATAGAGCAGGTCAACGGTTTTCACGTATTGTTTCATCATATAGCAGGTCGACGGTTTTCACGTATTGTTTCATCATAGAGCAGGTCGACGGTTTTCACGTATTGTTTAATCATAGAGCAGGTCGACGGTTTTCACGTATTGTTTCATCATAGAGCAGGTCGACGGTTTTCACGTATTGTTTCATCATAGAGCAGGTCGACGGTTTTCACGTATTGTTTCATCATAGAGAAGGTCGACGGTTTTCACGTATTGTTTCATCATAGAAAAGGTCAACGGTTTTCACGTATTGTTTCATCATAGAGCAGGTCGACGGTTTTCACGTATTGTTTCATCATAGAGCAGGTCGACGGTGTTCACGTATTGTTTCATCATAGAGCAGGTCGACGGTGTTCACGTATTGTTTCATCATAAAGCAGGTCGACGGTGTTCACGTATTGTTTCATCATAGAGCAGGTCAACGGTGTTCACGTATTGTTTCATCATAGAGCAGGTCGACGGTGTTCACGTATTGTTTCATCATAGAGCAGGTCAACGGTTTTCACGTATTGTTTCATCATAGAGCAGGTCAACGGTGTTCACGTATTGTTTCATCATAGAGCAGGTCGACGGTTTTCTCGTATTGTTTCATCATAGAGCAGGTCGACGGTTTTCACGTATTGTTTCATCATAGAGCAGGTCGACGGTTTTCACGTATTGTTTCATCATAGAGCAGGTCGACGGTTTTCACGTATTGTTTCATCATAGAGCAGGTCGACGGTTTTCACGTATTGTTTCATCATAGAGCAGGTCGACGGTTTTCACGTATTGTTTCATCATAGAGCAGGTTAACAGTTTTCACGTATTGTTTCATCATAGAGCAGGTCGACGGTTTTCACGTATTGTTTCATCATAGAGCAGGTCGATGGTTTTCACGTATTGTTTCATCATAGAGCAGGTCGACGGTTTTCACGTATTGTTTCATCATAGAGCAGGTTGACGGTTTTCACGTATTGTTTCATCATAGAGCAGGTTGACAGTTTTCACGTATTGTTTCATCATAGAGCAGGTTGACAGTTTTCACGTATTGTTTCATCATAGAGCAGGTCGACGGTTTTCACGTATTGTTTCATCATAGAGCAGGTTGACAGTTTTCACGTATTGTTTCATCATAGAGCAGGTCGACGGTTTTCACGTATTGTTTCATCATAGAGCAGGTCGACGGTTTTCACGTATTGTTTCATCATAGAGCAGGTCGACGGTTTTCACGTATTGTTTCATCATAGAGCAGGTCGACAGTTTTCACGTATTGTTTCATCATAGAGCAGGTCGACGGTTTTCACGTATTGTTTCATCATAGAGCAGGTTGACAGTTTTCACGTATTGTTTCATCATAGATCAGGTTTTTTCCTATTTTTGTTATACATTATAGTTGTTTACATTCAAGTCTCTGTTAGATAATTATCTCATCGGGTTTCCCATTGGTAATCATTCCACGTCCACTTGTCTCTGTTAGATAATTATCTCATCGGTTTTCCCATTGGTAATCATTCCACGTCCACTTGTCTCTGTTAGATAATTATCTCATCGGTTTTCCCATTGGTAATCATTCCACGTCCACTTGTCTCTGTTAGATAATTATCTCGTTGGTTTTCCCATTGGTAATCATTCCACGTCCACTTGTCTCTGTTAGATAATTATCTTATCGGTTTTCCCATTGGTAATCATTCCACGTCCACTTGTCTCTGTTAGATAATTATCTCGTTGGTTTTCCCATTGGTAATCATTCCACATCTCTGTTAGATAATTATCTCAGTGGTTTTCCCATTGGTAATCATTCCACATCTCTGTTAGATAATTATCTCGTTGGTTTTCCCATTGGTAATCATTACACATCTCTTTGTATTTATATTGTGCATTTAAACTGACGAAATTATATAAATTTGAAAATAAAAGCGTGCAGAAAAAGTTGTCACGTAGTATTGATCAGTATTGAAAATTTCAAGTGTCAGGGGCTCTTTTCACAAAACATCTTACGACAATGATTGATCGCAAGTTATACTGAAATGGTTTAAAGTTTTTTTTGTCGTAAGATTTGTTGTGAAATGAGTGGCAGGTCTGCTCCTCTCAGGGATATCCCCCATAAATAGAGGAAATTGGCAAGTGTCCAACTTGTGGTGTACAATGATTAAAATAAATTAAATAGTACAGAATAATTCATAACAATAGACAATGTGTTGGTATTTTTGTAGCTTTTAGTTCAGAATAAGCGCCAGAATATTGAGGTGATAAATTTTATAACATTTCATTAAAAAAACATATGATAAAAAGATGAAAATTCAACAAAAGTCTATTACAGTTGTTGAAACAGTTGATAAAACCCCATATCTCCAATGGGCAGGACATCCGTCCGTTAGATTAAAAAAGAGATTTGAACATAGGCATTTAGCAAAATCCTTCTTTCTCGATAAAATGACATAACAAACTATATATATTCAGATAAAAAAAACGGCCATGAAAAAAAAACCGCAATGAAACAATCTACGGTTGATCAGGAAGTTGATACTTACTGTGTTAACAATAGTAGATAACAAATAGTTAGTGTGTTTTATCCACATTGACAAGGAAGTATCGATAACAAAAAACAACAACAAGTTTTTTTTTAATGAATAAATGTTTCACTGTTATAAACAAACAAATTAACTGAAAGAACCGTGAAAGCAATGGTTTCACAATAATAGTAGATTTTTGTCAATCCATAGGTCATACCATGGGTATTTTTATTTCAATTTTAAACATATTCTATAAATAATCACCTGTAAATCCTAATTCGTCCAGGAAAGCAACGTAGGGGTCCCTGCATTTTTACAGAATCTCATCTGTGGAAGGGTGGATGCAAACGAGAGCAACAAAATTAAACAATTCATACCATGGTTAAACAAAAAAAAAAATTAAAGGCATCGGAATTGCTGCGTTTGAAGTCATTATAAATGTATACAAGATCGATGTTATGTCAATACCTAGGAAGTTTCTCAAAACTTTTTTAAAATTCCGTTGCATAGACTCATTGACGATTGTTACCATCGTGATCTACTAGTATACTTCGACTAAAATGCTATGTTAGTTGAATATTTCATGTTTCTTTGACAACATGTATAATGTCTGTTATATTTGAGCTTGCAATAAAGAGGTGGTGTGCAATACTGCAACCAATACCTGATTAATCTATTGTTTGTATATTTTGTTTAAAGTTTTAGGATTGGATACATCAAAATTTGTACGAAAAGGAAAACTAAATTGTCTTGACAATGTTCACCAAACGTTTGTTTTGTTTATCATAAAGGTCATTTGGTTAAGGGAAATTTTACGTTTGAATGAAATATTGTAGTTTCAGAATCACAAATTTAGCTATAAAAACCGTATGATTATTTCGGTGTTTTATTAGTAAAGATTTTCTACGAAATGATCAAGCTTTATATAAACCTATCCTCTTCTTGCCTGCTATAACTTATAACTTATAACCTGTTTAGGTTAGATTTATATTGTAACTGCATGTTAAACATTACAGATAAACTTACACCTTATAACTTGAGTTTGTATTGTTGTACACTTCAGTATTAAATGAAGTTACGATTTTTCTGTCGACAGTTAAGATATATGACATTGTAAGTATGTGTATATTCTCAAAGTCAGTGAGGAAGTAAGAAGAATAATTCAGTGCTTCGTGAAATAAAACCTTGGTAAGTTTCTTATATTGGAGGCATTTTTACATTAAATGTAAGTAATTCATGACTATAAAAGTTTTTCAATGTTATACAGATTTTTCGTTGAGTGACCTGGCTACAATTGAATGAAGAATATATGATGAATAAATTTCAACAACAAATTCAAACAACAGCGCATCACAATATTCCTATATAAAAAAGTTTGGATAAAAAACGAAAATAATTCAAAGAACAACGCATCACAATTTTTGTTTTAGGATCGGTCTTTGTCTAAAATAACCATTTGAATTCAATGATAAATTTATTAAGGCAATTGAACTTTAAGGAAAATATTCAACATTAGTAATTATGACATGTACTTTTTTAAGATAGACAATGCGAATTTTTAAAATGGACATGATGATCCATTTCACGTGACCGCAATTTTAGGGTTGTTCTCTAATAGATTTGCTCTCTCTCATGCCACATGTCTCATTTAATGTCATTTACTATAAAACATGGAAACGCGGTATACGACAGTATGAGAACCTATCTTTTATCAGAGAACGCTAACCGAGACCTCGACCGATCATAGAAGACAGAAATAAAGTATATAATTATTTACATTGATGTTTGCTACTTTTGTCTAGTATGCAGAGAGCCAGCTGTAGCCTGCCTCCGGGTGCGGGATTTCATCGCTGTGTCGAAGACCCATTGGTGACCTTGTGCTGTTTTCTGCTCTTTGGTCGGGTTGTTGTCTCTATGACGCATTCCCCATTTCCATTCTCAATTTTAGTTAAGGGAATTTATGAAATAACAGCAATAACTCATTTTCTGTTTAAGATTCAAACGTTCCAATACTTTTGGATGAAAGGGAATCGACGGTACACGTCTCTGAGACAGCAATCCAAAAATCAAGCCATCTAGTTATCAACAGTCTTCAACAATATACATATGCATATATTAATCTGACGAGATCTAAATTGACAAAAAGTACATTGATAGACAACTAATGAAAATCCTGATTTGTTACAGACACATATTTACGTTGCGGACTTAAGCAAGTTTTTGTAAGATCTCAACCTCCCCCTTCTTTAATCTCGGCCAGTCGAATAACAAATAGTACACAAAAACATACATTAAAATCAGTATTGGAACTTAATGCTTGTTACAGAATTCAATAATTATGGTCCCCAGGAGTATAAATAAAGAAAAAACCCATGCACAAATAAAACAAAAGTAAACATAAAGAATGTTCGTGGTTGCTAAAAGCAAGCTCAAAGTACCTGACGTCCCCAATACGAAACTATGACGTCTTTCGCTCGTATATCGATGGCTATGCTTAATTCACACTGGATTTCATACAGCAAAGTCATAAGCAATAGTGGAGATCTAACCTTGTAAAATGAGCAGAACAAACCTGTACAGAATTTCAATGCAGAAAAACAAATTGAAAATTTTAGTGTTGCTTTAAACTATAAATATGCAATAACATTAACCTTACCAAGATCACTGATGTTACTGGCAAAAAAATACCAGGCATGATAACTGAACGCTAACAGTATAACAATAATATTCATCAAGCCAAGAAAGATATAGTCTTAGTCCCTCTTATCGTACAATAGTATAAAACAATAGATATATCTACCATCTTAAACATGTGGAGTATATATCTATACATATCTAGCCTAGGATCGTGGCTCACTACTCGACAGTAGACTGACACGAAGATGAGGTTTGGCCAAGATGCCAGGCTGGTATATATCTCCCAGTTGACACGATATTCCAGGGTTTATGTTTCTTATCATGATTTCCTTGATACTTGCTGCTTACAAGGTAGCTCTACAAGGTAGCTTTTGCCCCGATGGTTCTAAATGGAAAAATTGAATGTATCTCTTTGAAAATTTACGCTATCATGATTTGGTTGTCTTTTTATCATATCTGTGTTAAATATGCCCATGAATATGTTCTACTTGCAGTCCTGTCATCTTTCAATCTTGTCTTAATAAAAGGTTATTTGATTTGATTTTTAATTATTCTATGATTATTACATAAAATACTACTTGCGTTATAAGACTTTCTCTCGAGCTAACAAGCAGTGATATATGGTCGTTATGAGACTTTCTCTCGAGCTAACAAGCAGTGATATATGATCGTTATAAGACTTTCTCTCGAGCTAACAAGCAGTGATATGGTCAGCGTCGTGTTGTTCAATCTTAGAAAATCCTGTAGTGATTTATTGAATGTTCTTTCTGTTCGTTTTTTTTTATCTGTTTTCTTAGGGTGAATTTCAATCGACTTCGTATTTACTTAAATTCGTGCTTAGCAGCCGAGTCAAATTTTCAAATAGAGAAAAAGAGATTATTAACATAAAACATAACGTAACAAAAAGTACTTGAAACGGTAATTTAAAAGCATTTCCGTTTTTTGTCTTCAAAATTTAATTTTTCTAAAATATTTCTGATTACAATGAATGATTTTTGCAAATATCCAAAATTAAAATCAGCGACGAAAAGAAATGAAAACATAACTCTGAAAGGTTCTCATTGTCATTGCGGCAGGCGAGGCGGGTTTTCGAATACAATGCTGAAAACTTTTCATATAAAAACATGATGTTGTAAAATGTGAATGAGAAAAAATCTATTAAATCTTCGAAAAGCAAGAAACAATATTAGACGCTTGCCATTATTCATTCTAAAGCTTTGAAGTTTTCTCATCTTTTCAATTTAAAAACATAAACGCTGGTCAAAATTCATTCTTTGGCAAGGGAGTACAGATATATGCTCATCCCTGTACGTCTCCCGTCCGACAGTAAACCCCTTGCTAATTTGGCGAGGTCTGTCACAAGTTTAGTGTACTGGCTGTATAAAAAAAAACACTGCCACGTCCAATCGGAGAAGGGACATTAAACAAGATTATTTTCCAAAATTCAAAAACATAGATGCTGAGAAAAATGCCTCTCGTATCATGAAGGTTTTTTGTCTTTTAAAGTTGGAACGGCATTTTTAATTTGCTTTTGAATTATGTCAATGCTTTTGGTTGAATCATACTACGCGAGATATTATATACTCATATTCCAAAAGCTAATAGTTATTATCCTGTGTCGAACTAATATAGAGTGAATATCCAATGTTTAAATCCCCTAAAAGGGTCATTGACTTTTCTAGTTAACCATATAAAAAAATGAGATGTGGTATGATTGCCAATGAGACAACTATCCACCAGAGTACAAATGAAGTGGGCGCAAGCAATAATAGACAACAGTACGGTCTTTAACAATGAAAAAAAACCCATATGAAAAAATGTGAAATAATTCAAACGAGAAAACTAATGGCCTAATTTATATCAACAATTTACGAAAAACAAATATGACAGACATGATCCAACAACAACCACTGAAGTACAGGCTCCTGACTTGGGACAGGCGCATAACGAATGTTGCAGGTTAAAACATGTTTGTGAGCGCTCAGTCCTCCTCTAACCTAGGACAGTGGTGTAACATCACAACAAACGAACACGCTGTAAAAATCAAATTCTTAACTCAAACGATCGGTACGTGGCACAAAAACAACTGAATTAAAAAACAATAGACATAAAGCTCCGAAATAAGAGTACTCGCAGTTACTGAAAGCTAGTTCAAAGCCAATTACAACTAATAAATAAATCATGTTCTCCCAGACTATACCTTTGATTTTCCCAGGTGATTTTCATTTTCATATTAACATTTAATTTTAATTTCAATAACTTAGGTTTATTCACAAAAAAAATATATGAAGTTTTTCACATATAGTTTCACTTCAAGTGGTCAATGCCCCCTATGTTTGGCGGGGAAGTACAGATATATGTCCATCCCTGTACTTCTCCCGTACGGCAGAAAAACCTTTGTTTAATTGGCGAGTCTGTCACAGGTTGGGTGTGCTGGATGTATAAATATGCAGCAACGTCCGATCGGAGAAGGGACATTCAATAAGATGCGCCGTGTAGGGAAAGTGTCTCGCACTATGCACATTATATAAAACTTGTATAAACTATACGAGGAGGTGGAAGGTGGTCCATTGCAAGGCAAACTGTCTGTACATACCCTAAGGTAGCCCGTTGCAAGGAAACTCTCTGTACATACCCTCATTTTTTAGTGGCAGTCCAAACTTTCCGCCCTTCCTCTAGGTTATTTCAGTGCCACTGGACGTTAAGTTAGCTACAATCAACCAATCAATAAAAGTGAGCGGTCAAATGATAGGCATATTGAACCATAGTTGAAAATTAAAAAATTATATATATCGATATTGGTCTTATTGTTTAGGGATATATGATAAAAAGACACAGGGTAGCTAGGATAATGGTTTTCAGTATTTTTTATTATTTTTATTTACAGGGGAAAGCCTGACTTCAGATCAGAACCGTTTAATTTATCGTCATATTTATTTTTTACCGTTAAAGTACTATGTCTTAATATATGACTTTAATAGATCTGAATACCAAACAATATATCAAAATATACGTCAAGAAATTTTATTCCAATGGAAACAGAAAATAAATAGGAAATAAATAGAAATATGATTAGTTTTCAGAGAAAATTTCTATTTTGTTCTTCGTGCACATAAAACAATTTTCAATTCCTATCGATCCCATCCCCTTTTGTCCCTTTATCTCCTAAGCAACATGATTAAACCACTTCCCAAGGTAAAATTAGAATCTAGTTATATGGAGATCGAATAAGATCAATATATGCTTGATATGGCTTTTAATATGATAAGTCGTTCTTTTTTGGGGTAGATATTAGTTTTTGTTGACTAATAATCGTGTGTTATTCTCTAACTCGTCTTTAATGATATAGATCTGTGGACAAATTAGTTTCATGTTACATTCACAACAACAAAATTTAATAAAAGAATTTACATGAGTAATTTACATAATTTTACCTGTAAAAGGCAAAGAGAATTATCATACACAGTTGTATCCCCTGGGCGTTCCTTCTCCTTTTATCTCAACTAAAGATAAAATATCTACGTCGTCCATGTTAAATTGTTTTTATTTCAACAACACATAACAAACAAAACATGGATTAATTTTTTGTCTCACTATCTTAACAGGTATTTATGCATGTTTTGCTTAAAAATTGATATACAGAATTTCTTTTTTCTTTCTGTTTTTGATTAATTTCTTCAAAAGCAGATTGGTATTACCGCTTAAGGATTGTTGAAATGTTAAATATTTTTATTGCTTTGTTATCTAATATATATCTACATTGATGTGTCATATTTGTCCAAACTTAGACCAAAACAATGAAAAATGACAACATTATTTATCGCAATGACCACATCATTTATAGCTATTATGTAATATTGACCATGACATGTACAAATAAATAATACTGGAACAATCTGTTACATTGCTCAAAGCTATTGTTAAACTTTCTAACATATAAGAAATTAATATATTTGAAGTGTGCTCTTCGTAAAAAAAAGTTTTTTTTTAATTCTCATATATCTTTTAACAGTGGGCAATTAAACACATACATGTATGTTACGTAATACAAATAGTCCAATATTTGAACAAGATAATTTATTATTTTATTTGTACTCTAATCACTTCATTTTATGATATCACATGTATATTAACTTTAATACGTTAACTAAGCTTGTAGTTGTAAACTTTGAAATTGGTTTGCCTAAATAATGTCTTAGTTTTATTACTTTTCGCCTATCATCATGATAGTATACCTTTATCTTCTTGTCACTTAACAGATGCATGATATATCTAACCAGTGACAATAGTCATGTTTTCTGACACATTATTATGCTGAAGGAAAAAACGGTGGAAAATTTTGCAAAACTCTGAAACAGCTACTACTGTAAAAAAAAATCACAATGATGATTTAGTGTACTCTAGTGTCTTCTTCTTAGTGTCGTTGGGTTGCTATCTCATTAACGTAGAGCCTCTCTCTCTCTCTCTCTCTCTCTCTCTCTCTCTCTCTCTCTCTCTCTCTCTCTCGGGAGAAGCGTGAACCACAAGAGATTACGCCCCTATTGATGTACATCATTTCATTCTATTTGGAGATCATGCGATTTCGACTGTCTGTCTCTTTATTACCTTTATATTGTAGTTGATATTCAATGCTATAGTCCTCCTGAAGTGAATATATGCTTATATATTTTTCTTTCAAAATGATGGGTCGTTCGTCCAATTTTGTGAAATTATATTTTTTAAGTCTCGTAAGTAATTTTTTCTAGCTTGCAATAGCAACCTACATCTTTATTTACTTCCGTTTACTGATATATCCCTTTGATAATAGCGATAGATAGTGTGTTACATTCTTTTGTAATATAAAGTGAAATCAATAGCCCTTATCTTAATTCCTAAAGAAATAATTGAAAACTTCAAAATACTATTTTATACAAAAATGCAATTTCAAAGTGAACGATGAGATAAAGATGAGGAAATATACACACAAAAAAGCTCGTCACTTTAATTCCAATTAAAAAAAAAAACACCAATAACTACTGTTAAAAATATTTATTAAATGTACACTTTATGTATTAAGAATTTTCGTTTAAACACCCGAGAAAAAAACAACGCAACAAAGGAAGTATACTAATCCCTGAATTCTTTCCACTCTGCAGCATAGCGAAAAATCCCATACACTTACATGTACATGTTAGTGTTGATAACAGCTAAAATTTGTTAGGTATATCAAACAAAATACTTTTTGAAAATCTGACTGTTGACCTTTTTTTTGTGGTGGATATTGGTTTTTGTCAAAAGGTATTCCTGAACTTATAAAAACTAACTGACCTTTTAAGCTTTACAGTTAAAAAAAAAAACAAAAGACACAGATGAAACCAATTAAAAATATAATTTTAAATGAATACTTAAAAAAAAACTGTTTACGAAATATTTTTACACGCATGCCATCCTTCTTTTATCAAAGTTTTATTTTGCGAATTTGGACATGTGTTGATGTCCTCGTTATTTGTTTATACATCCAGTTGATTATAATTGTTTTCTTGTTTCTTTCAGTTATCACAACTTGTAAAGCATGGGGGCATGTAAGTCATGTTCTCGAGTCATCCTTGTACTTATTAACATATTATTTTCTGTAAGTATGACTATGTATCAAATTTATCATTACCAAAGTACAGGTGTATCTATATCATGAACATTGGTTATAAGATAACTCGTTAATCTACAGCGGTGTGGTTTATATGTATACTTACATGCTTGAACATCCACATGCTTTCCGGGCAAAAAATATAAAAAAATAGAAAGTGTGAGAATCAACACACAAAACTTTTAACCGTTTGATCCTAATTGCCTATTTTATTTGCTTACTCTCTCAGCCTTATTTTAAAATGAGTTATAGTGTATAAATGATTTACACAAAATCGTATACGCACTTAAAGAAACCAGAAACAAAGGAACGACTCGTTTTGTCTGAGCATCAACATACACAAGTTATCAAGAATCGCGTGAATGGCTGCCTTTAGGTATTTCTAAATGGTTTGGTTGGTCCCTTTAAAAATTTGATATTAATGCCAGATCTTTTGCTAGGTGAACTTATTTATTTTCACTTTTGTACACAAATATTTCCTTTATTTTGTTCTGCAGAATATTTATTTGATATCATGGCTTGGGAAGGATTATTTGTTCTTACGAGGCCAAGACATTCATTTCAACCCCCACACCCCGAAATCAAATGGTCGCCTACTGTATTGTGTACGTCAGATTTCTAGATTCTTCAGACTTTGAATAACTTGAAAGTGTTCCGAATGCAAATTGATATTTTTATCAAGTATCCACACTCGTGTTTTACTTTATATATTCTGCCAAAATTAACATCTTTTTTCCGGCATGAAGAAATAAGAATGAGAATAACTCTGAAAATAATCATGATATACAATCTAGATATGAATGAAAAAGAGATGTAAGTATACGGCAATATTACAACAACCAGACGAAACCAGAAGAATCCAAGTTCTTCAACAATAGAACATGAAGAGACAATAAGTCAAAATTGTCCCTAGTCTAGAACAGTTCATGAACAACAGAGTCTTGCAAAGATCGTACAAAAACAAAAAATTTCCCAAAATCTTTTCTTGATCTGGATTAACTTCATCAGAAATGGAAACACTTCAGAAAGCTTAAACTAAAAAATGCATAAACAAACGCTGACCCTAAAAAGAGGAAAGTAAATTTTGCCCGATTAATTGGAATTATTTTCTATGAAAATTTCGATAGTTTTCAAGTGAAAATATATTAGTATGTTTGTGTACTAGTATATAAAATAAATCAAGTTAATACAGTAGAGCTTACTGCTGATATCTTGGTAGACTAACAGTACGTCAGAAGTGGTGTCTAGCCACACATATACCCAATGTGATGAAATTGGTTGGTTTGTCGATGCACTTCGTCAAAAACTTGTTACATTTGATAAAAAAGATAGAAGTGAAGAGTACTTCAATGTTCTTATTTTCATTTTACAGTTGATTGGAATAGCCTTATTGATTGTTGGAAGCGTAGTAAGATGGGGAACAGATTTAATGAACCAGTACCTATCAGATTTATATAAAGACTTCAGAGTAGCTATTAATGTTCATGATGATTTAGACTTTAACATACCAGATCTGCTTGGGGATGTGACATTAAGTTTTATTGTAATTGGTGCTTTCTTCTTCATCATTGGTATTTTAGGATGTATAGGAGCCTGCTGCACAGTCAGACCAATGCTTATACTGGTAATGTATACAAATAGCCATTACGTGTTTATTTTATTCGTTTTATCTAGTAATCATTCTAATATATTGATTTGTAATGGTTGGAGGTAACATACATCTGTGGCACATAAAACCTTCGAAGTGATGACTACAATTTTACTATAACGGGCACTTGATTCAATAGCTTCCTTGTAAACAGCAGTACAGAAATAAAAGGAAAATACGCTAGTCCAGGAATATCGTATTTACTAAGAGACATACGCTAACGCCATATGCGGGTTTTGCTGGAATATTGCTACATCAAAAATTGAAAGTTCACAATAGGAAAAACGAATTCATCTCTATTGTCATGAAGTTAAGATTTCAACCAACCCTTACTGTCAACTTCAAAATATAAAGTAGATCTAACTGTATCTGTGTTGTCCTTATATATCAAGTTCCATGGAATAGATGAGATCAACATTGTCACCAATCTTTGAATTGTTCAATGAGAGGACATTATCTGTTTAGCGGAAAGTGAAGTTAAATGATAATGCTAGCTTTTCGTCATTCTTCACGAGAAGCGTTTGTATCAAGTTTGACTCGTACATATAAGGAAACAAGTGGAACAATTGGTTTTACGTAGGAATGCATATTATCTGTATAAGATCACGTCTATCAAACGTAATAAAAGTGTTTTCAATCAAACAAATCAAGCATTTTGCTAATGTCTGATTCAGAGAACTCTAACTGGAATCAGTGGGTTTCAAAGAATGATTTGTCCCTTCCTTAAAAAAAATATACTAGTATTCCCATATAGTCGTAGCACCATGTTGTTATAAAATTTAAAAAAAAAAACAATTTAATAGTTGTATTATAATTAATACATTTTTTTCTTTTTCAGTACGTTGTAATTTTGTCAATTTTGGTGTTAGCTGAAATAGCCTTTGTGGTTGTCTTGTTCGCTGCTCAAAGCAAGGTATCTAATTTGTATACAAAGAGTTTCAACTCGACTCCCCAGAAAAAAATTACAACCAACATTATATAACACAACAAACTAATGCCTATCCACGTTAGAATATCACGCCTGTGTGTTTATCATTATTCTTTTGAAAACATAATGCACACAGTTTATGTTTTTTGTTTGCTTTTTAACCAAAAACATATAGAGGGCGACAATAAACAAATGTCTATAAATATGTCAAGCTCTAAATCGTTCCTTTTAGTAAAAGTTGGGAATAAACTAAACAGAAACACGCAAAGAACTGCCACTTTCACACCAAATTCTTCAAAGAACTGCCACTTTCACACCAAATTCTTCAAAGAACTGCCATCAACACACCAAATTCCTCAAAGAACTGCCATCAACACACCAAATTCCTCAAAGAACTGCCATCAACACACCAAATTCTTCAAAGAACTGCCATCAACACACCAAATTCCTCAAAGAACTGCCATCAACACACCAAGTTCTTCAAAGAACTGCCATCAACACACCAAATTCCTCAAAGAACTGCCATCAACACACCAAATTCTTCAAAGAACTGCCATCAACACACCAAATTCCTCAAAGAACTGTCATCAACACACCAAATTCTTCAAAGAACTGTCATCAACACACCAAATTATTCAAAGAACTGTCATCAACACACCAAATTCTTCAAAGAACTGCCATCAACACACCAAATTCTTCAAAGAACTGCCATCAACACACCAAATTCCTCAAAGAACTGTCATAAACACACCAAATTCTTCAAAGAACTGCCATCAACACACCAAATTCTTCAAAGAACTGTCATCAACACACCAAATTATTCAAAGAACTGTCATCAACACACCAAAGTCTTCAAAGAACTGCCGCTTACACACCAAATTCTTCAAAGAACTGTCATCAACACCAAATTCTTCAAAGAACTGTCATCAACACACCAAATTCCTCAAAGAACTGTCATCAACACACCAAATTCTTCAAAGAACTGTCATCAACACACCAAATTCTTCAAAGAACTGCCATCAACACACCAAATTCTTCAAAGAACAACAAATGTAAGATATGACATAAGACAGGGGTTGCTAACTTGGGACAGGCAAACGACAAAGGAATGTGTAGCGGGGTTACACTAGTATTTTTTAGATCTCATCCCTGTATTTTTAATTAAATCTGGACCAGTGAACTAACAGAACTAACATTAAAGAACATACAAGTAAAGTTCATGAATTGAATGCTCGCAGTTTCAGAAAGCAAACTAAAAAAGAAGTAAAAGCGTTTTGTTTAAAAAAAACAGTTGGGAAATACTTCGACTCATGATATCGTCACTTAAAAGCTAGTTCAGATTAGCTGATTCCAACCTATAAATAAATCATATTTTCCTAGAGTAAAATCAGTGCACATCCAATGTATCTAGGGTAAAGTCGTCATGAACCGTATGAAAAGAAAAAAAACATGGCCTTGTGCAATGCTAAGATATATGTATCGACAGGATGTTGAAACAAACGTGTTCATAATTGTATAGACAGACATATTTAGTTATGTTTTGATTTATTAAGAACAACTATCAGGACGTACAATGCCACTGAGGTTTATCTATGTACAATGCCACTGAGGTTTATCTATGTACATTTTGTATTCCCTATTCTTTAACTTGCTTTTTGAAAGAAAACCAGATGCCAAAAACCATGTGCAAAGTAGTTGTACTGTCCATGTGACAGAGAATCACAATGACTTATTTCCAATTGAATAAATGGTGTTTACAACCACAACTGTTATGAGTTTCGATTTCTAGTTTGTCGCCGTATCAGATAAATCTACAAAATCAGGTTCAAGTAACTCTGAATACTACATAAATTTATTTATTACGACTCCAAAATTATTTGTTCTATCAATACAAAAAAAAAACTCTTTCGTTAATACCATAACACCGTTTGTCAAAATTCCTGGTTTATATTTCTGTAAGTTGTATCAGATTATCAAATTAATTCAATGTATGTTTATAGGTTGACGAATGGTTGAAGAAGCCTTTCAAAATGACATTAGAAGAATACAAAGGTATAGATGGTATAGATGCTGTTACTTTAGGATTAAACTTCATCATGACGCAGGTTTGTTTAAATTTGTTTTGACAAAATAAACATTTTCATTGATATTCTTATACTTCAAAAATACTCATTTTCACAATGTTCAATTCAAGTAATTTGATGCAATTTATAAGTGGTACCAGTAGTTTACCTATGTTCTGTACTCCTAGATATATCTGTACTATACAAAACAAGACAACAAAAACCTGACGAAATCATATCAAATTCAAATGGATCAAGACTGAGTACGTCGATAGGGTAAGAGTATCCCCGCTCGCTATGCAAAACCATATTCAGTCCGAAAATGTCACGAAAGGACATAGTACTTTCGTATCAAATGAGATTTGAGACCACGCCATTTTTTTCGCGAGTTGAGACACATAAACATCGTTTCAGTTAACATATTCGTGATCATGATCGCTAAAATTTGTGTCGTGTTCAAACCCTCATATCCCTGTTGGGGGATATTTCGTGTGGGGCTCATTCCTGTGTATGGAGTCCGCTTAAATTTAACATGTCCGCACGTTTTATGTCAATTTAGAAATGTAAACACCTTACAATGATCTAATATGTATGTCAAAACTGAGAAATGAGATATTGACAATGTGAAAACTGAAAAATCTTATTTGTAATTGAACTACATGTAGTTTGAAGTCGTCCATCTCTATCAATTTCAAGAAAGAGATTCAGAGATAAAGCAGACATTCTCATTTCGGTAGTACCCTTAATAATAAGATCATTCACATGGGTATATTTGAGATGCAAGCACTCGCTGAAACGTGACTCAGTCAAATTTGACTTTAGACAGTTATTGCAATCCTTTTCGGATAAAGTGTCCAGTTTTTGTTTGTCTGGCTCGCATTTAACCATGGGGTAACATGTTTTTATATTTGGTCTAAATCCCAGAAGTATCGTATATCAGTTTTAATGAGTATTCTGTTCGACCCTGTTGGGGTCGCACTCGATTCAGGCACAATTGCACTTATTTAAATCACCGAGGCGGTCCCCCTTTCAGACTGATTGTCACATAATATTCATTTGTTATAACTATTATAACATTTTGAATAGGTTATGTTTTTTTTAATTCAACATTAGACTAATTCGGTTACTAGTACATATACTTAAGTTACTTATGTCTTCAAATACGAAAGTTTCACAGTATACATGGTCAATTTCACTTGAATTTATTTCAAACAATTACATTTTCAAAAAGTTTTTTAATCTTAACTTAAATTAACAGTATCACAGTTTCATGTGTGTACTTTGAGTTTGTAACATAATGATGTCGTATATTTATGAATATATAAAGAAATAATAATTACGAAAAGATGGCTTATAATTGCAATTTTGGAAGGTAGTCGATTTTTTTTATCCATTGTATTATCTGTCTAAAAAATAAATAGTATGAAAATAAGGATATATGGTATGATGACCAATTAGATACTATCCACCAGAATCCAAATCACGCGGATGAAAGAAACTATGGGTCACCTTACTGCCTTCAACAATAGGCAAAACCTATACCGTAAAAAGTCAGCTATAAAACGCACTGCCTGATTTGTGATATAGGTCATTCATAACTAGAGCCAAAAATATATGGATTGATCGATTGTTGCTTGCGTAACGTCCAGTGGCAGATAGTTCATGCATATTCAGGACGAGAACAAATTAAAAGTTAATACAATATGCTAGTTCTGCAATGTGTGTCGACAGATTAAGGAGGGAAATTTGGACTGCCACTGAACATGTTGAATAGCCTACCTACGGGCCCTCCAGAGAGTTGTTGCAAAAGTTTTGTTAACGATCGAAGAGCCTGGCACTCTTCCAACACGAGGCATTGGATTTAAAGTCCACATTCTGAGTGAACGTGGTTGCGAAATTATACATCCAACGCAGGCAAAAGGGCGCCCCGCTTTAGCAAGGGTTTTACTGCCTGACATGATAAGTCCAGGGATCACCATATTTATATATCCCGGCCAATCCGTTGGTTTAGAATTCGTTGGGAGGATAAGTTATGTATTGTCTTTCTGGTATATCTTAAATTCATTTATTTTTCTTCGATATATATCGATGCAAAATTTAAAAAAAAACTTGTAAACTTTGCAATTATGATGTCAACAGAAATGTAAAGCGCCGATTATAACACTTTATTTTATTTGATTATCAATTTCATGAAACCAATTTACAATTTAATTTACCAGGTTTCAACAGCATTTCGGTTTTTGACCTTGTGGGTGAAACAAATCATTGTTGAGGGAAATGGCGATACCTCTTTCCTGGACCCATGCCGTTGTAAAAGTATCTAACTTTTAACCCATTTTGAATAGTCTTGTATCAGTCAACTTTTAAAACTTCTTATTTGTATGGGGTGGTTAAGAATTAAATAGTACGTTCAACTGACATTGAGGCCAAATGCAGACTAGTATAACCTTTTAGAACAACTTATCCAAGGAAACTGTTTACTCACCTTTTATTTCTTCTAATTTCAGTACGACTGTTGTGGTGTAGAAGGCTATGGAGACTTTAATGACTCGACTTTGTGGGATAGAGAGTTTAATAAATCTGACGGTAGCACACACAACAAGTCTATACCAGCAGTATGCTGTATAAATGTAACTAATCAGGACTGTTGGCAGCACCCAAACACCAATAATTCTTATATGGATACGGTGTGTATTTATTTTGGTGTTTATAGCATACTAGTAATATGTGTTATTGTATCTAGATAAGGCTAGAAAATTAAGGTAAAATGTATCAAATTTATAAAGCTATCAGTTTACAAAAATGTACTCTATCTGAACAAGTATACAAATGGACATGGTAGAACAAAACTAAGTAAAAAGAAAAAAATCTACTGCCTAGTGCTCCCTTTTTATCATATAGCTCCTAAGGTTTCTACTTATTTACACATCGCTGGCTTTCAAATGTTTAGGTATGAACGTTCCAGTTGGAGGTAAATGCAGAAAAACCCTTCGGACGTACGAATTTATAAAGTCATATTTTTTTCATTTAAATCTGTTCAATTAAGAGGGGGGATTGGCCACAAACTGTTTAATCATTTTTTTTTTTATTTTCGGCCAACTAACCGGTCACTGGACCAAATCTATACTACGAATACAAAAGTTGTATTTTTATTCGATTCACATATAACAGTACAAACATAAGCTCTTGAAAGTTTTTTCCCAACAATTGTGTTGCAGTCATACAGTTTGTATAAGTATGTATACACAGCACATGTGCAGTTTAAAATTAAAAAAAAACAACATGAAGACACAGAACCAACTTCGTTTGTAAGGAGAATCTCCAGAGGAAGACAGGTGGCTAGCCAATCAATATCAGAATCCAAAGGATGACATGTGACTAGCCAATCAGAACTCAGAGGATGGCAAACGACTGTAGCAAAACATGTGTACCGACAATCGGTGAAATATACGAACAGAAGACTTAAAACAGAATCTCTGACCAATCTTTATGACTGAGGCATGTAAATAGTTAGATGCTTACCTTGTCGACGCACCTGTTTCGATACCAAGCTATTCCGATTGTTTTCATTAAAAAATAGTGATATCACGTGTTCTGAAAAAATGAATATGTTATTTCACAGGCGACACTCAGATTGCCCATTTCACGTGGTTGAATCTGATAAAGGTGCATTTATATATTTAAGTGACATACAAACAAGCAACATAGGGACAACACAAACATTTTATGTAGTGACTCTTTGTAGTGTCGTAATTCAGTGCTGATAAAATTTGAACCATTAATATTAAAATTGAAGAAATGGCAATCTAATTTGGATATCTGCTTTCCCGTCCGGAGCATCAAAGTTCGTCCCTTTTTAACTATCGATGGGGATTGTTTTGTCCAATCTTTAGATTTTAGGGTTGTCCTTTACCCGGGGGGGGGGGGGGGGTTACTTCTATATTTTTAGTGGTACGAGTGTGCCGCAAAACAGGGTCGCTTTTTCATGCCCTGCTGGTTAGAACAGGGTCCGTTTTTCATGTCCTGCTGGTTAGAACAGGATTGCTTTTTCATGCCCTGCTGGTGAGAACATGGTCTTTTTTTTTAACAAAGTATTTGTCTATAACAGGATCGCTTATTTAACTGTTTAAGATAGTCTAGAACAGCATCTATTTTATACGGTCTAGAACAGGATCATTCCCGGTGCATATTTTAACAACTGTCATCTTTAACAGTTTAACAGTATGCCAAACTATCGTATTTCTATTTTGTTTTAACTTGTACCGGGGACAGATCTTTACTAGAACATATAGGTCTCTGTCTAGAACAAGGTATACATTTTCTGAGCGTGTCTAGAACAGGGTATACATTTTCTGAGCGTGTCTAGAACAGGGTATACATTTTCTGAGCGTGTCTAGAAAAGGGTATGTTTTTCAATATTTCTGTTTAGAACAGGGTATGTTTTTCAATGTTTTCTGGTTAGAACAAGGTATGATTTGGCAAGTGCTGTCGGCACAGTTATACCCGAAAGGATAGTCAGTAACCCCCCCCCCCCCCCCCCCCCCCCCCCCCGGGGGTCCTTTATGAACTTTTGTTTATTTGTTCACCTTTTTTTCTTTTGACCATGGTATTTTCTGTTTTTCTTTTGACCATGTTATTTTTTCTGTTCTTTGACTTGTTCTCGATTGCACCATGTGCGTCGTCTCCCCTTTTTGTATGACTGGTCAATTGGACAGGCTAGTTATATTTAGGAAAATCAACTGACTAGAAAATGTTTACCCTTCCACAACAACTGATATCATGAAATTGAATGACAACTTCAGCTACTGGACACCTTTTTGTTATCGTACGCTTATCTTTGTAATTTTTAAGTTATCTTGGTTTTGGTTTTATCTTATCGACTTCGACAACTCGTCGTATTCTTCTCTGCTAAGTACCTTCCTATCTTGGTATGTCTACTTAAATTGAAATAGTCCAGATGTGGATAATATGAGACAACGAAGATTTATCAGATATTTGATTTTACCCTATACATTAACTTTAAAAATAAAAGCAAATTTAAGACATTTTAGCGGAAAGAAAGAAAGATATCATTATGTTTCCCGTGTATAATGCATTTGAGTATTTCGCTCCTTAAACTTTTAGTTTAGCAGTCCGGCAAGACCAAACAACAAACTCCAAACTAAACATGCTAAATGTAATGTATAACGTACCAACAATAACAATATATATAAGCACATACGAAATAGAAACAACAATAGATTAAAAGAGTAATTAGTGTTTACTGCAGGTTATTACTATTAAATATGTAAGTTATTGACAAAACTGCCACAGAGGAAAGGTAATTAAATAAATAGAGTTACTGAAATCCAGTCCTTTATCCAAGATTATAACGATTAATCCATGTAAAACACTCATGTCTAAATTTACGACAACGTAGAGAAAAATAAAATATGAAATGAATTATATGCCAACTATGAAAAAAGAGTAAAATAATCGTAATTATAAAATGTTGATATAAAATTAGCTCTTAATGTTTACCCAATTGAAACAGAAATATAGACTTTCTTAGCTCCAGTTTCAGGTTTGTCTAACCGATGACATTGGTTTAGTTTTCTATAAATACTCTATATTTTTGCAAAGTAAAGTTATACCATTACTACAGATTCATTACTTTCTATATTTATATTTTACAGGGCTGTTATGATGCTATCAAGGACTGGTTACATGACAACATGGAACCACTAATAGGTACTAGTGCAGGAGTACTAGTCATTGAGGTTAGCTAACATATATAATCATGAAGATATAATAGTCAGTATATAACAAAATAGGATTTCTTTTTCTTTTTTTGTGGGTTTAGTTTTAAAGATCCAGAATTTCAATAAATACATAAATGGGTGTATCCATAGCTGTTGTCCATGCAATTGGTCAACATTTCACTTCTTGATATTTAAATTTAAAATTTGGTTCGATCCTTTGAACATAAAGGTTAATAGACTTGTCAATAAACTTGTTGATATTTGAATTCAAATGTTCATTTATTCTATTCTTTCTAATGTAAAGCGTATCCCAAACAAAGTTGTAATCGTTATGTTCTGTGTAAGTATTTGAATAGTTACATAGTTGTTTACACATTCTATTTCTAGATAATACTTGTTATATTTGCCTGTGTTGCTTGTTCTAAAGAGAGAAGTAACAAAGAAGACTATGAAAATGATAGCTACGGTAAACCAGTAATGGACGATCGGTCTTATGATGCAATTAGAGCATACGAGAATCAGGGATACAGGGGACCACATCATAACAGACAACCATATAATGGATATGACGACAGAGGCTCTTATGATAATAGAGGACAAAGAGACAATCGAGCGTACCAAAATGATGTTCCGAGTCGTCGCCGAGATAAACATTATTAGAGTGTGGAAATTATGTCTATTACTTGTTAAGGTCAATTGCAAAACTACTTACACTACAAGAATGTCAAAGCATATACAACAGATCTGTATAATTTGTCTTGCAAATTACCAAGTATAACTTGTTTACAATGAAATCCAAGTCAAATGGCCATAATGATAACAAACCAGAACAAATGTCTGGCGCAGTTTAGGAAATAGTTGATACATATATTCGTTCTCATACAAAATACTGTTTTAAGTAATCAAAAAACAATTATTGTCGTCGTAATGAAAACTGTTCTTCCCATTTTGCTGTTTTAGTAATGTTTGGAATAAGACTCTGACACTGTGATCCTAGTTTGTATGATTATATATACATGCTCAAATGATTTATTATGTGGTTGATGATCATTTTACCTGACCATATACATTTTTTTAGATTCGTTGCGAAAATTGATAATGTAAAAGATGCATTTACAGAGAAAATTTGAAGGACAATTCCTAAACGTGTTAGCTTTATAAATAATATTACCTTAAAAATGTGAATTACCACATTTGAATGTATCTATTTTCACTTTGGATTGTTTTGGGTTTATTTGCCCCTGTAAATTAAACCAGAAAAATGTGTAACAATCTTTATTACTTAAATTCTTAAAGCTTCAAATCGAAGAGCTTTCATAAAATTTGAATGTTTGCCAAGCCTGGATGACACAATATGTCTGCAGCATCATAAAAGGGCAAACTCTAATAATTTATCAAATTACATAATTTTACAAATATAGATAGTTTGGAATACATTTAATATTTGGGCCAATTGGACCCCAAATTGTACTTTCTCCTTCATTTTTAAAGTAACATTAATTAACTTTCCCCGTGTTCTCTTGAGTAAGAATATTTTTATGTAAAAAAGTCAGCTTTTCTGTGAATGCTTAATTTGAGAAAAGTACATGTATGGAGTTCAGACTCATTTATTAACAAGAATAAAGAGTTATCGGAACTTTGATAATTCGATTACGTTATTGCTGACATGTACAGGGAATGGAGGAATGACTCCTGTCCGTCGTACGTTCATACTTTATTGTTTCAAACTGTATTATCACACCGAGTATCCCAATCCGAAAACGCGGAGGGATCCGAATCTCGAGGAGCAATAAGTCAATGGGTAAGTAAATTCTGGATCCGTCCCACTAAGGAATTATGCTCCGTGGGAATCGGATCCATATTTAGCCTACCCACCGTTACAAATTAATTTCCCCTCGGGATTCGGATCCTTCCTCGGATTTCTGATCGGTTTACCCGTTGTGTTATTGTTTTATTGCATATTTATCTGTGTTGGTGTGAATGTTAATTGTTAATAAGCAGAAGTCATTTTATTTTTTTGGTTTTTTTTTTCTTCTTCAATTAAATGAAGGAAGAAATGTAATAAAAAAAGTTAGATCATTTCAGTGAGACCTTAATTTAAAACGTTGCAGGTTAACTTGAAATTATCAATATCTTACACAATAAAACAAATAAAGCATCTGAATCTTATAAGATCGTATCTCGGAAACATACAAAACTTGAATCAATCACTCAAAATAATGCAATTAATCCAATCAGTATACTACTATAGATATTCTTTGGTACGACGTTTCATGATTTAGTTGATATTAGCAGGAGATCTACCTAGGTTTTAGTTAAAGATGCATTCTTCTTAAATTTCCTCTAATTGGTGGTGTTATGCTGTAGTTTGTAGTAAAGGAAAGACAACCCAAATCTCAAAACGTAACAAAGTTATAATTGATACCAAATAATGCTTTCTCGTATAGTTATTATCGCCGACTAAGACGTTATGACTCGATGCAGCAGAATATACAATGGATGTATGGATTGGTTATTATTTTACGTCCAGTTGCAAATATGATAAGCATATATATATTAGAACACAGTGTTCTGATTCCGAGCCGACCAGTCTTTTCGCTTAGTCTTAAATGCCATGGAATAGTAATGGTTTTAATTAGCATATATAACTTAGTGTGAGGTATTAACAGTTGTACCAGACTAGTATATTAAGTCGTTTTCGCTAGTTTGATGTGTTGATAAAAAATCCTTGTAGCATGTATATTTCGGATAACATATTTTAACTGATTTTTTTTTAGAATTTTTAAAATCGATGTAAATCAAAGTGTTGATCATCTTTTTTGAAGCTGTCTCATACCAGTGTGTAAACTGGTGAGTCAAGAACATTACAAAAGTAACTCTTCTTATGATATAGTAAGGTGATCAACTATTTGTTTACAATTTTTTAGATTTAAAGAAATATCAGTCAAACTATGTTATCTGAAATATACATTCTAAAGTAAATTGTCTTCTTTCTTCATTTATCGAGATAATTGCATAATCGATATTTTAAAAATGCTTGCCGCTTAAAATAAAATGGAGAAAAAAAAAACATGTACATTTAAAATCTTGAAAACTCTTTCCATACACTTATTTTCTGAGTGTAGTTGTGAAGTTTTCCAAAATCTCCTTATTTTTCACAACTAAATTTTCGAGCGGCATGCTTTTCTGTTGATTGTTACGGGAAATTTCAATATAAAAAAGTGACTTTATGTCAATATATCAACTGCATCTGTTCAGATTGAAAAATTAAAGGGAAATATTTGTACAAAATGGTTATCTGTTAAAATAGTTTACTATATTTTTTAATGAATGAACCAAGGTGGTAAAAATATAGGACTTAAATTTGAAGTGGAGGTGGATACAACTTAGATGTAAGTGGAATGTATGTTTTGCTGTTACACCACTGTCCCAGGTGGAAAAGGAGGGTGGTTGAGCGCTCACAAATATGTTTAACCCACAACATTCTTTACGTACCTGTCCCAAGTTAGGAGCCTGTAATTCAGTGGTTGACGTTGGTTGGTGTCAGTAATATTGGTTTTGGTTTATTGTTTCTACCATAAATAAACCCGTGCGTTTCTCTTTTGAATTTTTTCATGCATATTTTGACATACTGAGGCCTTTTATAGCTTATACCACACGGTACGGGATTTGCTCGATTTTGAAGGCTGTACAGTACCCTATATAGTTGCTAATCCTTTTTATTTTGTTCTTTGGTGTATAGTTGTCATATTTGCAATCATATCGCATCCTCTTTTTTCTATATTCGTCCTATGCCAATATTTTGATGAGCAAATAAAAAAAATTGTATTCTCAATACTAGTTCTCCTGTTTAATCTTTCTTGATTCCGTTTCATTAGCAACTTTGACAGAAAAGGAATTTCAATACTTTCATTCAAAAATATTGGAACCAGAGGCAGGTTTAGGGGAAACCTACCAGGGGGGCCAGCACCCCTTATGGAGCTACATATGTGGTAAATGCATATACATTTTATATGTCACACTTCTAATGTTGCTAAGTTCCCTTTTTCAAAATCCTTAATCTGACCCTTGGAAAAAATTCCATATTTCTGCCTCTTATATCACATCTCTTGACACTTCTTCGTAAGTTCAGATCGACTCATGTCAACAGATTTGTGCTGTAAGCCCAATGATAAACACCAGTATGTCTCTCCTCGTAGTTGGTACTTTTCCAAAATACT
The DNA here is from genome assembly GCF_021869535.1 of Mytilus californianus. NCBI lineage: Eukaryota > Metazoa > Mollusca > Bivalvia > Mytilida > Mytilidae > Mytilus > Mytilus californianus. The sequence goes on along the minus strand of NW_026262701.1, from coordinate 8,653,622 downwards.
ATTCAAGAAGCGTTGCCTGCCTGTAGCCAGATTTTCAGAATTCATCGGATATATTTCACCTAAGATATTGGATGGAAATAGAAAAACGCCCTTAACTTTCAAGATCTTCCTCCAATGTACCCGTACAGGCTTTTCTTAGACACAAAAGTCGTAAGGACTTGCTTGTCAGAGCCGATTTGCCTTCTCAACTATGATCTTTGTCACCAAGCCCTTGCAAAAGTTGTAAGAACAAAAGATTTCTGACTTTCAAACACAGATGTCCGACACCCAACTTATACCTAGATCTGCAATGTTTGATAGGAAATAATTAATACGGATCATATTAAGATTCATCGGCGCTCTTGTAATGTTTTAATGCAAATTTTTTGTCCTTAGTGTATATTCCGCTCCTCTGACTGCTATCGTAAAATGTTTTAAAAGACTACAATGAGAAGATTTGAAAGAATCTTTTGTCGCCTTTCAGTTTTATTCAAAGATTACTAATATATCTAGCTCTTGAATTTAACATTGTTCTTTTTGCAATGCTGAACTATTTAGCTAGATACTCAATATCATTTACAAAAACAAAATGAATACGAGAAAGTTACAAAATGTGTAGCAACTTTTTTCGAAATACTCTGAACGGACCCCTATAAAAAAAGCCTACTCGATCAACGGCTTTTTCTCATATGTATCTTCATACAATTATAGTTCAACTGACTGCGTCCTTTATATATATATACGGCATCATTTACATATATTTTAACAAACTGAAACATATAACAAATTCGATTTATTATTTACAATTCACTCTTAAAAGTCAAAATAATGGACCAAAAACAAAAGCATGATACATTCTGAGATATATAATCAAATAAACAAATATTGGTTAATTGATAACCGGATGCTTCTGTCTAGCGGGAAATGTTAGGATAAGGATATTTTTTTTGGTTTTATTACAATCTTTACTAAAATACACAGCATTACAGCTCCGTGTGTGTACTTTGAGGTTCTAACAGCATTATGACTTTCTGAACATATGATCGAGTTGTAAATGCTTATAAACAGAATGAATATAGCTAAAATAAATTGCTTCGCTGAGCGCAGCTGGATACGACCGCAGATGTCCAACCCTGAAAATTTGGGTCAAAATGGACACAATATTCACGCTTGATACAGGTCTGAATTTGGATTGTAACTAAATTTTTGACACAGAATAACTGTAGTCAAAGAACTTCAAATTGGTAATATGATTTGAATTTATATTCAATTTATTGCTTTTGTGCAATACACTATGCTGTTGCGAATTGACACCCCCCCCCCCCCCCCCCCCCCCCTACCAAAAAAAAATTATTTTACCCATGTTTTTTGCTTTTGTGCAATACACTATGCTGTTGAATATTAACCCCCAAAAAAAATATTTGAAGAAATTTTCTTTTAATTTCTGAAATCTGAAATGAGAAAAACTGTCCCCCCTCCAATTTTTTTCACCTTCCCCCTTTCCCTTATTCCCCCAAAAAATTCTTTCCCTCAAGATATGGTCAGTATCTCAATTCAAATTTCTAATGCAGTTTGCAACCAAAATTACCCATTTAAATCGACATAAAAGTTTTAAAATATAAAATGACATACATAGTCATGGCTAAAATTTATATTAATTAATAGGAACTGCTAAAAATAAATTGACAGCTAATCACCTCAAGTCAATCATCATTTCTTAATACATAACTTACAAGCAGTGTAAGGGAGGTAATCAAACTCAATTGTCCTTTAACCAGAAAACCCCTTGTTTTCCCCCTTTTTTTTGCCCCTAATTACTAAATGGTTTGAGCCATAACCCCCCAAAGTCAATTCTTACCATCCTTTTGTTGTATGGAAGTTTGTGGTATAATTTCAGAGAGATGCATACACTTTAACACAAGTTATTGTCTGGAAACTACAAAAATGCTTATTTTGGGCCCCCTTTTTTTGCCCCTAATTCCTAAACAGTTGGGACCATAACCCCCAAAATCAATCACAACCTTCATTTAGTAGTTATAAACCTTGTGTTAAAATTTTATTGATTTCTATTTACTTATACTAAAGTTACTATCCGGAAACCATCTGTCTTCGAACGACGCTGACGACGACGACGACGCCGGATGACGACGACGACGACGTGATACCCAATATACGACCAAATTTTTTTTAATTATTTGTTACGTTATTACGAAGATATTAAGATTCCAAGGTATTTTTGTTTCTATTATCACGTTGTTATAGCCAAAAAAAAACAAAGTATATGAGAAACTATAGTCCACAGTGCTGTTTTTAAGATATGAGATGATTCGTTTCGATCAATAAGGTTGATGTAAAATTTTACAAAAAAATGTTAAATTTGCAATATTGTTTCACAATTGTCTTCAACAGCAATATGTACCGTTGAATAACACAGCAACAGCAATATGTACCGATGAATAACATATCAACAGCAATATGTAGTGATGAATAACACATCAACAGCAATATATATATATACCAATGAATAACATATCAACAGCAATACGTACTGATGAATAACACATCAACAGCAATATGTACCGATGAACAACATATCAACATCAATATGTACCAATGAATAACATATCAACATCAATATGTACCAATGAATAACATATCAACATCAATATGTACCGATGAACAACATATCAACAGCAATATAAACCGATGAATAACATATCAACAGCAATATGTCCCGATGAATAACATATCAACAGCAATATGTACCGATGAACAACATATCAACATCAATATGTACCGATGAACAACATATCAACAGCAATATGTACCGATGAACAACATATCAACAGCAATATGTACCGATGAATAACATATCAACAGCAATATGTCCCGATGAATAACATATCAACAGCAATATGTACCGATGACTAACACATCAACAGCAATATGTACTGCGGAATAAAATATCAATTTTATAGCAATATGCACTAATATATATTGAACATTTTTCAACGTCTTTCAAATGTATATTCATGAAAACTTTTCAATGTTCAAATTCGAACAGGTTTCAAAACTTCCTGATTTAGACCATACATGTATGTGAGTGCAAAAAATTGGTCCTACCGCTTTCCGTTCACCCTTTGAATGTGTTTGCCATCCGTTTGTCCAAAACCTGGACATCGTTTTACGAAAGTGTATTTAGTGCAATTTCGTGTATTTCATAATTACCTTATGTAGTTTAATGAAAAGGGATTATTTCAAGAAAATCAATCATAAAATAATGTAAAAAAGATAAATCATAAAATACAGCTGCCCGATTTTCAAATATAATAAGTTAGCAATTAAAAAAACAAACGTCTAAATATTGATATACAAAAAACTGTAACTGAAAATCGTCCAATCCCTACCCAGGTAAGAGATAACTCTTATAATATACAACACTTGCTAGGTGAAGGAAGAGGAATACGACTGGTGTGACTTTTGCATTCACAAACTAATCATGTTCCTTTGTCAAAAGAAAACAATACAGAGATGGGAGAACTCTAGTCATGGAGATTATCTGAACATTATTTAAATATTGAATGTAATAGACTTTGAACTAGCTTTCAGGAACTGCGAGTGCTCGCATATCGGTGCTTGGTGTCTATTGTTTTTTATGTCATAGTTGGGGTTTTTGTGTGCGTCATACCTATCAGGTTTTTACAGTTTGTTCTTACGTTGTGCCATTGTCCCAGGTAAGGAGTTGGTTGGGCACTCACAAACATGTTTCATGTGCCTGTTCCAAGTCAGTAGTCTGTAATTCGGTGGTTTTCGTTGGTTCGTGTCTGTCATAATTGTTTTTCGTAAATTGTATTGTACAAACTAGGCCGGTTTTTTTTCTCGATGCTGACTATGCGGTATGGGTTATTCTCATTGCTGGAGGTTGTATACTATTACTATACGGTGACCTATGCTTGCTTATATCCACGTCATTTGAACTCTGGTAAATAGTTGTCTCATTGGCAATCATACCACATCTCCTCATTTTTGTCGAGCCTTCGACTTTTGTCGAAAAAGCGAGACATAGCGATCCTACATTCCGTCGGCGTCGTCGTCGTCGTCGTCGTCGTCGTCGTAGTCGTCGGCGGCGTCCACAAATATTCACTCTGTGGTTAAAGTTTTTGAAATTTTAATAACTTTCTTAAACTATCCTGGATTTCTACCAAACTTGGACAGAAGCTTGTTTATGATCATAAGATAGTATCCAGAAGTAAATTTTGTAAAAAAAAAATACATTTTTTCCGTATTTAACTTATAAATGGACTTAGTTTTTCTGCCAGTTAACATTACATTCACTCTGTGGTTAAAGTTTTTAAAATTTTAACAACTTTCTTAAACTATCCTGGATTTCTACCAAACTTGGACAGAAGCTTGTTTATGATCATAAGATAATATCCAAAAGTAAATTTTGTAAAAAAAAATTACATTTTTTCCGTATTTTACTTATAAATGGACTTAGTTTTTCTGCCAGGAAACATTACATTCACTCTGTGGTTAAAGTTTTTAAAATTTTAACAACTTTCTTGAACTATCTTGGATTTGTACCAAACTTGGACAGAAGCTTGTTTATGATTATAAGCTAGTATCTAGAAGGAAATTTTGTTAAAATTTTGTTCCATTTTTTCTCTATTTTACTTATAAATGGACTTAGTTTTTCTTCCAGTTAACATTACATACAGTCTGCAGTTTAATTTTTTTAAACATTTATTAGATTCATAATCTATCCTGGATTTTTACCAAACTTGGACAGAAGCTGCTTACAATCAAAAGATAGTATAGAGAGGAATATTTTTATTATTTTTTTTCCTCGTTTTTGTTGAGCCTGCGATTAACAGCAAAAGTAGGCGAGACACTGGGTTCCGCGGAACCCTTACGAATTTTTATATGCACTCTTTTCAAACAATATGCAAATACCGTGAACCATTTCATATAGGTCAAACGTGTGTTTCAAAAATATTAAATTACTATATAACTTATTCAGAGACATTAATAGTACTACATAATTATGTATGGTTTTATTGAAAGATTTTTTTCTTGCAAAAATTGCATCGCCATTGATTTACTGTCCCGTATGTTTGGTGCACTTTATTTTAATGAACGTAATGTTGCAAAACGTATGTGTACCCATGTTACCTGCATGCCAGGAAAGGTACGGTCATTTAATAATAAAAAAAACTGACTAGACAATTTTAACCTCCATTGGTCGTATTACAACACATTATAAATGTCACCTACACCTACGGCGAATGTCAAACTTTTTGTACCATAAATGACAAATATACGGAGAATACAAGCTCATGTTAACAATATTAAAGATAGTATTTTATGAGGCCTATGTACAAACGCCATTCAATGTTGGTTCTATATATATAGGCATATTCATATAATTCAGTTTAATGGATTTTTTTATATGTATAGTTTTGAATATAAGGGTTGTGGGGAAGAGTCGTTTAAGTGTAAAAACAAAACCTGAATTTAACCTTGTACCTGACCGTGCAGTGTTGGTGTAAAACTGAAAAAAAATTAAACGTTCTTCCATTATATTAACTTTTACCATGTGCACCAAAATTGATATTTTAAAAAAATCAAGATTGCTCTCTCTCTCTCTCATTTGGTCATCAGTTTCCCCGTCATATCTATATAGAGGCACTTGATAAATATGAATAGCTATTTATGTTCCCATCTAATTTACAAGAGACAGATAAATGTTTATTTGATTCAAATGAACATTAATTAATGTGTGTTTTCGGAAATTTGCAGTTAAAGCAGAATGTATCTATCTCTAGTTACTTCATTATTGAAACACTAAAGGTTTGTGTTTCTCGTGTCTTTATTAAAACATTAATCGTAATTTGACATTCACCAGGAGTGAAACATGTAAATTATTATTTATTACAAATGTGACGGTGGAAATAACAGTAGAGGGAGAGCCGGGGTAATCAATTACCTGTTTGTCGTCAATGGCAAGTGTACAATTTTCATGATAACTATGATTTTAAAGTTTTTGTGAAGAAAGAAGTCATAATTAAAAAGGGTAATTTTTGTAAGTGTATATGTCAGCAGATCATATAAGGCATCAATGATATTTAAATGGGCGTGTACCTTTTTAGTCGTTTAAAGTTAGATATTTCTTCTATTCATTTTTTCTCTCATAATATTGCTTCTTCATGGGTCCCATCTAAATCCGCAAACGACTGTTTCAAAGAATAACAGCTAATTGACACTTAAAAGGTTAATAAATCTATAGATAACTTATTATCATGATTATCAAAATTATCAAAATAATTATGTAATAACAGTTGGAAGTTCTATCAATTAACAAGTCAGTGTCAAAGGGAAATAAAGCCGTAGTAAGTACAAAGATAGCTTTGAAAAATAAAATAACAATTACATTATCATATTTATTCAGACAGGATAATCCCCTTCAAGTTTTCAATGATGTCGTAACAATTCACCTGCAGGACACATCAAACATTGCATGATCTTACATAAATTAATTTGCCTGTGGATAAATTCCCTGTCCCTTTCAAGGTCCTAACCATTGTATGACAGTTTCATTCGCTATAAATCATAATTTATTACAGTGTAACCTTTTAATAAAAAAAAATCTGTTATTATAACTATTTATTGTGAAAATTCGTACGGTAAAATTTTGTTCATACTACAGAAAATTGTTTAGGCTCTGAAATGTCATGGGAACGTGTGCACATAAATTGAGGTTCAATGGTTTTATATGTTTAAAAAAATCAGTACACTTTCATCACAAGAAGACGAGGAAAAGGTTTCCAAATTATCATATAATTTATCTTGTGTCCTTTCATTATTGTGACATTGTAAAATAATTTTAGTCAAGGGCAAACGAACGTCCTTGCAAATACAAATACGTTCACCTGTAAAAGTGACACAAAATTTATTGCCGAGGGGCAAAAGGAGGCGTGGCAAAAAGATATTGCATTATCACGTGACTTCATAATTCTCTTTACTTTCGAATTATTAGTTCATGAAAATTCCTTTAGCGAATATAGGATAAAAGTAAAATTCTGTTCTTATTTTGAAATAAAACAATTTCAAATCTTAAGGAATTTTAGGTGATTATTTCGCAATTCCATTTAAAAATGTCAGAGTCAGTGTGTTGACGTCACAGAATTCGTAATTTTCATTGGTTCCTCAAATCAAGCTTTCCATTGCAGTGACCGTCGGACACGATGGCGTCGACGAAGGTTTCCAAGTCTAAAGAGGTAAATATTAACAATTTATAATATTTAAATGTTAAAGAAAATGGTAACTTCAACTCATGGCATGCCAGATTAACCATTATCATTTTTCTACTTTTATTTTAACAACACGCATCTTTGTAAAACGTTACGTTTTGTGGTATATTTGTAGCCGCCTCACTTGCATCTTTGTGCCGGTTCCCAAAATTTATTACCGTAATCTATCAAGTGTATTATGTTTAACAATTTTGGTTTAGGTCTGAGAATTACTATTTCAGTTATATTCATTGCATTGAGTCATATAACTCTATTCATTGGTAAATGTGTAGTGACCTACTTTTCACCCGGATCCATATTGATTGATTATGATGCATTTATCGATGCATTCCCATTTTTCCCCAAACAGCAAAAGCCTCATAACGTGAACTTTACTGAAGTTAACATCTACGATTTAATATTATTACTGAAACAAGTTCTGTAATACCTTTCAAAAGCCAGAAAAACATGGTTTATCAAAAGGTCATTTCTCTCACATTTTGGAGGTCATTTGACGTTTTTCACTGAACCATATCATACAGTATCAATTTCGTTTGTTCATGATAGTAGCATGTTACAAGTGTGTGGAAATAAGGTCTACGAAATATGGTTTTGTCTTAATTTATTTCTTAATAGCAATTATTGGTACAAATGTTTAGTTGGGGAACTGTACTTGTCATTATTTGTGCCATCTTTACTCAGTTGTCTTCATACTGTGTACCCATTGCCATTGATATAACTACAATGGACAATTTTGCATGGTAACTTTTAACTAGTTAAGAAGATCCTTATCAATGGTTACCTTACCCAACATTGGGTATCAACTCAGTGATAAAAAAACTGATGAACTGATTTTAGCACCCCCAAACATACACTTTTACAGATTGTTTATTTTTGGCATTAATAGAATTAAAAGACGAGAAAGTGAGATGAAAGTATGTTTCTTCACTATTTCAAAGATTTAGAACTAAAAGGCAATTCACTCAAAACTCTGTAGACTACTTGATTGAACAATTTCACTCCACAAACCAACAGGGTTATGATAGACATCAAATTTAATTTGAAGAATAACATGCAATCAATTTAACTTAGCATTGAAATATGCACAAGATTAATGAAAAATATATAATTTTACTTAATCTCAAAGTTTTTAAAAATGAAAGTTTTTGTTTGTTACTTTCTTCAATTGAGCATTTTAAACTTTGTAGTTTTAAATTTCAAGTCAATATTTTAGTAAGTTCACCTGTCCGAAGTCCATATAGTCTATATAATAATAGATTATTTTAACTTTTAATTTGTAAAAAAAGAATAGTATAAAAAAAATATGACAAATTCAAAGACAATATTATACAATATATGCTGCAAATGTGATCGTTTGTCATCATAATGCATATTCAATTCTTTCCAGATTGTAACTTTGGTTTCATATATCTCAGCTACATGTACCTTTCCTTGAATTTATTATTTCAAAGACATATAATTACCAGTACAATTGCTGAATTAAGAATGGTTTAACCATGAATATTCAGGTATCAAGATAAAATGACTGAAGTTCGATTGAGTTTAGAACTTTAAGTGTTACATAGGTTTAGAAGGCAGCCCCTAGACTCCTTGTTTGAAGCTTTCTGTCTCACTTTCCTCTGCTTTTTCATCTTCTTGAATTAAAGATTCCTCCTACAACAAAACTTTTGAAAGTCCTGATTAACAAGAGGCGGATTTAGGGGGGTTGTGGGAAAATTTTAGTTGGTTATATAGGAAATCACTGAAGCGTGACGGGATCGGGCCCCCACTTATGAAAATTTTGTGGATCCGCCACTGTTAACTTGATAAAGTTTTGACCATCAATCTATCTTTATGAAGTTATATCTTATGCTGATATCTGGTTTGGATCTAAATAATTCTAGCACCAGCTTGAGTGAATTCCTTGTTATGCTATCTCTGCATTGAAGACCACAAATGAACATATTACAGACTATAAAAGACAAAGAAGACTAACAAATATCATATTTTGTCAGACAACAATTTTGAATACCACAATATGAAAATAAGATGTGGTATGATTGCCAGTGAGATAACTCTCAACCAGACCAAATTACAGAAGATAGCAACTATAGATCAACTATGAGCAAACCCATACCACATAGCAAGCTACAATGTACATGTATAAAAAGCCCTGAAATGACAAATGTTAAAAAAATAACCAAACAAGAAAACTAACAGTCTGATTTATATCCATGTACAAGTTCTTTTATCTAGGGGTTTGAATAATGTACATATGACATATAAAATATTTGTTTGTACATACAAATTAATAGATGGCCATTGGGATTCTCTTATTCTATCAATTGTATATTGTATATTGGTATGACGTTGGCGTCGTAGTCCGAAGACACATTGGTTTTCACACTCTTACTTTAGTTTAAGTGAATGGATCTCTATGACATTTTACCATAAGGTTCAATACCACAAAAGAAAGGTTGGGATTGTTTTTGGGGGTTATGGTACCAACAGTTAAGGAATAAGGGGCCAAAAATAAGCATTTTTGTAACTTCCAGACATAACTTGTATGTTAGTGTATGGATCTCTCTGACATTGTACCACAAAGTTCCATATCACACAGGGAATGCTGGGATTGATTTTGGGGGTAATTGCCTCAAAATATTAGGAATTAGGGGCAAAAAACAAGCATTTTTCTAGTTTCATGACAATAACTTGTGTGTAAGTGTATGGATCTTTCTGAAATTGTACTACAATGTTCCATATCACAAAGGGAAAGCTGGAATTGAGTTTGGGGGTAATTGCCCAAAACATTTAGGAATAAGGGGCCAAAAATAAGCATTTTTCTAGTTTCCAGACAATAAATTGTGTTCAAGTGTATGGATCTCTCTGAAATTGTACTACAAGGTACCATACCACAAAGGGAAGGCTGGGATTGATTTTGGGGGTAAATACTTCAAAATTTTAGGAATTAGGGGCCAAAAAAGGGGCAAAAAACAAGCATTTTTCTAGTTTCAGGACAATAACTTGTGCGTAAGTGTATGGATCTTTATGAAATTGTACTACAAGGTTCCATATCACAAAGGGAAAGCTGGGTTTGAGTGGGGGTAATTGCCCTAAACGTTTAGGAATTTGGGGCCAAAAAACAAGCATTTTTCTAGTTTCCAGACAATAACTTGTGTTCAAGTGTATGGATCTCTCTGAAATTGTACTGCAGGTACCATACCACAAAGGGAAGGCTGGGATTGAGTTTGGGGGTGATGAATCATAAGGGGGTTCAAAAAATTTGGGGGGGGGATTTTTTTTTCCTTAAAATTTTCCATTTTAAATTGGTTATTTCTGATTTATATATAAAAGCAAATAATAATGATATGGTTTGAATAGGTAAATTAAAATTTTTTAAGTTCTTAGACCACATTCATTCTGTGTCATAAACCTGTGCTGTGTCAAATATTTAATCACAGTTCAAATTCAGTGCTGTATCAAGCTTGAATGTTGTGTCCATACTTGCCCCAACTGTTCAGGGTTCGACCTCTGCGGTCGTATCAAGCTGTGCCCAGAGAAGTATTTTATTTATTATTGTGGCAGGTAGATCCGTAGACGGAAAACTTTCCCTATCCAAACGCATATACCCTCTGATTTTTGGGAAACGTCCAATATATATTTTTATAATTGATTATTCAAATAAATTATTGATACATTCTAATCTTGATATAGTGTAAATTGTACTCTGAAAGCATTTTTTTGTACCATGTATAATATAGATAAGATAAATAAAGTTAAGAATTAAAAAACACATGGCATAACTAAATGCTAACAAGAGCAGTAGATATTTGCACTGAAAATATCTGATTTGTTCATATATCTTAGTGCATGATTTGTGAGGAAATATGTTTGAGATAAACATTTAGGTAGATTATTGATTCTTTCGGTAGAGTAACTGGCTTATTTTCAATAAGTTTTAAGATTAATTTTCATAGTAGGTAATGTAGATCAATATCAGACAAGCAGATAATTGATCCTGTGTTTCTCATTATGCTTTTATAGTGAAAAACTTCAATCACTCTCCTGGCAGCTAAGTTCACATCAGTTATTACCATGAATTGTCTAGTGCATCAATAAAGTCTACATGTGCATTTGCATCCCCCTTTTAGTCTTCACTTAATTTGAAGTTAAAAATATATCTTTAAAACTTTAATAAAATATTATGTATAATACTGGTTGGTTGTGGGAATTATTATACACAATGTCAACCTTTATGACATAATGTCCTTTGTTTGGGGTTTATCTTAAGGTATTGATGATGTAATGTTTACATAAAGTGTGATAAACTATTACATGAATTTAACAAATTTATGTAGAAAAAAAGATAATGAGATTGTTGATCACAATAGTGTAGTGATTTAAAGATCTTTTTCTTGTTACATAAAAACATGGATAAGTAATGATAAGTAGAATGTTGTGCTTGATTGGTTAAACATTTTGTTTGGAACATAAGCATCATCATTTGCATTTGCTAAATATTTTAAAGGAAAATGAATCAAATATTTATGATATTTTGATATCAGTTGTTTATAAAGTAAAGTTGTGTACATTGTATGTGTACTTATCATCAAACAAATAAGGTTAACTGGCAGTGTGTCTTTAAGGTCAACATTCTGATTCAACACAGAGTTAGAATGATCACACAGATTTATTATCCTTTTGTACAATATAAGATGAATGCTATTGAAGACACTGAATCCACATTAATCACCCGCATTTATAGTTTTTAAGTTCAGCAGTCTTGTATTTGATCATCTAATTTTTTAATATTATGAAAGCAAGCATGTATCAAGTATCCTCATTGTGAATGTTATTATCAATGCCCTGACATTATAGCAAGCATGTATCAAGTATCCTCATTGTGAATGTTATTATCAATGCCCTGACATTATAACAAGCATGTATCAAGTATCCTCATTGTGAATGTTATTATCAATGCCCTGACATTATAGCAAGCATGTATCAAGTATCCTCATTGTGAATGTTATTATCAATGCCCTGACATTATAACAAGCATGTATCAAGTATCCTCATTGTGAATGTTATTATCAATGCCCTGACATTATAGCAAGCATGTATCAAGTATCCTCATTGTGAATGATATTATCAATGCCCTGACATTATAACAAGCATGTATCAAGTATCCTCATTGTGAATGTTATTATCAATGCCCTGACATAACAAGCATGTATCAAGTATCCTCATTGTGAATGTTATTATCAATGACCTGACATTACAACAAGCATGTAACAAGTATCCTCATTGTGAATGTTATTTTATCTATGCCCTGACATTATAACAAGCATGTAACAAGTATCCTCATTGTGAATGATATTGTCTATGCCCTGGCATTATAACAATCATGTATTCTCATTGTGAATGATATTATCTATGCCCTGACATTATAACAAGCATGTAACAAGTATCCTCATTGTGAATGTTATTATCAATGCCCTGACATTATAACAAGCATGTATCAAGTATCCTCATTGTGAATGTTATTATCAATGACCTGACATTACAACAAGCATGTAACAAGTATCCTCATTGTGAATGTTATTTTATCTATGCCCTGACATTATAACAAGCATGTAACAAGTATCCTCATTGTGAATGATATTGTCTATGCCCTGGCATTATAACAATCATGTATTCTCATTGTGAATGATATTATCTATGCCCTGACATTATAACAAGCATGTAACAAGTATCCTCATTGTGAATGTTATTATCTATGCCCTGACATTATAACAAGCATGTAACAAGTATCCTCATTGTGAATGATATTGTCTATGCCCTGGCATTATAACAATCATGTATTCTCATTGTGAATGATATTATCTATGCCCTGACATTATAACAAGCATGTAACAAGTATCCTCATTGTGAATGTTATTATCTATGCCCTGACATTATAACAAGCATGTAACAAGTATCCTCATTGTGAAGGTTATTCATTATCAATGCCCTGACATTATAACAAGCATGTAACAAGTATCCTTATTGTGAATGTTATTATCTATGCCCTGACATTATAACAAGCATGTAACAAGTATCCTCATTGTGAAGGTTATTCATTATCAATGCCCTGACATTATAACAAGCATGTAACAAGTATCCTTATTGTGAATGTTATTATCCTGACATTATAACAAGCATGTGTCATCAGTGTTCCAGCTTGAATCTCAGGGCAGAAGGGTGCTAGTTGTCTGAAAGGGCACTTTAGCGTTATAACCCAGATTTTAAGGGCAATGTTGGACAGTGTATAAATTACCTTGAATATTGCTAGACTCAGCTGGAGAACATTAGTTGTATTTAAACCATATTCAGAAATTAATGTGTTCTTGATGTTGGTTCCAGTAAGAATTTTTTTTCATCAAATTATCATACCATTAAGAAAAGCATATCATTTTGATGTTAATCTAAACAAACTTGTACATTTGGTATGGAAAATAATCATCAGAAATTTCAATGTTTTATAACTTATACCAGTGTTCCCGCCTGCCCTAAATAGAAGGGCGGCCCGCCCTTGGTGCCCTTACCCCAGCCCTTCTGCCCTCCAAAGTAAAAGAATGCACCCCTCTGCCTTTTCAAAAAAATAAAATTTTCAAATTTCATGCCTACCGGCGTTTCCGGTAAAATTGTTACCTGATTGTGTAACACTAATTAACTGACAATGGGATTAAGTTAAATACCTAGTGCTTTGGCAGTTTAATCACCTTTGTTAATGATTGTTTACTGCTAATTAGTGGATTTAAGATAATTGAACAAATACTAGATATTTAATACAGAATGAAATGTCCACATGTTATCCATTTGTAATGTTTATGTACAGCATGTACACCTGAAAAAATTTATCTCAGTAGGCATAACATAAAAAATAAAATCTTAAACAATTTTAAAGGCATACATAGTTTTGACTTAATTGGTAAAAAATGTTTTGTTTCATAACCATGAGTATGAAATTTAAAGAGGAATCAAAGAAATTTGTACTTTGAACATAACAAGATTCACTTCCTGTTTTTAATACTTCTTGTATTTTATAATCCTCCTGACATAGGAGCACTCAACAAAGTTATTTTTGACAATGATGGAGAAAAAAGTAACTGTTTATACCTTCTGCAATATATAATAGCATCAATATAAAATATGATTATCTCCTGTCTCACCTGTTATAATTATAAAACTCCTTACTGAGGAGTACTTTGGTGTGCACTTAAAAATATTTTTTTGTAACAATTCAAATGATAATAAATAACTCTCAATAACATATATACTATATGTTTGAACAAGTTATTTAAATGTAGATAATTTAATTACATTCAACATTCAATTTTGCATGTATAACTCCATCTTTCAAAACTACTTGTTTATTTTGGTATAAGTTATAAAACATTGAAATTTCTGATGATTATTTTCCATACCAAATGTACAAGTTTGTTTAGATTAACATCAAAATGATATGCTTTGCTTCATGGTATGATAATTTGATGGAAAAAAAAATCTTACTGGAACCAACATCAAGAACACATTAATTTCTGAATATGGTTTAAATACAACTAATGTTCTCCAGCTGAGCCTAGCAATATTCAAGGTAATTTATACACTGTCCAACATTGCCCTTAAAATCTGGGTTATAACGCTAAAGTGCCCTTTCAGACAACTAGCACCCTTCTGCCCTGAGATTCAAGCTGGAACACTGTATACCAAAATAAACAAGTAGTTTTGAAAGATGGAGTTATACATGCAAAATTGAATGTTGAATGTAATTAAATTATCTACATTTAAATTACTTGTTCAAACATATAGTATATATGTTATTGAGAGTTATTTATTATCATTTGAATTGTTACAAAAAATTATTTTTAAGTGCACACCAAAGTGCTCCTCAGTAAGGAGTTTTATAAATATAACAGGTGAGACAGGAGATAATCATATTTTATATTGATGCAATTATATATTGCAAAAGGTATAAACAGTTACTTTTTTCTCCATCATTGTTAAAAATAACTTGTTGAGTGTTCCTATTCAGGAGGATTATAAAATACAAGAAGTATTAAAAACAGGAAGTGAATCTTGTTATGTTCAAAGTACAAATTTCTTTGATTCCTCTTTAAATTTCATACTCATGGTTATGAAACAAAACATTTTTTACCAATTAAGTCAAAACTATGTATGCCTTTAAAATTGTTTTAGATTTTATTTTTTATGTTATGCCTACTGAGATAAATTTTTTCAGGTGTACATGCTGTACATAAACATTACAAATGGATAACATGTGGACATTTCATTCTCTATTAAATATCTAGTATTTGTTCAATTATCTGAAATCCACTAATTAGCAGTAAACAATCATTAACAAAGGTGATAAAACTGCCAAAGCACTAGGTATTTAACTTAATCCCATTGTCAGTTAATTAGTGTTACACAATCAGGTAACAATTTTACCGGAAATGCCGGTAGGCATGAAAATTGAAAATTTTATTTTTTTGAAAAGGCAGAGGGGTGCATTCTTTTACTTTGGAGGGCAGAAGGGCGGGGGTAAGGGCAATAAGGGCGGGCCGCTCTTCTATTTAGGGCAGGCGGGAACACTGGTCATGTATCCTCATTGTGAATGATATTATCTATGCCCTGACATTATAACAAGTTAAATAACATTCATCACAAATTTTTCAAATGCATTTAAGTTACTGTAACTGCTTCAAAAATCTGCTACAAGCAAAAAATATTTTGATTCCCAAAACAGTTTTTGTGTACACTATGGTTTAAATTTGAATTGAAGGTGGTTAATATATTCAACTCATTATTGAAGACACAATGTTAAATTATTCATCAGTGTACTGATCTTAGACATAATGTAATAAAAGGTCTGTCAATTTATCACAGCAGGTCATAATTGATTATAATATTATTTGTCTGGGGCTTTAAATATTTTTATAAACCTTCCATTTTTAATTGGGATACAAATTTATATAATACAATGTAGATCTCAATTGAATTTCAAGCAAAGCAATTTTTACATGTAACTTTAACTTCATAGACATGGTATTTTAAGAGAGATACTGACAACTTATGAAATAAAAATGCAAACACAAAACATGTATAACTACAGTTTAGGTTATTTTTAACCTATAGTTAACTTAAGAACTGATTTCATGTTAGCATCTTACCCCAACGGTTTGGTTCAAACTTAAAGACTTTAATAATAAGACTTTTGTATGTATGCAATTTTTTTGGAATAAT
The DNA here is from genome assembly GCF_021869535.1 of Mytilus californianus. NCBI lineage: Eukaryota > Metazoa > Mollusca > Bivalvia > Mytilida > Mytilidae > Mytilus > Mytilus californianus. The sequence goes on along the minus strand of NW_026262701.1, from coordinate 8,637,069 downwards.
ACAAAGCAGTTAAGAATACATCAGTTAGAAGAAAAAACAATGAATGTTGCACATACAAAATCTAATTTATCTCATTCTGTTTAATTGATTGGTTGAAATGTAAAATCAAAATGGATATGAAAACAAACTTTTACTTGCATTAAATTTTCTGGGGAAAATTTTAAATAAAATCCATCTTTGAGGAACAATTCATATGCTGAAAACTTAATTTAATAATAAACCCTTTTATATAGGATCAGGGTAACAAATTATTGATAAGGCTAAATTGATCAAAAAAGACCTTTTAAAATTCCATATGTGAAATCAGCAATATGTTGACAAGAAATAAACAAAAATGGTACCTTTGTTGACTGCATTAAACAGTCTAATTAGTCTACCTTGATTCACCTTTCCTTGCCATACAAAAACATTTTTTTACAATGATATAGAGATTGCAGAAGTTTACAATTATATCTATATTTGTTTGTAGGACAAGAGGGCAGACAGCTACAGATATGCTGTCACACCTGGTGGAGATGATGGCAAGAAAAAGTCCAAAAAGACAAAGAAGAAGGAAAATCTTGATGAACTTAAACAAGAACTTGAAATGGATGAGCATAAAATACCACTTGAAGAATTATATGAAAGACTAGGATCTGATCCCAATTCGGTATACATCTATTTAAACTTTAAACATTACATAATAAATTAAAAACAGGAAGACCAGAAAATGTTGTCTGACCAGACTAAAGAGGTTTATATATAGCAGCATTTTATTTGTTAGTCAGTCAGGTAGCTGGTACATGTATTTATGCACCATTCCATCCAGGATTTGATCAGGGCAAAGTTCTAATCTAAAAAGGGTATTTTAGCCATAGGCACCCTTCTCTGCAAAATAAACCTTAATATCACACAAGGTGCATTTTAGAGAAAAAGACTTGGTCGCATTCTTCTGTTAAAAATTGATTCCTCGGGTGTCTATCCTACTGAAACTTGTTATGTCACAAATCTACATGAAACTATCTACAAAACAGTATATAACAAGTCTTGTTTCTGCTGTCAGAATCATTCATAGCAGGCCTTTTTAGTACGTCAGCAGCAAAATAATAAAATATTGTTTTTTTTCTTGCAGGGTTTGAGTTTAGAAGAAGCAAAACGTATTTTAGAAAGAGATGGTCCAAATGCTCTAACGCCGCCACCTACGACTCCGGAGTGGGTGAAGTTTTGTAAACAATTGTTTACTGGGTTCTCGTTACTATTGTGGATAGGAGCTATTTTATGTTTTATAGCTTATTCTATTCAAGCTTCTCAAGATGAAAGTCCACCAGGTGATAATGTAAGTATACTGAAATCATATAAGATCAGAGTTTCTATGTTTACATGTAGGATTAACAAAAAACATTAGATTTTTTTATTTTACTTGTAGTTAATCAATGGTTCAGAAAAATAAATGTAGCCTAGACATTTCCTTATATTGAAAAACCATATATCACTTTTCTTAGTTGAAGTCGATGACATTGGCTTTAGAGATCATCACTTTATCACTCTGCTTGTCTGATAAAAACCCATATCAGTGTAGTTGCTTGATATTTAGAATTATGACAGAAAAAGTTTAAAGGACAATTTATGAAAAGAATGATATTAGAATACATGTATTTTGAAAAACTTCCATTAGTTATACATTCAACATAAAACAGGATAATCAAAATATACAAGATACGGGCATATTCGCCATCAGCTTGACCCCATTACCAGCAAACAGATATAAAATGTTGGTTAAACTAAATGGAAAGCATTTTCAATTTAATTTTTGAACAATATGAATATGTTATATATTAAAAAAGAATGTAAAAATGTAGGTGAAATAATTATAAAATGTGGTGTTTGGTTTTTTTTTTTCCAGTTATATTTAGGTGTTGTATTAACAGCTGTAGTAGTTGTCACTGGTTGTTTCTCTTATTACCAAGAAGCCAAAAGTTCTAGAATTATGGATTCCTTTAAAAACATGGTTCCACAAGTATGTATAAAAATGAGTATTTATAATACCATCAGTTTGTGTTTTGATTTGTAACTAGATGGGTTGAATGAACAGAAGAGAAAGTTTAAACATATAAACAAATCTTGATTTGCACGAACTCGAGTTAATATACAAAGGTTTTGCTCATGTACTGAAAGTGGCAACTTCTTATGGTTAGAGACACTTGTAATTACTGAAAGTGGCAACTTCTTTTAGTTAAGAGACACTTGGAATTATTATCATCTATGACCAATTGCTCTCTTGATTTAAACATATTTATGCACCTATACAAAAAACATAAATTAAAATTAGTTTTGTTTAGTTTGGGGATGTTTCTGCAAATATAACACTAAAACTATATTTCTTATGTCAAATTCTATTTTCATGTTAATTAAAAAAATTCAATGAGAAATGCATAAAAAAATCTGAATATAATTGAAAGCAACATAATAAAAAATAACAGATCATATATTTTGATTTTAAAAATTGATACATTTTTTTTTTGTAGTATGCAAGAGTACTCCGAAGTGGAAATACATATGAAATAAAAGCTGAAGAGATTGCATTAGGAGATATAGTTGACGTCAAATTTGGAGACAGAGTTCCTGCTGATGTCAGAGTAATTGTAGCTCACAGTTTCAAGGTTTGTCACTATAGATAATAATTGTAATGTTTGTTTGTTTGTTTTTTTTTTAAATTGGCTAATTTTGAAGTTAGACTAGAATGTGCCAATACAATAAAGAATGTCTGTATATATAGCTTATATTAAGCTGATATTCATAAATTTATATTTAAAAAATTAAATAAGATGAAAGTACTGTTAATCTAAATGTTTCTTTTAAACTTAAAGGCAAACATTACAGCAGCTAAATTTTGACTCTCAGAAAACAATCCAAGTTTTGTTAACAGTTTGATGACATTTTGTAAATGATTTGAATTACAGGTTGACAATTCCTCACTGACAGGAGAATCAGAACCACAGACCAGAAATGCTGACTTCACCAATGAAAATCCCCTAGAGACTAAGAATTTGGCTTTCTTCTCTACCAATGCTGTGGAAGGTATTATTTCCATAAATATTGCATTGAAAAACAAATCTGTATTGTTCACAAAATGTTTTTGGGGACTTGGACAAAATATAACTGTTCCCTATCTTTCAATGTTTTGCAGGATGTGTAATCTGTTCTCAAGTTTTGATGATAATACTAAAATAGAAACCTATTTATTTGAAGATAGGCCAACAAATGCTCGTAAATACATTTTAACAAGATCAAACGGTAGTAGGAAAACAAAGATACTTCATAAAAATGACAAAAAAAGGAATATTGAAGAAAGAATCATAATAGTGTGATTTTACAATTTCTTTACAGGAACATGTAGAGGTATTGTTGTAAGAACTGGTGACCTCACTGTGATGGGACGTATTGCTAACTTAGCCTCAGGATTGGATGTTGGAACAACACCTATTGCTAAAGAGATTGCTCATTTTATCCACATAATTACTGGTGTAGCTGTATTCTTAGGAGTGTCATTCTTTATCATTGCATTTATCTTGGGATATTTCTGGTTGGACGCTGTTATCTTCTTGATTGGTATCATCGTAGCTAATGTACCTGAAGGTCTCCTGGCAACTGTCACTGTAAGTTGTTCATTGTTATCAGAAGCAGTTTGAAATATGTCAGATTTATAATTGTGGTTTTATTTTTTTTCCTTCAATTAATATATTTGGAGGTCAAGTTAAAGGCAAGAATATTTTTGGGAGAAAAAATGAAATTTGTTGAACGGTTTGAGAAAGTGTCTGCTTAATTTAGTAATGAAACAGGTTTCCTAGTTTCTATAAAACTTGTGCTGAAGTGGTTCATTTCATTGAATAAAATGTTCTTGTTCTAGGTATGTTTGACACTGACAGCCAAACGTATGGCTAGCAAGAATTGTTTGGTAAAGAACTTGGAAGCTGTAGAGACTTTGGGATCCACATCAACCATTTGCTCAGATAAGACTGGTACCTTGACACAAAACAGAATGACAGTTGCTCACATGTGGTTTGATGGTAAAATTGTTGAGGCTGATACCAGTGATGATCAGACAAGTAAGTAAACAATAAAAACATATAACTAGTTTAAATTTCATGCTTTCTTTCTTTCACATGATTATAGGCAGAATGGCTTACATGTTACAAACTAAAGCTGAAATGAATAGAATACTTCTTTACTGTTTCTATGTTGTACCTACCTTAACAATTTTGATGGCACTTTTGGTTGATGATTAAACTGTGATTAGAATTGTTTCTAATTAAATGTTTGCCACATTTATTGGAGTATTAATTCCCTACTATAGTTGTATGTTTATTATTAAAAGTCTGATTTACTAGCTCATATCAGTTACATTAAGATAACAGAATTGAAGATGAAAACAAACTTCTTTTCAGATGCTACATACGGAAGAGCAGATGAGTCGTGGATGGCTTTGTCAAGAATTTCTATGTTGTGTAACCGTGCTGAATTTAAAGGAGGCCAAGATAATGTTCCTGTATTGAAGAGGTACAGTACTTTTGAATGTATAATACAACTGGTGGAATATTTCTCAATTATATTTTATATTAAATCACCCTTAAAGATATTGGCCAAGAGAAGAGGTATAACACCTAGTATAAAATTGTTTGTTTTTCAGAGAGTGTACTGGTGACGCATCAGAATCTGCTTTATTGAAGTGTGTTGAATTGTCTATTGGAAAAGTAACAGAATTTAGAGGCAAGCACAAGAAAATCTGTGAAATTCCCTTCAATTCTACCAACAAATACCAAGTATCTATTCATGAGACAAATAATCCCAATGATCCACGATATCTCTTAGTGATGAAAGGTGCACCTGAAAGAATCCTTGACAGATGTGGAAGTGTCTTGTTTCAAGGTAAAGAGATTCCATTGGACGACAACTTCAGGGAATATTTCAACACTGCCTACATGGAATTAGGAGGTCTTGGAGAAAGAGTATTGGGTAAGTTTATTGAGAAATAGTAAAAACATTTACAAGTTCAAAACTAATTATATGTTTTCTTTATCTAAAGTAGATCCTATTTAGATAGTTATATCTAAGTTTATATTGTTGATATTATTTTTAGTTGAGTAAATACTTGTATGAGAATTTATTTTTAAGTTTTTGCAGTCAATTTATATTGACATAATAATTATACACATTAAATCCTTTGACATTACTTTTTATTGACAAAATAGCTTTATTGTCCTAATAAAATACTATGTTGACATATTCAAAGCAGATAGTTCTATTAGAATCAAAAACTAACTACAAAGATATAATATGAATCTGAAGCCCTTTTCACAAAAAATCTTAAGTGTAAAATTTATCGTAAGTCTAAAATATTCCTCAACAATTCAACTAAATATTTTTTATCGTAAGATTAATTTTACACTTAAGATTTTTTGTGAAAAGGGCTACAGGTATCTGTGTGAAATACTACTTACTGATTGCTAAAGAAAACATGGATTTAAATAAGAATTTTTTGTTTGTAGGATTCTGTGATTATTTCTTGCCATCTGATCAGTACCCTATGGGATATTCATTTGACTCTGAAGAACAGAATTTCCCATTGTCTGGTCTTAGATTTGTTGGACTAATGTCTATGATTGATCCTCCTAGAGCTGCTGTACCCGATGCTGTAGGAAAATGTAGAAGTGCTGGTATTAAGGTGAGGAAAATTTTTCACAACATATGTCACTTTCACATTAGCACAATTAGAAATATACATATTTTTTTCATTAGAAGTTATTTTAAATTAACAATATTTTGAAAACACTTTCAAAGCCGCTGCTTTGTGATGCAAAAATTCTTTTAAAACTTAAGGGAATAAGATCTTTAATCTTTATGAATATGATTTAAAGAATAAATGATTTAGAAAATTGAAATGTTCAATACATTTGAAATGATTATTTTTTAGGTTATCATGGTTACTGGTGATCATCCAATCACAGCTAAGGCTATTGCTAAGGGTGTTGGTATCATTTCTGAAGGAAGCAAGACTGTTGAAGATATTGCAGCTGATCGTGGATGTCCAATTGAAGAGGTAGAACCAAGGTTAGTAGAAGGTTACTGCTTGAATTACTCAATATGAGGAAATTACGGTCTAATTAAAGTGGTCTTACTTTTAGAAAATATTTTTCTGTACATTCAGCAAGAATTCTAACTTTTTGGCATACAAATTGAATACATTAAAATTTTCAGTTTAACAAACTATGACTTTTGTTTACAGTGAAGCTACTGCAGCTGTTGTCCATGGTTCTGATCTTCGTGACATGACCCCAGCACAGATTGATGAGATCCTAAAGAACCATCCTGAGATTGTATTTGCCAGAACTTCACCACAACAGAAATTGATCATTGTAGAAGGTTGTCAGAGACAGGGACAGATTGTAGCTGTAACTGGAGATGGTGTCAATGATTCTCCTGCTCTCAAGAAAGCTGATATTGGTAAGAATTTGGTTTTCATTTCAAAAAATGTTATTGTCTTTCATGTAAAAGTTAAGGTTAAAGTACTTTTGTTCTTGAAATTAATATTTTATCAATGATTTTGTGGTTCAGCAAATTTTCACTGTACAAAATCTTGAATCCACTTTATTTTATTTATTTATCAAATATTGTAGATTTTTCTGGAGAAATGTTGTTTGATAGTAACAGGAGAAAACCATGCAGATCAGCCTGAAAAAGTATTTATACAACTTTTAAAGCTTTAGTTCCATATTACAAATTATTTTGCCTTTTTGCAGGTGTTGCTATGGGTATTGCTGGTAGTGATGTCAGTAAACAGGCAGCTGATATGATCTTGTTGGATGACAACTTTGCCTCCATCGTTACTGGTGTTGAAGAAGGTGTGTATAAATGAGCAACTTGGTCCAAGAAGTTCGTTATTTGATATATATATACTGTATTTTTCTCCTCCATATTTACACAGCAACAGTATAAAAAATAGATTTTTTTTCACCACTTGTCAAACTGGGCATGTTAATGCTTAGTACTCTTCCAGTGTTTGTTCATTGTGAAATACTACACACAAAACCAAAGATTGAGCAGCACTCACCCATAAAAAAATGGTTGAAATTCGGAGCACTAGAAGAGTAAGGCACCCATTATATCATTTAGTTTAAATAAAAAAATGAAATGATAAATTGCAGCCAATGAAGTCCTAAATTAATGTAATATATATATATGTAGCTACAACAGGTGGAACAAACATGGCCATCTGTGAGACAGATATTCCAGAAAAGTCAGTCAAAATTTTGAAAAGATAATTTCAACTTAATCATTCACTATACCTTCAGGAACTGACTGATTTTACTATGACTAGAAAGGGTTTATAGTTATTTGAATAAATATGGTATTACAGAAGAGATATATATTTTTCATTTTATTGTTTTATGTTTACAGGTCGCTTGATTTTTGACAATTTGAAGAAGTCTATTGCCTACACTTTGACCTCCAACATTCCTGAAATTTCGCCATTCTTGTTCTTCATCTTATTGGATATTCCCCTGCCACTAGGAACCATCACCATTCTTTGTATTGATTTGGGAACTGACATGGTACCAGCTATCTCCCTTGCTTATGAAGGACCAGAATCAGACATCATGAAGCGTGAACCTCGTGATCCAGTCAAGGACAAACTTGTAAATGAAAGGTAAGTCATGTATATATCTGTCATTGATTATTGAATAAAGAACTATTCTGTCTTCAAGTCCATAGTATAATGATATTTTATTACACAACACTGTTTTGTTTTCTCAATAAAGAAGAAAATAACTGTTTAAAGTTGATTGTTATATGTGGTAATTGTTTTGGGGAGCAATTTTAAGAATAAGTTAATTTGTTGACAGATTGATCAGTATGGCATATGGACAGATTGGTATGATCCAGGCTTCAGCTGGTTTCTTTGTATACTTTGTCATTATGGTAGAGAATGGATTCTGGGTATCCAGATTGTTAGGTCTTCGTGAGGAATGGGATTCCAAGGCTGTTAATGATCTACAGGATTCTTACGGACAGGAATGGGTAAGATTTTTATTTTTGTGAAATTTGAGGCTGAACTAGTCATAAGGAAATCCTGAAAAATAATTAAGAATTGAATGCATATTTATTTCTGAATATTTCGAAGTATCACTGTATGTGTGTAAATGTGCAAATAAAAAGCATTAAATTATTAAATAGCAGGCATGAGTCTAAGTAGTCTTAAATACATTTTGATAGTGTAAATAGTATATTATGCTTGAAGAAGTAATTTAATAAAGTTCAGTATAAGCTGTGTATTGATACCTACACTTTTTTCAAATGTTAAATACAAAGGGAGGGAATTCAAAGGAGAATTAAATGTAGAGGTTTAATCAGGTTGTGCTGCAAACCACTTTCCCATTGTCAATAACTAATTAAACTTGATTAGTTGATTATTTCATATTTTTAAAATTGGTTAGACAGGTAGAAGCATTTTATTGATGAGATTTTTGGCTTGTGGGTTAAAAAGTTAGAAACTTAACCAAACTGCATGTAAATCTCTTAAATAAATGCTTGAAAAGAGAGCTTCCAGCAGTTGCTTTGAAGGAACACTTGTAAATAGATTTGATTTAAAAGTTCACATGTGCATGCTTCCTTTGGTAATCGCTTCAGACTGGCTGGCTTAAAGCATCATTGCTGCTTAGATTATTTATTTTGCCCAAAGTAGTGGTGTTAAATAAAGAAATTGATCAAACATATAAAATTTACTCAAACATGCATAGTAAAGTTTAGTTTTAGTGTAAAAGTTCAGGGATTATTATTTGATATATTTTTTCAGACGTATGGACAGAGAAAGATTCTAGAATACACATGCCACACAGCTTTCTTCGTTTCCATTGTCGTAGTACAATGGGCTGATTTGTTGATCTGCAAGACTAGAAGATTGTCCATTGTTCAACAGGGATTGAAGTAAGTAATCAGTGTTAATTCTGTACAATTCAGTGTTTTCCCTAGAAAAGTTTTGATGCACGGTGGGGTCCATGGTAAATTTGAAGGGCACCACCCAGAACTATCATTACTATTGCATGGTAATTTTGAAGTGTGTTTTGCGCAAAACCTTGTTTGGTATCACATAATTAAATGAGGCTGAAAAGCAATGCCATTTTTGTCGAGCCTTCGACTTTTGTCGAAAAAGCGAGACATAGCGATCCTACATTCCGTCGGCGTCGTCGTCGTCGTCGTTGTCGTCGGCGGCGTCCACAAATATTCACTCTGTGGTTAAAGTTTTTGAAATTTTAATAACTTTCTTACACTCTCCTGGATTTCTACCAAACTTGGACAGAAGCTTGTTTATGATCATAAGATAATATTCAAAAGTAAATTTTGTAAAAAAAAAATTCCATTTTTTCCGTATTTTACTTATAAATGGACTTAGTTTTTCTGCCAAGAAACATTACATTCACTCTGTGGTTAAAGTTTTTGAAATTTTAATAACTTTCTTAAACTATCCTGGATTTCTACCAAACTTGGAAAGAAGCTTGTTTATGATCAAAAGATAGTATCCAGAAGTAAATTTTGTAAAAAAAAAATTCCATTTTTTCCGTATTTTACTTATAAATGGACTTAGTTTTTCTGCCAAGAAACATTACATTCACTCTGTGGTTAAAGTTTTTGAAATTTTAATAACTTTCTTAAACTATCCTGGATTTCTACCAAACTTGGAAAGAAGCTTGTTTATGATCAAAAGATAGTATCCAGAAGTAAATTTTGTAAAAAAAAAATTCCATTTTTTCCGTATTTTACTTATAAATGGACTTAGTTTTTCTGCCATGAAACATTACATTCACTCTGTGGTTAAAGTTTTTCGAAATTTTAATAACTTTCTTAAACTATCCTGCATTTCTACCAAACTTGGAAAGAAGCTTGTTTATGATCAAAAGATAGTATCCAGAAGTAAATTTTGTAAAAAAGTAAAAAAAAATCCATTTTTTCCGTATTTTACTTATAAATGGACTTAGTTTTTCTTCCAGTTAACATTACATACAGTCTGCACTTTAAGTTTTTAAAACATTTATTAGATTCATAAACTATCCTGGATTTTTACCAAACTTGGACAAAAGCTACTTACAATCAAAAGATAGTATAGAGAGGAATATTTTTATTAATTTTTTTCCTCATTTTTGTTGAGCCTGCGATTAACAGCAAAAGTAGGCGAGACACTGGGTTCCGCGGAACCCTTACGAATTTTTATCATTTTTGTCCTTTACTGTCCTTTTTTGGTGTCCAGCATCTTTACATGCATGACATGGTTAACATATCATATGCACTGATTGAGATTATGCTGCTATTTCTCTCTCCATTTTGGGTAGTTTCAGTTGACCCAGAAATGTAGCAAACACCTCTACCAATTTTAAGGAAATATTGCACTCTGCTTTCCCTTAATGGTTTGTATATGTCTTCGTCCATTTTTCACCTTTGCTTATAGGCGTTCACTGTTATATTCAAAGTGTGGTAGACATAAGGGGAGGGGAGGGGTCGGAAGGCACTTTTATTAAAATTTGACAGAATGTGGTTATTTAAGACAGATTAACAATTATATGTAATAATCGATAATAATTTTATGCATTGCCGGTTGAATAAAAATCGCCTTCCGACCACCACCCTCCATCATTTATTTCTAAAATTGCTGTAAAAAATACAATGGACTATTTCCATATTACCAAAATTAATGTGCAATGGGACCACTTTTCTAAAATAGCTTAGGGAAAACACAGCATTTTTTATTCTTCAAAGAGTTTTGTTCATTTCTTAAAAGAAATATATGTTTTTGCTATTTAATGCTTCTTTACACTGTTAGTAAACTGATATTTTATGTGTAAAATGCTACGCATAAGTTTTAACAAGACAAAATGCAAAATTGAGTTTTGTAAAATTATATTTTAAGTAAATAACTTACTTTACTTTTTCAGACAATTATAGTGCATATATTTAATATAATACTTGTTTCTTTCCAGGAATCACCATATGACATTCGGCTTGTTCTTTGAGACTGCACTAGCTGCATTTATGACTTATTGTCCAGGATTGGATAAGGGACTTCGTATGCAAAACCTCAGGTATGTACTTGTTTTCACAGCTGTTTGATTGTCCAGAAGACTATAGTAAATGAATCAAATTAGTTCAACAGAAAGGATAATGGTCTATTGCATTAAAGTTTCTCGACCAAAGCCAGATGCTCTTAATGGTCAGTTTGGTTTAGAAAATGTACTTATCTGTGTAACTATGTAGAACTACAGCTAAAACAGTTGTTTTCAAGGTGTTTGAATTGTGGTGGTTTTGTCACTAAAATTGATTATGTGGAGAATAGTTTTTGTGATTTCGAGTTGTAGAAATTTCTTTTCTTTAAATTTATGTTAATTTTCATTACAGTTTTAATCTTATTGATGATATCTATCCACAAATTATAGCAATTTAAAATGAAAATTTCTGTACCTAGAGTATTCAAGCCTTGGTTCAAAGAATTTCACACATTTCTTAAACCAATATGAGTGCCTTAGAAAAAAAAAGTATTGATATCAAATATAATCTCTGGTAAATATTTTTGCCCCCACAATGTATTTGCACTAATTATAATATTTCTATTTTCTTCATTGCAGGGCCTCATGGTGGTTCCCAGCCATGCCATTCAGTTTAGCCATCTTTATATATGATGAAAGTAGAAAGTTTATACTGCGCCGAAACCCTGGTGGATGGGTAGAGAGAGAAACCTATTATTAAAAACAGTGTGTTGTAAAGAGACCTACACAAACTTTGTACTTAGTGATACAAAAATTTTAGATTTTTTTGAAAAGTGTCATTTTAAAGATGTTCTTAACTGAATTTTTATCCAGATCATTTTACCGTTTTAATATATTGTTGAAAATATTGTGAAAGATGCATGATTAAGACATGGAAGTAACAGGAAAATTTTTGCATTTAATAAAATGGTGATGAATGTATAGTAGTAAGAATTGATGAAGTTAAGTTTTTTTATGTTTTTCTTTTCCAATGATTTTGTGATTTATGCACACAGTGGTTATGTGTCATGTGTCATGTGATAAACCAACGTCATCTTCACACATATGTATGTTGTAAGATTTGTAAATACATCTTTTTTATTATTTTTAGAATCAGATTATTTTATTGTTCACATTCGACTAGAAATAAACATTTTAAATTGGAAATCTGGATTCATTCAGTTGAACAGTTGAAATTTGTATGTTTTGGTTGAATGTGTAAATGTCATGTAGAATGCGAAACTTTTATAGAAAGTAGTCTTTTACCAAAATGTTTTTTTGTATAATTGCTCACATATCTGTACATATAATCTGGCGAACATTCCACAAACATGAATTTCAAGGCATAATATATTCAGATACAGAAAAGCAGTTCAAATGAGAATTTTGACATAAAGCTGACAAAAAATTTGATTTAGTCAAGGGGATCATTATATGGAATAGAATCATATTATAGCAAAATTTATAGTTTTAAAATGGAATCTCATTTCTGATTGTTTGTTGGAAATATACAAGATAACAGCTGATGTCAGTCAAGGTTATAACTTAAATAAAAAGCATTTACTGTAATAGTTTGAAGGTCCTTTGTTGTCAGTGCAATAATGGTGACGGGGCTTTATAACAAAATCATTAAAATATATCTATATACATTGAACAGAGAGAAAAGTAGAGATAAAAAAAAAACATGCCTTTAGGGGGAATTAGTTTTGTATACTAAAATTTCTAAGAAGAGTTTAGAGTTACATATATCCAAGGTATATAACAAATTCTACAGGGGACCTTCAAATAATGTAGTACTTGTAAAATGTAGATTAGAAAAAGAATATGTGGCATGTTTAAAATATTCCCTATACTATCATCCTACCTGTATTATTAGATGAAAGTTCTAAACCCAAACTCTCAAAAACAGGTTAATTTTATTACATATGTATATACAAGTCTGAATTGGTTGTGACACTAATACATGCTACAGAGTATAGGTGATATTTTAAACAGAACTATTTCTAGGCAATACTCCAGAGCAATAAGATGCCTAAATTTTGAATCTCACGTGTCACATATCATCTGATTCATGTGAACCTGTTTTTGTACCTCAGATTCTTCTGGATGTATTACAGAATAAATTTCATTAAAAACTTTAAATAATGTAATATTTTGTTTTATGTTATTGTGTGTTACAGTTGTTTAATTCATTGTGTTGTCACACATAGCAGCCTGATTCTTTGATTTATGCCCAGTGACAGATCAGGAGGAAAACAAACAATAAAACTATTAGGGAATGTTTTACTTCACCTAGATAAGCATTTTGCGGTCGTATATTGGTATGACGTTGGCGTCTTCGTCTCCGGCGATGTCGTCGTCCGAAGACACATTGGTTTTCGCACTCTAACTTTAGTTTAAGTGAATGGATCTTTATGAAATTTTACCATAAGGTTCAATACCACAAAAGGAAGGTGGGTTATGGTACCAACAGTTAAGGAATTAGGGGCCAAAAATAAGCATTTTTGTAACTTCCAGACATAACTTGTGTGTTAGTGTATGGATCTCTCTGACATTGTACCACAAGGTTCCATATCACAAAGGGAAAGCTGGAATTGAGTTTGGGGGTAATTGCCCAAAACGTTAAGGAATAAGGGGCCAAAAATAAGCATTTTTCTAGTTTCCAGACAATTACTTGTGTTCAAGTGTATGGATCTCTCTGAAATTGTACTGCAAGGTACCATACCACAAAGGGAAGACTGGGATCGATTTTAGGGGTAATTGCCTCAAAATTTTAGGAACTAGGGGCCATAAAGGGGCAAAAAAACAAGTATTTTTCTAGTTTCAGGACAATAACTTGTGTGTAGGTGTATTGATCTTTATGAAATTGTTCTACAAGGTTCCATATCACAAAGGGAAAGCTGGGTTTGAGTTTGGGGGTAATTGCCCTAAACGTTTAGGAATTTAGGGCCAAAAAGGGGCCAAAAAACAAGCATTTTTCTAGTTTCCAGACAATAACTTGTGTTCAAGTGTATGGATCTCTCTGAAATTGTACTGCAAGGTACCATACCACAAAGGGAAGGCTGGGATTGAGTTTGGGGGTGATGAATCATAAGGGGGTTCAAAAATTTGGGGGGGGGATTATTTTTTTCTTTAAAATTTTCCATTTTAAATTGGTTATTTCTGATTTATATATAAAAGCAAATAATAATGATATGGTTTGAATAGGTAAATTAGAAATTTTTAAGTTCTTAGACCACATTCATTCTGTGTCAGAAACCTATGCTGTGTCAAATATTTAATTACAATCCAAATTCAGTGCTGTATCAAGCTTGAATGTTGTGTTCATACTTGCCCTAACTATTCAGGGTTCGACCTCTGCGGTCGTATCAAGCTGTGCCCCAGCGGAGCATTTTATTCTATCAGGAGGAAACAAACAATAAAACAATTGGGGAATGTTTTACTTCACCTAGATAAGCATGGCTAACACAGCTGCATACATAGGCCTATTTTTCTAAGAACTTTTTGAATTGGAAACTGCTGTTTTGAATATGTTAATACCAGAATGAAAAAAAATGAATATATGGAGTATACATCAATGAGACAGCAAACCAACAAAAACAACTGAGAAAAGTAATCTTGACATTAATATCAAGTCCTATGTCACACTTAAAAGTCCTCAATTCATCCTCCCACATTTTTTTGAATAAGAAAAATAACAGAATTTACAGTAAAAAGTAGTCCAGAAAAAGACCAACTCTATGATATAACATTAATACTGAAATATTTATGTATTGATTGATTGTTGTTGGTATTTAACACCACTTTTTGCAATATTGGTAATTCAACGGCGGCCAGTTTTGATAAGCGAAGAAAGCCAGTGGGAACAACTGACCTACGGCATCAAAACTGGCAATCATAGTTAATTCAGATAGTATTGGAAAGCACCTGCTAAGTGCGGGCTTGAAACACACAACATCAGTGTTGACAGGCTAGTGATACAGTAGTTGAACCACCTTGATCCCCTCGGCCACCAATGCCTCTTAATGTATTAAAGAATGCTCAGAAACTGAAAGCAAGCAAAAGTTCATGTCCAGATCTCATGCTTTCTGACTATGTCACCAATATTTGAAGGTGATTGATAGACTGTCGCTTTCTCAACTTCCAATGGTATTTTCTGATGTATTTAAGAACCAAAGTCGTTATTGATCGATTTTTGCTTGCCTAACATCCAGTGGCAAACATTTCATGCATATTCAGGACAAGAACTAAACAAATTTGTAAGGGTTCCGCGGAACCCAGTGTCTCGCCTACTTTTGCTATTAGTCGCAGGCTCAACAAAAATGGGGAAAAAATTATTCAAAATTTTCCTCTAGATACTATCTTTTGATTGTAAGAAGTTCTGTTCAAGTTTGGTAAAAATCGATGAAGGTTTATGAATCTAATAAATGTTTTAAAAACTTTAACTGCAGACAGTACGTAATGTTCACTGGAATAAAACTAAGTCCATCTATAAGTAATATACGGAACAAACAGGAAATAAATTTTTACAAAATTTCCTTCTAGATACTAGCTTTTGATCATAAACAAGCTTCTGTCCAAGTTTGGTACAAATCCAGGATAGTTTCAGAAAGTTATTGATATTTTTGAAAGCTTTAGACACAGAGTGAAGTTAATGTTAACAGGCAGAAAAACTAAGTCCATTTATAAGTAAAATACGGATAAACAGGATTTTTTTTTTAACAAATTTTTTTTTCTGGATACTATCTTATGATTATAAACAAGCTTCTGTCCAAATTTGGTACAAATCTAGGATAGTTTAAGAAAGTTATAAAAATTTCAAAAACTTTAACCACAGAGTGAATATTTGAGGACGCCGTAGACGACGACGGACTGTAGGATCGCTATGTCTCGCTTTTGCGACAAAAGTCGCAGGCTCGACAAAAATCGTACAAAAGGTAGGTTCACTGGGATATAGGGCGGATTTTATTTTGAATGATGAAATGTGATAGGGACACACATTTTGTCTTGTAACAGCCGTACCTTCGGTCCCCTCCTAGATTTGTTACAAGGGTTATGTTAATGTGCAGATAGTGTTGTATTCGCTTTTAACCGGTCATCAAAGCAATATAAACGGCGCAGAAAAATATCTCTTGCAATGTCCAAAGTCAATTTTTTTGTGAAACTTAGTCTTGGTTTTTAACTGAAATTGAATAAATTCCAGATATAAAAGAAGATAATCTTACAACAGATTATTTAATTACATGTATCAATAAGTAAATGAAGAGAATGAAAGTTTTTGTACAACTAAAAAGCGTGTAAAGTACCATGTTATTTTTCTGAGAAAGGGACAGCATATTTGATAAGTAATTTGATCTCTGGTTAAGCACATTCCGTGAAAGATTTGTTATGCCATAAAGAAAATAGTATTTCTCGTAACTATAATGACTAAATAAAAATGTTAGAGACCAAAATAAACATCTATCTTTTTTCGAAATCAAAGAAATTTCTAGAACCGTTTCAGTCATCTCAGAGGACAGACTTGAAATTTGCTCCTTCAGTTTGAAATAAAACGAATTCATATTCATTCAAATAAAACAATATGTAGTCAAGTATTAAAGTGTCAGGTTCAAAGCAGAAAACATATAATTGAAGGCTTCAAAACCAAAACGTACCGTAAAAGCCAAATACCGCCTATGACAATTTTGCTTAACCAAACCTTCGTTTCAGTAAAACCATATTAATTATGAAATATCCATTTCCTATCGTGTATCATTTATTTAATTATTATTTAATAAAGCCAAGATATCTTAACATTTGCTCTCATGTCGAAGGATAAACCGCCAACCATCAATAAAAATGTGCAATAAATGATATTTAGATGGTAAAATATCTGTTTTATAAAATAACCTTTAGAACGGACTCGAACACTTCATGTAATAACACTGATTCCAATAACTTTCGCTAAAGAGTCATAAAGTATAGACTAGACCTATAGAAAAGGCGATATATACTAGGGCGGAGGTAAAAAAAGTTTTGAACAATAATAATAACAGTTATAATATTGATTTTTATTTTAATTCGAACATGTTTTGAAAGCAAACACTTTGACTTCAAGTAGATTCAAAGCTACCGTCCCTTGGATTTGGAGCTTGACATAACGACCCCGCATTCTTTTGGTACAGCCGATCACTAGGTGTTCACCTTTCTGGCTTGGACCTTTGTAGTGTGCACACAACTTCATTTCGTTCAAAATTGGCCCAACAGTAACATCCATGTTTCGAGTTCGTTCAGCTAAATATAAGACACAAGTAATTGTTGATATGAATAGGTTTTTATAAGGAGTACAATGTAATAGTTTTTTTTAGTCATTGTTCTAACATACATGAATATTGTCCTAAGTTAAATATCATATTACGCGAGCTTACGATTCACATGTATTATCTGTGAGGGATGATATTCACATTTACCATTAAACTATAGAATAAATAACTTAGTTTTTTAACATTATAATTGATTGATTGGTGTGTTGGTGTTATTGCCACTTTCAGCACTGTGGACTGCTTCGTGGCGGCCAGTTTTTATTGGTGGAGGAAGCAGGAGTGCCTGGAAAGAACCACCGACCTTTGGCAGGAAATTTACAGTATGATAATTCTAGCATTAATTTTGTTCAATCAATAATGAAATTGAAATAGTGAAATAATAATTCGCTTTTAACAACTAGTTTGGTTCCGTTTTGTCAAAGTAAGCAAAGAAACATCGCTAATGAATTATTCACTTGCAAGTGAATAATTCGACCTCATTGAATCCGTATTCATGTGAACTTTAATTGATTCCTATAGCTAGATGTGGGTTACGCATGAACTAGGCGTGTTCAGTTATTTAATGGAAACGAATGTAAACAATGGAAGTGAAACAAGGGTAAACCATTTGGTTGACTGATTCGATCTAGAAAAAAATCATTCTTATACAGGTAAACACGATTATTAATCATATTTTTTAATCTATAATATGAAATCAAAAAGACCTATTTATGTCTATGTTTATATTTATATCGGTTTATATGACCATCGGCAGGTAAACATCGATGGTGAATAAAATACACACCAAATGCTGATACATACTTTCGAGTCTATGCATCGTAAATTGTTTATTTTAGACTTTTTATAATTTGAATAAGCGTTTTAGTAGGTTTTAAGTCGTATACAGGAATTTGAGTCAAATCGGTGAACAAGAATTTGACAGCAATGCCCTTTAAATAATGTTACCTTTTCAATGAAAACCATCATCACACTAGGATCAAAGACAAACGAATTTGAAGCACGAAATATTCAATATTCAATACAAATTATGCAATATATTGTATTTAATGTATCAATCATATGCTGTATGAACGTGCCAAAAAATAACACTAAGAAAATGTTGTATGATTGCCAATGACACAACTTTCCACCAGGGACCAAATACCGTAAGGCCTTCAACAATGAACAAACCCATATCGCATAGCAAGGTGACAAAAATGACAAATGTAAAAAATAAAAAACGAGAAACCTACGGTCTGTTTTATGTTCAAAACAATAAACGAAAAACAAATATGATATACAGCAACAAACGACCATCGAATTATAGGCTCCTGACTTGGGACAGACACATCCAGAATGTGGCGGGGTGAAACATGTTTGCGGACACTGGCAACCCTTCCCTTTACCTAGGACAGAAACATACAGAATGTGGCGGGGTTAAACATGTTTGCGGACACTGGCAACCCTACCCTTGACTTGGGACAGTAGTGTAACAGCGCAACATTAGAACGAACTATAAAAAATTGTTGAAAAAGGCTTGACACATCTGATCGAAACAAAATACACAAAAAATAACCACCAACTAAAGGATCTAAGTAAGACTCAAAGTACAGATCTGAGAGTTTTCGCAATTAATGAAAGCTAGATCAAAGCCAATAACAATAATAAATATATTTTTTTTATTTAAGACTAAAATATCAATCAGTACACAAACAATGGATTTAGTATAAAGACGTCATAAACATGATCTTGTGCAATGACACAATATAGGTATTGACAGAATGTAGGACCGTAAATGTTCATAATTGTATAACAATGATAATTAGTTATGTTTTAATTTGTACTGATAAGAACAATATTCGAAGATCTTATTACAGTGTTAAATTGATAATCTTTTATAATAAGTTTATTTAAAGGATCAAGAGCTCTGTTTAAAATGTTTGAGAAAGTCGATATTACACCAGAGAAAACTATGCCAATGTTTGATACTTTCTAGAGGGAATATTACGTTGCTATACAATAAAATTGAGAATGGAAACGGGGAATGTGTCAAAGAGACAACAACCCGACCAAAGAGCAGAAAACAGCCCAAGGCCACCAATGGTTCTTCTACACTGCGAGCAAATCCCGCACCCGGAGGCAGGCTTCAGCTGGCCCCTAAATAAAAATGTGAACTAGTTCAGAGAAAATGGACGTCACACTAAACTCCGAAACATATAGATGAACCAAAATTAAAAAAAACCATACAAGACTAACAAAGGCCAGAGGTTTCCTAACTTGGGACATACGCAAGTTGTGGTGCTATATTGTTAAGCAAGTTTTTGCTGATTTTAATTTTTTCTGTTTCTATCTAATTTCGATGGGTTTCATTTTAACGTTTTGTTTGTTTTCAGTTAAATTTATTTCACTTTTCATAATAATGTTGCAGATAGTGTATACAAATTTAGAAATACTCAAGTACACCAAAATAATTATAATTATGGAAAACTAATACTTGACTTATGCACAGAATCTCAATTAAGAATTCTTAATGGAAGAACACTGGGTGATTCGAAAGGTAAAATCACTGTCTATAATCATAATGGTGTGTCTATTGATGACTATTGCTTATGCTCATCTGAATTTTTACCAAATATTGTCAATTTTAGTGTAGGTCAATATGAACCAACAATCTCTGATCACTGTCCAATCTCAATTAGTAAAGGAGTCATTTAATAATTATGCTAAGCATACTCTTAGAAGAGTTAAATGGACTAATAAACGAGAAGAAATTTTTTGAAGTCTAATATGTTGAAATTTAACTTTATAATCATTAATTCTGACACAGTCTCGAGTATATCATCAATATTATACAATGCTACCTTTTTATAAAGTAAGATGAATAAAACCCCTGTTAAAGCCAGGAGAAGTAAATGAAGAAAAGCAAAAAAGTCATATTATGATAATGAATGTGAATCTAAATATAGGTCTCTAAAAAGTCTGACTAGAAAATTGTGTACTGAGCCTGGAATGATAGTCTTAGACATAAAGTATTATATCATAAAAAGGAACTAAATAAACTCATAAGGAAAAAATATAGACAATTTAGACATAAAATGATAAAACAGATTATAGATTCAAATAATAGCTGTTCAGATGATTTTTGGAGAATTATTAAAAAACTTAAAAAGGAGAACTTCAAGGATCCTAGCTCTAACATACAACCTAAAGAATGGTTTGAATACTTGAATAAACTAATGAATATTAATTATGATAAAAATGTACTTAACGATAAGAAAATGAGTACTGCTTTTAATGATTGTAACAGTGAGATCTTAAACAGTTATATTACAACTAAGGAGGTGGTTATTGCAGCTAAATCTTAAAAGAATAATATAAAAGCAAGTGGTTCAAATTGTATTACAAATGAAATGTTGCAAATATCTTGTAATATGAATATTGATGTTTATGTAAAATTGTTTAATCTTATTCTTAAGTCTGGCATTTATCCAACTTTATGGGGAGAACATTTTATGAAGCCTATTTTTAAGGGTGGGTGTTTTAATGATCCATCTAATTATCGAGGTATAGCCCTTTCAAGTTGTTCAGAAATTTTTTTTTCTTAAAGTTCGATATAGCAGATTAGAAAAATATCTTGAAAGAAACCAAATTATTTGTCGTGAGCAAATTGGATTCAGAAAGGGAAGTCGAACATTTGATCATGTTTTAACTCTTAAAACTATAATTGATAAAGCATTTAAATCATCATAAAAAAAAGATATATGCCTGTTTCATAGATTTCAGGAAGGCATTTGATACTATTAACAGAAAGGCCCTCTTTAACAAATTGTCATATTACAACATAGATGGTCCCTTTTTCAATATTAATGAAAATTATGTATAAAGAGGTTTTGTACTCGGTGAAGATATCTGAAGGTGTCACTGATTTTTTTAATTCCACAGTTGGGGTAAAACAAGGGTGTATCTTAAGCCCCACATTATTTTCTTTATATATTAATGATTTACACTCTATTTTTGACTCCACATGTGAACCACCCATGTTAAATGATGATGATATTTCATGTCTGTTATATGCTGATGACTTAGTTCTAATTTCTGAAACTGCTATAATAATGGCCTACAAAAATGCCTTGATAAGCTAAGTTTATATTGCACTAGTTGGGATTTAACAGTAAATCTCGACAAAACCAAAGTTATGATTTTTAACAAATCTGGTAAAAAACCTACAAAAGACAAGTTTGTTTTAATGATAATGTTTTGGAACACTGTACAGAATATTAATATTTGGGTATAGTGTTTAAACTCTCTGGTAGTTTTACTGAGGCAGTGAGACTTCTTTTTAAAAAAGCCTCAAAAGCTATATTTTGTATTAGAAAACAGTTATTTTCTAAAGATATTAATGTATTACCTCACCTAAAGCTTTTTGATGCTTGTGTTAAACCTATACTTCTTTATTGTAGGGAAGCTTGGTCTCTATATATGATTAAAGATATTACAAATCTAGAGTCAAAATATTGGTCATTGGCTACCATTAAAATTCAGATTAAATTTGCAAAAACTTTAATTGGAGTAAAAAAAACAGCTGTTAATTTAGCAGTACTAGCTGAACTTGGTATGTATCCAGTTTTTATAGAAGCTTTAAAACTGCCAATTGGCTTCTGGTTGCATGCGATAAAATCTGGTAATAATTGTTTACTTAAAGATGTATATAGTTCAAACCTGCAATTAACCAATGGATTTGCAAGAAAGATTGAACAGTTACTTGCTACATTAAATTTTTCACACGTTTGGGAAAATCATGATACTATTTCAAAAAGGCGTTTATTATATGCACTTCATACCAAACTTAATGATAGATATCTAAATTATTGGAAAGAAAATATTTTTGGTGATGATATATCATTGCACGGTAATAAGCTCAGAACATATAGACAGCTTAAAGAAAATTACAAAATGGAAGCCTATTTATTGTTAAGCATTGACAAAAAAGTAAAAGGACATTTTGCCAAAATTCGCACAAATAATAGTGTTCTTAAAATTGAACAAGGTCGACACACTTTAACCCCTTTAGAAGAAAGAATTTGTCCCTTGTGTCTTTTAGAAGTAGAAGATGAATTTCATTTCACTAGAAAATGTACAAAACTAAATACAATTAGAGAACTGCAACAATTATTTTCTAAAATTAGTGAAATAGTGCCCTCTTTTTTAAATATGACTGATGAAGAGAGATTTAAATTTTTGTATAGGTGTGGTGAGACTGATATAATTAGAATCATTGTAAAATTCATAAGTTGACATGTACAATTCTAGAAATGCTTTATTGAGTAATAAATAAATTTGTGGTACCACCTTCTTAGCAGAGATTATATACATATATATTATTGTAACAATATTTTCTTTTAATAATGGAGGGGATATACAAATTTATATATACAATGTTTATAAATGTGGACAGATATATGTTTGTATGTTTATGTATAGCCAATGTTCATTGTCTTGGTAATAATCCTATAATTTTGGATTTTAAACCAATAAAATATCTTGTCTTATCTTATCTTATACGAGTAAAGTTGTCGTTTGGAACCGTTCACGATTGGTTTTTACTCATTTAACATAAAGGAAACATACAAATTTATATTTTCTACATACGGCTTAGAATACCTGAAATACCCATTTTAAAATATTATATACATCAAATGAATATGAAAATAAGAAAATTTTTCGTTTATCAATATTAACCCCACGTACAAAACGACTAATCAAGACAAATATGGTGATAACCAATGCAGTCATGACTCTGTTTGTTTTTTAACATAATATTTTTTTTAACTTTAAACGTTATTTTTTTTTAGCTAAACGACTTAACTTTAAATACTTATTTCTGACTCTGATGCATTTTGAAATGTTTGGGAATCAAAGTGACCGGCGATTAAAAAACATTATTATAAATCGCCAAAATATATGTATGTTTAAAAGAAATGTGACCAACATATGGAACAATATTACATTTATTATTCTAGAATCGGCGGTTACAATACATATTTTTAATTTTTTTTTTAATCAGGAGTCACAATTTTTTAAATATGACAAATATATTCTTTTGAAGTTTTATAACAATTTCATAAAACATTGACAATGTCATATACGTTGATTTATTCTCTTTCAGTTTTAGCCAGGCGTTTTCCTACGAAAAATCCGAAAAATCATTTCTGTGTTACATATTATTCGCATTTGTCGAAGACAGTTTATCTTATTGGAATGCACTCACCACAACAATCTTTACGATTCCATATTTCTACTCTTTCAACCAGGTATTCCCTTCCCAAATTCACCCACCAGAAAGGATTTTTCTCAGGCTTAGTATGTATCATGTACTCGTTTCCACTAGGCATTAGTCCATCTACACCTTGACTAGAGTTAAACTTGGCACTAGAACTGAGTGTTGAACTTTGACCAGTTGGCTTTTTGTGTGCAACATCTTCTACGCATTTGTCCATTCTCCTCCCTGTTTGGTGAAAAAAATATATACATAAAATTATTAACTTTTATAAAGGTTCTGGTTTCGAGGACGAAAAACCTATTTTTGTGCAAAATGCATACTCCTATAAAAAAGAGTCAGAAATCTTGACAAATTGGCGATCTGATTTATTACGTATGTAAATTCTTTATATGTCTTTCAGCTTTCTCTAATCCGCTGGATTTTCTGATTTTAAGAAATTACTATGTAGTTGTTTGTTTGGGCATTAATTCATTTTTTGTATTAATAACGCAATTGCTTGCATGTAATCTCATCCAAAGCGTGTGAACAGTTTTATAATTGCATCGCTACTTAACTTCTTCAAATTGAACGAATATTTTGTAAAAAAATGAATCAAGAATTTTTTGAATATATATACAAAATGATTGTCTTCAGAGTTACATACCCTGACAGTTTTTGACGAGTAGATCTTGTAGTATTTGTGTTTGTTTTGTAATTGTGGAGTTAACGAAGTCCATCAGTTTCTTAATATTTAAATAATCACACTTCTTAAAATCTTCACCATTGTTGCTTGAAATGGTAATATGACACCCAGAAGAAAGAGTATACAACGATAACAATGAACCCACAACTATTAATATTTCCATTACAGAATCTTGTATCATTGTAGAGAGTCCTCGTTGTGTAGACATCTGTAGACACATATACAAGTTTAAACAACAAACTGTCACGCAAAAGAATCATTTGTTATTTGATAGCACCATCTCTGTTAACACGAACATAGAATATTGATTTTTGAAATATACATTCTTTCTGTGTTATACCCCAAAAACAATAAAAATGAACGACGATACCACAACATTTGCTTGCCTCTTTCAGTTTTCAGTTTCGACTGATTGGTTTCTTCATTTATAATAACCTTGCCAATAGAGCAAGATTGAATTTCTCTCGTAACATGACATCCGTCCATTGTTTGTTGTAAACGATTAGAAATGTCTGAAATACATTAAACCAACCTTAAGCAAACATTGCCACACTGTGGCTAGTTTCAAAGTTGTGTCAGATGTAGTTGCCGAAGAACCAGCATGGATGTTGTTACCAAAATTTCGACGATCGGGCCAAACGCAATGAAAAATTAAACTAAAAATATCTTTTAATTCATGAAAAAATTCATAATCGCTCCCAAACGATTACCAAACGGTCCCATACTAGAATTAAGGTTGATGGTCCAATCATCTTCCGACATTGTTAAATGATATATGTATGGTCTAGTTTAGGTTGATGATCTAACGTAACGATGTGAGCCACCAGTTTTGAAAATAGGCAATTTTTATAAAGAAATCAATGAAAAATTGGAGAAAATCTTAGGGATGACGAATTCCCATCAGACATAGGTTAGATAATACATTTTTGATCTTCAATCATAATTACGGTAAGTGACATCAACAACATCCAAATTTGGAAGACATTGTTATTTTAGAAAGAGCATCTTAAGACGATTGAAACAATCGTGTGAAGGATTAATTTTTAACAAATTTTGTATCTATTTTTGAATAATGGTTGAAATCATTAATGGCCTTCAAACATGGCCGAGACTCCTGCTGATACAGAAAAGGTGTCTCAAAAATAACTAAGATCATCTGAAAAATATGTGAATGACCATTTTACATTTATTTGCCGTTTTGAAAAATATGGTTGACTGTCCTCTTTTTAGCCGTATATTTGGGACTAATACCAATACGATTTTTTATAGTTTGAAAGGCCTCTTTGACATTTTTCGAAATATCCGTATTGATAATCTGCACATATGACTTTGGGGATAAGATATCGTGTAATGTAATTACTGTATAAAATCTACCCTGCCGTACAGGAGATGTCGATTATACAAATTCGTGAAATTAGAAAATGTACAAAGAAGACTTAGTTTAGTATATATACATGCATTGGTCTAATAATTTCCTTAACATAATAAACACAAGAAAATCGTTTCGCATGACTTTAATTAGAACAGGTTTTAACAGCAAATACTTTAATTTCCAGTAGATTTAAATAATCCGTTCCCTGGAGTTGCAGCTTGACGTAACGACCCCTCATTCTCTTGGTACAGCCGAGAACTAGGTGTTCACCTTTGTGACTTGGACCTTTGTAGTGCGCACATAACTTCATATCGTTTAATGTTGGCCCAATAGTTACATCCAAATTTCTAGTTCGTTCAGCTGAATATAAAACAAGCAATTGTTAATACGATTATATAAAACAAGCAATTGTTAATACGATTATATAAAACAAGCAATTGTTAATACGATTATATAAAACAAGCAATTGTTAATACGATTCGGTTTTATTAACCGACTAAACATTTGTAAAATTACAGAATTAATGTTGAAACAATTGGTTATCATTTAGGGCATTTGTTAAAATGCTACAATTCTTTTGTATTGATCATGAAAGGCACATATCACATGATCAGTTGATAGGAAATGCCAACATTCCTTCGTTCTGCCTAAATATGCATGAAATATATGTACTTTTAGCAAACAACAATCAATCTGGGTCGATACCTCTGCTGGTGAACTTTTAGTCCCCGATGGTAGCTTAATTCATCGGTACTGGCGTGAAAATAGGGATATTGTTTTATTGAAATTTGCTATTACTTTAGTATAAATCGTTTGAAATTATGTATCTCCGTCATATATAGTTCTAATTTCTTGTCCAGTTCTGGCTATACTTCTGATCCGTTTCGATTACATCAGCTCTTCCACTTTTGGATTATGTTTTAGATTTTCAAAAAAATTGACCTCGAATATCACTGATGAAACATTAATTGTCGCACCATATTATTCTCAGGGGACCCTAGAGTTTTTTTAATCTTTAAGCATATATCAGTGTGCCTGACATATGACAAGGTCTTTATTGGTTTCTGGACAGGCGTTTTCTGAATTTGCTACCCTGCAAGGCTTGATAATAATATAGAGGATGATTTGCTTCTACTATTGACTGGAAGATAAAGGTTCTTTGTAGAAAATAACAGGTTTTCCAATTCCAGACCTTACTTTAACAGGGAAGTGGATACTGATTTTTCAAAGTGGCAAATTCAGATATGGCTTAGATGTGTTTCATATTGATCTGTGATAGTTAGCTATATTGATGTAATGGAGTCTGAAAAAGATGAATCAAAGCATGCTCAGATTAAGTAGCCTACTTAAGATCTATGGCATATGACTTCACGTATAATTGCTAACTCTGTTATGACCTAGATGAACATTTTCATGAAAACAGTACATTTCGGAAAGAAAGCCACATAAGTTAAATTTCTGACTTTCCCTTGAATTGCGCACAACTCTTTGGTGGTAAATATTTTGAACTTTAACATTACTCTGCTGAAATATTCGGGATGCTAAAGAAACACATACCGCTTATAAATCCATCTTCATTTGTCCCTGTTAGAAACAAAATTTTCATTAAGGATCAAGGAAGCCGAGATCTTCTTTCAAAATTGCTTATGTCAAACCTGTCTAGAATCAATAATTGATAAACAAGATTCTATTGACCGACTGAAACTTTGTCTAATTTTATGGAAAAATTCTAGAAGACATTTTTGTACCTTCTAATTTTATGAAAGAATTCCTCCCTGAAAATGATTTTAAAAAACCGCACAATTATTTGCCTGGAGTAGGCACTCATCTGTCAGACATTTCCAAAGTCAGTGGTGTCAAATAAATTAAAATAGACATATTAATACTTCAGATAGTGAAAAACGACTTTATATTAGAATTTGTCCCTACCTGTTCTTTTACAGGAGTAAAAGATACCATTGGAGCCCCAGAAGACACAACAAGGTTTTCTATATTACAAGTGTTGTATCCTTTTTTTAATTTTTTAGAAGAAAATGTGCTATAGAGAAAGTACCGAAAGTCGTAGGAAATCTATTTTCATCGTACCATAAAGATAGATTCTCAACCAAATTTAAATTTAAAACCACTAAACCAGTATGTCGACCAATAACACTTCAAAAATGAAAACTCTTAAGGTGGGTGATTGGTATATATTTCCTCAGATAGAATTTTCTTATACTTTGCCAAAATGTAGATTTTTCCATACTTTTTCAAAAACATAATAAAAAGAATGGGTAACCGTGTTATTTATCAAGCTACAAGTCGGGTAAAATTGCCAAAATTTGCATAGATTGTTCGTGAAAAAACACTTTTTTGTGAATAAAAAGAAATCTATAAGGTTCTAAAATATGCTTTAAGAACATAAAAAGAAAAAAATGGTGTCACCGACCTTGTTTTCTTGCTACAAGTAGAAATTGAAAATTTCTATATCATTCCTTTAGAAAAAAAATGTTCTGCTTGAGTTATCTACCTTTAATGACCAAGTTGACAATTTGATTCAAACAAACACAAATATTTGGTATTTATTAAATCAGTCTAAATAATGAAATAAATCACTTATTTTTTATTTTTTCCAATAAACAGTCTAACACACAATAACCAATTTGTCTCAAAATTTGCAGATTTAAGCAAAGAAATAGACCGATTGTGAACTGTTTTTTTTACAATCTAAGATGGCGGTATACAGTAAGTCTACCTTAAGTCTATCATAAAAAAAAATGAAAAGTGGGCAGTTCCACTGGACTTGAAAGCTATGTACTTCCATATCCCCATTTTCAAGCATTACTGGCAGTTCTTCTGCTTCATGGTTTTGTGGAAAAGTATCAATACCGAGATTAACATCATTGTAACATACAACGCTCTTGCTCATATCTAATTATAAATGAAAAAATATCAAAATGAGACAATTTTGGCAGTTTTTGTTGTTTGGCACTAAATGTAAGAAGTTTGAAGCCCAAATGCCAATATGTAAGTCAATTTTCAAAAATATGAATACTCAATCCGATAGACTAATGTCCATTGAACTGAATCGGAAGGGTGTTTTGATTTTTCGAATTCAAGAGGCCAAACACAGTTGCCTTATCATTCTCCTTTCGAAGGGTCATATGACTTTGAACCATCCTGTTCTAATGTGTTTAGTATTTGAATCCATAAGTATTCTCTTGGCATTCTCATACAAATATTCCTTTGAGTGGAGATGTCTTGTGATGGGATAGTGTTTGTTAGCTTTGTTCTATGAAGCCGAATGTTAAATTTGTCTCTTGCTTCTCCAATTTTCATAATACCACAGGTGTTAGCAGTAGACATAAACACGTTAGATTAATATTTGATAGTAGTACAGTTTTATTAGTATTTGTCGAAGCCAGCTTATTAACTCACCACAACAGTCTTTACGATTCCATATTTCTACTCTTTCAACCAGGTATTCCTTGTCCAGATTCACCCACCAGAAGGGATTTCTCTCTCTGTGAGTAGCTATTATATGCACGCTTCCACTAGGAAATAGTCCATCTACACCGTGACTAGAGTTAAACTGAGCGGTAGGATTGAGTGTTGAACTTTGACCAGTTGACTTTTTGTTTGCAACGTCTTCCACGCATTTATAGATTCTCCTCCCTGTTTGGTGAAAAAATTACATATAAAACTATTAACGTTTATAATGGTTCTGGTTTCGATAGCGAAATACTTTTTTTTGTGCAAATTGCTATAATCGTTAAAAAAAATAGTCCGGAATCATGACAATTTCACTTTATGATTAAACATGTACTAGTATGGGAGTTCTTTATATGAATTTCAGTTTCCCCTATCCGCCGGATTATCTGAATTAAAGAAATGAGTTTGTAATTGTTTGGGTATCCGTTCAGGGTTGAGATCGCACAAAACATGTTTAACCCCGCTGCATTTTTGCGCCTGACCCAAGTCAGGAGCCTCTGGCCTTTGTTAGTCTAGTACGTTTTTTAATTTTAGTTCATTTATATGTTTTGGATTTTAGTGTGACGTCCATTTTCACTGAACTAGCACACAATTTTAGTTAGGGGCCAGCTGAAGCCCGACCCCGGGTACGGGATTTTCTCGCTGTTTTGAAGACTGTCTCGGCTGTTTTCTGTTCTTTGGTCGGGTTGTTGTCTCTTTGACACATTCCTCATTTCTATTCTCAATGCTATTCTCTGTACTAATTCCCGTAATTTCTGACATGTAATCTCACTCAACCAAATGTGAACAGTTTATATTTGCATCGCTCCATAACTTCTTCAAATTGAATGGACCTTTAAAAAACATGAATTAAGCATTTTTAAATTAAAGAAATGGTTTTACCCAGAGTTACATACCTTGACAGTCTTTGGTCATTACATCTTGTAGTATTTGTGTTTGTTTTGTGATTGTGGAGTTGACGAAGTCCATCATTTTTTTAATATTTAAATCATCACACTTTTTCAAATCTTCACCATTGTTGCTTGAAATGGTAATATGACACCCAGAAGACAGAGTATACAAAGATAACAAGGAACACACAACTATTATTGTTTCCATTACAGAATCTTGTAGCATTGTAGAGAGTCCTCGTCGTGTAATCATTTATTGACAAATATAAATGTTTAAACAACAAATTGTCACGCATAAAAATCATTTGTTATATGAGAGCACCATCTCTGTAAACACGAAAACAAAATATTGATCTTTAACATAAACATACTTTCCGTATTTTAGCTACTCCAAGCAATAAAAATAAACGACAATGCCAAATCATTTGCCTACCTCTTTCTGTTTTCGCTTTCGAATTATTGTTCTCTTTTTTTTACTCGCCAGGCCAAAAATGTCAGATTGATTTTTTTTCTTTACATTGCATGCGTCCATCGTCTATTGTAAACGTTTAACAAAAATATCTGAGACACATTAAACCATCTGGAAGCAAACATTGCCACACTGTGGCTAGTTTCAAGATTGTGTCAAATGTAAATGCCGATGAACCAGCATTGATGTTGTTTCCAAATATCAAACATCGGGCCAAAATCAATGAAACCAAAAATATCTTTTTGATTCCTGAAAATGTCATTAGGAAAACGATTACCTAATGGTCAACTATTAAGATTATGGTTGATGTCCCCAACCACCTTCCGACATTGTTAAAATATATATGTTATGATCTAAATATGGTTGCTGATCTAACCATAAAGATGTGAGTCACTAGTATTGAAAAAAGACAGTTTGAGAAATCAATGAAAAGTTCGGAAAAGGCTTAGTGGAGAACAAATTCCAACCAGACATTGGTTAAATAATACATTTTTGATATTCAATCATAATTACAGTTGATGACATCAAAAACATTCAAACATAAACACCACTGTTGTTAAAGATGGAATATCTTAACAATGGTCCTAAAAATCGTCGGAAGGACGAAGTGTTAACAAACGTTGTATTATAAAGATCATCTGAAAAAAAAATGTGAATGACCATTTTTTTTTACCAAAGTTTGATTACATATTATATCTATGTTCTATTTTGATATTTTTCCACACTTGTCCTCTTTTTTTGTATTTTTGGGACTGGTACCAATAAGCTATTTTGAGTGGCCTTTTTTATATTTTTGAAATATGCGTATTGATACTTTTTTTTTACTGTTATACAAATGTCATAGAATGACTAAAGTTGATTTTTTTCTGTATCATTTTTATTTAAGTTTTTATTGTCTTGTTTTCCTATTCAACCTAGCGATGTTCAACTAGTAATGGTTTCACTGATTACTATTCCAAACTATTTTTTATAAAAATCCTTCAGTAATCTTCCTACTAACAGCATACAATTATTTTGTAAAACATAGCTGATATAGTCTTCTTACAGACGGAATTATAATAATACAAGAAGACATTGAACTTTTGTAACTACATAACTAATTATAACATGTAAGTTTCATATGTAACATAAAACAAATAAGAATAGCAATAGCAATATTAACTATATCAAAATTCTTTTATATCAGAATATAGAGATTTAGATTCTTCCGTTTGTGTGGTTATTTGATTTGCCTTGTGGTTGTCAAGTTCAGACTCTTACCCTGTGAAATCAACTGCCCGTCTCTTTCAGTGTGTTGGACACTATTTAGATCGATGATAACGTCAATATATTTTCTATTTTGTTTATGAGGACAAAACCAAACACTCTCAGTTAGACAACACATAAAGCATATGACATATGAAACCGGAACGACATATCCCAGCTACCTGTAACATCGGCTAACCAACCTGTTATATAAAGTATGTTATATACATCCAATCGTCTTTAACAATCAAAATTCTTTTATTCAAATGAGATAATAAATATGAAAAGCAGATCAAAGACAATAAATACTGTAAACCAACTAATTTTCGCGAACAATTTATTTTTGCGACTTTCGCGAGCAAAAAATAACGCAAATATGTAAACTTGATTTTTTCCTTATTTGAATATTTTAAGTAAATTTAAAATCCACGAAATTCAATCGCCGCGAAGTTGGATATGGAAAGGGATAATCGTGAAATAAAGTATCCGCGAAAATAAGTTGTTATACATTATGAAAAACAGACCAAAGACTCGAATGGCTGGGTTCCGCACATTGTATCTTAAATAATGGTCTAAACATTTCCTGCTATGTATGCATCGCCCACCATAAGAATCAGCACTCAATCATAATATTACAATTAGGAATAAGACACAATCGGTAAAATTAAAGATCAGACGACTGTATTTAAGAATCTAAGACTGCGAAAATATGTTGCTAGTTAGTTGAAACACCGAAATTCGTAAGGGTGATGTAGTGTCGATTTAATCTGTTCTTCCTCATAAATCTGTTGAAACATTTTTTGTGTAAGGAGCAAATCCATGTTCCGAATAGCGTGAACATGCACGAGCATAACGTATTACTGAGATATGCAAACGCCATACGAGGGAGCAGATGTTATGTTGCTGCTGATAAATGAGAGATTGGAAAGTTGAAATCAACACGTTTGTCATAGATTCTAGTTTTAGCAGTCAATATCGAGGAAATATCAAGATATGAAGCAAACTTTCTACTTTTGGTAGTGTCCTTAATATCATATCCATTGGAATATATGAGATGTAAGGAATCATTGAAATGTGGGTAATGGAGTGACAAGACATCAATATATCTGAAGGTGAAATTACAGAATTTTGCAAGATGCTTTTTCTTTTGTCTGTACTGAAATTTAAATATAGGGAAATATGAAAAACATGTAAAAATTGGGGGGAAATCTTTAAATAACTTCATAATGGAAGGTGTTCAACCTCAAACGGTTTGAAAACTCTCCTTGAAGTTCAAAACTTAGATCTGAGTTAAAAAAACAAGAGTTGATGCCATCTTTTCAAGATTTTTGCTGAAAAATTAAAACAAACATGGGGCAACATCATTCAAGCAATTCCATAATAGCAGGTGTACAACTTCAATATATGTGTAATCATTCTTGGAAGTTTCAAGGATCTGGATTGAAAACAGAAGGAGGAGTTGATTACACAAAACTAGTTCTGTCTTTTGTAAATTTGATGGGAACTCGGAAAAATAAGAAAAACATCATAAAAAACTATTCAATAATAGCAATTAATAAATTATTAACAACTTCAAAATGTCTGCTGTATTTCTATGACATTTCCGGGATATAGGTTGCAAAATGTAGGAGGTGTTGATTACACAAATAAGGTACCTTCTTTTTCCCTGCCTGCCTGCCCGCCCAGCCAAAAATAACAAAAAGTATTCCATATGTTATATAAAATAGCTCCATCTTTGGTGAAAAGGCACATGCTGTATAACCAAGTAGTATCAGACAACTTCCAATCATCGTCGCCTTACAATATGTATACTTCTCTCCACTGAAATTGGAGACTGGCCCTTTTAGTTAAAACAGTCTACATATAAAAGAGTTAAAGCCAATTTCCCCTGAATTTATTTCACAGAAGGACTATTTTCTAAACGCCATTTAACCTTTACAAAACTTGATGTATTATAGATTTCTATACGTTCTTTAATGTATAAACAACATTTTGGCGTATTTTCGACCAATTATAATTACCTTAAATGCTTCAAAACAGAAATTTTAATATTTCAAAAAAAAACAACAGTTGGACATTGTTTACTAAACCAAACTTCTGTAGAAAGTAGTTTTATATATTGTTTTTTTTTTATTCAAATCAATTCAATTTGGATAACTGATGTCCTTCGATGCAAAATATTACAAAAAAACATGAGAAATTTACAATATTGTCTTCTATAGCAATGTGTAGCACTGACAAATCATTTTGATAGTATAAAAATTATCAAACTTTTGCATCTGTTTTCAAGTATGTACTCCTTAATATAATTACAGTTAGTTTTAACAACATACTAATTTTGACCCTGTGTGTAATACAAATACGAGGGAAATTGGCCCTATTTCTTTAGTAGTAGAATAACAGACAAAACAGTGACCAAAGACGAGAAGACAACATATAGTCGACAAAACCTTAAAATGACACCTATATGCAACACGCATCAAAAACATGTCTACGGTACTCTACGTAATGAGTGAGTATGTTGACACATTTAGTTTTGGGATGAAAACAGTGATCCTTCATTATTTTTAAAACTATTTAAGAAGATAGAGTATCAAAACGACCAGTATGCCGAAGAAATATTTTCAATTATACAACTTTAAAACCTACACACGTGTTGTCTGTATGTTTTATTTGTGTGCCCCTTGATATTTTATCCCCATCGTCATACAAATTCAAAAATAAAACAAATAAAAAGAAGTGAATATATGTATACTATACACAGACGACCCTGACAACAAAAATTGAACATACCAATACCTGTGACACCCCCGAAGGGTACATTCTACCTGCAAAACACCAATTGTATTCATATCAGTTTTGTTTCAGAGGAAGCATTATGTTAATGTTCCGTTTTAACTGTAATGGTACATACAATAAGTCTACAATTTACAATTTTACTTTCAACCTTTTAAACTTTAAAATATCGAATCTGGAAAGTGATCACGATACTAAAAGCTTTTGTATTTTTCAAATATGTATTGGTTTTAGACACTCATTGATGTATTAACTTGCTCCTCAAAAAGTTGTAACATTAGATATGATAAAACCTTTTTATTTTAAGTTACATTTTGTACGCTTTAATAAAACGTTGAAGAAATGTTGCTACATCAATATCGGTAAAACGAGATGGAGAGCATCTCATCTACAATGAAAGAACTAGAGCATATATTAATTTCTTAAATAACACACTGAACCTGTTTTTGCAGAACACTGTTTTAAAATTACATTTGAAAACGGCAAACTACTGTCGCTTTAATTTACTAAAGCATTACAATTTGCTATATTATATGAAACTGAAGACTAACAAATTAATATTATCTTTCATCTACATCTGTCTGTTTCATTTTTGCGTTAACATATCTAAATAAATTACCTTTCCATTAGAGCATATCGTGTTTATAGCTCACCTGTACCACAGGACTCAATCAACCTAAATGTTAATCCCTATTCTAGTTTGGTCTTGAACATAAAACTGGATTACATCGATTAATGTCACGCATTATCGTTTAATTGAACGTAAAAAACACAAGAAAATTAGTTTTTTGATTTAATGACTAGGGTAACGAAATCAAACGTCAAATGGTCATACTATGGTCTGCATATAAACTTATGTTCCTGTAGAAAACTGATTAAAAACGGTATTTCACATCCTAAATTTTACGGTAATATTGTACTTAAAGCGCGGAAATCACTATGTGATCCGTGTAAACTCACCGAACCTTTAAAGAAACCTATTAGTAAAGGTTATCTTACCAATGTTGTAATTAGATCTTTAAATATAGTTTACATTGGCACTAATATTGATTTTGTCATCAGCAAATTAAAACATAACTTAATTTGTATTCTTTTCAAACGGGATGTATAAAGACACAACCACGTTCATTTTGATCTATAAAGAACTACTGCCTGTCGATACATTTATTTTTGGCATTGCACAAGTCATGTCTTCTTTGACTGACCATGACGTTAAAATACTAAATCCCTGGGATGTGTTTTAGTTGATTTTAGTCTCAGGTGCATGATTTTTTATTGTTAATTGTTTTTGGCTTTTAACTAGCTGTCAGTAACTGCGAGTACTCTCAAATCGTACTTTCTTGTTTATTTGACCTGTTGATACTAATTGTAATATTTTTTTGTTATTTAATGTTTACTTATTCAGGGTTATATCTGGTCTATATACCAACTTTGATAAGTGTTTGGTATTACTATAAATTTTCATTTCTTCGTACTATGAACATCAAAATTATTTATTTTGTAAAAATATTTCCTTTCTCAATTTGAACTGTACACGTATACCTAACAACAAAATTATTTAGATTTACCTGTGTTTAAAGTAATTGCAAATGGCTGATATTTTTGTTCAAGCATATTGTTTTTCTAAAATTGTTTATTATTTCACAGCGGTATAACATGTTACTTTAATTATTCTTCCCTTAGTGTATTTATTTTGTAATTACGTATTTACATTATATCATAGATCAAATGTATTTGTTCAGTGTATGTTCACTGGTGTTAATATGTCTTTTGATTGAGTTAAGCCATTTCAATTGATATTTTATAGTGTCTTTCTATGTTGTGATGTTACACTATTGTTTCAGATAAGGGTGAAGGTTTGGTACCATTAAAACGTTTAAACCCGCTGCAATTGTTTGCACCTGTCCTAAGTCAGGAATCTGATGTTCAGTAGTTGTCGTTTGTTGATGTGGTTCATAAGCGTTTCTCGTTTCTCTTTTTTATATAGATTAGACCGTTGGTTTTCCCGTTTGAATGGTTTTACACTAGTTATTTTGGGGGCCCTTTATAGCTTGCTGTTCGGTGTGAGCCAAGGCTCCATGTTGAAGACGTACTTTGGCCTATATTGGTTTACTTTTATAAACTTTGACTTGGATGAAGAGTTGTCTCATTGGCACTCATACCATATCTTCTTATATCTATTATGTTTGTTTGGCCATCACCGACATGCCAGAATACAGGTTTCACAAGAAATATCGCCGTAGCAATAAACATAGGATGCTTACTTAGATCTGTGCAAAGTATCAGGACATTTGAGTTATCAAAAGTTTTTACATCGCTTTGAAAATGAAACTGAACGTTGAACAGAACTAATGTAGTGTACCTTTGATTCATAATTCTAGTGTTGTACTAGTAACATTGATAATCTCTCCAGGTGGGATCTTTGATTCATAATTTTAGTGT
Organism: Mytilus californianus; assembly: GCF_021869535.1. Lineage (NCBI taxonomy): Eukaryota > Metazoa > Mollusca > Bivalvia > Mytilida > Mytilidae > Mytilus > Mytilus californianus. Next base: position 8,600,093 of record NW_026262701.1, on the reverse strand, counting down.
CGTACTAGTAACATTGATAATCTCTCCAGGTGGGATCTTTGATTCATAATTCTAGTGTCGTACTAGTAACATTGATAATCTCTCCAGGTGGGATCTTTGATTCATAATTTTAGTGTTGTACTAGTAACATTGATAATCTCTCCAGGTGGGATCTTTGATTCATAATTTTAGTGTCGTACTAGTAACATTGATAATCTCTCCAGGTGGGATCTTTGATTCATAATTCTAGTGTCGTACTAGTAACATTGATAATCTCTCCAGGTGGGATCTTTGATTCATAATTCTAGTGTTGTACTAGTAACATTGATAATCTCTCCAGGTGGGATCTTTGATTCATAATTTTAGTGTCGTACTAGTAACATTGATAATCTCTCCAGGTGGGATCTTTGATTCATAATTTTAGTGTCGTACTAGTAACATTGATAATCTCTCCAGGTGGGATCTTTGATTCATAATTCTAGTGTTGTACTAGTAACATTGATAATCTCTCCAGGTGGGATCTTTGATTCATAATTTTAGTGTCGTACTAGTAACATTGATAATCTCTCCAGGTGGGATCTTTGATTCATAATTCTAGTGTCGTACTAGTAACATTGATAATCTCTCCAGGTGGGATCTTTGATTCATAATTTTAGTGTCGTACTAGTAACATTGATAATCTCTCCAGGTGGGATAAAAAGAATTGTCCACCCTCTCATTTCATATTTACCCGTATCAATATTTATTGAATACACATTTGTTTCTACATTTATAAATAGAGATGTGCCACTTAATTCAAAAGTAGATAAATCTTCCAGGTGAGCAATATAGTTCTTTGGAGCATCTAATTATGCATTCGATCGATATCCATATTTGTTGAATAATGTTTTGCTACATGTACATACGTGTGTGAAAATAGGACAGTGATTATAACGGGTGAATCGATTTGCGCTCTGGTAACTTTCTTTGCTTTTTAAATTGCAAGTGGGAAATTATATGAGAAACGTTCCCTCTATATAAATGTTTAGTATCTGATTTTGTCAGCCTTTCACGGGGCATTACCTATTATGTATATAAAATAAGGAGACGTGGTTTGAACTATATGTCACAGTACCACCCCATATCGCATTGCAAGCTACAAAGTATGTTAACTCTTTTTTTACTAAAATATCGCAAAAAAACAAACGTTCAGATTTTCAAGAATATAATAAGTTCAACCAGGTTTTTATTTGCTTTTCATTCTAAAATTACTTTGGTATTGAGTGTATAAGTTCTAGTTCGACCACTCCTATAATTCAGAGAAACCGAATTTGAAAAAAAAATAAACAAATTACAAACAAAAAAAATCTCATCAAAAATGATACCAAGCTTAACTTCTTTTTGAAATACGCGTTTCTTCTTCATATGACTAATCAGTGGCGATCGTAAGGCCAAAATCAGTTACGAAATTGGAAAGCACTGAAAATTTACCAGAAAAAAATGTACCAAATCTAGCAATGGCAATCAGTAACAGTAAATTGAAGGATATGACCTGATCAATGATAGTTTATATCAGCATAGGAACACTTACTGCTGGGCTACCAGTAGTGGTATCGACTAATCGGCTGTTGATACTCTCTGGGACGAATCGGAAACGTCTACCAATAAGGACATCGACCCCTGGGTTGATGATACTCTCTGGAACGAAACGTCGACCAGTAGGGACATAACCATGGGCTGATGACACTCTCTGGGACGAAACGTCTACCAGTAGTGGCATCGACACAATGGTTGTAAACACTCATCAACGATACCAGGCTAGTGATTTAATACACGCGTTTGATCTACATTGGATTCATCAGTGGCGCTCAACTTTAAACAGGCCAAAACTAGTTAGAAGTTGAAGAACATTGAAAACCTCAAATTCGCAAAAGATAAGACGATGTAAACGTAAATAAGAAACACTTTCGAATGGTTTAATCTTATAAGTATATTTTCATTTCCGCACAAATTATAACCCTGGTCCATTCCACTGATTCGTTTAATGGTTATTCTGGAAAATATCGGTGGCAACTAGAATTAAAATAAAGTTTCTTTAAGAAGGCTTATAAAATACAATAACGTAAAAAAAGTCGTGATGGCCAAAATTGTTCGATTCCATAAAAAAAGTATCAACAAAAATAAAATACAGAACTCCAAGAAAAATTTTAAAAATTGGAATGTCCATCTACACTGACCAAATCAAACGTTAGACTATGAACTAACGGAACGAATGGAAAACAACTGTCATATTCCTGACTTAGTACAGGACTTTTCCGAAGAAAATGTTGTGTTAAACCAATTTTATAGCTAGCTAAACCTCCCACTTGTATAACAAAACTTTATAGTTTCAATATATTGAAAATTTTGGTAGGCAACCAAAACAGATATATGATTGGTTAATGTCACTATAATTGGAATACAACAGCCAAAACTATGTAAAAAATACATCACAGACATACAACGCAACTGACTAAAACATTCAAACAAACATACAATCAAATCTGTCAAAGACGCCTACAAAAAAGAAATTGTAGTTGATAGTAAATTTGACAAAGGAAAATTTTTGTAGTTGACAGTAATAGTTAGTTGATAAATTGGCTTTATACCCTGTAGAGATTACACAAGACTTGAAAGGTCTAGTTCAGTGTAGAATATGAAATAATATAAACAAGACCGTTATTATATTTTCAATGAAAAAGATGCATCTTATCAAATGATAACTCTATTCCAAAATTAAAATCAACAAATAGGTGTACATGTGAACATGTAAAAAATATAATTACAAAAAACTCAAATCATATCTATATTTTATAACAATTTTCTTTTAGGGGTAATGATTAAGTATAATCGCGATCTAAATTATCCTAATAATGATAGTCATCGATTACTATCAAACTGTTAATAAATATTTGAACCCGCCCGCCCTACCAACATTAAATGCAGATTGAGTTATGCCGCTTATTACTCACGGATAGGGTAAAACAGGTAAACGATACTGCACCAAGCTAACTCTGGTATTTGTGCATACGTGCATTTGTTTAGTTATAACTGCTTTATATTTTAGTAGATGTATATTGACATTTAAAGGTATGTTCTTTGATAGTTATCTGGCATATTTTGTCATAAATAAATAAAGTCAAAGTTTCGACAAGGATATTTAATCATGAAAGGCTATTGCAAATGAATATAAAAAAGAAGATTTGGTATGATCGCAAATGAGACAACTCTTCACAAGAGACCAAATGACACAGAAATTAACAACTATAGGTCACCGTACGGCCTTCAACTATGAGCAAAGCCCATACCGCATAGTCAGCTATAAAAGGCCCGGAAATGACAAATGTAAAACAATTCAAACGAGAAATCTAACGTCCTAATTTATGTACAAAAAAATGAACGAAAAACAAATATGTAAGACATAAACAAACGACAACCACTGAATTATAGACTCCTGACTTGGGACAGGCACATACATACAGAATGTGGCGGGGTTAAACATGTTAGCGGGATCCCAACCCTCCCCCTAACCTAGGACAGTGGTGTTACGGTACAACATAAGAACGAACTATAAAAATCAGTTGAAAAATCGACTTCATGCATACAGAATATCATCCAATTTTCCGCATATTGCAATATTCCTTTACATGTGTTATTTAACAAATGCTATTTTTTCAGTTTAGAATGATGGTTTCTGGGGTCCGTTTTAATCATTTGTAAACTAAACATACACGTTTGATTCTCACACTGTAATCTATATTATTGCTTCTTTCGAAATGAGTATGTAGAAATGAATAAACGATGACCATCTTCGCCACATGTCTTTAAATATTTTATATTTGAATGTTACTACTCATTATACGTCATGTTGAAACATACTGATTAAAACAAGCAATTCAGTTAGGCCAAAATTTGACCTGACAGAAATGAAACATACACCAATTATTTCCACACAGAAAAGTTGAGGAAGGATTTTTAGCAATGTTTCACTTCGTTATCAATATACAGTGAAAACAGATGAACTTTTTTGAGGATTAGAAAGGTGTTCGGACTACACAAGTCAGAATACTTAAACATATTATTAGACATATTTTTAGTTTACGCTTTGTCTAGGTTTAACTGGATACAGCTATTCTGATTCTTCCACTGATAATGAAATTAACTGACAGAAGTACAGTGAATACGATCGACAATTAACATCTTACAAAAATGACTTTAAAGTGTAATCGACTCACTGCATTTCCTAGAACTCACATCATGCATAGTACCACAACTGAACAATTCCTCCGATTATGTTTGAGAAAAAAAAAATTTGATTATTTGTATATAAATTATGCATTGCATCTACAGAAACTAAGGTTTCAACTCCCTCAGGCAAAGTTGGTCTTAGATGGATTTGGCTATTTTTGTTAGGTCCTTTTTTGTTTTATAGCTCTTCAACGTTTTCTGTCGGCTTTCCAATATTCGGCTTTGAGCGTTCCTGATGAAGGTAAATCCAGAAAAGCGCTTCGGACGCATGAAATTTATAACTTGTTGTTTTCAATTTTTATTCTCTCTTTTTATCTTACCATCCTTCAATATCTATAATGAAAACTTTCGGGGTTGGACTACTTTGTTAAAGTAATATTCAATCATTCTCGGAAAAGCATGATGCATACACGTTCTTGCAATAATACTTGTTTCTATAGTAATCAACATGCAATTTCAAATGCTAGTATGAAGAAAAAAATACTTATAAGGATACACCTGTGTTAATTAGGAAACATTAAAACTTAGAAAGAAAAAGAAAAGATAAATTAATTAGAATCGGAAATAAAATAATTTAATATTGATATCATTCAGATAAAATAAATGATTTTAGGAACGAATGATTAATAGTTCCTCTTGGAGGGATATTACATTAAACTCATATGAGATCCAATTTCTACAAAATAAGCTAAAGTATAAATTTAATTTTCTGAAATGAAATTCGTTAGATTGAATCATCACAATAAAATATAACAAAACCAAAGACAAAACAACATAATGTAGACACTCAGTTTCCCTGCAGAGAAATGTAGATCATGATATTTATCTACTAGTATTGCAATAGTAGACAAATAAATATTTAATTGATCAATTCAGAAGGCTTATTTCTTGTCAGGTTTATGATTTTTCTTTATATTCCAGCTGTAGTAAGATATTATACTATAAAGACTTGTGGTTTAAATATGAAAATAAGAATATGTGGTATGATTGCCAATGAGACAACTCTCCACCAGAGACATAATGACGTAGAAGTTAACAACTATAGGTCGCGCGCCGTACGGGGTTAAATCTTGTATGGTGATAAATGATGCATTTTGAAACAGATACAATTTTCTTAATCTAGTCTTCCACATCTCTTGACACACAAACAAATAAAACCTGTCTCTCAGTAGGGAAACCAACATCATCCAAATTTCAAAAGCATATTCAGTCTTCACGATAAGCTTTTGAGTCTACAGACCCGGAGCTCAATTTTTTGAAAATTTTAGTTAGATTATGTTGGCCTGTAGAGATAATTTTTACAGGCCCGAAAGCAATTTTACAAGCCTGAGCTACTGGGCCTGTTGTTAAGCGTGAAGATGGCATATTAGCCCCTTGTGCTCCTCAATTTTTCCGACGTCCTACACATGTACTAAATTTTGTTTTTACCAACAGCATCATTAGTCGGAAATACAGATAACGATATTATTAAAGTTTTTAAAAGTCAGAAATATAGATACAGAATTAATCAAATTCCTAGTGTCATCATTCGAAAATTCAGATACAAAAAATACTGGACTGATGATACTCTCGTAAACGTTAACGTTAACCAGCAATGGTATCTACCCAGTAGTTGTACAAACTCATCAAAGTTGCCAGGCTTATAATTTTGTAGTCAGATGTGAGTTTCACCTCAAATAACTCAACAGTAGCGCTCTAATCAAAACAGTTTGAATACTTAATAAATTAGGAAGTTAATATCAATCATGGTCAACTCCCTCAGTCAAAGTTGGTCTTAGATGGATTTGGCTATTTTTGTTAGGTCTTTTTTTTGGTTTATAGCTCTTCAACGTTTTATGTCGGCTTTCCAATATGCGGCGTGAGCTTTCCTGATGAAGGTAAATCCAGAAAAGCGCTTCGGACGCATGAAATTTATAACGTGTTGTTTTCATTTTTTATTCTCTCTTTTTATCTTACCATCCTTCAATATCTATAATGAAAACTGTCGGGGTTGGACTACTTTGTTAAAGTAATATTCAATCATTCTCGGAAACGCATGATGCATACACGTTCTTGCAATAATACTTGTTTCTATAGTAATCAACATGCAATTTCAAATGCTAGTATGAAGAAAAAAAATACTTATAAGGATACACCTGTGTTAATTAGGAAACATTAAAACTTAGAAAGAAAAAGAAAAGATAAATTAATTAGAATCGGAAATAAAATAATTTAATATTGATATCATTCAGATAACATAAATAATTTTATGAACGAATGATTAATAGTGTTCCTCTTGGTGGGATATTACATTGAACTCATATGAGATCCAATTTCTACAAAATAAGCTAAAGTATGAAATTCGTTAGATTGAATCATCACAATAAAATATAACAAAACAAAAGACAAAACAAAACAACATAATGTAGACACTCAGTTTCCCTGCAGAGAAATGTAGATCATGATATGTATTTACTAGTATTGCAATAGTAGACAAATGAATATTTCATTGATGAATTCAGAAGGCTTATTTCTTGTCAGGTTTATGATTTTTCTTTATAATCCAGCTGTAGTAAGATATTATATTATAAAGACTTGTGGTTTTAAATATGAAAATAAGAAGATGTGGTATGATTGCCAATGAGACAACTCTCCACCAGAGACATAATGACGTAGAAGTTAACAACTATATGTCGCGCGCCGTACGTGGTTAAATCTTGTATGGTGATAAATGATGCATTGTGAAACAGATACAATTTTCTTAATCTAGTCTTCCACATCTCTTGACATACAAACAAATAAAACCTGTCTCTCAGTAGGGAAACCAACATCATCCAAATTTCAAAAGCATATTCAGTCTTCACGATAAGCTTTTGAGTCTACAGACCCGGAGCTCAATTTTTTGAAAATTTTAGTTAGATTATGTTGGCCTGTAGAGATAATTTTTACAGGCCCGAAAGCAATTTTACAAGTCTGAGCTGCTGGGCCTGTTGTTAAGCGTGAAGACGGCATATTATCCCCTTGTGCTCCTCAATTTTTCCGACATCCTACACATGTACTAAATTTTGTTTTTACCAACAGCGTCATTAGTCGGAAATACAGATAAATATACTATTAAAGTTTTTAAAAGTCAGAAATATAGATACAGACTTAATCAAATTCCTAGTGTCATCATTCGAAAATTTAGATACAAAAAATACTGGACTGAACGTTAACGTCAACCAGCGATGGTATCTACCCAGTAGTTGTACAAACTCATCAAAGATGCCAGGCTTATATTGTTGTAGTCAGATGTGAGTTTCACCTCAAATAACTCATCAGTAGCGCTCTATTCAAAACAGTTTGAATACTTAATAAATTAGGAAGTTAATATTAATCATGTTTCTACATACGTTTTACAATGAACTACACTTTGCATGATCATTCTCAGTTGTTTTTATTTAATAAACTTATTTTACTGTGATTGCAATGATCTGTGTTTGAATAATAATATCAATACAGCGTTATTTTAACTATTTCCCTAACCTTTATAAAATTATCAAAATTAAGCATTAAAAGCGATGCTATACAGTGATAGTTATGGGAGTCTTACACCATGATTATGCTTGAATGTTCACAAGGCAACGAAGTATTGTTTGTTGGAACTACAAAATTCCTCCCATAAACGTATTAATCAAATTAACCACAGATTGTTCATATTAAAGTAAAAAAAAAATGACAACAACACTTTATAAATTTAATGCGTCCGAAGCGGTTTTCTGGATTTCCCTTCATCAGGAATACTCAAAGTCGAATATTTTATAGTCAATGATGTATAAGAACCGAAGCAGTTGAAGAACTATATGACCAAGAAGATATAAAATAATAGCCAAATCTATATAAGGTCAACTTTGCACGCGGGAGTAATTTATAAGTTTATAAACAGATAATTTGCGAAATGTTATAAATCATGTCAATACCGAAGTACTAACTACTGAGCTGATGATATCCTCGGAAACTAATATTCCACCAGCAGCGGTATCGACCCAGTGCTGTAAAAAATGAAAACGACAATAATAATTCAATAAAAAAAATGTGGGTAAACGTCAATGAGAGTTTATTCAAACAGCATCCACATATCTAGAGGTAAATATAAGGTACAAAAGTCTATATTATATATTAAGCACAAAATCACACCCGACTTTAGAAAATGAAAATAACACTTACTAAATGTCGTGCTTCCGAAGTTCTCTGGGTTTACCTTCACCAGGAACGCTTAATAATAAATGTCGTGCTTCCGAAGCTCTCTACTGGGTTTACCTCGGGGTTTACCTTCACCAGGAACGCTTAATAATAAATGTCGTGCTTCCGAAGCTCTCTACTGGGTTTATCTTCACCAGGAACGCTTAATAATAAACATTTGATAGCCAAGGATGTAAAAATTAGTAGAAACTTATTTGATAGCCAGGGATGTAAAAATTAGTAGAAACTTATTTGATAGCCAGGGATGTAAAAATTGGTAGAAACTTATTTGATAGCCAGGGATGTAAAAATTAGTAGAAACTGATTTGATAGCCAGGGATGTAAAAATTAGTAGAAACTTATTAGATAGCCAGGGATGTAAAAATTGGTAGAAACTTTAGGAGCTATATGACCAAAAGGGACCTACAAATAGCCAAATTCGTCTAAGGTCAACTTTGCATGAGGGAGTTGGAACCTTAGTTTCTCTATAATTTCTTAATTTATCAACGGGGAATTTTAGAAATGTATGCCACCAATCATGTCAGTAATGGAGCACTGACTACTGAGCTGAAGATACCTTCGGGACTCTCAGTCCATCAGCAGAGGTATCGACCTTGTGCTATGAAATGGAATTTTTTTTTATAAATTCCGTGCGTCCGAGGGGCTTTTCTGGATTTATCATCACCAGGAACATTTAAACCTAAAATTTGAACGTTAGGGATTTAAAAATACGTAGAACCATTAAGTTAGAAAATTTGTTGTAGTTTTTGAGCTTTGTGATTTGCTTATTCGATAGAAGAGAGGCGAAAGATACAAAATGGACATTCAAACTCATAAGTCGAAAATAAACTGGCAATGCCATGGCTAAAAAAGAAAAAAGACAAACAGACAAACAACAGCACACAAAACGCAAAATAGAAAACTAAAGACTGATCAGCACGAACCCCACCAAAAACTTGGGTGGGGTTGGGGGGGGGGGGGGACTCTAAGGTGCTCCGGAATGGTAAGCAGATCTTGAACCACATAAAGATGTGTTTAAATAAATCTACATTATAGACTGACGTTTTCTGTCAAGTTTTAAATAAGTCTACATTATAGACTGACGTTTTCTGTCAAGTTTTAAATAAATCTACATTATAGACTGACGTTTTCTGTCAAGTTTTAAATAAGTCTACATTATAGACTGACGTTTTCTGTCAAGTTTTAAATAAATCTACATTATAGACTGACGTTTTCTGTCAAGTTTTTTTAAAAATAAATCTACATTATAGACTGACGTTTTCTGTCAAGTTTAAAATAAATCTACATTATAGACTGACGTTTTCTGTCAAGTTTTAAATAAATCTACATTATAGACTGACGTTTTCTGTCAAGTTTTAAATAAATCTACATTATAGACTGACGTTTTCTGTCAAGTTTTTTATAAATAAATCTACATTATAGACTGACGTTTTCTGTCAAGTTTTAAATAAGTCTACATTATAGACTGACGGACGTTTTCTGTCAAGTTTTCGATGTAGATGTTCATCAGTATGCTATTTTGTTTATATATATGATCAGTTTTTGTGAAATTTAGTCATGTTTGTTTTACTCAGCTTATCAGGATATTATGTAATGTGCGTTTTCAACCATATATTTCATTTTACATAAACTGATCATCATCAACACTCGATATAGTAGCAGTACGCACACTCATTACGAAGGTTTTGCAGTTCCATGTCGCAATTCTTAAGAAAAAACTGCTCAATCAAGGTCATTTCCAATTTTAATATGTAACCTATATTAATGTCATCTTGAGTTCATTGATTAATGTTCAATTCATCACCATCTTGTATTTGTTTGCTTTTGTATGCATTTTATGCCCGTCACTTGTACATATTGACTGTTCTAAATTGCATACATATTGACTGTTCTTAATTGAATAGAAGAAAAAACAATGGTAATCTACATGCATATTATTACATTTTCCGCTCAATATTGCATGTTATATCTTTTGATGTTTGGCTAATTGCAACAAATGTAACACATTAGAGGTGATTTGCTCTGCAGATTGAAATAAATTAGATTAAAAAAGATGTTAAACGAAATTACCTTCTTTGTAGTTTTGCTTGTCTCGAAATTGCTGATGACCAGTATTATTGGGTCTTTATATTTTGTATCATCATATATTTTCCGATGTTCTGTATAGTCATTTGAAATTAACATTTACTTTCAGATCTTTGGACAGAACTGTAGAACAATATGAGCAGCAATGTTTGCACAATTAAAAGTCGTATTGTTTGATGTTTTTAATAATCAAACACAATTAGAATAAGTTGACATTCAGTAAAAATAAGATAACAAATGCACACGCAAAAATATCATTTGCAGTTCAATTCAATACGTCAGTCCAATTATGTAACTTTTATATACCTCAAAAGTGCAGTTGTAAAGTACATGATATGCAGGGGTGAATCCAGGGGACTCGGTCTCTCTTATGGTAGAAAATTCGCGTCTATTAGTATATTTTTCTGATTTTGACTACCGCCTACTTATATTTTGGCAAGCCTCTCCGGGACCATCTTTTTGAATATCCTGGATTCGTCACAAATATGCTATGCAATACTATGCCCATACGCTGCATCATTCAGACGTGTATTCATACCATTAACCAACATATAATGTGCCTCTAATGTAATAAATCATGCTACTCTAATAAACATTTAGATATATTTGATTATCATTAGGAACATTAAGTAATACATTTCTCAAAACAAAATAATTGTAGAAAATGTTAATTATTTTTTTACATTCAATTAATTCAATAGCAATATTCTTGGTTGTATTGACCAACTTCAAGCGTATTTTGAAATTGTTGTAATTGCTATTTCATTGTAAATATTCCTAAGATTTTTGTGGCATCCTATTTTTCCAGTTTTTATGGACTATTTTATTTATTTTCTTTATTTTCTGAAAATTAAGTTTCGTGCTGTTAATATTACTCACAGATAAAAATGTTGTCCTAAAGCTTCAAACTGTTTTAGTCCTTTTCAATTTGCAGCATGTAAACTAGAATAATTACATTACATGTATGTTTCATAAGAATCCTTACTTTTAATTGGCTAACAACAATCGAGGAGCATAAGAAAATAATTTATGATTTTATTTCCCAATAAAATACAACATTCATGGCAGCACGTGCTTCTCGTGACAACGTCAGAACAATGCATAGGAAAACAAACGGAAAATTTGATATAACTTCTGCGCTTCATACAAAATGTACTTCTGTCAAAGCTTTCACACCCCAAAAAATCAAAAAGAAGCACTCAATTCTTAAATAAAGATTACCAAAAATTATTGCAAACTTATGTTCATATACATAAACTGGAACATAATAAGAAAAACAATCGAGATTAATTTCAAGCAAAAAAATACGAAATAAGCACAACTTTGGAAAAAAAAAACAACGTGAAAGATTTTCACTATTATCGAAACAATATGATTGTGGCGTTAAATATTTTGGTTAAAGAAAAAAAAACATTGGATGTAGCTAGTAAAATTTTCTCATTTAGGTTTTACAAAAAGAAAACAAACAAATTATATATTATAACTTGTTAGCGGTGATTTTGTTAGCGCTGAATGAGTTTTTCTCATAAATGTCCAAGTCTATTTGTTGTTTTATTGCATCATGTGACACTCTCACAAAAAAAACGATTGTTTAGTTTGAAATCAGACTAAAGCTGTTTGTGGCCTCTTATTTGTCCAGTGTTTATGAACTATTTATGTTATTTTCATTAGTTTCTGAAAACTAACTTTCGAACTTTTTATTACTTACAGATAAAAATGCTGTTCTAAAGGCTAAATGTTATTGCTGGCATTTTTCACTTCGCAGCAAATAAACTAGCATTAAAGTTACCAAAAGTATCACAAAATGATGTCTACCATACATAAATTGGAATATAAAAAGAAACGAAAAACCAGGTAAGTTAAGAAAAAAATAGGAAATAAGCACATTTTTTAAAAGATCTTGTGAATAATTTTTTACTTTTATCGTAACAATATGATTGTTAAATGAAAAAAAAACTTAGATATATCAATTTTCAAATTTTAGTTAATAGGTTGTCAATTCTTTTCATTTAGGTTTGACAAATAGAAATCAAATCATTTTATACATTAAAATAGGTAAGTAGTAGTTTTGTTAGCGCCGCTGCATCTTTCTTATGGTTCTTTTACTTTATGGAATATAGTTTGTTTTATAAATACGTCATGATACACTCTCACAATAAAAACGATTTCTTTTACAACACTATTACACCATTGTATTTTGAACAGATATATCATGTTAAGGAGGGGTATTTGCAAAAAATACCAGTCGAGAGAATGTTAAATTTCGCGAGCCGTAAGGCGAGGGAAATTCATTCTCAAGACTGGTATTTTTCGCAAATACCCCTCAAGAACATGCTATATCTGTTTAATTACACCGAATGTTAACGTACAAAACGCATTGATGATCGTGACATAAAACGCATTGATGATCGTGACATTACAAGCGTCCAGTCGGATAGAGTATTTTTTGGCAAATACCACGGCAGAGAGGGTAAAAAAGGCATATCCTTTTTGCATATACCCCGGCGCGGTTTAAAAATGAACGATATTCATTTAATAAAAGTAAATTGGTGAAAAATACACTGGCTATCAACCAATCAAAACACAGGATTCTTACATAAGGTGTAATTATATTGTAAATACTATTAATGACGCTTGTAATGTCACGATCATCAATGCGTTTTATGTCACGATCATCAATGCGTTTTGTACGTTAACATTCGGTGTAATTAAACAGATATAGCATGTTCTTGAGGGGTATTTGCGAAAAATACCAGTCTTGAGAATGAATTTCCCTCGCCTTACGGCTCGCGAAATTTAACATTCTCTCGACTGGTATTTTTTGCAAATACCCCTCCTTAACATGATATATCTGTTCAACATTCCATGACGCAATAGACTGCATACCAAACAGAACAGAAATTTAAACATAATACTGTCAGTTCAATCAATAGCTAAATTAAAGAATATATTCCTCTCAGCCATTTAAAATTGAACATATTTCCAATTCCACGGATAAAAACCATCCAACTGAACGTGTTAATCGATTTCTGAGAGTCAATATCACATTAGCTGCTGTACAGTTTAAATATCTAGGATGAAAGGATACCACTAGATTAATGCAAATGGGAAAATGCAGCATCGAAACGATATCAAAAATTCTTCTTGTTACTATCAACGTCATATTTATTGTAAGTCTTCTTATTTATATTTTTAAACTATTGGTTAAATTCCTCAATTTGTTTTAATTTCAATTTAAAAACGTTGTTTTATAACTTTACCTCAGTAAAAAAAAATATGTATAACATTAAGCTTGATTTGTAATTGGAAGCCATAATTTTCAAAATTTAACAAGAAGAAAAAAAGAAACAAATCAACAAACGCTCTTAAACATGTGCAATATAAATACTATATTTCCATTTAATCGTGACTTAAACACGTGCAACATAAATACCATGTTTCCATTTAATCGTGACTTAAACATGTGCACTATGAATACCATCTTTCCATTTAATCGTGACTTAAACATGTGCACTATAAATACCATCTTTCCATTTAATCGTGACTTAAACATGTGCAATATGAATACCATCTTTCCATTTAATCGTGACTTAAACATGTGCAATATAAATACCATCGTTCCATTTAATCGTGACTACAACATGTGTAATATAAATACCATCTTTCCATTTAATCGTGATATAACATGTGTAATATAAATACCATTTTTCCATTTAATCGTGACTTAAACATGTGCAATATAAATACCATCCTTCCATTTAATCGTGACTTAAACATGTGCAATATAAATACCATCTTTCCATTTAATCGTGACTAACCATCTTTTCATATAATCGTGACTAAAACATGTGCAATATAAATACCATCTTTCCATTTAATCGTAACTAAAACATGTGCAATATAAATACTATCTTTCCATTTAATCGTAACTAAAACAAAGACGGCAATTCAGATTTTACTCATTAATGATATAGACAACAGTAGATATGTTCTTCTTTTAACTGCAACTATGTACATTTTGGTAAAGAATTAACGTATTTTAAGAACAAAATGTTCTTTATGTAAGTTTAGTTATTACCTTATTTTAAGGTAGTCTTTTGTTTACAGGCTATAGGATTTGTTATAGCAGCATTCGGGATAGTAGTTGCCACCGGAAGTAACATATTTGGAGGTTATATTGAACCTTTGTTTCGAGATGCAGGTGGAAATGAATCTGTTGGTTCATTTTTTCTCTATGTAGCAATATCCGGTGCCGTTTTAGGCAGCTTTATTCTAGTTATAGCATCAGTTGGAGCTTGTGGTGCCTGCTGCAATAAGAAATGCTTGCTGTATTCTGTAAGTTAGTTTGTTGCACTTTCATCTATCTCTGCATTTGGTTTTTGCGATCCAAATTGTATATCATTAACTGCCGTTGTTTGGTGTGTATGAATTCTTATTATATATCATTAATCAAAATATGAAATATATTTTTAAGATAAAAACCCTAACCAACACAGAAAAACGCCTAAATATCAATATATTTCTTCTAGTAATGTTTTGCTTTATATATAGAACTTACTGGAAAGATAAAATCACTAATCTCTCACGTGGGAATTACCCAAAATTATATTCACAAAAGTTACGATACACAATCCAGAAGTTAACGTTGCACTTTCTTGTACCGATCTGAAATCTATATTGGGTCTTCAATCGTATCTTTCCTTTTCTTGCTTTGAACTTCTGTGCAAATTTACTATGGACAGATTGTGTCTTCCTATACAATTTATGGCGTCGGTGTGTGAATTTCACTCCATAGCACTACCGTCGACATTACAGTGTAACACGGAATGATTTCATATCAGCAGGTTTAGTACATGTAATTTGAACTAACTGTAATATAAAAATACGATAGAGGATGATTGCCAATGAGACAACTATCCACAAGAGACTAAATGTCGTAGATGTAAGCAACCTTTCTTTGATACAGTATGATATTGTTTTCCTTAAATCTGTTTTTTCTTTGTCTGTATAACCGGTATTACAGAGCTTAGTGCATATTCTGAACTAATTTTGATTGTACTTTGTTATATGTTCCTTTTGTTATTTCATTGGTTAGATTAAAAGGGGAGGATTGTAGAGATCTAAATAGGTTAACCTCTCATCATCTTCACCCCCTTTCCCAAAGTCTGGAACCTCGTGAGATGGAAAATCTTAAGGTGTCGGTCTTATATGAAAGTTTGTATTGATATTTCATAATCTTTGTTATTTATTTTTCTAGAAAAGGGTCGATTTAGATTGACTTATTGTACTGGCAACAGTTGGAGACCGTATATTATAAGTTATATGGTTTGCTACTGACCCTTACGGATCCATAGAGGGTTAGTAAAATCCATAGGGGTCAGGACGAATTTAATTATGGTTTTTGTGTTGTTTAGTTGCTGCCTCATACCCAACTTGTCCTTTTATTCATATCTGAAAGGATTTAACAACAGTTCAATTATTATAACCATATAAGTTAAAAAAGGAGGGTGTTAATGTCAATTCCTAAACGTGTGTTGTATATAATATTGACATACAAAGCGTGGGCAAGAAAATCAATTGTTCATAAAGTTCAAGAAAGTATATTAAAATATCAGCATTAAATATATTATTTGTTTTACAAAATAATTCTAGACTTATGTAGATGGATAACAGGTGATGTGGGTTAACACCATTCAGCAAATAATCCAACAACACAAACAAAACAAGAATCGACTATAATAGACATCTACAGGCATAACTTGTTTATTGTTATATGTCAGTAACTTAGCCGTTGGGGGTCCAGCTGTGAACAAGTTCGGACATATTGGCCCCACACGTGACTTTGCTGTTGCTTTCCTTGTATGTTCTCTCTTCAATTTGAGGTTTTTATTATCCCTATGTGTCATCAAACGTATTCAAAATGAATTATTTACTACATCCAATGAATGAGAATTCAATGTCGTATCGTATGTCTGTATTCCTAAAAAAACCATCTGCATTCTACATTTTATTTCAAAGCAATGTTCAGATTTTTTAGGGCACATACTAACATAACATATTTTGTAAGATATTTACCGATATATAACCAATTTCATATGCGAGCTAAAAAGAAAAGGTGTTTGGTGATGGCGATTGTTATTTACATAAACATACATTCCTGTTCATTCTTGTACAAGATCTTCACTGAAATATGGAGATCTTGATTTGAATAGCATATGTGCGAGACATTTGTCTCTTGATTAGAATAAATGGAGATATACTGTAATAATGTTGAAAACTGCGTGTTGTTGCCAGTTATATCGAGACTACGGCGAGTAGCAAATTTACACAGTCTGGGAAGAAATGAAATTCCAAAAACCTTTTAGTTGATACTCATTTGACAGATTCCGAGATATATAGGGATATTTATGTTGCCTGTTCGTTATTTCACGAACATAGAAAAAAATGGTACAACTCGAATTTGACCGTTTGAAACATATGCCTCTTTACCTTGTAAAAAAATTAGTTTTTTTCTAGAATTACCTAATTCGTGTTTATATTCATTTACAAATTTCTCATTATCATTGTGCTTTGCACCATAGAAATTGGTAGCATTTGGCTATAGTCCAACTTATCGAAAATCCTTGATCCGATAATTACAAGAATTTTAATATAAACTTTTTCGAGATATATCTAAAATAGATTTTTTCCATAGAAATATAGATACATGATCTTTGTTCATAAGCATTGTATTTAATTATAGTGTAATTATATAGACTTTATGAAATTCGTTTGTTGACAATTGAGATATTTGATCTTCAAGAGACGAGAAACAGTTTAACATGAATGAATTTTTAATGACAAATTATTGAAAATCGATATATGTTGATATAATTTTCTTTTGAAATATCAGGAAATTTCCTTTATTTTATTGATCAATCTAAATTCAGTATCAATCCAATTACAAATTTAATTTCTGTTGCAATATAAAAATAAGAAGATGTGGTATGATTACCACAAAGACAGTTCTCCATCTGAGACCTAATGAGATAGATGTAAAGGTCACCATACTACCTTCAACAATGAGGAAAAATCCATAATATAGTGATCTATAAAAGGTCTCAACAAGATACAGAGTAAAAAAAAAATCAAACGTGAAAACCAACGGCTTGATGTGTACAAAACAATAAACGAAAAAAATAATTGAGCATTATGATAGGCCTTTCAGAAACTCCGTACATGGTGAGCAGCAACAAAGAAAAATCACGTTTTCTAAAGATAAAAGCTTTGATTTGGTTTAAGTAAGACAATATGACTTGTTAAGACAATAGTGTTTTGGCTTTCATGTCTTCATCACGAACGCTCAAAGCCAACATTTCTGATAAATGCTGACCTCTAAATGTCTTTTAGTTTTTTGTCGTGGGGCTGCCGGCTGCCGAAACATTGATGTATTACTAACATTTCTATTTATTTTTAACAAATAAGGATTCATTCGCCGGTTAGGCTTTCGTATAGACAAAATTCAAATGTTGATTCTGATCATAAACTAAGTTTTTAAACTCGCTCAGCCAAAGTTATAATACTACGGTTCTGTTTTGGTCCATATTGCTTTTGGTGGTTTACCTGATAAAGGTTACAGAAGAAACACGTGTAGTCTGCACGGAAAACCGTATAATTCGCTTTTATTCGAATGGTTGAAAATGAATAAAGGGGAAATGGACGTTGTAAAAGATCAAAATGCAATAGAAATTGAAAGCCGCTAAATTACAAGGCCCTGACAATGATTCTTATTATCCTTCACTGTTTCATTGAACATTTGATACATGCCTTTGAAGGACACAGAAAAAGATCCGGATGAGTACTAATGTATAAAATTGTACATAGACTACTCAACATATAGATTCTTCCGATAGACTAAGTAAACAAACAAGATATAGTCGAAATATGCATAGTATCTCCTTCCTGCAGCACAATTCATCGGAGGGATTCACGATATCCAAGGATCATTGGCGACTGGAATGCTCTGTCCAGAGAAACTGTCAGGGCTGAGAGTCTTGGATCATTCATGGCTCATTTATTTGATAGAATTCAAATCGTATTTGATCTATACAGCACCGTTTGTTTATTATTTTTTAATTCTTTATACATTCGAGTATGCGCACTATATCGTTGTCGTTGACTTAAGGATGTTTGCTACTCTGTTTCAGAATAACAAGCTTTTAAAAAGACTGTTATGAATTGAAAGTATATTTATAACAGAACTTAAAAAGAAGAAAAAAATGATAGGTTCGTGTGCTTGTTTTTGAGACAGGTTTTTCCGATTATCTGCCTTAGTTTGTGACGCGACTCCTAGGCGTCATCGTAGTAGCGTCGCCATTACAACCGTGAAAAAATAGGCCCAAGACCACAATTAATGATCCCGCTTTTCGTTGTCCACGAATATAGTTCCTTTTAATTAGAGTGTATTTTTTTTGGGTGGAAATAAAAGAAGAGAGGTGAAATAATCTTTTGGATGTTGTATTTTAACTGATTTTGATATGGAAAGAGTGATTAGGCCAGGTGCAAAAAGGTGATATTTACAGTTTTCGGAACATCTCTTGACTTGTCCATAGGGGTATGGATGTGTATTGGCTAAATTTGTAAGAGTCATTGGTTCAATCTTTCCGAATTTTGGATATATTTTTGGACTAGTACTATACATTATACACACAAAAGATTTGACAAAAATGCAAGGTGCAATTTTTTTAATGAAACAAAACGTTATAAAGAACTAATAGGGGAATTTAATTGTGGTCTGTGGCCTAAGATAAACTAGATATACATCTATTTCCCAGACCGCATATGATTAACGTAAACACAAGAATTTGAAGGCGTATTTGACCTCGGCAAAATTATAAATGCTATAAATAATAAAGTAATTAGATAAGGAATGGACATTTAAATTATAAGTGTATTGCAGGCCAGGTGTTGTCCTTAAAATATAACTGTATTTGATACGTTATACACTCGGAATATAATATATACGAATACTAATCCCAGGCTACATATCGATTATTATCATTATTGATTATTACAACACATACATAAATAAAAAATAATTTGTCTTGCCGGGTCAAATGAGATATATTAGAAAAACCGGGTGCAATTTTATCAAATCATAGAAATTTCTGTAGTAAGACCTATAATGAGACAGTCCTAAAATTCAACAATCCTCTAATCCGACGGTCCTATCATTTGACAGCCCGTTTTTCTCCGACGGGCAGTAACTTGTCTCTATTGAAAATATATACCTATAGACATGTACCGTTTGATGATAAACTTTGTTCACAGAGACGAGAGTTTTGTGTTTGTGATCCGTAGGTTCTAGTAACCTTTTTGACTACCAAGACCTTTGAAACATTCTTTCTGATGTGTAAAATTTTATAATTCATGCACAGAATAATCTATTAATGAGGAAAGTTCAAATCAAGTTTCAACAGAAGTTACTGTTTACGTCATATAAAGAAAGTATAAAGTGAATATATACTTTGAGCACACAGGCCTACATATATCATGTAGGCCTATATGGACCATTAAGATGAGGCTTATAGGGAAGGGCCCTTAATAGTAAGTTGCTAGGATTTGTCTATGGATACAGCTGTTTGTAAAACCTTTAAGGTTTTCAGCAAGAACTGGCACCCAGGAATAAAATATTTTACAAGCCTTACTTTTCGAAATATGAAAGCGCAGTCCAAAATAACCAAATATCAAACTAAGCGTTCACCTCGATCATCAGTACGATCGAGCAACAGCTAATCTGCTATATCGTAGTTGAAAATTAAATTTGTGTAGTAATTCCACTAAAGTAAAGAAAACTTATGAATATATATATAGTTACATAAGTATACAATAAGGCGTCAATGTCATTCATAATAGTTCTATACGCTGACGTGGTTCCCCCCTTTTATTTAATTTTGAACTCCTTACTCCTCTGTTAACAATATTTTTGTCTGAGTTGATGTTGTCGGAATTAATGTCTGTCTATTTTGCAGCATAAAAATAGTCGTCATGAATAAAAAAGTTCGTCTCTTCATACTGGGTTGATTTGCTTACAATTTAAAACTACATGAAGCCTCGGGGTAGGTTTCATTGTTATTATTTAAAGGAATGTGCAGCGGCAATTTAGGGGTTGGGGGTTCCCGCGCACCCCTTATTGAGCTACATTTATGGTAAATCGAAACTTCTTACCGCTTCAAGTACGAATTTTGTCTAGTTTGGGGGCCCGCGGCACCCCCCCCCCCCCCCCCCCCCCCCCCCTTTTCAAAATCCTGGATCCTCATCTGATGTGTGGATTTTCTTTACAAAAAGAGGCAGATGCACTGTAGTCATCGGATTAATTTTCATAGATTAATTCAAGTTTTTTTACAGTCGTTTCACGACGTGTCAACATTCGTCTGCCTGTGTAATTTTACTTTCATAACAAGTTTTATTTCAAAAAATAAACGGATTGTGTGCAGTCGGTGTACCATCCAGAAAATAAATGTCCGGACCATACAAAAACCTGTTTATGCAAAGTTTTTCTGCCTAAAGCTTTGATCCACTCAAGTTTTGTTGGCTCGCCAGAAGGCATCAAATGAGACTTATACAAGTAAAATGTTATATGGAATCAAACAAGGACAGAGGGGCAGTCATTGTGCAACTCGTTGTGTAATTCAAATATTGATCTTTTTCCACATTTACGATTATTTGTACAACTATTAACTGCACAAGAAATGCCTCCACATTTTCATAACTTTCGGCAGTATCCATAGTAAAATAAATCAGAAAATGAAAGAAATACAAAGGTAAACAGAAAATCGATTATGTTTTGATCAATACACGTGCGTTATTTTTCACGGTTGTAATGGCTGATCGGTCACGTGAGAGGTTAATGGATGCGCCCATGTTTTCTAGGTCAATTATAGGTAAACCCGTCTATAAGCCTTGGAAAATTGGCGGGAAATGATTCTTTCTAGATTTTTCATAAATTTAACATTGGCATCTTTTTTCTTTCAAAAACTATGAAAAAATAACAAGGATTTTATAAGATTTTCAAATATGGCTTTTGAAACTATATGTAATAAAATTATGAAGAGAAAAGTAGGGGTTAGTGGGCAAAATTTTTTAAAGGCACTACATGGATAAAACCAGAGGATTCCGAAAATCTGGCAAAATTTCAAAAACAGGAGGAGCAAACTTCCTTAAGTGACTGAATAATTATCAATGACGCTGACCACAAACGAGACGGAAGCAGAAACAGTCAATCTTATTGGTATTAGATTGATTGTTGGTTGCTCAACGTCCAGTGACAAATATTTCATTCATGTTCAGGATGAGAACAAACTAACAATAGATACAATAGGAAGGTCCTGTAATAAATACCGTCCGGGATGAAAGTCAGGAAAAAAAGTATAACAAAAATACCAAACTCCAAGGCAAATTCAAAAAGGGGAAAACAACTGAGATATTCCTGACTTGGTACAGGCATTTTCCGATGGAATGTGTTGGTTAAACATGGTTTTATAGCTAGCTAAACCTCCTACTTGTCCCAATTTTATCATGAACCAAAATTTGGACTGCCACTGGAAAATGAGGGTATATTTGTAAGGGACAGAAATTTTGCCTTGCAACAACCACCTACGGCTCCCTCAAAGAGTTGTTGCAAGGGTTCTTAATGCGAACAGAGCGTGGCACTATCTCTACGCGAGGCATCGGATGTAACCTCCCCATTCTGACCGGACGTGGCTGCGTACTTGTACATCCCGCACAGTCAAACGAACACCCCACTGTGGCAAGGTTTTTACTGCCGATCGAAAGAAGACCTAAGTGACCATTTTCTTTATTCCCCAGTCACCCTTGGGGTATGGTATTTGAATAATGTTCATGTTGATCTTACTGGTTGATGAGGATATATTTAAAAAAAAAATTGCATTACTATTTTATATGGATAATAAAACATTACACTTGCTCGTAAACTACTTCTAATACGAATCTAAATGTTTCTGTTAAAGTTGTTTGATGATTGGGATGATAAATACATGCCGTTTATTTGTAAAATTCCTTTGCAAATCAAGTTACTAAAGTAATTTTTACATGTGATCAGCATTGTAAAATAAAACCCATTAAATGAATGATCGAAATATTTAAAAAGCTCAGGAACAAAACAGAAACAGCAAATATTCTAATTGAGCAAATGTTTGAAATGTCATTGCAGTGTATAAAAGTTTGAAATTAATGGTTGCTTCCGTTCCCATAACAAGAGTAAGGGAAATGTGATACGACGACAAATAAAAAATAGCCATAAAAAATGCATTTATGTTTTGTAATGTTTTATAATGTTTTATGAGGTTTTAAACAATGCTAAATTGGAAAATAGATAAGTAATTCAGGCATTTCCTTTTAGTTTAATTACGCTTATATAAATGTACATGTACATACTTCGCTAGTATAGAATTATTCAACTTGATGACTGGCCTATTGCTGATTTAACAATCCATTATTACAAATACTAAGTGTAAGGGACCGTTCAATATTTATCAGAAGGATGGGCCGGTGAATTCTTAATATTGTTTCATTAAAAAAACTTGATGCCCATCCTTTCAAATTCTTCAAAAAAGTGCTTGCCCATCTAAAAAATTCTATTAAATAAGTGCTTGCCCCTCTAAAACTTAAAGACAACCAATAATTGTATAGGTTCTTTTTCTATTTTAATGCTTGCATGTTTATGTCTGGAAATCATAGAATAGACTTTGGTGTATATATTATATATTTATATGTATCAGAATCAGAAATTATTTAAATCAATTTAAGTATGAATGTCATGAATATACATCATTGTACATGTATATATTTGATTTTAGTATGATGTACAGCCTGATACAATATACCTATAAACATCACAATTACATCTCAATACATAAGTCATAGTATACTATATCAGCAAGCCTTTCAGTAATAAAGACTTAAGAAGTGCTAACACTATTCATACAAATCATAAATAGATGAAGAAATATTAACCATACTATTAAATGTACTAAGTTTATATTTATTCTGAAATCTGAGGTCATTTTAAATTTGAAACAGTTTAATGTATCTCTTCTTAAGTTCTATCAAATAATTGAATATGTGGTAGTTTCTTATACAGTCATTTTGAAATAAGTAAATATAAGTCAGTATGTAAATCTTTTTCTATAGTTATTTTATATTTTTAAGAATTGATCAGTAACTATATACTGAATATATTAAACAAGTATAATTTTACAAGTTTTAATACATGGGAGATAACCCCATTCGTGTGAAAATTGTTACATTGTAGTTGATCAAAGTTTTAAAATGTTGTGTTTTCATGTAAGGGACCATGCAATATTTATCAGGCAGGTGGGACCGGTGCAAACCATAGTAGGACAAACACATTTTTCATCCACTTCAGGCATATGGTCTGACTCACCACTTTTTTCCTCTTTTGTGACCATAGAACATGAAGATTTATTCAACTTTTGTTAACAATAAAAAAAAAATTTAGACTAAATATCCAATTTGTATACAATTTTAAAAAATCACTATTAATTTAAAATAAAGGGCATAATTTAAATTAAGGGACAATAACTCTTAAACCAGTAAACATATTATCATATGCTGAATAACCAATTATTGTATTAAAAACAGAGCATGTTTATATTTCAAATATACAATGTCACTTTATCTATTCTACTTTTCAAGAAAGAAAATATAGTCTTTTAAAGCAAAAGCAGACATGTTTTTTGACTTTGATGCAATTGCAGCTTTTTTTTCTCTTATTAAATCATAGAATTTGACAGAAATAAACCAAACTACCAAATAACCTGGCATTCTGTAAGATAAATATAAAATTGAGAAATGTGTAGAGTTTTATGAAAATCCAAGTAGATTTGAAAACGTTATACCAATTTTCAAAGATGACTATCTGAATTTAGCCTTAACTGAAAATTTTAGCTTTTTTTACCTACATGTATTGATTAAATCCATAAAAATGACAGCAATACACCAAACTACCAAACAACCTGGCATTCTGTAAGATCAATATATAACTGAGATAGCTGTAGAGTTTTATGAAAATCCAAGTTGATTTGAAAAAGTTATAAAAAAATTTAAAGGTGACTACCTGAATTTAGCCTAATCTGAAAATTTTAGCTTATTTTTTTTACCTATTGATTAAATCCATAAATTTGACAGCAATATATCAAACTGCCAAACAACCTGGTATTCTGTAAGGTCAAAATACAATTGAGATTTCTATAGAGTAATATGAAAATGCAAGTTGATTTGAAAATCTATAGAAATTTTCAAACGTGACTATTAGAAACTAGTTGAACTGAAAATACTAGCTTTTTTATCTTTTAATTAAATTTTTAAAATTTTTATCCCACACATGATTTAATTATTTCTAAAATTCATTAAAATCATTTTGAAATTGTTATTTTTTTAATATGTTTTGTGTGCCAGCAAAAGAAATTTCCTACACAACGACAAAATTTATAGCAAAATATTTTCCTATAAAACAAGTTCTGGCCCATCCACAATACATATTAAAAAAGATCTCGCCCATCCAAATATTTACACAAAAAAAATGCTTGCCCCGCCCCATTTTGCACCGGCCCATCCATCTGATAAACATTGAACGGTCCCTAACACCAACAAAACAATGTGTAGATCCATAAGTTCTCAAAGAAAGTTCAACATTTACAGTTAATTAAATGACTTTCAGAAAGAAAGAAAAAATTAACGTCAAACTTAACTGGCTGAAAGCTTTTAAAATATTGAAGCTCACCAATTTAAATGTTATACTCTCTCTCTCTCTCAAAATATACACAAGATTTAACATGTTATTAAAAGAACATTGAATGCAGAGATGAAAGGTGTATACACATTTAGATTGAAATATATACAAAACATCCACTCGTTTTAAAAAAAAAGTTGTGATGACATAACTTTGTCACCTTGTCTTTCTGTTATTATCATAGTGTATATAATGCATAAAACAGTTTACACAAAATCACACGTTTGTCGAGTTATTATATAAAAGAGGTAGGACCAATTTTCCCTGAATTTATTTCACATCAGAGCCATTTTCTAACGGTCTTTAAAATCAATCTTTTCTAAAATGCGCAGAATCATAGATTCAAAAATGCGTAACTAAAGTCTCGAACAACATTTTGCTATATTTCCGAGCATCTTGTTGAGTGGTGCATGCATATCAGGAGACGTTTAAACTGTCGACGCTGTCGGTCTCGCTCCTTTTGGAGTTCATGCGGTTCCCTTACTTTTTGTCTGCTACCTTGATTTGTATCTTCTAAATCGATCAATGAGATTTGATCATCGTTAAATACTGTTGCCTTAAAAGTAAAATAACAAAAATACCCAACTCCAAGAAAAATTCAAAACGGAAAGTCCCTTATTAAAGGGCAAAATCAAAAGCTCAAACACATCAAAAGAATGGAAAACAACTGTCATGTTCCTGACTTGGTACAGGCATTTCCTTATGTAGAAAATGGTGGATTAAACCTGTTTTTTTAGCTATTTTCTAACGGTCCATCGGTAAATACTGTTGCCTTAAAGGTAAAATAACAAAAATACCCAACTCCAAGAAAAAATAAAAACGGAAAGTCCGTTATCAAATGGCAAAATCAAAAGCTCAAACACATCAAAAGAATGGAAAACAACTGTCATATTCCTGACTTGGTACAGGCATTTCCTTATGTAGAAAATGGTGGATTAAACCTGTTTTTTAGCTAGCTAAGCCTCTCACTTGTATGACAGTCGCATAAAATTCCATTATATAGACAACGATGCGTGAATAAAACAAACAGACATAATAGGTAAAAATGTCAAAACTTGGGGTACAGCAGTCAACATCGTGTTATAATCTTAATCACTATAAAAACAAACAAATATGTCAACATAGACAAACAAAATGGCATATCGACAAAGCTCATAAGCAAAATGAAAGACAAGAATACAAAAAAATGACCGTAGCACAATAACAAAATGGCGGGATGTATACTGAGAACCGAGCCACGCCAAAAGAATATTACCAAAAATGGACTAAACAGTAAAGGTTAATGATTCACAAAGACAAATAAAAGAAGACTATAACACGTAATTAAGATGATAAACAACATAAGTACCTATAAGCTATACTTCAAGACCATCATGTATTATTTGTGAAGTTGATACGGAATATTTATCAAAAAGGTCTTGGTATCTTCCGATGAACTTTTTTTAGAAAAAGAACGAGACGTTCTTTGACATAACCCTGGTTCATCAACTTTCTGCGCAGACACTGGTGATGTTTTATAAAGTCAGATTAGAAGCTGCAAGCCCTTGAATACCGAATGAGTTGGGAAACGTATATCTCATATGCAGGTGAAGTTCGTATATTGCTACTAAGGTGGGGAAATTGATAATTTCAAAATCGTCTCGTTTGTCATAGATTCTGGTACTGAGATGACCACTAGTGTCAAATTCGAGGTATAAGTCTAAAAATGAGGCGGAGGAAGCGGTGTCTGTTGTTTCTTTAATTTCTAGTTCTGGAGGATATATTTTTTCAAAACTGCAATTTTGACATATTTTAGCAAATTTTGAGTATTTAACCCAAACATGTATCTGAAGGATATACTTAACCAAAACCAAAATTATGTGTGAAGCAGAGCTATAAATTGTTCTTTGAATACAAATTAATTCATTTTGGTATGAGACGTCCTTCGATGTAAAATTGTTATAAAATATATGTAAAAATACCGTCTTCAACAGCAGTTTGTTGCGCTGAAAACATTTCCTTTTATATATTTGAAATATGTTAACTGTTGATAACATGTGATAATATTATATAGACTCTTTAATATTCGAATAACAACTTTCAGATTATGACCTCGCGAGTGAAACTTTTTCAGAAAAAAATGACCCTTCCTCTCTCTGTCATTGGTGACACTGATAGACCTCCAAACCTAAGCTTCTTATAAAACTATTTTAACCTCTATCTTAGCACTGGTGGACCTCCAAACCTAAGCTTCTTATAAAACTATTAACCTCTATCTTAACACTGATGGACCTCCAAACCTAAGCTTTCTATAAAACTATTAACCTCTATCTTAACACTGATGGACCTCCAAACCTAAGCTTCTTATAAAACTATTAACCTCTATCTTAACACTGGTGGACCTCCAAACTTAAGCTTCTTATAAAACTATTAACCTCTATCTTAACACTAATGGACCTCCAAACCTAAGCTTCTTATAAAACTATTAACCCCTATCTTAACACTGATGAACCTCCAAACCTAAGCTTCTTATAAAACTATTAACTTCTATCTTAACACTGATGAACCTCCAAACCTAAGCTTCTTATAAAACTAGTAACCTCTATCTTAAACTGATGGACCTCCAAACC
This sequence comes from Mytilus californianus, assembly GCF_021869535.1. Classification (NCBI taxonomy): domain Eukaryota; kingdom Metazoa; phylum Mollusca; class Bivalvia; order Mytilida; family Mytilidae; genus Mytilus; species Mytilus californianus. The sequence goes on along the minus strand of NW_026262701.1, from coordinate 8,572,121 downwards.
TAAGCTTCTTATAAAACTATTAACCTCTATCTTAACACTGATGGACCTCCAAATCTAAGCTTCTTATAAAACAATTAACCTCTATCTTAACACTGATGGACCTCCAAACCTAAGCTTCTAACCTCTATCTTTATAGCGGTTGATGACGTACTTCTGAAGCATTTTACTAGTGGTGCGAGTCTAATGTGGATTCTGATTTAAAAATCAAGATTTATTGTACTTTCATAGGCCTGAATACCTTTATTTAGTAGTATCCAAAGATTCGATTTGTGTACACTTTTACACTTGAAATTATTATGATACGTTAAAAGATAATCTCAACACTTTCATTTATATTTGGACGGATGTAAAAAGAAGATAATAACTATGTGTATCTGGTTATCAAAGACTAAAAAAAAGGATCCACGTAATTCAGTTAAAAAGATCCTGGTATCTCCTGTGTACGTCATTCGTTTTCGTACAGAAACTGTGTTTTTGTTTTGGTCCATTAGATCTATAATACTAACAATCATATTTTAACTTGCTGACATATATTCAAAAGGAAAGCAATAATTAAAATGTTGATGAACTTTGATGTATTGATACTGTTTAATGGAGATCTCTACATATAAAAAAAACTCAGCAAGAATGACCATCACTTCATTAAAATAGTCTATGGTAGATTTTTTTCCAATAACGAGAGTTAATTTCATGACAATCATTAGATTTTTAAATGCACTTAACCATACTCAACACAGTTAATGGCATATCGGCAATGACGTAATACGGATTAAACTTAAATGGCATCTTGTTTATCTGTACACAGTTGTTTACCAGATCATATGTACAAGCAACAACAAAATAATCTACTTTAGCAAGGCTGGCAGTTATTATATAATTTTATCCGTCTTAGTCTTGACTTATAATGGCAATCCTAATTCTACATTAAGATGCAAATGGCGATAAATTACTTTTGCAGCTAGTTATAATTTCAATATACGCAACAATTAATACTGTTATTGCTTCGACGAGTCTAAACATCGGTTACAATAAACTTGGTAGAATAATGGATTGAAATCCTTCAAACCACTATAGGATTGGTGCTTATCTTTTGAAACCTGCAATATAATTCGTCTGCTTATGAGATTGCGACTAATGAATAGTGAGAATATAAGTATATTACATAGGGTTCAACATCCTGTCACAGTACCGTAAAGATATATCACAGAGTTATCCTTGCATTTAAGATAAATTTCATCTGAATTTAAAAGTATTTAAATGAAAGCACATTTGTTATATTAAGTGTAGGTGTTTTGTTTCTTCAAAAAGAAGTTGGCATTTCTATGTTCCTCTTCATATCGACTTTTGTACTTGTTCATATAGGCAAACTTTGTACAAGGTATTCTTAAGAAGAATAAAAAAAAGAAGCTTTCAAAATCCAATAACATCGAATTCCTCGAATTAGGTGATGTCATAAACTGAAAAGTTCATGGGTTTAAAACTATGTTTTTGATACCTGCTCGATTGAATCAGAAAAGTAGAAGACCACAGATTCAGATTAGATCTTCCTTTAAACATTGACTAGAATTTGACAGTGAAACTGGTTGGAAACTTGAGATGGCCTTATTATTATGATAATTATTATCATTTTATTATTTTATTCATTTGTAGTTACTTTTAAGCGGCACCTGTAAATAAAGAATATATATTCCGCTGTTGATAATTCTCACGCTTGTGTTTCCTTTCAAGATTTCCTCGACAGATAACTCAAACCAATTTGCTCATGAACCAAGTCAAAACTGAAATTATTTCATTATTGGAAGTATTGGTGAAGATATCATTGATTAGTTTGCTGTATCTGAATATCTGTTTTACAGATGGCATTGGTATCAAGTTATTTTTACTTTTCTTGTTAATGAATTTTCATTGCATACGACTTGTCACTAAATGATTACTTGTCATTAGTACTATGACGAGTGCTTCAATTATAGCAGACATGACACGTGTTTTTGTAATATGTATTTCTATTTGTATCCATCTGATGAGTTGAGCGTTTTCAACTGATTTTTACAGTTCGTTCTTATGTTGTACTGTTACACCACTGTCCCAGGTTAGGGGGAGGGTTGTGATCCCGCTAACATGTTTAACCCCGCCACATTCTGTAGGTATGTGCCTGTCCCAAGTAAGGAGCCTGTACTTCAGTGGTTGTCGTTTGTTGCTGTGTTATTTGTTTTTCGTTCATTTTTTTGTGATTTCGGGACCTTTTATAGCTGACAATGCGGTATGGGCTTTGCTCATTGTTGAAGGCCGTACGGTGACATATAGCTGTTTATTTCTGTGTCAATTGGTCTCTTGTGAAGAGTTGTCTCATTGGCAATCATACCACATCTTTTTGTATATGATGAATTTCCTGAGCATCCTAGTTCAACATCGGGCATCAGTTACGGTATTCTTGCTAAATCTTTAATATTATTAGTAATAATGTGTTGACTATTGCTCGTCTTTTCAATAAGTAATAAATAAAAGATTCGAGGCACACGTCAATGAGATAGAAACCTAACAACTCAATCCAATACAATAGACATATAGTGGTCAGCATATCGCCTTAAACAAAAATAACTATTATCCGTAACAGATAAAATTCAAAATCGCCAGACTCTAAACAAGTTGTGAATAATTTTTGACATAGAATTACAAACCTGCCTTGAACACCAAATTCTCAAAAAAAAAAGAACTTAGGTCTATTAATGTCGTCCTTTACTTCAATTTTAACAAAATAAGCGAATGGAATTTTAATACTGTCTTTTGTAAGGTAAATTCTATTAGTCTTGGCAATACATGTGACAATTCCTACTCGAAATCTAAAAGGTAATTAAATATAAAAGAAAACGCCAACGTATGAACAAAATCGCTATAAATAAGTTTACAATCTATAGGGATTTCATCAAAATAACGAATTAACACGATACTCATTTTAAATACTAAACGAAACATTGATCCACGGTTATTTCAGTACAACAATGTACATTTCAGTTTTACAATTATAACATTTTAAAGACATATATCTAGGTATTTACGTAACTTTTAAGTCCTGTTTCATTATATTCTACAGAATCTTCCTATCTTAAATGTTAAAAACACGTGTTGATAATGGAATATCTAACCTAGTGGTCTGTATAGAGCAGGAAAATTAAAATGAATTTATAAAGACTCTTCATTTAGGTTATACCAACCATAATATAAAAAAAATGTTTACTTATTCATGAACAAACTTTTATATTTTTCAGTATGTTGCAGCAATGGGTGTCATCTTGGTAATTGAGATAGCTTTAGTTGTTGTCTGTGTTTTGAAATGGGACTGGGTAAGTTATATTGAAAAAAAGATTTATCTTATTCTAAAGTTTAAGTAGGACAATTAGTCGACTGGGTAAGTTATATTGAAAAAAAGATTTATCTTATTCTAAAGTTTAAGTAGGACAATTAGTCGACAAATAATTTAAATTGGTCAACTGAACTGGTCAGTTTGAGCTTATTTTGTAACGGGGACATGGCCATATAGTTTCATTAAAACAGTGAACCTCTCCCATCATTTGTGAACTTTTGAAACAACTCATTTAGCGTGACCTATTCAACTTATCAATTCCTTATTATTATGATATATATGCCCCATTGCAGTGAGCTTACTCTCATTACACTATCTGTACAAGACCTAGCTCAACGTCTTATTGTACAATTTATAGTCACCCTGAAAATGCATGTTAGATAATGAACATGCATGTTATAGAAATGAATATGCATGTTATATAATGATTATGCATATAATATAATGATGAGTAAACAATAATCAATATTTAATTTCTTCTTTTCATTCGACATTTTTAGTAGCAGCACCAACTGTCATCGCGAGACGTTGCGTGATTTAAGTTCCATTAGAAAATATTTCATGTTAAGGGCATACGATACAGTAGCAGGGGCAGATAATAACGTTTTCAAAACTTTTCGTGTTGTTTTCGCGACGTTGTTAATCAGAACGTTGTAATTTCGCGATGTTTCTAATAAGAACGATTACATTTCGCGTCGTCGCTTAAGATGTAGTCACATTTGCGGAAATCCACTGACGTCATAATCCCGATTGCGCGAATTTGAAAAAAGTACCTGCAATGAAAATCGGCCAAATCACGAGAATTGTTATATTGATTCATTAATAAGGAAGTCAACAATATTAACTTCAAATGGGAAAAAAATCAAATCCACATTCTTAATTTTCTATGTCTGTTATTTCATATAGGAAATGAATTAGAGATATGAAAAACATAAGACGTCGATGAGAGAGAAACCCAAGTGCACAAAAAAAACCATAAGTAATTTATATAGTAACTTCACCATTTGGCTAACTCTAAGTCGTAATGAGAATTGTACGGATAAATTTATCAGAAACTATCAACAAAATGACAAAAAAACGAAATAAATAATGACAGCGCATCTTACTGTTCCTGACTTTGAAAAGGTGCATTAAAGAGTTTAACGGCATTTTTAGAATTTAACCCGTGGAATATATAAGTGTATGAAGAAGAATTGTCAGTTAAAATGACTCAGTTATAAGCCCCGTATTATAGACCAAAAACAAAAACGCACCCGTTGATGTGATAAGCATATCCTCTTTGTACATATTGAGAGAGAAAAATCGGCACACAGGAATTAGGTATTTGACAGACCAGAGTTGCAACTCATTGATGTTAAGTTACTGACCAAATACGAAGTCTTTTTGTAAAGTAGTTTCTCAGATAAGAAACAAAATATTTGTTGGACCGGACAAACAATGTGGTTGCACTCACTCCTAGATTGAAGGTATAATACAGACAAGTAATTCAATGATTATATGTACCGTAATAAAAAAAAATACCCTGAAGACAAGCTTAGGTAACTTATCTATTGATACAGAATCATTAAATTTCATGCTCTAATATCGACTGCTGTATGAAATGTTATACTACACTGTAATTGACTAAGCTGACCCGATTTAGTGTGGGTATGATGTTGTGTTCATGTAATGCCTATAGAGTAGGTCGTTAGTTTTCTAGTTTGAATTATGTCACATTTTCATGTCGGGGCTTTTTAAAGCTGACTATACGGTGTGGCTTTTTTTTTCTTTTTTTTTTTTGCGTTGAAGGCCGTATGGTGACCTTTAATAGCGTTTATCTTCGTCATTTGAACTATGGTTGATAGTTTGCAATCATACCAAATGTCCTTATGTTTATATCATCCCCCTTACTCTATAATTGTTGCACATTTTGTCATGTCGGGGCCTTTTGAATAATTAAAACTATGTGCAAGCTGTGTTGTCTACATGAATTGTATGACTAATGTCGGACAGAGATGCAAATTATTTTTTTTTATTATATATATCTGTTTTGTTTCCGAACATTTCTTTTCTAAAAGTAATTTACTAGAATACTTTTTCTATCCAAGTTTCGAAACAATTCATAAAGGTTTTGCAAATATGATGCTATTTTACGAGGAGCCAGCTTTATTCATTTTCATGATTAATATCATCCCCCTTACTTTATATTTGTAATAACATAAGCAACACGACGGGTGCCACATGTGGAGCAGGATCTGCTTACCCTTTCGGAGCACCTGATATCACCCCCAGTTTTTGGTGAGATATGGTTGCTTAGACTTAGTTTTCTATGTTGTGTCATCTGTACTATTATTTGTCTGTTTGTCTTTTTATTTTTGGCCATGGCGTTGTCAGTTTGTTTTCGATCTATGAGTTTACATGTCCCTCTGGTATCTTTCGTCCCTCTTTTATATTACTAGAATACTTTTTCTATCCGAGTTTCGAAACAATTCATAAAGGTTTGGCAAATATGATGCTATTTTACGAGGAGCCAGCTTTATTAATTTTCATGATTAATATCATTGGTTTAAAAAAAAACACCTTGGCTCTACCACTGAAATTGACAACGTAGTATAGTGAACGGCGGGAAAGATTTCACGACGTTGTTGCGAATAAAACTTATCCCAACGTAGTTTGGCGCCTTATTGGCAAACGTCCCATTTGCCAATAAAAATTAAGGTTTATTGCTTTTATTGAAAAAACAAGCACATGGACCCCCAGTTTTTTCTTTTGCAATCGATCAAGTTCTGTTTCGAAAACGCTCCGCCAAAATTTTAAGAAAAAATCAACGATAGAATTTTTTCTGCACTTCTGTGTAGACGCAAAAATATTTTCCACTTCTTTATTTCACTTGTATTAAAAGAATTTAGGATATAATTATTTATTTCAACCGTTAACTTGTTACAGCATGCTGATGCCATGGATCAAGGGAACATTTTACAATAAACCCGGTCAAATTATGACTGTTCGTTCAAAAGTATTGGTACTTTCCTTAAAAGTCCTTATTTATGAAATTTCAGGGTTTTTCCTTCAAATATGCAAATTTCGAACCAAAATATCTCAAAAAGTAAGTCATGAAGTTATATTTTTCTTTGCATATTTCAAAAGTACACATCGAAATTGACCTTCTACCAAAATTTCAAGAAAAAATCAACGAGGGATCTCTACTGTATCGTATGCCCTTAATTAAGACAGTAAATGTAAAAAAAATATAACATTCTTGAAAAGGTATAACGATTTCCAATTCTTAATATTTTAGTTCTCTCGTGAAGCCGTATTATACATTGTACAATACACAAGTTTACTGTTATATTTTCCCTATTTCGCAACCTCTGCTTATTGACCTACCATACTGACAGTCATATCTCAGCACCGACAGTTAATAAAAACGCACTGCTTAATAATAATATAAATGAAGTGGACATCTCTGAAAGGTCAAGCATAACAGTTAAGTGTGCCTCATATCTTGACTTTTATCTAGTTATTGAAAATGAGAGTCGATTAAGAACAAAACTTTACGACAAAGAGATGATTTCAGCTTCCCAATTGTGAACTTTCCATTTCTATTAACAACATTCCAGCAGCACCTGCATATGGAGTACATATCTCCCAGATAATACAATATTCCAGGGCTTGCGTTTCCCTTCATGATTTTTTTTTCTTTGATAGAGGGTTGGTATCACATGGAAACTATTAAACCAAGAGTTCCAAGGGGGAGTTGAAATAATTGCTTAAGATATTTTACGGACGCCATCACGAGTTGGTTGACCGTTATGAAATATCTGCTTCACAGATGACGACGGATATGTTCCAGTCGTCGTAACCACAATCCCGTCCTCCTTTTCTCCGAATCTGACCACCGAATTAGACTTATCATCGGGTTTTTACTAACATGAGTAACATAACGGGTGCCACATATGGAGCAGGATCTGCCTACCCTTCCAGAGCACATGAAATCATTCCCAGTTTTTGGTTGGGTTCGTGTTGCTCAGTCTTTAGTTTTCTGTGTTGTGCTTTGTATACTGTTCTTTGTGTTTTGATCTTTTTTTTTTGCCATGGCGTTGTCAGTCTATTTTTGACTTATGTCTCTTTTATGTCTGAAGTTCAATAACTGCGAGCATTCTTTGAAATTGTATAGTTCATTTCTATTTTGTTTGTTATTCTGTTTTTGTTATCTATTATACTTTAATATAGAGTGAACTTCTTTTCCGGTACAGATTTACATTGTTAATCAACACATCGAGAATAAAGAAGGGGGGAGGAGGAGGTCCTAAAAAAATGTTAACCCACACGTTAGAAACTTCGTTTGCTGTTAACTGTTGTCATATTTTAATGTTTTATTACTAGTATGTGGAAAATAAAGAAGATCTGTTATAGCCATTGAATAATTTATTCTCAACCTTTTTTCGACTAGAGCTTGACATAAGACTGTATGCTGACCTACAGATGTCATTTATTTAATATTGTCTTAGGCTTGCTTATCATTTAAATATATGCCCAAATTCTGTTATCATATTGAAAGGACTGCATTGTACATAACGCTATAAACCGAAAATTGACCTCAATTCAGCCGTGTTGAGTGCATCAGGTGCTTCTTAAGAGTTAGCCCTTCCTGCTACAATGGAATCAACCTCTCATGCCGCTAATGAAAAACAAAATTCAATAGATAAATCGCATTATATGATACAAATAAATGAACAGATTTAAATTGACTGTAGACAAGATGTTATGACATCGCTGATTAAACCGAAAGGACAACATTAAAAAATAAACTATTAAAGCAACTTAAAAGGACTTTAAGTCTTTATTTTTAGAACATAGGAGATGGCTATTTTACATATTTATTCATAATAATGTTCATGTTAAAAGCAAAGGCATAAGACTCACCACAGGAAATAGGGAAAACAAGAGTTGGTGCTTGGGTCCGCCTTGCTCTTTGGGTGAGGTTTGGATTCTTAAAAGGTCATAAGATCTATTCCAAAATCTTAATCACAAGCTTTACAATGTTACAGTAATTTTAATCTTATATTTTGTCTACGCTTTACATTCCTATTTCAAAGTCTCATTAAACTGAGCGTTTTCCAGAAAAAATGGGATTCGTAGATACACATTCCTTTTTTTAGGTCATGAAAAATCTTACTTTGTGAAAAGAACCACACTGATTCCAACAACGAATACACCGAAGACGATATCATCAAAATGCTGAACTTTTAGATTGACAACATAATTGTTGTGTTTAATGGATCATTATATCAACAGACAATTGTAATTCCAATGCATACTGATTGTGCACCCCTAATAGTCGACATGTTTTTGTACTCATCTGAAGCAGAATTTATTCAGAACTTTCTGTAACAAATAGAGAAAAACATCTTGCAAAGTTCTTTAATTTCACTTTCAGATATATTGATGATGTCCATTAACTCAATAACCAACATTTCAGTTATCCCAGTGAACTTGAGGTTAAGGATATTACCGAAACTGTAAGGTCTGCTTCCACTACAAAAGTCAAAAAGTCTGAAAAGACCAGTTTTTGTCTGAATTTGCATGAATTTTTACTCGACATTCTTAATTTGTCTGAATAATTTTTAAAAATTCTTGACATAGTATGAATTTGTCTAATAAGGTTCTTGATTTTTCTTGACAAGTGTCTTGACAGTATGAACATTGTCTTAAAATTTCTCGACACTTCCTGTATCATCTGATAAGAGTCTGGATTAGTCTCGACCAATTCTTGACTGTCTTAAATTTGTCTCGATCTGTCTTGACATATTCTTGACATTCTTAATAATGTCTGAATATGTCTCGACATATTCTTGACATTCTAAATAATGTCTGAATATGTCTCGACACATTCTTGACAGTCTTAAATATGTCTTGACACTATCTCAACTGTATAAATTTGGCCTGAAATGTGAACAGACTTATTCTGCACTGTTTATGACATTCTATTGCTGTTATATACTCCTTTTTATTATGGCTAAACTAAACTTTGAAGAATCAAGGATTAATTTGGTATAGTAAGATACCCTTTTGGTGCAACTAAGTTGGAATACCCTGAATAATCCCCCATGTAGTTTAATTTTGATTTATTTTTATTAAACATTGAAGTAATTGTTTTCACTTGGAATATAAGTCGAAGGTATTGACAAACAGCATTTAGATTTTTGCCGTTCGCAAAACTGCCAGTCAAATTTGCTTTACTAAAATAGGTGTCTTGTATCTCTTTTGGACCCCACAATTCATCTTTTGGGTTTGTGTGGCTAAAAAAAGAGGGGGGGGCTTTCGTTTAGGTCAAAGAATTTGTTCCCATCTTGATTCAAAAACCTTATTCATTTTTTAGAACAACCCAAAAACATTTTTCATTCAAATTTGATTGTTGAATTTTATAATTTTTTATCAAAAATAAATATTTGTAATAACTCCTTCCTGAAAAGAAAAAAATGTTTAGATCTATATTATGTATGTCTGTTTGAGAACCATTTCATAAGACCGATGATTTCTATAAAAATCATTGATGGGACCCATTATAAATACATTTTTTTTATTATTCCTGGAGTAGATAATAATTTTCTTTTAATCTTTGGGAATTATTCAATTTGTTTTTATGTTAAAATAATTAACTTCATAATTTTGATGAAGAAAATCCATTTCAATTCAATTTTTTTTCATCAAAAAGATGATTTTCATTTTCATCTATCAACAAACTTTTTAAATTGTAGTGGCATGGTCGGTCAACTGATAAGTTGTATGGCTGATTACAGGTAAAGCAATAACTTCTATTTGACAGTTGCGTGTACTCTAGGGTGTGGAATACCTTAATTTTATGGGGAACATCCTGTCCATGTGTAATACTTAATATATTCCAACAGATGACATTACACAAATTTTTCTTCTGTTAAATGAATGATTTGTATATCATCATAATTTGCTATTTATATAAAAACCACATTTTGGTATAATAATTATTGAATGTAGGACAGAAAGTCACAGGACAAAAAGTCACAGACAAAAAGTCACGGACAAAAAGTCACAGGACAAAAAGTCACAATTCAGTTTTGGGATTATTTTTCTTTAAACAAGAAAACACTAATTTTAAAAATATTTTTTTTTGTTTTTTTCTTGAACTATTATTTATGAAGCAACTTTGTTATTAAAATTTATTCAATAAATATCAATAAGGATCAAATAATTGTTATGAAAACAAAATGTCAAAGTGGCTTCGTACTTAAATGGCTTCATTGTGCCAAGAAATATATCCTTTGCATGATTAAAATTTAATAAATTTTCATTTTTCAAGGCTTATGAACAATGTCCTAAACTTAAAAATGAATATATATGAAATAAAAAGAAAATATTTCAATATCTTTCTCTTATATATTCAAATAATTGTCAACAAATTATTTGTGACTTTTTGTCCTGTGACTTTTTGTCCTATCAAATTTGTGACTTTATGTCCTGTGACTTTTTGTCCTGTGACTTTCTGTCCGTTTACCTATTTATTTACCATATCAACATTGAATATTATGAATGTAGAATGAAATATGTCTACAGTATGATTGGTTTGAATCATTTAATTTATAAGATTTAGGAATCAAAATTTGTAATTATTTAAAAACCCACATTGAAATTGTTTTATATCAACACACCCACATTTGAATTATTTTATACTTTAGATTTCATAGCCATATTTGCATTTGTAAAAATATTTATATACCCAAATTTTCAATTATTTTACATGCCCAACTTTTATTTTTGTTGTAAAGAAGTGAAACTTGAAACAACAGTATATCATATAAAGAGAAATAAAGATTAAAGTTATATCATGAATATTGGTCATGATTTGTAAAACTCAGAACTGTCAAGTAAATTTAAGACACGATTCAAAATGTTCAGAATATGTCAAGCCATACTGAGAAAAAATAAGAATGTCGAGAATATGTCGAGAAATTTCAAGACAGTATTCAAATGTCAAGAATTTGTCAAGAAATTTTAAGACCATATTCAGAATGTCGAGAATATGTCGAGTAAATTTCATACAAATTTAATATAAATGAGAATTTGTCAAGAAAAATTAAGACACAAGTCATACTTTTGGAGAATGTCGAGTAAAAGTTCATGCAAATTAAGACAAAAACTGGTCTTTTCAGACTTTTAGACTTTTGTAGTGTTCATATCTTAATTATTTCCTCGATATTGACATAGATGGACGACTTTAAACTAAAATCTATGACAGATTATGCAATCGTCGACCTCCCATTTCTCAGCAGCAACATACCATCTGCCCCATCGTATGGTGTTCATATATTTCAATTAATACGTAAAAGAGAGGCAAACAATACCAAAGGGATCTTCAAATTCATAGGTCAAAAACAATCTGACAATGATATAGCAAAAAACGAAATACGACGAAAAGACCGACAACAGTACACAAAACACACGATCTCATGTGCTCTGGAAGGGTAAGCAGATACTGCTCCACATGTGGCGCCCATTGTGTTGCTCATGTAAGTGCACACCCGGTGATAAGTCTAATTCAGCAGATCACATTCGAAGAAAAGAGGTCGGGATTATGGTTACGACAATTGGAACATATCCGTCGTCAATTATGAAACAGATATCCCATAATGGTCAACCAACTTGTGATGGCGTCCGTAAAATTTTCGAAGGGATTATTTCAATTCCACCACGTGGAACTCTTTGTTCAATAGCTTCCTTGTAGGCAGGAACCCCTTATCAAGGACATCATGCCAAGAATTGTAAAGCTCTGGAATATTGTACATGGTTCGTGTATGCTAATACTACATATACTTCATTTGCTAGGGTTTATGTGCCTTACACAAAGACTGTTCCACATGTGGAGCAGGATCTGCTTACCCTTCCGGAGCACCTGAGATCACCCCTAGTTTTTTGTGGGGTTCGTGTTGCTTAGTCTTTAGTTTTCTATGTTGTATCATCTGTACGATTATTTGTTTGTTTGTTTTTTTATTTTTGGCCATGGCGTTGTCAGTTTGTTTTCGATCTATGAGTTTGACTGTCCCTCTGGTATCTTGCGTCCCTCTTTTCCAACAGATCTATGAAAAAAAGAGAGACCGAAGTCGAAACTACACAAGTTTTATACTGTGACCATCACGAATTGGTTGACCGATACGATGAGTCTATGTCTCAACTCACTAACGACATGTTTTCGTGGTCTTAGATCTTTAGACATCAGAATAGTCGTCTCATTTGTTATTTTACCGACGGTGTACAATTCCCGATTGTGTCTTATTCCCGATTATGACATTTTGACTGAGTGGCGGATGATAGATGCATAGCAGGTGATCCTTACCCTACACGTCGACGCACCCGGTCTCACTCATTTTAGATAATTCCATTATCTTGTGTTTGTTAACTGGGTTTGTATCTTTTTAATCGATGTATGAGGTTTGATCATCGGTTTTACACTATTGATTAAATTTATTCCCGATTTATGTGTATGCCTCCAAATGTTTTGTGTAGTAGAAACACCAAACTTTAGAACAGAGGTGGAAGATATTCAAACTCATAAGTTGATGACAACATTTAAGTCTCACGTGTTGACTATTCAAGAAACAACTATCATGTGATAAGAAAACACATAATTGTATTACTTTGCTCCATATCACTGCTGATAGATTGATAGTTTCCAAGGCGTCAACTACCCTGGAAATATACTGTAAATATGATTTTGATAATATACATAATTGTTATTCTAAATTTTTATATTTAACTGTACACATTTCTAGCGTGACGTTAACCTGTATGGTTTTTACTGTCCTTTTTATGCTCAAAATGTTTTACAGGACTTTTGTGACTCGAAAATATACAACGATTAATCAATGCGCACCTATCGAGTACATTCTGAACTCGACGCTGTGTACGTGGTGCCTTCATTAGCTTCGCAATCAACACAGTATTCAACATCCCGAAGCGAACGAAACCGCTGTTTACCGTGGATTCATGTTATATATTACAGTTCAATTAAGCAATATCTAGTAAAAAATAGCGCGTTTTCTGTCGATCCTGGTGATAATTGCTTTTATCCCCGGCTTAGTATATTTCTATGATTTTGATTGGTTAACGCACGTCGTTACAAAACCCATAGCCCCTGGGTGTTGCTAGCCCATATACCCGGACGTTGCTATCCATTACCCCGGTGGACGTCACGCGCGTTTTTCTTAGTTCCATGGTTGTTTCTTGTGAAATATAGAATTATGTAGAATATCCATGATGTCTGTAATTAGATATTTAATCAACTAACGATTTTATCTTATTATGTCGATCATTTGCACTCATTTTAGTAAATGCATCACTTGGCTGCCACATTGTCAATGAATGGAACTACTGACCTAGCTATGCAAATGACCCACGTTGACGTTACACCGTCTATGATGTAACTCTCACAACATTGAGCGCCAAATTCGACCCATTCCAGTTTCTCTGTCTCCGGATTAAAAACGTCTTATATTTAAATACCTGTAGGGTTCTACCAAAGGTAGTACCCTACACCCCGTAAAAAATATGTCGAATCCCCAAATTTCAATACAAGATTTTTATAAAATGAAAAAAAACGTTGCTTTCACGTTACACTTTGTGGTCGAATTTCTCTAAAAATTGCCAGATTTGGACTAAGACCGGGAATAAATTCTTTATCTACGTTCATATCCGTAGATAACTTATAATATTATTAAAAATATTTCAATAAGTTTTACAACTAATGCGTTTTTAATAGCTGAGTTTTCATGTTGTTTTGAAATTCATCCTTTAACAAACATATGTATATCTGGCAATATTTGTCTTAATTGTACGAATAAAGCTCTTAATTATATCTAATATTAAAAATATGTAAATAAAAAGTGAAGTAGATATCAATACTTTTTAATCCTGTTTATATATATTTTCATGATTTTGAGGAAAACAACATTTTCATTCAGATAATTGCAGGCGCTGCATTTTTATTAAAACTTATATTACAATAGTTATAGATTATTACATGGCATTTTCCATATTGGCCCTGGTATCAGCCCTAGACTCCCATATCAAGCCAGAGGGCTTTAGCCCGAGGGCTTGATATGGGTCGTGGGCTGATACCACGGACCATATGGAAAATGACATGTAATAATCTATTTATCACATATTTTCAAGCAAGAGAAAAAAGATAGTATATACCAAATTATGTTTGATATTTTCAACAAAAATTCAAAAAAACATTTAACGAAAAAAATTTAAAAAATGTATCACAGTGAGTTAACAAAGTTCGTATCCCAGTGAGTAAACAAAGTTTTGTGAAAAGTTTAACAAATAATTAACAATAAATATATTAATTCCCAGAATTGAAAATATTAAACGACTTTAAAAAGTGTTACATTTCCAATTAATGCTGACGAAGAATACACCATATCGCTACTATGATTTGGAAATATGTTCCGCTTGAACTTTCGATGTCATACAACAATCGCTTTTTCATTGTGACGTCATATATTTTCTAAATTCTTTATGACGTCCAAATTTTACGGGAACTTTTGTGATTTCCACTGTTGATTTTTTACATTTTTTCTACTACAGCAGATTCGTAAATTTCTAAATTTCTTTTCATTGTGTTCTCATTTTTCATTTCTTGTATTACATAGATCGTCATTTGATCTGTGAGAAACCTCTCCTGATCGTGTAACTGCTTCGGATGACAACTTGTTTACAAATAGTTTTTGATTGACAGGTTACCGGAAGTTAAACTCGGGGGCTTGATATGGATTTCAAGGGCTGATATCGATATTGGCCCCGAGGGCTGATAACCAACCTTGACTTCCGGCTATTATTGGCCATGCAAAAACGTACATATCAGTACAAAATATGTGATAATAAAGTATACGGCATGTTATCTAGAAGTCTTTCATGGATTATTTGTATTGTTGCCGCATTGATTTTAACTCCATATTGCCCTTTTCATTTGTTTTATGCTGTTTTCAATCTGTCTTATATCTTTAACTATCATCTCTTTTTATCTATATCTAAATTATACGTGCTATATTTGAAAAAAAATCGAGTTCTGATATATACTTGTAATGAAAAGATTCGTATTTTAAATATTTCTCTAAATCGTAGATAATGCCCCTTTGATAACAGACATATAAAATCGTAAGGTGTGTTGTTGTTTTAACAGTAGTTAATTTTTACCTTAATTTTACATGTTAAATATTAGAAAGAATACTGAATTCTAGTCTTACAATATCTTTTCGGATTTGTTTTTAATTTAAGAAAAAAAAAGCAACGAAAATGCAACTTTCAAATTGACAAAATTTGATCAGTTTTCTATATTAAAGCTCTCATTTTCATGTTTCAATCATTAAATCTGAGCTATAGTCATACGATATGGAGCACGAAGACATCAACCGATTATTTAGTACGGGTATAAACGTAGTGCAAGTAATATGTTTGTCAAGAAAAATGTTATTCCTTTCTTAGCTATGCGAAAGTCAATGTTTTGTCTGTTAAGTTGCTTGAAAGCATCTGCAAACAATTTTGCAATTACACTTCTCATTAGTGAACAGTAATATAACAAAAATACCGAACTCCGAGGAAAATTCTAAACGGAAAGTCCCTAAGCAAATGGCAAAATTAAAAGCTCAAACACATCATTTATTATATTCTTCAAATTGTCAAGAGTATGGTACAGTTATGATAATTTTAAATTTATGTTTTATATTGATATTATATAATTGATACTGTAAATATTTGAAAATCTTATTCTGTTAAAAAGGAATAATTTGTTTTATGTATATAAATATAGAATTACTGTGTCAGAAATAAAGATAATCTGCAATATCTAATACGACTAACAGCTGATCTACGTATTGTTCCACAGCATTTAGTTGATTGTGAATGACTAAGATTGATATTTGAATTTTATGTAAATCTACAGTTTATAAGATGTTGGATAATTGAAATATTAAGGTTTTTTTCTACCCTCAGGTATAGATTGTCTTAGTCTTATTTGGCACAACTTTTCTAAATTTTCGGTATAAATGACCCTCAAATTCGTATTTAATTTGGCCCTCCAACTTGTTCGAGCGCCACCGATAAGTCTTATATAGACGAAACTCGCGTATGGTGGAAAAATTATACGCTTGGTATCTTACTTAGATTTTACAATCACTGTGTCGATGACACTGCTGGTGAACGTTTTGTCACCGATGGTATCACCATTCCTGTAGTCAGCACTTTTGTGTTGAAATGAAATATCACTGATATGTTCCTTTTTGTAAACTTACTGTTCATAAAATATTTAATTTTTCGAAATACTAAAATGTTACTTCAGGCATAGAAATTTCCGAAAAGTTGTGTTAGATAGGGCTAAGGAAATGTATGCAACAAGAAACATTAGGTTATTAATTACATTTTGGTTTCTTTTGGGGATCAGAAGAATATGTATCTTTTTAACTTAACTCGTTTGTGTAGAACTGTAATGCTTTAGGTTTGTACGTTTTGTGACAAGTATTTGATTTTCAAACAATTTTCTAAAGCATGTATTTTTATTTCATTATCAAGGTGGAATCTCAACTGAAAAGTGCCTTGAAGTTATCAATAAATGACCAATATGCTGGATCAACAGCGACAGATTCGATATCCGTGGCATGGAACTACGCATTTGTTACAGTATGTACTATTCTTTCTTCATATCTCTTTGTCATATTGTGTATACTTAAAGGTTTCATAACGAGTGAGACTTGGATATCTCTTGATATGTACTCGAGTTATTTAATTTCAATAATAATAATAAACTTGCCTTGATATCGAGCGATACTCAAATCTCAAGAGTTGTTTAACCTATTTTTCTTAGCTAAAATGAATGTTATGGTGAAATATTTTCAATTTCGCAAAAACAAAAAATCAAAACAACACGTTATAAATTGCATATATCTGACGCGCTTTTCTGGATTTTCATTCATCAGGAATGCTCAAAGCCGAATATTTAAAAGCCAAGGATGTATAAGAATCGAAACAGTTGAAGAGCTAAATAACCAAAATGGACCTTAAAAATATAGCTAAATCCGTCTAATGCAATCTTTGCCTGAGGATGTTGAAACCTTATCTTCTTTATAATTTCAAAATTTATAAACGGAAAATTTTAGAAAGGTTTGTTATAAATCATGTCGGTACCGAAGTACTGACTTCTGAACTGATGATACTCTCGGGGACTGAAAATCCACCAGCAGAGGTATCGACCCATTGCTGAAAACTACACGTTATAAATTTAATGCGTCCGAAGCGCTTTTCTGGATTTACCTTCACCAGGAACGCTAAAAGCCGAATATTCGAAGGATGTATAAGAATCGAAACAGTTAAAGAGCTATATAACCAAAAAGGACCTAAATAATAGCCAAATCCATCTTAGGTCAACTTAGCCTGAGGGAATTGAAACTTTAGCAACTTTATAATTTCAGCTTCACTTTAAATATAATATAAAATGAGGAGATGTGGTATGATTGCCAATGAGACAACTATCCACCAGAGTTAATATGAAAAGGTAGTAAGCAATTATAGGCCTCCGAAAGGCATTAAACAATGCGAAAAACCCATACCGTATAGTCGGCTATAAAAGGCCCTGACCTGAAAAATGTGAAAAAATTCAATTGAGAAAACCGACGGTCTAATTTAAAATAAAACAATTTACGAAAACAAATATGATAGACATGAACCAACGACAACCATTGTACTACAGGCTCCTGACTTGGGACAGGCACATAAAGAATGTTGCTGGGTTAAACAGTTTTTGAGCGCTCAACTTTCCCCCTAACCTAAGACTGTGGTGTAACAGCACAACATCCGAACATAAGTCCGCTTACGATATTGAGAATATTTTATCATGAACCCACGCTATTGTTTTTGTGCGCTTCAGAATGGAATCAAATTTGACAAAAAGAAAATTTTCTGGTGAAACATGCAAGTGTTTTGTAAACGGGATTATATTTGAAGAAATCACAGATCTACGTTTCCAAAGGTTCGATGTGACCTTTGAAAGTGTTCCTTTAACTAGCAAATAGCTAATGGAAATGTCGCAATTGCGAAGCTCATTGCAGAATATGCTAATAAAAATTAATGCTTATTTCGTTTCACTTACTCATATAACACTCCGTAAAGTGTGATACGATGAATATTTCTTCCATGAGGGAAGAAGATAACAGGCCACAACCATTGAGGATGTTTCTTTGTTGTTTGTTTATTAAAAATAGATCAATGATTATATTGTTTGTTTTTATTTATCTAGAAATTAAAACAAAATATATTCATAATTTACAGATCCAACAAATGATATCTTTATTTATTCGTGTGTCTATAACCTTATTATGGCTTTTAATTCCTTTAATTTACTATGGTAAATTGTACAACCAGAAAACATATGTTTTACATAACAGGAGATGCGAGCATAAAAACACACAGTAGCCACTCTACGAACTACATGATATATATTCTAATTCAACTGTGAAGAAAATGAATATTTGAAATCATAAAATTAATCTGTTGTAATGTGAATATGTATGGTGTTCTTAACAGTTTCATTGTTGTGGTGTGTTTAATTCTACTGACCTGTCGTCTGCCAAGAAATGGAATTCAACAAACAAAATACCTAGCACTTGCTGTATTGTAACAGGAAGTTTTCCTGATCAGAGTGATCCTACTGATCCTTCGTGTCCCACGCAACCAACAACAGGAAACTCTCATGCACACAAGGTATGGACTAGTGGTTTGGTTTACTTGCAAATCATTTCATTTGTAATTTTTCTTTGTGTTTTATTAAGTTTTATAAAAAAAAAATGTTCCCGATAGGAATGAAGTTGATACAGTTGAAATCTTAACTTCATCCTGGAAAAACATTAGTGTTTGTAATTTATATTAAAAAAGTGCAAAACCGTTTAACAAAATGTTGATATCGTTTGGATAACTTCGATTATATAATTTAAAAAAAACGTAGAGTCCTTTGTGCCAATCAGAGAACATGTCATAGAAGGAAATTTGACCATCAGTAATCGTGGTGAGCACACTAACACAGAAAACCGAGGCGATTAACATGTAACAGTAATGTTAATTTTACATTTTCAAAGAAATGTACCAACATTTTGCTTCTTTTGTTCGTACTGAAATACTTGGGCATGAAAGAGGTGGAATCCGTTTGACTGCAAATCTTTTGCTGAAAGTGAAAAGGACCATTTTTTTAAAAATATATGGCACATATAAAATGATATCAATAAGAGACATTTAAATGTTTTGGACTATGTTATCCTTTTGTTGAGATGACCATTTTCGTGATTTTAGCAGATCAAAATGTGGAATGAAGTCGAACATATGTGATTTTCGAACATCTAACTATAATGCCTTCAAAATATACTTTCAAGGGTAAAATACACCAGCAGTGATATCATTCTAATAAAAGTATTTCAAAGTCAAACATACCGACTCTGTTTGAAGTGTTTTTAACTTTTTAGGGATAAATGTATAAATTCAATTATTTGTTATGTCATTTAATCTTTTTTCTAGGGCTGTTATGAACATATCCTGGACTTGATATTACAATACAACGATTATATATTAGGCATTTCAGTCGCGATTGCTACACTGCAGGTTGGTCTGATTAATGTACTGCTAAAACTGTTTAATTCTATCTATAGCAAAATCCAAAGTTGTTGTACTATCTTTTTCTTGAAATTGCATTAACACACGTTCAAATATTGACCACGCAGGTCCCTTGTTTTAGCGAGTTAAGTACCGTTTTAGGTTGTAGGCTTCCTCCAATATTCCATAGTTATGTTGGGTTAGTACGTTCATTGTCATTTTACAGGATATACTGTTATTTGGAAAAATGTAACGGATGAAAAAATTAATATTTTGAACGCCAATAATTAGGCTTGTTGGTGGGGTGAGCTGATTTTATTCTGTTTGACAAATGTAAGTCAATCAACAAGGTAAATCATTTAGATTGCATGTACTTGAAAAGTATGAACCATAGTGCATTTTTTAAAAATAGTTCACATAAAAGATTTATCTCTGTACTCTCTTTTAGATATTTGTAATGGGTGGAGCAACGCATTATTTGATATCACATATCACTGTAGAGATAGAGAAATCGTATTTAATGATTGTACATTTAGAACAAAAAATCTTTATCTAACTGAACTTTTGTACCTGACCATTTAATCTCACGTCATTTTTTACAGTGATGAATATTTTATTACAGATATTTACACTAGTTGCTGCCATCGTGATAGCCAGGACAAGAAATAAAATCCGTCCAACGTAACAAAACTGATCTGCATCATAGTTCCATTATTCAGAAACCTTTTCATAACAGATTGTAGTACGGTTTTATTAAGGTCAATGGCAATCTAATTCTAATTGCATGTTCTAGTCAATTAATTGTACATGTGAATAACATTTAAGTATATCTGATTTATAACAAACTTTCTTAAATTGTCCAATTATAAATTTGGAAATAATTATGAAACTAAGGTTTAAACTCCCTTTGGCTTAGTTAGATTGACTTGGCTTTTTTTTTTTGTCGTATAGCTTTTCAACTGTTTCGGTTCTTAAACATCATGGACTTTCAAGTATTCGACTTTGAACATTGCTGATGAAAGCAAATCCAGAAAAGTGCTTCGACCACATGAAATTTATAAAGTTTTGCATTCTTTTTTTCCAACAAAAGAATGGTACTAGTATTGAAATATGAAGATTTGTACTGAAATATGAAGGAGATAACCTCAACAGTGTCATTATAATGCGATTATGTCCGATATATCATGGATGCCGTAAAAGCTATATACAATTATCAATTCTTAATTTATTTTAACTTTTTAAAAGAAAACCATTTATTCTTTACAGAAATGGCTTTGTCGACTATGATCAAACAAGTTCGATAGAAAAAAAAACTCCAAATAACATCAATATTTTTATATAAGATAATAAAGGAATAACTGAGATTAAAACCAGGGAAGATATGTAAATTATTGAATGCAAAGGTTATGCATTAGTTTAGAGATGCTGATAGACGCTGCAAATGCTTCTTCCTGCTTTTCAAGCTAATCGAGTACAATGTCAATTCCGATGTCATTTTCTTTCTATGGTGAGGTCTTGATTATGTTTTCTCTTTTTGGTGTTAAAGAGTCACATTTAATTGAGTTGTTTTTCCAAATTCAGCATTTTGACTTTAGCGAAATCTCATTTTTGATATTTTCGCTATTTGAAAAAGGTTTCGAAAACAGTTGTCATTAGTTTCGATACTAAAAAGGCATAAATACTTAAACAATGTGTTCTTGCTTGTTCTTGGTAAGTGACATAACTAATTAGTCAACCACTTAGATAAATCATATCCCAAAAGGACTATACATATTACGTCGGAGATCATGTAACATCATTTCCTGACGTTAAAGCAGAAAGCATGACATTTTCCTTGTTAATTATGTATATTAAGCTTTAAATTTGTATTGTTCATATTTTGAATAAAATGTTGCACTTGAGTATATTTAATATTTATTAATGTGAATGTTTTCAGTTAGATATTCAGTAATGCAATAACCATAAATGTGACTGATTACGTAAGCGCTTGGTGTGAAAAAAGCATAGATAAGTATCGTCATTCTGTTAAGAAAGGTATACCAATTAAAAACGCTCGAAAACAATAATTGTATTTTGGTTGTATTCAGCTCGCTTAAATGTCAATCAGTCCAAATTTTCCATCTATGTTTTATCTACAACATATTCAGATTGGATGTCTAATCATGGTTAACCAAAATAAAAACATTTTTCCAGATTAAATTCGTTTTACATGTTTTAGGGCCGTTTTCTTAATGATATAAAGTTTCTGCTGCACCAAACTTTAAACTGCTATTTAGGAACGAGAAAAACACAATGTCCTTGGTATTAAATGGCAATTTTCAAATTCCAAATTCATTGGCGAAAAGGAAAATGCATGCCATGTAATATTGGTTGTAAATAGATAATTGCGATTTGGTGAAGACACTCGTCATGAAAAAGCGGTGATCTAACCTAAATTTGATGGTGCTTTTATGTAAGTCTTTTATATTTCACTTATCTTAAACGACCAAATCAAAAATACAACACACGGTCATGGTGTCCAAAGTTGTATTAAATTGCAGATTCAATACCATGTGATACAAAATGAGTCAGTTTATAGGAACGAACCATATCTGAAACAAAAACAGCTGACGGAAACCCCTCTCAAGATCTTATATTGTGAATCTGAAGACATTCATGCAATGAAATTATATATATTAAGCAAAACCGCCGAATTGTTTTACATTTGTCACTTCGGGTCCTTTTGTAGTTTGCTATGTGTTATGGATTTTTCACTTTTGAAGGCCGTAAGGTGACCGACAATTGCTTTCTTCTACGTCATTTGGTCTCTAGTGGAGAATTGTCTCATTGGCAATCATACGACATATTTAGATATTTATAGTAGATAAAAAATTGTGATATATTCACTAACCTACCTTAATCTATATGTTTTGTTATCCTCCCTATTTCAGATGTTGCTATGATACACTTAATCCCAGTGTTGGGGTAGCATTTACAGATAAGTGTCATTGTAACACTACTACAACACTGAAATATGTGTTCTCTAGAGATCGTGCTGTCTTTGCAAATGTTCGGCAGCGCAAATGTGTCATGTCAATTTATACCATAGCTATTACATCAGGAAAGTTTTTAACACACTATTTCATTTTACTGATAAAAATTATCTATACATTATACCGTAGATATACTTTGCTGTTCCGGGTTGAACATTCTGCGTTCTGAAACAAATAAAATACATTATGCACTGTCATATAAACCAGAATTGAATGTGCATTTACGTACGTCCCTTCTGAACTGTCGTATGACATTGACTGCCATCTTGTTCAAATTTGTCAGAAACTCCATCTGTTGAAATTGCTCAAAGTAGACTTGACATTTTCATTTTCTTATCCTAAACTGTATTGTAATATGGCATTCTGAGTCAACTATTTTGTGTTTACCTTAACATTTTTTTTATCCAAATTGCGTTATTGCCGTGTCCTTTTTTAATCATTTTATTTTTTTACATATTATAAGGTATATAACTATAAAAATAATATACTTTAGTATGTTTTTTATACTTTAAGAAATGTGGTTTGAACCAAAATATGATAAAATTATCTGAATGAGAGCTTGTTTTCAAACTACAGGGTGTGCACAATTCTCATATTTTGGTACGATTATGCAGGGTACAACACTGTTGAATGACTAAAATGGGCATGTATGGGTTTTGTTCATTGTTGAAGGCCGTACGGTGACCTATAGTTATTAACTTCTATGTCATTTTGTCTCTGGTGGAGAGTTGTCTAATTGGCAATCATACCACATCTTCTTATTTTTAGAAATCCTGCAAGTGAACGATAGTCGATGACTATCAATAGCAAAGTTGTAGAAGTTACTATATATTTGTTTTATTATTGCAAAATCTACCACGTGGTAGGTGGTTTCGCAAAATAAAAATCGTAATTAAAATGTTGATAGCATTAATTTGTATGTAGCTTTTCCTAAAATACTAGTACCAAAAATTAACCTCGCAGTTTTGGTTGTCATTCAAAAATCGAAATGATCAATGCACGAAAGAATGCATGGATTTACAGGTTATTTTAGTGTAATGCATAAAGGTACATCTTTTCCCTTGAATGATAAGCAAGTGACTACTTTCCAATCTTGGGCTCGTTTAGGAAAATGGCCATTGTTATATTATAGTTCGTTTCTGTGTGTGTTACATTTTAATGTTGCGTTTTTGTTGTGTCGTTGTTCTCCTCTTATATTTGATGCGTTTCCCTCAGTTTTAGTTTGTAACCCGGATTTGTTTTTATCTCTATCGATTTATGAGTTTCGAACAGCGGTATACTACTGTTTTCTTTATTTAGGAATGGAAAATAGATATTATTTTTGTTTAAGCAATTATAATAACTATAACTGTACCCATTCTTAGCTGCAGTATAAAAACAATATCAGGTCAATTTTAGAAAAATATCGACTTTTTTGTATTCGTCATGAAACTGTTGAAGGGCTCGTTAAATCTCGCCCATTCCCACTTTGTAAATCTCATACAAAAAGTTTATATTTTTTTACATTGACATTTTTTTAATATTTTTTTAATCATTATTTGCAATAAAATCTTTATCTTTATCATTCACTTTCTCCTCTATTGTCTTATAATGTTAATGAGTAAATGCTCTCTAATTGCTTAAAATTTCTTAAGAACTGGGAAATCTCTCACTATACAAATTCACTGACGCTGTATTCTAATGTTTTGTACAAAGTAACATGACAGAATTTTTTCGAAAAATAAATGTTAGGAACTTTTTCAACGCCATAATCACTCCTTATCCCGGTATTGTTGGAAGACATGATGATCTTAATTTTATGCAAAGGATGCATTTTTTTAAGGGGAATGAATGGAGTTAATACCACTATTTTAAAGCACTAGTAAATGCTCACACTTCTTGAGCACCGTGAGATCACACATATTTTTTAAAAGGGTGCACATCTGGTGCAAAAAAATTTGTACCGCTAAGTTTAATATTCATGTCGCGTTTTTGTATATCCCTGTTTTAATTTTGCGATATTTCACATGTCTGCGTTGTTCTATTGCTATAGTTCTCTTAATTACTCATGTATCTATTATTTATTCATTAACTAAATTTTTATTTATTTGTTTATTGTTATTGATATATCTGCTTATTACTTTGGTTGCAATTAAATACCGTGATTTCCTAGTGAAATGAAAACGGACAATTTCGCATGTGGAATAAATCCAATAATTTCACTCCTCTGACGTCAAACAACATGGGTGTTTTCGAGACGTTGTCGGATTTTGTCAAACAAATTGAGAATCCGTTGAAAAAATATAGTTCTTTGATGTATCTACTTTAATTCCATAAAAATCTATTTCATAAAAAAAAACTTATCCCAGTTTCAAATATCAAAAAATGTTCAAATCGTGGCCGAAGAACACTGATAATTATCGCATGCGCTACGCGCATTCTTGTATTAATGTGTTGTTCGGTCACGTTATTATTGTCATAATTATATATTATTATTATTATTATTGTCTAATTATTATTATTATTATTATTATTATTATTATTATTATTATTATTATTATTATTATTATTATTATTACTATTGTTATTATTATTATAATTATAATTATTATTATTAGTATTATTATTATTATTATTATTATTATTATTATTATTAATATAGATTTGTTTTAGATTCAATACGGTAAAGTAAGAGTGACATGCTTTTTGTACTTTGTATATTAGTAGAGATATCAAAATTATTATCAGTATTTATATTTGTAATATTATGCAATGGTGACATTAGTCCTTACATAAATGAACCCTGTATTGATGAACTATTGACATATAATTTTTATCTAAAACAACAAATAATCATAATTCGTAGTAAACGGATTTTTTGGAAATAGGCTTTTGACTAGAAAAGGAAGTATAAATAAAATTTGCTGCATATTTTCAAACTGAATTGAAGCGCTTAAAGAATCATTGAATATGTTTAATGTTAAGTCGGTAATGAAACACTGTAAAAATGGTATCACATGTCCTTAAATCTTATTAAACGATGTCGTCAAAGCTATATAATGAAGTATTTGATTTGTTCTCGATATCTACTGTTCTCAATTTAAAAAAAAAAATGTCTTCAAAGTATTCAAATCTACAAGTCGATTATTGTGCATTAATGAAAGGAATGTGTCGTCAATTCACTTGTTGAGTGTCAAAGTTTTGCAAACCACTCCCGAAAAGCCATTAGTTTCTGTCAGGTTATAATAACTTAAGTTCAATGATCTTGGTTGAAACTCAGATAAAATATGCATTGTTTTTGTTATTAACATTTTCAAAGAAACCCAATGCTTAATATCTTGCATTAATTATATAGTTGTGTGTATTTCTTAAGAGATTATAATCAAATAACAAACCAATCGAAAATGTAAATTCAATGGATTGAAATTACAGATAGAAATGCAGACAAGAGAATATATTAATCAAAGAGCTGAAAGCTCTGAGAAAAAATGACGCCACTGTCTCTAATATTGTGATATTTTTTATGCAAGTCTTGATTTTCACATACCGTAATTAGTTTAACATTCCAACATGTCTCGTAAGCATATAATTGATATTCGTTTATGTGTGTGTTATGTGAAGATGACAACTGGCTGTTTTTTTTAGTACAAATGTATAGGTCAAGACTATACCTGAATGATCTACAGTATCCAATGACTACTGGCTGTTTTTTTCTATAAATAAATAGGTCAAGACTACCCGAATGATCTACAATATCCAATGACTACTGGCTGTTCTTTTGTACTAATAAATAGGTCAAGACTATTTGAATGATCTACAATATCCAATGACTACTGGCTGTTCTTTTGTACATATAAATAAAGACTACCTGAATGATCTAAAGTATTCTAAGTAATGTGATTTTTGTCTTGCAATTACATTTTTCTAAATCAAGAATATAGACTACTAGCAGTGTTCTCCCCAGATATTTTGGATAGCATCACATTTGGCGTAAAAAAAATAAACTGTATTTTTTTCAATGTCATTTGTCGCGTCGCGGTGATGCTCTATTTCCTTTATGGTATATATGTTTATATTGTTCAATTCATAACTGAGAATACAATTAAAATATAACCATGATAACAGTTGTTTCAGTTTATGTTTTCTATATTCATTTATAGTTACTGTACAGAATTATTGTTTTCCTCTTGGGCCATATAACAATATATGTGTGGTTCTAGCAGAGACATATAATACAATATATGTCTCTGGTTCTAGTTACCCTACCTACCCAACTAAATGAATGAGTGAATGGTTTATTATAGTGCAACCTTTATATATATACATTACTAAATATCAAGTAAAAAAGAGAAAGTATCATATAGCAATAAAATTTCAATTAAAAAAAATGTTTCATGTCTAAAAATTCATTGTTTCATGGTACTCAATGAATTAGTCCCAGTTGTTTCTTTATATCAAGGTGATAGATATTTTTAACAAAGTTATCTAACAAATAGTCTGTTAATGCATAGTTTTCTCTTTTGGTATATTTTTTTCTGTCTGCTGTGCCATTTGTGCATCTGTAGTTATTATCGTAAAAATGCGGATTTTTGTTATATCTGGTCCGGTTCCGATCGGTAGTTTACACAAAAGTAGTCAATGGCGGCCGAAGAAAAATTAACGAAAATAAACAATGTTTGACAAGAGATTGGGAACGAATGTGACGCTTTTGATGTATTAAATGGATGAAACGTAAACTTAAGCCAACTTATTTAGCCCAAAACCGATATGTTCGCTCTCGATTAACAAGTAGTACCGGCGGAAGAGAAAGAAAGTAATTTTATGAAAGTTGTAAAAATAAATGACCAAACCACATTTTTAAAGAGAAAAATCGTTTGTATCTTTGAATTTCCGTAATGCAAAACGTAGATTTCGAATTGTTTTATGATTACATTTTTTCCATGTCTTAATTTGCGATTGCAGACAGACCACGTGGTATTAATCATGTCACAATACAATACAATACAATACAATATTTTGATTGTCAATCAAGGACGCCCTAAGAGAGCAGTATAATTACAAATAATTTATTACAATGATTATTATTAATTCTTAATGATATATAATGACAAAATAAAGAATAGAGAAAAAATAAACACAAAAGAAAAAGCAAAACCCCAGATATGTATATAATTAACATATAGAAATGTTGAGGCATATTCAAGTGTCAGCTTGGGGTATTCGTATCCAAACAGTTATCACCCAAAGGGCAATCAACACCTATTTAATCACTCTTAAATGCCTCTATTGTCCGATTTGAAGGGATTACACTTAAAGGTGATATAATTTTTATGATCATACGCGGTAATTAGATGAAAGTTCAAAATTTAGGACATGGATTTACGATATAGAAACAAGAAAAATAGCATCCTCAAAATAATTATAGCGTCGCGGAAATTATTATAGCATCACGGGAAAAAATATAGCGTCGCGGTACTGCGACGCTAAAACGGCCTGGGGAGAACACTGACTAGTATCCTTTTCAAACCAAATGATTATGAAGAGCCTGTTGTTATCAAGCTCTTATACCCCACATACTCATTAAATAAGTTACTAGTGACCTAGTTATTTCTGTTACTTGAAGCAAATTATTTCTGTAGATTTAGACAATAGTATAATATTGTTTTACTAGTTTTATTTCACCTTGAAGATTAGACAAATAGGGATACTCCTTTGTTTTTTTATTTCATGTCAGTCAGGTCGCTTTATATGAAACTTGAAACCACTTCTCTGCCATATTGTTATTTCATAACAACTCTGCCCTTGACCATGTTGACCCATGTAATTGATATTCATTCTTTAACCATATATCATAGTCAGTTAGTTTTTGATTTTGCACTCCCACACCACCTTTCAGGTCAAATGTCTGTCTCCATTTAAGTTAATGACATTGAACAATCATGGTATTAAACACAATTTCAATAGTGATAATGCTGTTCTAGTAGGTCACCATACATTCAACTTGGGTAGCATTCCAGTTATTGAAATTTGTGTCAGATTAGAACAATGATCTAGACCTTTAGGAATGGATCTTACAATTTAATATGGAGCCATAGTATGGGACCCCTACACGGTAACAAAAAAAACAAGCTTAAAAGGATACAACGTCATTCAAGCGGCAAAATCTATCACCAGAAATTACAAGTCAAGAGAGGATGGACGGGATACGTCTCTAAAATGCTTGCCTAACTGGAACTACAACAAGATCTCCAGACAAGACGAACAAGGATATGAAGCCAGAAGTTAATATTTATGTAAAAAGTAGTTGAGGGGCTGATTCCCGCTATTGAACCATACTGTCATTCTATAATATTATTGCGTAAGTATTTCTGTATTGTCCTTGTTATTGGTCCATGTCTTGGTGTATTGGTCTGAGGCGAAGCCGAAGCCCAATACTGCTGGCCGAGGACCAACAATAAGGCCAATACAGAAATACACATGTAATAGTATCTTTATTAATTAACTACAGTGTTACAATATTTTTTTATTTCATTTCACAAGAGATAAACATTTTTACCTTGAAGTGGAAGTATCCAAATCTCAGTTTCTTTTTATAAGATGCAATATCTAATGATTTGGTGCCGTTTCCATGTATCTTCAGCCTTTTCTCATCTGATGAATTTTTCTACCCTTTCCAGTCACTATAAAGTGTTACAACTTTAATTTAGACACAACACATAAATAGTAATTGGAAAGGTACTGCCATTGCATGTGTAATGCAAATATATTTAAAAAAAAATAATGTAAGAGTTGAAATTGATACAACTATCCATAAGCCAATTGACCAAAGAAAGAAGATTTGCGCAATTACAGAATGCATATGCCTGGTTCGGGTTAAAAAATAAAAGACCGTTTACAAAACATGAGAAGCGAAAGTAAACAGTAAAAATCGATTTGTACCATCGACATGATGAAATTATGAGGTCGTCAAGAAATGAACTTTGTGATAATTTACTCGTTCCCAAAACCTGAAATAATTCCATCGTCTACTTTCAAAATGCTTTTCAAATGAATGGGACCGTCTTTAACCTAAAATATATGCCATACTGAACGTTTCAGCTTGTTCATGGTGAGTAAATAAAAACTGCGTCGTACAAACAACTTTTTTCTTTCAGTTTGAGTTTATCGTGACCTTACGATCTAAAAACTAGAGACGTTCCGAAATCCTGTTTTGGCCGGATCAGAACTCGGCCAATACGGAAAAAAAATCTGTATTGGCCGAGTTGACATCTTATATTGCATATGCAGTTTTCATCATATTAAGTACAATAACAGTGTAGTTAATTAATAATGATACAGTTACAGACTCTGCTGCTATAACTTTGTAAACAGAGATTCATACGCACCGCGTGGGTATAGACTGGCATCCTGACCCAATCAAATACTTCGTCGAAGCAGTTGGCCAGGATCCCAGGCTACGCGTGGGTATAACCGTATTACTAATGTCCGATTATTTAAATCTTCGTAAATCTGGATAAAGACCAGTTTCTATCCAATGGATATCAAAATGATTCCGATTATTACTTTTTTAATGATTGTAAAGTTGAAATGGCATGAAAGGCTGACATTATTTCGGAGAACTATTTTGTCTAGCGATTGCTGATCATTGGAGGGTAAAAAGTCCAACACCATAACAAAACGGATCTATTTATCATGTATACATACCGATTGTTTACGATTGTAAGACATGTGCATAAAAGTGAAAGCTCGAATAAATATGAAAAATATAACAAAGGGATAGCTCCAAATACCATTTAATAACAAAAAACATATGGACAGGTCAAGATATCTTTTTGGTAAATAAAATAACGTATGTAAGCTGGATCCCGTCCGACTACAACACTTTGTTCGAGTGTAGCGTAATACAAGCAGATTCCAGTTAGTATGTAAAATAGTAAATATGAAACCGAGTGCGGTAGGCGGAGGCATAATCAACTTCCGTTAGTTCTGGTCAATGGTATCGGAAACATGCCGCTGATAGCGTCATTTTCCAAAAACAGAACGTCTTTAGCATCAATTGTAAGTATTTCAGCACTAAAAAGAAAAAGACGAGTGATTTAGAATGACATTATACAGGCATTATCTTATTGTTGTTGCCTGTTATCTACTTCTCGCATGAAGCTATTTCTCATATCATACTGAACGGAGTGTGATATGAATAAGTGATATGAAAATGCGTAATTTGGTTGCCATATATATCCTGCAATGTGTTACGAAATTGTGACATTTCCATTCGCTATTTGTTATGTCAATGCTGATATTTAAAGGCCAAAACGGATCTCCCCCCCCCCCCCCCTTTTCCCCCCGTGATAATTATTTCATTTATATAAACAAAACACTCACATTTTTAAATTGAAAATATATTTTTTGGTCAATGTAGAGTCGTTAATTCTGAAAAGTCAAAAATACATAAATCGATATCTGTAAATTATCATGCCTTAACACTTGACCGAATATAAAAGTTTTGAAATAAAAAAAAGTAGCAAAGGATAGACAAGACTGTTATCGGTTGAACTAAAAACAAAGAGATAAAAAAAAATGAAATATTCCATTGAAAAATAAAGCAAAAGCTTCAACAACCAAAACTAGGCGTGTATCCAGGTGCTACGAAAGGGTAAACTAAGGCAACAGTAGTTAACCGTGTACCCAGGTGCTACGGAAGGGTAAATTTGGCAACAGTAGTTAACCGTGTATCCAGGTGCTACGGAAGGGTAAAGTTAAGCAAAAGTAGTTAACCGTGTACCCAGGTGCTACGGAAGGGTAAACTTAGGCAACAGTAGTTAACCGTGTACCCAGGTGCTACGGAAGGGTAAACTTAGGCAACAGCAGTTAACTGATTTTCAAAATTATTAAATCGATGAAGAAGATACGAATCAAGGTAACAAATAAACACTAAGGGTTGTATGAATTCCAAAAGGCGTGAACCCGGGGTACGCGTCTACTGCTATATATTCACTACCATGTGAATCCACACCGAAGATAGCAGTAATATCTAGAGTGAGTTTTCTGTTTGACAGTGATTTTATTTTTGTAAATTGCTTATTTTTTGGTGTTGCGTGACTAAGATATCACTTATTCAATTTTGAACATTATGTGAATTTCATTCTCCTTCTACTTGTTCTATCATGCTCGGAATTTTGACCTCGAATGTATATCAAGCAAGAAAGTAACTGCAAAGATACATGTAATGCACAATAAAATGTTATAATGTTTGTTTTATAAGTCTCTTACGAATTTCGCAATAACCTTTTTTTATGGCATTTTAATTATGTCATTGCTTTATTTCACACTGCCTAAATTTTGATTTTACCCATTTATTTCTTTTCCAAATTTCGGTATGAATTGTTTCTGATCGTCAAAGTGAAAATCTAGATAGTCCTCAATAAAATGTACTTCAATGATCTTTTAACTGAACTGAGGTACATTTAAACAAGTCTTAAAATAGTTTAAAGTCATATGAAACTTCCAATTTAAAAAAAAAAGTTGAATATGTTTTATATACTTGAATGGCTAAGTTTTACTATAACACAAGTGTTTGTAAACTTTCTTGTAAAAAAAAGATAATCCTTTATATTATCAACATCTTCATAAATGTATTTCTATTGAATTAGTGTCTTCTCGTACTCTAATTCGCCGATATTTTCAAGCATGTAGTAACCTCCACTACGAGACTTCTCGTTAGAACTTCGCACAGCGCAAATGCGAGGAGAAACCCGTGATGAATGAGCTAAACAAACACGCACTGGAAGGTAAATAGTAATAACTGATATTACAGAACAAATTAAAAACATTAAATCATTTAACAACTATTAATGAAAAGTTTAATTCACAAATGGGAAACCATGGAACTTATGTAAAAAAAATATCCTGGCTCTATCAATTTACTTATTTTTCACGTGTTCCACATGCTCTGTGTTGATTGTTTATCAATGTCAAGATCCGGTAAACTTCGGCAACCGCTCGAAAGTTAATTAGCTTGCGATCAACAATAACTTAATGAGATATTATTTGTCGATAATACCTTATAAATTCGAAATGTAAAACTCGTGCATACAGATCTTAGTTTAGTATATATGCATGGATTGGTTCAATTATTTCGATAACATTATAATTACAAGAAACTCCTTTCATATGACCATAATAACTAAAAGCAGAAACAGCTGACAGTGACAGTGACAGTGATAGACCACTCAAACAGAGTGAAAACTGACGAAAACGAGAAATGTATCTCTACGACCGAATCATATCGAAAAGGTCAAGTATATTAAAAGTTAGATTTTCGGATTCTTCTGTCCATTTTACCTCGTAACAGATATGTAACATATATTATACAACATGAAAGCTATTTTTAAAAGGCACATAAAGACCAAAGTATCATCCAATATGCAATGCCTGAATGGAAATTAAAACTACATGCACCATGTAAGAGTGATGGTTGGTTTATTCTGCAGCAAGCGCAGTAAGAGCAGACTGGTCGGCCAAAGTCCGAATGATGTGTTAGGTAGATGACATGCCTTTTTTATGGAATAGAAACTTTTGAACTACTGGAAGATTGTGAAAAATTAAATTCTACAAACCAATGAAATGATTTCCCTTTCCCCAAATTGACAAGTTTGACCGAAGTACTGAATACCGAGCTGATGATACCCTCGTGGATTGATAGCCCACCAGCAGCGGTATATACCCAGTGGTGTAGAAAATGGATACAATACTTTATAATTTCGTGCGTCCGAATTTTTTTTTTTTTTATTTATCTTAATCAGGAACTTTCAAAGCCGAATAAGTAAAAGCCAAGGATGTATAAAAGAGAGGCAAAAGATACCAAAGAGACATTCAAACTCATAGGTCGAAATTAAACTGACAACGCCATGGCTAAAAAAGAAAATGACAACAGTACACAAAACACAACATAGAAAACTAAAGACTGAGCAACACGAACCCCACAAAAACTGGGGGTGATATCAGGAGCTCTAGAAGGATAGGCAGATCCTGATCCACATGTGGCACCTGTCGTGTTGCTCATGTAAGTACAAACCCGATGATAAGTCTAATTCGGTAGGTCAAATTCGGGGAAAATGGGATGGGATTGTAGCTACGACAATTGGAACATATCCGTCATCATCTGTGAAACAGATATTCCATAAGGGTCAACCAACTCGTGATAGCGTCCGTAAAATTGACGAAGGGATGATTTCAACTTCACCGCTTCGAACTCTTGGTTTAAATGCTTCCTTGTGAGCAGCAACTCTCTATCAAGGAAATCATGATAGGAAATAAAAGCCCGGGAATATCGTATCAACTGGGAGACATATAATCCGTATGCAGGCGCTGCTGGAATGTTGCTTCATAGAAATGGAAAGTTCATGATTGGAAAGCTGAAATCATCTCTTTTGTCGTAAAGTTTTGTTTTCAACGGACCATCTTTATCAATTTCTAGATGCAAGCCAAGATATGAGGCAGACTTAACTGTATCTGTTGTATCCTTTATCTCAAGTTCGATGGGATAGATGCGTTCAACATAGTCACCAAATTTGGAATTATTTAGTGAGAGAACATCATCTATATATCGGAAAGTGAAGTAAAGTATAAGAACCGAAACGTTTGAAGATAATTATGACAAAAAAGGACATAAAAGTAATAGCCAAATTCATCTAAAATCAACTTTGCCTAAGGGAGTAACTGATTACAAAGTAAATATGCTAGGTTATCTAAATGTTATAAAGCAGCTGTTAATTGACATAGACAAGAAATAATTATATCATTATTTTACTTAGGACAGTTAGTTCAGTCAATTAAGATTGACATAAAAGAGGAAGAGTTTCAAATTAAAACTCCATCTTCATCCTTAATGTTTAGTTAATCATCACATATGTGAATACTAATAGTATTGTATTAGTGCACTTATTTAATAACATGATGATGATGATGATGATATTGATGGACGACTGTTTAACGTTCAGCAGCAGATTGAATGCATATTTTAGACAAGAGCATGCTTTAGACAAGAACATGTATGACCAAACTCAGTAAAGAACCGTCTAAATTACATTTTATTGATAAATTCAACAACACTTACCGTTATCTTGATGATATTTTTTCGTTAAATATTCAAGAATTTTCTAAATATACTGCCGAAATTTCAACCAAAGGAACTTAATTCAAATACATCAAATATAAATAGTAATAACTGTCCTTTCCTAGATTTAGATATTTCAGTTTTACACGGGAAATTCTACACTAAAATTTACGACAAAAAGACGATTTTTCGTTCCCTATTGTTAATTTTTCTGTTTTGGACGGTGATGTTCTTTTTGCACCATCTTACGGTGTTTATATATCACAACTCGTTCGCTATGTCCATGTCTGTTGTGACGTTTTGGATTTCAATGAACGTAATCTATGTCTTACTGGTAAATTATTAAGTCAGGGATTTCGTTACCACAAATTACTTAAAACCTTTACTAAATTCTGTCATAGATATAAAGATTTGGTTTTGAACTTTGGTTGTACCTGTAGAAAACTTATTTCAAACAGGATAGCACATCCTCATTTTTACGGAGATGTTGTTAACCGAGCCAGGAAATTTAGAAACGATCGGGGTAAACTTATCGATCCTTTAAATAAACTTAATTTAAAAGGTTACCAATTCAACATTTCATTAGATCTTTGAATATTGTTTTTGTTGGTATTAATATTGATTTTGCTATCAGTAAATTAAAATCAAACTAAATATTTTTTTAATATACATATGCACATTCATGACTCTACAATCTGACGATACATGTATCTTGGCATTGCACAAGGTCGTGTTTTTCTCTGACTGTTTATGACGTCTTTATACTAAATTCATTGGATGCTGATTGATATTTAAGTCTTAGATGCATAATTTTTTTTTGTATTAGTTGTTATTGGCTTTGAATTAGCTGTCAGTAACTCAGTACTCTCAGATATGTACTTAGTGTCTTTTTGTTTATTAGATGTATAAGTACCCATCCACGTCCACTCTGTGTTCTTGTTAGATGTATTTCTACTTGTATCCATCCGATGAGTTAAGCCTTTTCAACTTATTTTTATAGTTTGTTCTTAAATTGTACTGTTACACCACTGTCCCAGGGGAGGGTTGGCACCTTCAAACGAGTTTAACCCCGCCACATACTGTATATGCCTGTCCCAAGTCAGGAGCCTGTAATTCAGTGGTTGTCGTTACATATTTGTTTTTTGTTCATTATTTTGAACATAAATTAGGCCGTTAGTTTTCTCGTTAGAATTGTTTTACATTTGTCATTTCGGAGCCTTTTATAGCAGACTATGCGGTATGGGCTTTGCTCATTGTTGAAGGCCGTACGGTGACCTATAGTTGTTAATTTCTGTGTCATTTGGTCTCTTGTGGAGAGTTTTCTCATTTGCAATCATACCACATTTTTTTTTTATATAATGTACTATGAATATTAACCATTCTTTGTACTAGACCGATATGCTGTGCCTGACTTTTAACATGCTAGTTCACAATGTATCAGTCAGCATGATGACATGTGACCGTACCCGGGTTATTAATCTGTTGCAGAGCCAACCAGTCTTTGCTGTTACTCCTTTATGCCACATGCTTAGCAGAGAAGCAGCAAATACCAATTCTAAAGTATTTTGTTTGACCTGACAGGGGTAAGAACCCCCACC
This sequence comes from Mytilus californianus, assembly GCF_021869535.1. NCBI lineage: Eukaryota > Metazoa > Mollusca > Bivalvia > Mytilida > Mytilidae > Mytilus > Mytilus californianus. The sequence continues at coordinate 8,535,389 of NW_026262701.1, read as the reverse complement.
TCAGAACAGGGTATCTTGAGACCAACAAGTCGGTTACTGAATATTTATAACAAAACTAACAAGAATATTGACAAAACTAATGACATACAGGTATACATCTAACAATATAACCAAAATTTTTCAGTTCATTTCTGTATATTGATATATTCATGTGATGGATTTGGAACCAAGTTTTATTATATGTGAATGTTCTGATTAACACAGCTATAATCTGGTTTTTGAGGTGATGCAATAGTAATGAATAGGAGAAAAAGTTCAATCTTTCAAAAACCGGGTGCAACCACATTGTAGGAATGCAAAATTTATGCTATTACATTAAATGTATAAATACACTAGTTTCTATATAAACTTTATTACAGCTTTTATCATACAACCTACAATATTATATTGTAAAATATTCAAGGTGGTTATAACAGACAATGGATGAAATTCTGTGATTATTTTCTAAAAAATATCAATGAATGCATGAAAAAGATGTTATATAAATGTGAGGATAAAACTATTACTTTAACTCTTTTTTAACTTTTAACTGTTTTTGTGCATAAAACAGAAGTGTATAAAATAATAAGTAATTCAATAATCTTTTTACATCAACATTTTCACTTGAATTTAGAGGAAATAAAACAGTCTTTTTAAATAATGAGTATAAACTGTGTAAAAAAACAATAGAAAAAAAATGATAAGTAAACTGTAAAAAATGCAATAAAAGTCTGACAAATATCTGAATTAAAATTATTTTGATTAGTAGAATTGGTGGTAATAAAAAAATCTGCAATGTATTACGTTTATTTGATCCTACAATAAATAAGTTAGACATGTATTTTGAAACCAAGTCCTACTCAATTTGTATGACGGCAAATATAATTCTCTGAACTATGAGCAGTTGATATGTAAAACATATATGAATGCTACCACAACCATTCAGTCAATGAAGTGAATATTGTACTAAGTATAATTTGTAATAAGAAAAGTTTTCAAAGATTAGGCCACATGGTTGCAAGTGCGAAGAATTTTAAAGTTTCCGGTACAGTTAAAATAAAAACTGTCACAATTAAATAATTTAGACTTTTCTACATAATAGTAATGTGTCAAGAGTATATATAATATTGATAAATAACAACTTATAAAATAATACACCTATAAACTACACTGCTGAACATTTTGAAAATACAGTACAATGTATTTAGAAAAAAAAAATTAATATGTGGAGTTCAATTAAAAGTTTCATTCTATGTATTCTTAATTAATCAGAAGTTAAAAACATGACCTTTTTACATTAGAACTCCAGTACCTTATTCCCATGCAATGCATTTTAATGTCTGCCTTGCATCCTCTATATATCTTACAAATTTTTTTTTTTAAATTATTCAAAACATAAATCTGACAAACTAATATGGAATCTTAAAAGCCACAACCACAACAATCTTCCTTTCTTTTTCAAAATAATTTGGATGTGTCTGGTTTTTTTTTTTAATCTATGAAGAAAACCCTTTTCATTAATAAAATTGTTGAGATTTGAAATCTTTATTTTCAATCCTTACCACAAGACTGTAATTGACTATATAAATTGACTATTGTCAAGATAGAAATCCTCTTGAATACTCTTAATCTTTAAATGCTATGAACAAATACTTACGACACTTTTTTTTTTAGCATTAGTTCTTCTAAAAAAAATTAATAATTGTTGAGTTCCTATTCAATTTTAATAAACTTAAAATAACAATTTAATCACTGTATGACCTTAATTCAAAATATTTGCTTTCTCTGAATAGATGTTATAACTATGTTGTTCAAAAAATAATAATAAGAATATTTTTATTAAATGTACAGATATCAAATATTACAAAACAACCTTAAATGCTATCTGCATGAGTAAAAATAAATTATTTTGACACAAGAAAATAAGGATATATTGAAAATTCTGAGTATTTATATAAAAAAAAGTTCCTGTTTTGGCTTATAGAATTTTTTTCTGTTTAAATGTTTTCTTAACATAACCAGAGGTAAACCAATATACCATTTTACAGAAGACATGTGAATTATGTACAAATTTAAACAACACTTTAATACAAAAATATTAAATTCTTTACACATAGAAGGTGTTTGTTGGAAGTAATAACTATATGATTAGTGCATGAAAAGAAAAAGTGAAATAAAGCCTCATTATATTTTGGCACAAAACTAGAAACAAACCATGAGCACTGAAAATTCTAAAAGGAATGACTAACAATATATTACAATGTGTACATTCAACACAACATGTAGATGCACAGCATGCTATAGTTAACAACAGAAAGATCCAATACTGACAAGATGAATATTCACCTAAGCCTTCTTTTGTAGCCTAACAATCACCCTTTTTATACACAATTCTCCCACATTAAACTACAAAAGAAATAACTTTCCAAGTGTATTAATTTTCACTATATTAAACAAACTATGAATCTAGCTCCCCTGAAAATCTGCACTGATAATAAAAAATATCACAACATTATACAACAAAGTGATAGTAAAATTAAACATCACAATACTATAAAACAAATCAAAAAAAAGATTCCCATGAGCATGTGGTCACAAACAAAACCGTGAAAAATAGATGCAGTAAAGATTCGTGTTTACACTAAATTTGATCTAATGAAGTGATAAATAATTGATGCATGGTGTTAAAATAAAAAATCTTCAGTCTTTATTAGAGAAAAAATCACAAAAATTGACTTTATGCTGAAATGTTCAATCTGACTTGTTCATACAAAAACTGCAATTTTCTGTATGCTTTTTAGGTGGTATCCAGTTTCAATTTAAATTCTTGTCTATCATTTAAAAAAAATACTGACTTCATCCAGCCAATATGAATAAAGGCAACAGTAGTATACCGCTAAAAAAAGACATGAAAAGCTTTACCAAAAGAGGAAGTATTACAGCATAAACCCTTCATGTGTTAACCAATTTTCTTGCAACGGACCAATCAATAGCTTATCAACAGCTTTTGTTAGGTGTTCGAATCAATATTGCTATGATTTAACAGCTTGAAACATCAGATTTACATCAGTTCCCTTTAACAATTAAAGACTTTTATTAGCTGGAAGTTTTTCAAATAGCTCTGATCAAATTAAAACAGAAATGACCACATGCAAGAAAAATAATTATCCCATGAATGTTTTAGACTGTATATAAAAGTATTAGGAATGACAAACACATTTGTATATTGACTACTCTAACTAAAATTTCTTTTATTTCTAATCTGATATCTGACAAAAAAATATTACAAATATAACACAATATATATTGCACTAATCTAACCCTTTTTGTGTATACTGAAAAAATATTCAAAATAAACAGAAATGAAAAAAAAATAAGATTGCTAAAGAGATATGGTCGCCATTCTTATAATTGAAGTAGATTTTAATCTCTCTGACAATATTAAAATCAATTCCTTTAATATGCAAAATGAAACAACAATTTCAATTTTGTTTCACTGTTTTTAGTACATTTTTTTAGAAGGTACTGAATTATTGTATAGGATGAAATAATTATAATTGACATCTATGCCTATTCATACAATATATTCTTTAAACTTTTCTAAAACATTAATAAAATACACTAACAGGTTTGAGTGTCTTTATACATATTCAAAATATAAAAAAGGTAGCTAAACCATATCCCTTTGACAAAAACAGCTTCATAAAAATTTATAACCAATGCATAGAATGTGTGCTAGTTTTTCCTAAAATTAGTGATTAAAATTACCCTAACATGAACATTTTACATAAACAGAACATGTCATGCAAACATAAAAAAATACTATAAACAGACAGGTAAAAAAGTCTTATACTTCAATGTTTATATGTTTAAACTGCTTGAGCAACCTATTTATTTGTTCAGCAGTATTTTTTTCAAAATTTGTTCTACTGTATGACAGTACTAATTTTATACAGCCTTTTTTTTTTAAATAGTTAAAACAAAAATTAGCAAAAATATGATCTTCTTCCTTATTATGCATAACTTCTAAGAAATAATATGTATATTGAAGACACATACAAAAACTCATTTCACGATTCTAAAATAGCAATAATACACTGAAATATGTGTACATCAAACACTACATACACCAGAAACATGTTTAGATTGAAAATTTGTCTTTTAACAAAATCTCAAGTCTGTAAATTCGTTTGGCTGCTATTGGTTTCACTGTAATTTTATAAACTTTCAATGTTTGGGTCCAAACCCTATGCTATCAATAAACTCATTATAGATACCAGTATCAAAAATGTGAATGCCAGACACACGTTTCATCTACAAAAGTCAGTGTCGCTTGAATTAAAAAAAGTTGAAGGGCCAAATAAAGTACAAAACTGAAGAGCATTAACGACCCAATATTCCATAAGGATTAGTTAAATACAGCTAAGCTAATCTATTCCTGGGGTAGAAAATCCTTAGTATTTCGAAAAAATCCGATTTTTATAAACAGTCAATTTAACATTTGCTCTTCAGTACTAGACATACACTTTTCATAAAAATATAAACAAAGTTCAATTATAGTTATCAAATTCAAATGTTAGCCTGCTAATTTTCATCTTTTGAATGTACTTTTTGAAAAAATTGTCTTTGAAATATAATAATTCCAGTAAAAATATTATTTCAGCAACATGTATATAAACATAAACACAAAAATATGAAAATATTTTTCTCAACATATGCACATAAAATAAACTTGCATACACTTGCACTACAAAATAATGACATACAAAATTGTTTATGACTTAAACATGAGTATAATGTAGATTTCCTATTCTACCAACTTATAAAATATCTCAATAAACAAAGTCAAACATTGTTACCTACAAGATTTCAAAATAATAATTCAAAAATAAAGTCTTTCTATTTGGATATAAAAAATAAAAACTCTATATACAAAACTTCAACTTTCATGCAACTGAATATGTTGAAAATGTCTTGGCAAACTTTAGCTTTATGGCTTTCATCTTAACAAATACAATTATGTTTCCTACAACTTTAAACCTAAATATTAATTTCTTCCCAATACTGTAAATTCAGAAATTATTGTGAGGTATTTATTAATGCGAAAATTTGCTACTTGGTGATTATCCCAATCATAAGAACTCACATTTTGATATCTGATACATATATCTGTATGCAGATTTTCCTGAAATCGCATTTTTGTCTTTTCTTAAAAAAATCGCAATAATAAAAATAATTTAAGAACTTACAGTATATCAATATCTGTTGTAAGGAAGACGGTCTACGGCAATCTGGGATGATATGATAGGTTGGCTACAGATACTAAAAGGCGATAGACAATATCTGTTGTAAGGAAGACGGTCTATGGCAATCTGGGATGATATGATAGGTTGGCTACAGATACTAAAAGGCGATAGACAGAAGATTGTAAAAAGAGGAAAAATAGTCAACTTTGTTCAATTAATTTGAAGAAAAAATAAGATGGATTTATGTATATGTATGAGACAAATAATTCAAAAATCAATGTTTTCTACGAGAATTAAAATATCAGTACCAAGTCACCTATTTAATTCCTGATTTTTTTCAATTCTTTATCATGCTCGTCTTTGACTTTATAATGTTGCAAAAGTCTTCAGAATATCTTGTATAATGACTTGGTACAGATAATCTTGAATGAATGAACATTATCAGACAGTCTGTTAACAAAATCCATTACACAATAAGAAATGAGAATTGATAAAGTCTTCAAGATAAAGCAACAAAACAAGGAAATTATAAGAAGAAAGCTGATAAAATAAATAAACAACTCAATCACCAGATTTTAATGAATGATTTTTTGAGGTATGTGTGGTATACACCAATGAAGCACAAAGGCAACCCAACTATTAAATAATCCAGAAAACCAAAGGTCAACAAATGGTCAATATTTTATTTAAATGGGAAATCTTACCAATAAAATCAGTGTTTTACTTGAAGGTAATAATGTTTGACTTGACTTAAGTACAATATAGATCACAACTCTTAAACAACAGACACTTACACTTGTGTCATATATAATATAGTAATACCTTAGTAAATGAAGGTATAAAAAATACCTCTTCTAAAATATTCAAATAGCTAACGAAATCTTTGAAATTATTCCAGGCAGCACTCCTAGTAAAAGTTTTGTAAAAAACAATACCTAGATTAATGAATGGAAAATACTTAAATTTAGTAAAAAATGATTTTTGCAATATGTTTACATGTCATGATTCTGCAACTTTTTAATGCAAGCCAAATATTAGTTACAACTGAATTTAATGTTTGCTTCAAGGTTATTATATAAAAGCACCACCTTTTTCTTGAAAGATCTAAAAGACAGAGGCATAATAACATGAGAATTGTTAGACCTACTGCGTTTGCCATTAAAGAATTGCTGCTGAAATGTAGTCATGACGACCTGTTTTCAATATAAATTAATATAAATTCTAAGTTTAGCATTCATCATAATTCCTGCTTGCATGTCCAACACAATAATATATAACACTAGACAATAGAGCAAACACACCTGCTCCAACAGCTACCCAGAATCCCCAGCCGTAGATTAACTGGTTCCCTGTTGAACTTTCTTTGGTCAGAACTTCAGCTTCATGATCGAGGTATGCTTTAGCACCAAACACACAAACCGACACAGCAATCAACAAAACTGAAATAAGTATCATATCTTCATATTTGAAGCTTGCCATAGAAATGAAAACACTTCATTTCATATTTATAGTAACTATATAAGTAAAGAACAAGATGAACTATATAATGGATCTACACAATGTACAATGGTGTAATGATCCTGTATCACTCACATCATATAGATGTTTAATGCAGTCTGACTAAAGCCAGATGATTTTATTGGTTGCTGTCTGTAATATTTGTGTTTCGTCATAAATCTGTCCTTTGTTTTTTTCATTTGCAAGGTTCACATTTCCTCATTTCAGGGCTTTTATGGCTGACTATAAGGTATGGGTTTTGCTCATTGTTGAAGGTTGTACATTGACCTATAAATGCTGAAATACACAGAGATATGTCTCGCCTATCCGCATAAAATTCAGAAAAGGACAATCTGATGGACAGCAACATTGCTCATTAATTCAGTCTCTGAACTATTGTCTAGTGGGCAGGGCCTGAAAATGGTCGATAAACTGAGATGTACAGACAGTAATGTAACTTTATAGAAAAATATCTTTGTTTATTGTAAGTAGTTCTGATCAATATAACTTAAGCAGAAAAACTGAACATTGAAAATTGGAAATTAATTCAAAGTCACTGGACCATGCCCTAGGGGGCAGGGCCTCAAAATAGTTATCAAACTGTTGTTCAGGGTTATATCTGGTCTATATACCAGCTTTGATAATTGTTTGGTATTACTATAAATTTTCACTTCTTTGTACTATGAACATCAAAATTATTTATTTTGTAAAAATATTTCCTTTCTCCATTTGAACTGTACATGTATATCTAACAACAAAATTATTTTCATTTACCTGTGTTTGAAGTAATTGCAAATGGCTGATATTTTTGTTCAAGCATATTGTTTTTCTTATGTGTATGTTCACTAGTGTTAATATGTCTTTTGCTTGAGTTAAGCCATTTCAATTGATATTTTATAGCGTGTCTTTCTATGTTGTGAAGTTACACTATTGTTTCAGATAAGGGTGAAGGTTTGGTACCATTAAAACGTTAAAAACCCGCTGCAATTGTTTGCACCTGTCCTAAGTCAGGAATCTGATGTTCAGTAGTTGTCGTTTGTTGGTGTGGTTCATACGTGTTTCTCGTTTTTTATATACATGTAGATTAGACTGTTGTTTTCCCGTTTGAATGGTTTTACACTTGTAATTTTTGGGGCCCTTTATGAGGGGCCTGATGGGGGGGTCTCATCATGATTCACGAGTTGATTTTTTTGTCAATCATGATTCACAGAAAATAAATTTCCATGATCACGGATCACAAAAATATAAAAAAGAGTAATAAATCTGTAGAAAAACGGATCACGATAGCGAAAATGCGCCGATCACGAAGAACGAAAATAACCCATCAGGCCCCTCCTTTATAGCTTGCAGTTCGGTGTGAGACAAGGCTCTGTGTTCTTTGACCTATAATGGTTTACTTTTATAAATTTTGACTTGGATGGAGAGTTGTCTCATTGGCACTTATACCACATCTTCTTATATCTATATGATATGTACTGATAGTAATGCAACTTTACACAAAATATCATTGATCTATCACATGTAGTTCTACTAAAGCTGACTTAAGCAGAAAAACTGAATACTGAAAATTGCTAATTAATTCAAAGTCACTTGACCATGTCCTAAGGGCAGGGCCTCAAAATAGTCATCAAACTAATATGAACTGATAGTAATGCAACTTCATACAAAATATCATTGATCTATCACAAGTAGTTTCTATCAAACTAACTTAAGCAGAAAACTTAACAATTGTTGACGCTGGAGCTGTTGTCGCCAGAAAAGCAATCCCTATGTCTCGCTTACGCAACTTTCGTCAAAGGCGAGACAATAAAAACGGACATTCAGCCCACACTGACAATACAACAACTTACAAGTGAGGTTAGCAAAAGCTCCAGCAGCCTGATGGGCATTGCATCCTTTACAGACATTACACAATGACAACAGACCAATCAATAGAGCCAGCATGGAAGAAGCAACAGCACAGGACATCAATCCTTGTACAGCTTTAAACCAGTCTGAAATAAACAAATTATCAAATGTACATTATTTCAGTCTGTTGCATAAATACTAATTATTTCACCTAATACAATAATCTCAATCAACATGCAGTACAATAGGACTGTTACAGTTTGCATAAATCACATGTACAGCTATAAACCAGAAGCACATGTACTGTTTAATGAATATTATCTATACTTGTATCTATAAACAATCACATACATGAAGCCCCCCAGCACAGCTAGCAGGATTTGGGCTTTCATGATAGAAATTATACAAAATGAACCATTCATATTCACAAGTCAGGAATATGACAGTTGTTTTCCATTCGTTTGATGTGTTTGAGCTTTTGATTTTGCCATTTGATAAGGGACTTTCCATTTTGAATTTTCCTTAGAGTTCAGTATTTTTGTTATTTTACTTTTTATTCACAAGAAAAACAAAATCACTTATTTTTCCACAAAGATCTCACTGGGAGTGTTGGTATGGTTGATTCTTTTTTTTTTTATAGTAAATATATGATGCAAAACAAGCATGGAAATATATGGTAGAGTATTGACAAAATGATTGAAGATATTATCTAAATATTTCTGTTATTTTTGAGAAAATAAGATTTTTAATTCATATTTAAACACCAGGGAAATTTATTTATATGTGCATCTGCCAGTCCATTGGCTGTAAAGCATTTAATGGTAAAAAATGCAATAACTTTATGCCAGCTTACACCAGTGTAACAATAATTTGCCATAGTAAACACTTTTACAAGTGTGAATTTAAAAATACATTGATTTTACTGCCATTTGATAGTCAGAACAAACCATAAATCTGGATTTATTCGTAATTGATAATCAACATGAAATTTTAAGTTAACATTGATTCTTTTCTTAAAGTTGAAAGTAACATTATAGCTTACTGAGAAATTTGCAATTCTAGGTCGTTATAACCACTTCAATTAACTTAAATCAATTGAAAATGCCTTCACAATAACAGACACAAAATTTAACATAGTTCATTTTGTAAAATGGCTGACACAGGTTCATTTATGAAGAGATTTCTGCTATAAACTTGATCGTTTGAAAAATGAACACTACGTTCAAGTTCAATCATGTCAATCCTCAATATTCATTTTTACAAGATTTCAAGACTTTGAATTGCATTTAAAGCACAGATTGTGACTATTTAGTGATAAGTGACTTCGATGAAATAGTGACGGGACTATCAGTGCTTACTTTTATATGATAGTCGTCAGGCTTTGAATAGAACATCAGCTTCTCCAGTGCTAGCTATAACATATCCATGTAATTTATTCATTCTTGAAACATAATTGATCAATTTTCTATTATAATGGATAATCTGAACTTCACTAGTAATCTGTACTGGAGGTTCACCATAGAGAGAAAATCAAGGGTGGAGGAGAGATGTCAACAAAGTATAGATAATATGTCACATTGGTATCACAATGAGTTACTCATTGACTCAAACGTCAACAAAGTATAGATAACATGTCACATTGGTATCACAATGAGTTACTCATTGACTCAAACGTCAACAAAGTATAGATGATATGTCACATTGGTATCACAATTAGTTACTCATTGACTCAAACGTCAACAAAGTATAGATGATATGTCACATTGGTATCACAATTACTTACTCATTGACTCAAACGTCAACAAAGTAAAGATGATATGTCACATTGGTATCACAATCAGTTACTCATTAACTCAAACGTCAACAAAGTATAGATGATATGTCACATTGGTATCACAATGAGTTACTCACTGACTCAAACGTCAACAAAGTATAGATAACATGTCACTTTGGTATCACAATCAGTTACTCATTGACTCAAACGTCAACAAAGTATAGATGATATGTCACATTGGTATCACAAGGAGTTACTCATTGACTCAAACGTCAACAAAGTATAGATGACATGTCACATTGGTATCACAATCAGTTACTCATTCACTCAAACGTCAACAAAGTATAGATGACATGTCACATTGGTATCACAAGGAGTTACTCATTCACTCAAACGTCAACAAAGTACAGATGACATGTCACATTGGTATCACAAGGAGTTACTCATTCACTCAAACGTCAACAAAGTACAGATGACATGTCACATTGGTATCACAAGGAGTTACTCATTCACTCAAACGTCAACAAAGTACAGATGACATGTCACATTGGTATCACAAGGAGTTACTCATTCACTCAAACGTCAACAAAGTATAGATGACATGTCACATTGGTATCACAAGGAGTTACTCATTGACTCAAACGTCAACAAAGTATAGATGACATGTCCCATGGGTATCACAAGGAGTTACTCATTGACTCAAACGTCAACAAAGTATAGAATACATGTCCCATGGGTATCACAATGAGTTACTCATTGACTCAAACGTCAACAAAGTATAGATGACATGTCCCATGGGTATCACAATGAGTTACTCATTGACTCAAACGTCAACAAAGTATAGATGACATGTCCCATGGGTATCACAATGAGTTACTCATTGACTCAAACGTCAACAAAGTATAGATGACATGTCCCATGGGTATCACAAGGAGTTACTCATTGACTCAAACGTCAACAAAGTATAGATGACATGTCCCATGGGTATCACAATGAGTTACTCATTGACTCAAACGTCAACAAAGTATAGATGACATGTCCCATGGGTATCACAATGAGTTACTCATTGACTCAAACGTCAACAAAGTATAGATGACATGTCCCATGGGTATCACAATGAGTTACTCATTGACTCAAACGTCAGCAAAGTATAGATGACATGTCCCATGGGTATCACAATGAGTTACTCATTGACTCAAACGTCAACAAAGTATAGATGACATGTCCCATGGGTATCACAATGAGTTACTCATTGACTCAAACGTCAGCAAAGTATAGATGACATGTCCCATGGGTATCACAATGAGTTACTCATTGACTCAAACGTCAACAAAGTATAGATGACATGTCCCATGGGTATCACAATGAGTTACTCATTGACTCAAACGTCAACAAAGTATAGATGACATGTCCCATGGGTATCACAATGAGTTACTCATTGACTCAAACGTCAACAAAGTATAGATGATATGTCCCATGGGTATCACAATGAGTTACTCATTGACTCAAACGTCAACAAAGTAAAGATGATATGTCCCATGGGTATCACAATATGTTACTCATGGACTCAAACGTCAACAAAGTATAGATGACATGTCCCATGGGTATCACAATGAGTTACTCATTGACTCAAACGTCAACAAAGTAAAGATGATATGTCCCATGGGTATCACAATATGTTACTCATGGACTCAAACGTCAACAAAGTATAGATGACATGTCCCATGGGTATCACAATATGTTACTAATGGACTCAAACGTCAACAAAGTAAAGATGACATGTCACATTGGTATCACAATGAGTTACTCATTGACTCAAACGTCAACAAAGTATAGATGACATGTCACATGGGTATCACAATGAGTTACTCATTGACTCAAACGTCAACAAAGTATAGATGACATGTCACATGGGTATCACAATGAGTTACTCATTGACTCAAACGTCAACAAAGTATAGATGACATGTCACATGGGTATCACAATGAGTTACTCATTGACTCAAACGTCAACAAAGTATAGATGACATGTCACATGGGTATCACAATGAGTTACTCATTGACTCAAACGTCAACAAAGTATAGATGACATGTCACATTGGTATCACAATCAGTTACTCATTGACTCAAACGTCAACAAAGTAAAGATGACATGTCACATTGGTATCACAATCAGTTACTCATTGACTCAAACGTCAACAAAGTAAAGATGATATGTCACATTGGTATCACAATCAGTTACTCATTGACTCAAACGTCAACAAAGTATAGATGATATGTCACATTGGTATCACAATCAGTTACTCATTGACTCAAACGTCAACAAAGTATAGATGATATGTCACATTGGTATCACAATCAGTTACTCATTGACTCAAACGTCAACAAAGTAAAGATGATATGTCACATTGGTATCACAATGAGTTACTCATTAACTCAAACGTCAACAAAGTATAGATGATATGTCACATTGGTATCACAATGAGTTACTCACTGACTCAAACGTCAACAAAGTATAGATAACATGTCACATTGGTATCACAATTAGTTACTCATTCACTTACTCACTGACTCAAACGTCAACAAAGTATAGATAATATGTCACATTGGTATCACAATCAGTTACTCATTGACTCAAACGTCAACAAAGTATAGATAACATGTCACATTGGTATCACAATTAGTTACTCATTCACTTACTCACTGACTCAAACGTCAACAAAGTATAGATAATATGTCACATTGGTATCACAATCAGTTACTCATTGACTCAAACGTCAACAAAGTATAGATAATATGTCACACTGGTATCACAATTAGTTACTCATTGACTCAAACTTGTCACTCATTTGTTGCTAATTTTGTGCTTTATGAGATGATGCCTCATGGACACTACCCCCGCTAAAAACCACATGGTTGTCAACAATAATAAATACACAAATTTTGACATGAGATCATGGATTTGAGTGCTAAATTACTTCTTTTATTCCTTGTAATTTAATTTGTAAATAGGTATTCAATTTAAAACACATTCAAGCATTTATTATGTATATATCAAATACATTGTAAATTGCAATCAAATAATAAAAATGAATTTTTTATTTGACGAAACTATGTTGTTGGATGGTTGATTGTTCAACCATGCATGATAAGCAACGTAAATAAAGCAATCAGCTGTCAATGTAATCCCTGAAGGCACTGTTCACACATTTAACACTTCACATTTCTAAATAGCCACTGACATGATAATTGGGTTAGGGGTATCTGGTATTTTACTGGGCATAGGATGTTTTTGTGCATTTTTACCTTTAACATGAAGAGACATTTACCTTCCAAACACTATATCAAGTATATGGACATTTACACTTTAAAAACCTATACAAAATTGACCAGACATTTGAGCTTTTTACCTACAATAGTTTACCTGTAACATGTGTAAATGGAATTGCAACTTTTACATTACAACAAATCTAAAGTGCTTGTGGCAAGAATGTTTGTTGAAGAATTTTTATGAATGGAAAATCCAAATTTTGACCTTTAACATGTTTAACTTAAGCAACTTCATGTGATTCTTGGATTTAAAAACATGAAAAATGGGAACTATATTCCTCTTATGTTCACTCTATTGTCTGGAAAATATAAAGAACTTTACCATCAAGGTTGGGTGGTCCCGGTATTTACTAGTAGTATTTACCTACTTGTATCTATATATTACCCTGCTCAATACTCCTCAAGTGGTCAATACTTGCAAATACTAGTCAATTGAAATTTTAATGATTCTCTTCACAGATTCAAGTTCATTTGTAAAACATTGGTTGATGTTGGGAAGTTATTCTAAAGATTTAAGACTCACAAAAAAGTGTCTTCAAAAAATTATTAGTGGACTAAGTTGTTAAACTAGTGTATCACTAGCCCGTCAACACTGAGGTTGTTAGTTCGAATCCTGCGTGTAGTAGGTGCATTCGACTCCAATCTTAATTGACTAGGATTGTCAGTTTCCAACCGAATGTCGTTGGTTCTCTACACCAACAAAAAACAGACTGTAACGGAATAGTGCTATAAGTGTTGTTAAACATCAATCAATCATTCAAGCAAACATAATTTTTAGAACTTTTTTCCTGTTAATATGTCAACATTTATTAGTGGTCAGGCTTTATAGTAATTAAACTTTTGAAACCTGTTAACCCCTTGGAAACATCCTGATAGAATAGTCACCTGTAATTTTATTTACCTGGAAAAATCAAACCTTTTCATGAAAAAAATATCTTGATTTATACTTGTTGAAATAATTGATATAGCAATTTTATACATTCCTCAAGAATGATCTAAACCTGTTACATGAAAGGACATTTGCACTTTAAACTTTGATACACCTATACAAAATTGACTGGACATTTGCACTTTTTACCTACATGTAGTATAAAAGTGTAACTGTAAACTTTATTTGGTGATGTACGGCGGGCAATTGCCAAAAAGTGTCTGTTCAATAATCATATCTTGAAAAAGCTTTGAAGAAATATTTTTAAATTTAGATATGTTGTTTCCTGTGACTAAATGAAGGTCAAGTTCAATTTTTATCGTTGTTGAGTTGTAGACCTTTAAGAAGCAAAAAGTTATACTTAGAGCGCTGTCCGTGCAATTACTTGAATACGCTTTGAGGAAATCTTTTCAAATTTACATATGTTGTTTCCTGTGACTAAATGAAGGTCAAGTTCAATTTTTATCGTTGTTGAGTTGTAGACCTTAGGAAGCAGAAAGTGATACTAAGATTGATTTTAGCCTTTCCATTTCTGAACCCTACAAAAATTCATTTATTTTTTTTTCTTGATCCTTTTTTGGGGGTCCAGATTTGCAAATATCATTTTCATGCAGGAAAATCTGGTTTGCTGTCAATCTAACAGCCTCTTGTTTTGACATATATTGATGAAATATTTAAATTTAGCAGCTGTATACAATTCATGGATTCAAAACTTTATTCCTCATGTTATTTTTTTTGTCTGGAAAGTCAGAGGAATTTTTCTTTGGAAAATGTCTGTACAAAGTTGACAATATAACAGTGGTTTATATCATTTGTTCAGTTTGATTGATCAAGTCTCATGTTTGATTTTGTCAGTTTATGTTGACTTCTCCCTTTTTGAATTTACCTTGGAGTTCAGTATTTTTTTTAACTTTTTTCCATCTTCAAATCATTGTTTGTCTAAGCCTTTTTGAATTAGAGAAGACCTTAACTTGATTTTTAAACAGTGGCTGTTCATGTTGACATTAAAGAAAGAGCGAAATGTTATGTTGATAAAGCACAAATGTCCTGTAGAAAATAGGTCTTCAACACAAAGTAGCACAATAAAATATTAAATTTTTACAGAATTCTAGATTTGAATAAAATTTAAAGAAAGAATATGATAATCATATACATACACCTATAATGGTTTACTTTTATAAATTTTGACTTGGATGGAGAGTTGTCTCATTGGCACTCATACCACATCTTCTTATATCTATTTTAACTTTCATACATTATTTTTATACTCATATTCACCTTAACATCTGTTTTTAACTGTATTTTGTTTTATTCTTTTAATTGTGAAAAGGGAGAACTGATTTGCCAATCTTTTTATTCCCCATTTGGATATACAATGATATATGAGATACATCTAAAAGTTAGTGATTAGAAGAACCAGATGAAGGATGAATGTATGGGGTGGTTTAAAGACTGAGACCACATTCAATATAAATTATCCTGCAACACCAAATAAATACTTCATATTTTGAAATTTAGCTTTAACAGGTAGAAACAGCAATGTTTACCGATTTGACCTATTTTTTTTATAACTTTTGACTTGATTATGACCGGCCCAAAACAGTAAAAATATTTGCCAGTCCACATTTGGTCTGACACATAAACATCATTTGCCAGACCCTCTAAAATTTGACCCCTAGGTCCGACAGAACGGAAGATTATCTGCATCTCTGCAAATATACCTAAGAATTTTAATTGTCAGATGTGACTTTGACTATTTTTTGTATGATTTTGAACATTTTTTTATGTTTAATGGTAAGTCTATGGACCTGTTACATGGTTACACACCTCCATGCTTCAATAGAGAAATTAAGTGTATACAGAAATGTAAAGATTGATTTTTGTCTTGAGAATTATTTAGGCTACATTAATAATGTTCACATTCTTCAGGGATCTCCATGGATGAAAGTTTAACGATGGAGGAACTTTCACCATGACAAAACCCTGTGTCTACTGTGTGGCGTGATCGAAAGTTTTCATTCCTCCATTTCCATGTAAGGAATGGTGAACAGACTGATATATTGCTTATTAATATTATATTTATTTCATTATAGAATAACCAACATTTTCATTAATTGTCATTTGTAACAATTCCAATGCCAAGTCTGCATGGCTACCCCTTATCAGAGAATGACCACAAGCTGTCCTTAAGAATCCAAGGTTCTTGCTAATTTAGTAATAGTTAAGGGCTTAACAATCGGGAAGTTCTTTTTTCACTGTCAAATTCAGAAGTCATGAACCGGACGATTTGCAGCATCAACAAGAAGAAATTTCGTACTCATTTTGTAAAACGTTGCAGAAAGACTTGGAGGGCAAACGTTTACATCTTAAAAGGTTTTAATGACTTTAAATTGCAAATTTCATAGTTACACATGTATATACTATGCAACATGCATCTTTCCATTCTGAATGTAAAACCGGATGTATCAATTTGATTATAAACTTCAAAATGAATTCAGAATTACGATACGAAATTTCTACAGATTATCAAGTTGCAGTTAATATTCATGTATTTACTTTTAAACTTGTAAAGTGATTCAATATTATTGATAATTGCTGTACTCATGCTTTTTGGCATAACATAATGTTCTGTTTTACGCCTTATTTTGTTCTCGTTTAAAAGGGGGAATGCTGATTGCGTTAGTCAATATAAAAGCATGTTTTCGACTTATTAAACCTTTTTTATTTGTCACTGGATTTAAAATTTATTTTTTAGGTCTAATTTGTCATTAGCATTTGCTGAAACGTAATCAAATAATGCAATCAATCATCTATCTTGATCAAGTGATCTCCTGTCAGGAGGGTCGATCTACCTGTACAAGTGATTAGGGAGCTACCATTTGATTTTTATGGCAGGGTAGGATGAAAAATTTTGTCCTTTTTGTTTTTTTAGTTGTAATCTCTGTCCTGCCTTTTATTTTTCACTCTGTTAGGCCCTGCCTTTTTTTTTAAATAGTTTATCCTGACTTTTTTACATAAATTGTCATATTATTATTCAGGTTATTGTATTGTTCTCTGCTATCAGTCTTTTGTCACATTGTGTATATATTATGTACTGCCATAGCATGTTCTGTATGCTTTTGCAAATAAATATTCATTCATTCAATATAACATTGTGATCCATGTTCATGGTGGTACTCATCCTGAATATGCCTGAAATATTTGACACACATCATTCACTAAGTCTATTCTCGAGCTGTTTTTTATTAATTAGTTACACCGGTTGACCTGATGTCAATCAGCATAAACTACATCATCCAACAATCAGTTCTTACTGTGACTTAATAACAAAAGCATCGTGACATTGGCAATTTACGGGAAAGTGCACAAATTTGATAGTCGTCTATTGAACAAACTACATGTACATGCAGCATTTTTTTCAAAGATCATATATTCAAATCTTAAAACTGCCATAAATATACTATCTTTCTATTTGACCTACTATGTTACCAGGGAGACAAAATTAATATTTGGGTGGGGAATAACAAACAAAACCACGCCCACGTTAACAATGAACAACATCAAGACCGGGAATTTTTTTATACCTGGGAGATCTTTTTCAATTCGGAAATTATCTGAAAAGAACCAGTTGCAATTATCTAGTATCCCAGATGTAGCAGGTCCTCCTAGACAACTGATCCATAGACCGCAATCACAGTTTGTTGCTGAACACTGACATAAGGTGTCTTGTTTGTTGACAAAATGTAACCAGTTTGGCATTGCAAAACACACAATCGTAGCCACAGTCGTGATTAACACAAGTAAAACTGCTGTAACAACTAAACAAGAAGCCATTTCTATCGTCTGTTGATCTGTAACTAACAAACTATTGTGTATTTGTCAATTTTGTGTAAGACAGTTTTTCTTTCCTTTATATTTCTTCTGCTTCGGTGCTTTTGTACACTTCCGGTGTCTTTTAAGGCATTTCCGGTTATAGTCTCTTTCAACTTTCGTTGAATTTGAACTATGAATTTGAACTATTTCCGTAGCTCTCCGAACTTTACCGAAACACTTCAAGATGTAGATGAAATGTGTATGCAATATATGGGGAAGCCCTTTTTCAACGGATTTTTACAGTTTGTTCTTATGTTGTACTATACACCTTATCGCTATTTATCCGCCATTACTGGACATCACACAAGTTCCCGTAAAATTTTGACGTCATAATAGAAAATATCTGACGCCACAATGGAAAAGTGATTGTTGTATGACGTCAAAAGTTCGAGCGGGACTGATTCTCGGGTCAAGCGGGATTAGCGATAAGGTGTATTACACCTCTGTCCAAGGTTAGGGGAGGGTTTTGCGCCAACAAACTCATGAGTTTAAACTCGCCACATTCTGTATGTGCCGGGTCCAAGTCAGGCCTCGGAGCCTGTAATTCAGTTGTTGTCGTTTGTTGCTGTATATCATATTTGTTTTTCGTTTATTATTTTGTACATATATCAGGCTGTTAGTTTTCTCGTTTGAATTGTTTTACATTTGTCATTTAGGGGCCTTTTATAGCTGACTACGCGGTATGGGTTTTACTCATTGTTGGAGGCCGTGTGGACGGTGACCTATAGCTATAGTTGTTAATTTCTGTATCGTTTGGTCTCTTGTGGAGAGTTGTCTCATTGGCAACCATCTTCTTATTTTTGTCTCATTGGCACTCATACCACATCTTCTTATATCTATTCGAAAACTTATTTGCACTTATTTAACATGCTTTATGTTTTTGCTTTTATCCGTATACGACCTTGGCCATGATTACAATTACTGTAGTTTACATGTGGAATAGCAGTGACACTGGGAACTCGTACCCATGTTTGGGGTAGAATAGTAGATTGTCCAACTGGACTGCTCACTAAATCACCGGCACTTCTTGTCTCTGGATATTTCTTTTACTTACAGGTCTATATAAGGTACATAGGTAAAAAAAAATCAGAGACAAAAAACTAATCTCAAGTGTGTATCAATTATCCAGAGATCCGGAGAACTTTGTCGAAGCTAAAACGCTAGCTGTAACTAGTTGGCTTCCTCCGCCAATAAAACTGACTGACCGCCATTAAATAACCAAGAGTGAAGAAAGTGGCGTAAAACACCAGGAAACGATCGATCAATCAACTTTGACCACTATTTTCACATAGGCAAAGCTAAGCACAATTGTATTTTATAAATAATGGCCTGAATAACACAGTACGAAAAAAAGAAACACACGCACACACATATACAAGCATAACAATTTTTACAATATACCGTATCAATAAGAATGCGTGCAATTATTGAAAGTAGCCTGTGACGCAAAGCACTTAACATCACTCTAATATTTGTGGGTATAATGTATACTTTTTACGTCTTTATGCAACTTAACAATGTTAAACTGCATTTGCAAATTAATATCCCTCCTACACATTGAGACATCATCGACAATATCAAGCACGAAACCGCTGTGACCAGACCATAAACCACACACTCGACCAAAGAGATTTGTATTTTTAACCGCGAATGGGGCAATTCTTCGTGAATGCATTGAATATATTCTAGGTTTTTATTGTTACTTTTTTCAAGAAATTTTCAATTTTAATGAAAAAAAAGTTCAGCCATGATTGCGGTGTTTTTTTTTTTTTTTTTTTTTTTTTTTTCCTGTTTTTTGATGCGTGAATATTGATATTTTCCATATATTTTTTTCTGCTGAGCAAAAATAAACAGAGTGCACATGAAAATCACAGAGAATTGCTCGAAAAGAATGGCGTGCTCGCTATGGAATTTTCAATGCTAAAGGGAGGAAAATTTCGTTGCGAAGTTTGCTAACGTTGAGTATTTCAACCCTAATTTGTGGAAGTCATTAAAAAAACTTGTGTTCAAACCGTTCAAATACATGTTTTGGAAGTTTTAAGAGAGTTGGAATGAACATTTTACATTTTACTTATTTCTAGCGGCTGCATTCGTCACTTGAACAAATCCAAATGTTATTGTATAAGGGTCCCCTTTTTATATTAGGGAAATTTCCCTTGAAAATTATATTTCGACCCTTCAGTAAATCTGTATCGGAGTGCTTGCAATTTTAATGGTTTAGTTGACGATCCATGTAAGAGGTTCGAATAACTGAAAAATAATATATTTTATTTTTTACATAGGGTTTTTATATAAATTGAAATCTGTTTCATTAATTAGGCAAATGTCCATAAAATAAGCCATTCTTATAGCTTTCTAAATTTGGTTTTGTGGTTTGTTCAGCCTTAAAAGCCGTATGATGCATGACTTCAAATGTTGCTGGGTCAATATATTTGGAGTTATATCCTGTATCAATATTTGTATATAAAATATGATTTCCCAGTAATGACATTTCATAAAATATTTCATATCACCATAAAACAAAACTGAACATGCGAGTTTAACAGTACAAATTTCATCAAAATCGGACCTCAAATAAATTTTTGAAAAAATTTTTATATGAAATATATGGGGAATTTCCCAGTAGTGAAACACTGTTGACCTATAGATAACCTTTAACAATAAAGCCACATTTTATCATGTAAAATCTTTAATTTTCTGTTGGTTATTGTTTACCACGTGATGTTGTCACAAACATTCATATCAATGAAAACCGGTTATCACTGGAAGAACTTGCCACTATCTATACATTGAATCTGTCGAAATTAAATTGCTAATAATTTTTTTAAAAGTAATTATCATTATTATTTTGTTTAGATATAAATTAGATAACACGCAGTCTGGGAGGATGACAAAGCTGATTGTTACTCCGTGCCCTAAGTTGACAATGTTTTTGAGGGTTAAAAATCTTTCTCTAGCACCTTCTCACCTACATGTATGTGTTGTTCAATTGATTACTAGTATACTGAATGCTCTGTTGTTGTTGTTGTTGTTGTTGTTGTTGTTGTTGTTGTTGTTGTTGTTGACTTTCGTGTTTCATGCAAACTACGATGTACTGTACTATAACATGCATCACAAAATTACTTTCATTTACCTGTGTTAAAAGTAATTGCAAATGGCTGATATTTTTGTTCAAGCATATTGTTTTTCTTAAATTGTTTAACATTTCACAGCGGTATAACATGTTACTTTAATTATTCTTCCCTTAGTTTATTTATTTTGTATTTACATTGTATCATAGATCAAATTTATTTGTTCAGTGTATGTTCACTGGTGT
Source organism: Mytilus californianus (assembly GCF_021869535.1). NCBI lineage: Eukaryota > Metazoa > Mollusca > Bivalvia > Mytilida > Mytilidae > Mytilus > Mytilus californianus. The sequence continues at coordinate 8,513,599 of NW_026262701.1, read as the reverse complement.
TAATATGTCTTTTGATTGAGTTAAGCCATTTCAATTGATATTTTATAGTGTGTCTTTCTATGTTGTGATGTTACACTATTGTTTCAGATATAAGGGTGAAGGTTTGGTACCATTAAAACGTTTAAACCCGCTGCAATTGTTTGCACCTGTCCTAAGTCAGGAATCTGATGTTCAGTAGTTGTCGTTTGTTGATGTGGTTCATAAGTGTTTCTCGTTTCTCGTTTTTTATATAGATTAGACCGTTGGTTTTCCCGTTTGAATGGTTTTACACTAGTAATTTTTGGGGCCCTTTATAGCTTGCTGTTCGGTGTGAGCCAAGGCTCCGTGTTGAAGACCGTACTTTGACCTATAATGGTTTACTTTTATAAATTTTGACTTGGATGGAGAGTTGTCTCATTGGCACCCATACCACATTTTCTTATATCTATTCATGTCCGTTTTAACTTTGACAAATCTGCTAGCAATTCTTTAATGATATCATATATATATAGGCGATGCCAAAGCAATGCATGACTTCTAAGTGGATGATGTGTCATAAAATAGAAGTTCTTTCATAATGAAAGTTCCAAAATGGAAGAAATATTATGTAAGCTAATTTTCACTGAAACAAATATTACAGTACAGAATATTTGTTCCTACACGGAACAGATATTATGGCATTGTTTGCAACAAAGTTTCCAGGGGAACTTCTGTTAGATATATTAGGTGGAACAAATATATGTTGACAGATACACTAATCGGGTCCTAACAGTCAGTTAGTAATGTTTCTGTCTAGTAATAACGAGATAAAAAGATACAATTTGTTTTGGTCGTGTGTTTAGTTTCGTTTTAAAAGAGAGAGGAGAAAGATACCAAAGGAACATTCAAACTCATATATCGAAAACAAACTGACAATGCCATGGCAAAAAAAAACACCAAAAGACAAACAACAGCATACAAAACAAAATATAGAAAACTGAAAACTGAGCAACACGAACCCCACCAAAAAAAGCAGATCCTGCCCTATATAAAATACGTTGATAAGTTATATCAACTGATTAGACATCATGCAATATAGTGGATTGGTAATTGACTCTTATCTAACACTAAGACATCATCAAATTATCGATCATTGGTCATGTAAAATTTTCTAAACCCGAAACTTGACCGAATGTGAAAGTTTGAAATAGTGTTTGTTTTGATCAAGTAAATATTTCTTTCTTTTTCTGTATGCTGCGTAAGATACCGAACTATGTTTGAAAGGTTCTTGTCCCTATCCAATATAACCTCTTTTTCCAGTCGCAGTCTGAATTTCTTTCTTTACAGAATTATTGTGAGCCAAAATTTGTTTCCTGTGGAAAACGTTTCAGTGGAATAAATATCACAGGAAATATATTCTGGGAGAACCTTTTTCACAGATAATTTCTATATAATTTGTTCCATCTCTATGAAATAAGTTCCACAATTTACCTGGTGAAATAAGTTCTGGGTTTGTGAAATTTGTTCCTTAGGGAGCTACCATTTGATTTTTATGGGGGGGGGGGGGGCTAGGATGAAATTTGAAAAAAATAGGCAGGACAGGAGTTTTGAGTAAAAAAAAAGGCAGGATGAGATTATTTGCAAAAAAAAAAAGGCAGGATGACAATTTATGTAAAAAAAAAAAGTCAGGATAAACTAAAAAAAAAGGCAGGACCGAATAGAGTGAAAAATAAAAAGGCAGGACCGAATAGAGGGAAAAATAAAAAGGCAGGACAAAATTTTTCATCCTAGCCACCCCCCCCCCCCCCCCCCCCCCCCCTCATAAAAATCAAATGGTAGCTCCCTTACCTGGTGAAATAAGTTGAGGGTTTGTAAGATTAAATTTTTTGTTCCTTACCTGGTGTAATAAGTTCCTTGTCTGTGAAATATGTTCCACTGGTAATGCAAGTTATATTTAATACTGAGCATTGTCATCAGTGAGTTTATTTTTTCATTCAAGTACATTAAAAAAACATGTATTATATTGATAATGTAATTTATAAAGTGTAAACATCCAATATGGATCCTGTGGAGTATAGCAAAATGTTTTGTTACATTATCACAAGAATACTTGGTAATAAAATGTCGGCCACATATTGGTCTTATCCTTCTTTACAGAATTATCACAAGAATATTTAGTAATAAAATGTCGGCCATATACTTGTAGAATTTGGAAATAATAATAACAAAGATCAATTTAGGAAAATTAATGTTTAATTAATAGATTCTAGAAACATACATACTGTTTTATACATTTACACTCAACACGCATGTCATCTCTATTGTCTCTCTTTTGCTCTCCAAACACAACTCACTCACACGTACACTCCTTAGATTTTCAATCCATAAATAATACACTGTACAAATCACACCGACACTGTTCTCACTCACAAAGACTATTAAGCTGCCTCATACAGACATATATACTCTTATTCTCCCAATCACACAAACGCATACATGTATATATATATATATGGTAATATATAATAAAATCACACGTAGTCATGATCCATCCATAAAAGAACCGATAAAAATCTCATCAATGTTTATGTCCTCTTCAAGTTGTCAGCGGATTTGCAAAAGAATCCCCATCTTTTCTGATTCCATGGATTTGGCTTATACCACCCAAAGGCAACCTTTGATTCGTCTGTGGCAATCTTCAACTTAACAACCATCCCTGAAAGTTACAAAAGGGCCAGTTTATTGTTTGTATATCATATATAGTATTTTCCAATGAAATATAAAACACATTCTTTATTCCCTTGTAAACATACCATTTAATAATTTGGTATTATATACCTCATTTTTACTGAAACGCTTTAGCTGTTTTATAATACAGTGCATGTGATAAACTTGGCGCAGAATTTATTTTGGTGATATTGGCATACCCGCAAAAAAAGTCAAATTGAACACTCCGTGAAAATAGAGCGCTAAACTTTCATTAATTTCATTTTTTGGTACCTTTCCGCTGGTATTCCAATCATTCAAAACCCTATATATTCAACCGGGTTTTTTTTTCAATTGTTACAGCTCTCTGTTCTCTCAAAATTTTGACACATAATGTCCCGAAGTCACCTACTACTAAAAATAGCACTCGACTTTCTGAAAACCTTTAATAAACATACTATGTAGCACATCTACCCTAAAGTTGTAATGCAAATTCACAGACACACAATGTTTTAGTTCTCATTTAGCAAATTTTCATTAATGCAAATTTATTTGTTAGTTTGTTAGTAAACAACAACACCAAAATCTCTTAAGAGCTTGACATATTGTATAGATACTTGACTATTGTTGAGCAATCATATGTAGTTACTGACGTCTGTAAAAATAAATTCATTAAATCTTTTTCATTAAAAAGACTAATTTGTAAAGTCCTCTAGATCTCGTTTGGTAATATTTTTGTTGTTGAGTTGTTATCTCATTGGCGTATATCCACATCTCCTTTTATTCATGTGTCAAAATAAATACAATTTCCTTTACTAATTGAAATGTCACCAGAGAAAAATGGTACAGATACTGTGTCTTCTTCAGTTGTTAACATTTGATTTGAAAATAACAGTTTGGCCTCTAGGTGTCTCTTATGGTCTTATTATGTTCATTGACGTATTCTTCACACCTCATCTTATTCATATGTTTTTTCTGATTGTCATTTGTTTTGGTTCGAGCATATTTGAAACCCTGATAATTACTTTACCATGTTTACCTTTGGTTATTTTGACAAAGCACTCGTTGGGTTTCTCTGACAAATCTTTTGTTTTCACATAAGTGTTGCTTAAAAATTTGAACTGGTTGTCGTGGTTACTGACGTCTGTAAAAATAAATTCGTTAATTTTTTTTCATTAAAAAGACTAATTATTCTACCATAAATATACTGTAGTTGTAAGCATGTAGCTCTTCGGACAGTACCGTCTATGCTTTTACCCAAAATATTACAGGTGATATATAATGTGTTCTGTGATTCGCTCCGGGGATGTGAAATCCTGCACAGTTGGAAATTGACACAAATTAAGTAATTTTGCATAGATTTACAAGAAAAAAATAAGCTTGACACATTTCTACTAAGAAAACCACGGTGAACTATAGATGTCTTTTGGGTGTTACGTGTCGTTGAATTGCTGCCACGTTAAATATCACAAAAAAATAGCCGATGTAAGCAATGATTCAAAATGATAACATGAACTACATGTACAATAGATAACTGACTTACTATTATTATTACGTTGTTCTTTTGTCTGCTCAGATTGAGGCTCAGATGGTTGTTTCGTCATTATCTGTATATATGTTTTGCAACTTACAAATCGTATATCTGGTAACTTGGCATTAAATCCGTTTGCAATGTGAAATTCCTATATGAAAATGGTCAAAGTTATCAGTTATTCCACCAAAATTTACAAATAACAAAATGTGTATGTTTTTAAATGATAAAATATATGCGCACAGTAACAAAAAGATATGATAAACAATAGATGTATTCAAGTCTGTAATTCTTAAACTTATGAATATTTTAGTACAAAGTCATTACAACAAATATCACTTAGCGTTTGTTTGGTTTGCCTAGCACCTGCCGAAAGAGACGTTGGGCAACTGTGCATTGATAATTTTACATTAAGGACGTTATACCTTTATTGGTATTTTGGTATAAACTTGAATAATGTTGATATTTTGGGAATAATTTTGAGGTAAACTTGATGGTTATGATACTGTGTTATTATGTGTCGTTTCTTTGTTGTTGGTGTGTGTGTTGTTTGTTTGTTTGTTAATGGATTATGTATCCATGATTGAAACGTTTCTGTGATAGTACTCGTGCACTTGACACAATTCTCCATAAACAAAGGTGCTGTTGTCTGTTCTATGGTCGGGTTGTTGTCTCTTTGACACATTCCCCATTTCCATTCTCAATTTTATTAAATATTCACAGGTGACGGTGCATATTCTGCTAAGTATAGAAAACTGTTCTGAACCTAAATTATACATGTCAATTTGTTAAGTTTTAATATAAGAAGTTAAAAAGTTACTGTTGAGAAGAAAAAACCTGTTTACCTGTGGTGAACTATATTGGTATTTGGAGCTAAGCTTCTCTATAATTGATTCTGCAGCCAATCGGCAGTCAAACTCGTCAATGTGTGGAAGTATTTCATACAGTCTAGAAGACAAATAATGTTACAATGTATCAATCAGAACTGAAATGTTTGTTATTCCCTGACAAAGAAATGCGATCGGTTTATGTTTCTGAAAATATTCCTTTCAAAATATGATGTACTTCAAATTCATAACTTACTTATTAGTTTGTGTGGCTATGATGTACTTCATATCGATAACTTACTTATTAGTGTGTGAGGCTATGATGTACTTCATATCAATAACTTACTTATTAGTTTGTGAGGCTATGATGTACTTCATATTGATAACTTATTTATTAGTTTGTGAGGCTTTGATGTACTTCATATCAATAACTTACTTATTAGTTTGTGTGGCTATGATATACTTCATAGATACTAGTCCACTCTGAATACGATCTATCAAGTTGAATGTAATATCGTCCAATAGATTCCTTTCAATCTAGAAAAAAAATATCATTTAAAAAACCCATAGCAATACCTAAATATGATATTGACTATTCAAGTTGAAAGTACAAATTAATTATCACCCACATTTCTAAGAGCTACTCTGCACTGTGAACGTCGAATTCATTGTGTTCCTTTTTTAAAGTTTTTACAAGTGTTTTTCTTTAAATTTGTTTTCTTTGAATAAAAACAGTTGACGAAAAGTGCAAACCAAGAAATGGTTGATTGTTGTACGAGAACCGATAACATGGTTGATTGGTGTACGAGAACCGATAAAATGGTTGATTGGTGTACGAGAACCGATAAAATGGTTGATTGGTGTACGAGAACCGATAACATGGTTGATTGGTGTACGAGAATCGATAAAATGGTTGATTGGTGTACGAGAACCGATAACATGGTTGATTGGTGTACGAGAACCGATACAATGGTTGATTGGTGACGAGAACCGATAAGATGGTTGATTGGTGTTCTAGGCAAAGTGGCGTGTTAGATAGATAGATAGATACTTTATTCTCTAAAAACTAAATACAAGTTTACAGAGAAAGTACAATATAAATACAAATACAATAGTTGAGGGTAAACAGATGCAGTACGATAATGCAAAATGAAGTACAACATTATGATGACATACATGTATAACAAACGGTTAAATTAAATATGAAGAAATCAGTCCGGTGCTTTACGTTTACATGGTGGGACTAATCTTTTATTACTACACTTAATGCATGAACACAGTTTTTTTTTTAAACTGACTGTTTTTTTAGTATTAAACAGTGATAAAATTGACATTTTATTTGGACTATGTGAAAATTTCCTTTGAAGAATGATATTCGTTTGTTCTGCAATAGAGAACAGCAAAACAAATAATGAAATCCATCACCTATATCAACGGAATAACATAAATCACATTTCCTTTCACTACGATCAATGTTTTGCCATCTCCATTTTCCATAGGCAACGCATGGTTACCTGCCCTAAATTCAAATAAAAATAATTTGTCATCTAGAATGTTTAGATAACTCTCAAAGTTTAACGTATTCTTGAACAGCCTGCAGTTTATACATTTTGTAGAATTTTGTATCGACGAGTACCAATTCTGCTTGTATTGATCAATAAGCCTTATTTTGATGCTCTGAATTAGCCATTTTGAGAAATGTACATTTTGTAGTTGGAATATATTTGAAAATCCACACATGTTTAGGTTATCTTGAACCTTCGTTATCTATCTAATTATTAATTTTTACAGTGTGTTGATAGAACGCAATCTTGTAAGTCAATCTTGTAAGTCATTGACGACAATTTGTTTTCGTCTGAACATAGTTTGCACCAAAACGAGAGTATTCTACATTTAATACTGATGTCTAGTGGGTATCTCTGCACGTTTCACCATACACACTATTGTTGAGTGTTGACTTTTTAGGGTGCAATATATGTTTAAAAAAATTCCAAATTTCACATCCGTACAGTAAGATCGGTTTTACTGTTTTGTCAAACAGATCGAGTAGAAATTTTAATGAAAGATTAAATAAACGACTTATTTTAATAACTCCATACATGGCTTTCGTTGCAATGAACCATTTTATAGGTGCGTATACACCAATATACCATTTCACCTTTCACAATTTCTATGCATTTAATGACTACATATTACTGTTTTCTGATTTATAATTGACCTTTGAAGAAATTAAGATTTAAAAATTTCTATTTTTTCTGTTATACTCACCAGCAGTAAAGCATTTCTTGCTGTTTTCTCTTTTGTTATTAAAGTTTGGTATCTTTTGGCAGTTTCTGCTGCTTTCTGCTTTTTATCATTTAGTGTTTTCTGCAAATATCTAATGCTGTCATCTCGCTCTTTCAACTTTGATCTGGATAGTTTGTCTGCCATGTGATTTCGTGACATCTCGGCCGTCTTCAAGCATAATTCGTATGTCTGCACCTTACTGTTAGCAATCCAACATATCTTTAAATATAAAACATTTTTGTATTTAGTTAAGCCATATACAAACTACATTATCTTAACACTTGCTGCAAATATGTGTTCGAACAAAAAAATTTTGAGTGTGGAAAAAATGTACATAGCTTATATACTAATGCTTCTAAAATGGTTTTATATTGGAGTACTTAGAAAAGCAGAAGCTAAATTTTAGCCTTCGACAAGAAGGGGAAAACAATAAAAGGCACATAAGCAATATCTTCATTTTCTTAATTGTTAACAATAGCTCTTGAAAATATTTTTTATTTAAACTAACCACTTGCAAAAAAAATGTTATTTACAAAAGTATGCTGTAATGAATTACCTCTTGTTGTCTTTTAATTTCTCTGTAAATGTGTTTGTGTGTCCTCATCAGTTTATACATTTCATCGACATCAGCATAATATTCTTCAGTTTTTACATGATCAAATCTGAAAATATATGATTTTTTATGGTAACTTACTTTCGTAAATATATAGCATTTTAATCAAAACTTTTGTGTATTTGAAGTAGAACTCTATTCCTGTATTACCTTTCAAAAATGTATCAGAGATGAACTTTGTAAGTAGGACTTAATTGTTTCTTATCCAGTTAAAGCAATATATATATTTAATCTACATGTTTATAGAATATTTTTTTAAACAACTATGCACAGGTTTCACATTGTCGGAAAATACAGTAGGACATGTTTTCATTCAAATCAAATGTTTTTGCCTTCGTGTACAGCAGATTTGTGTCTATCGTTTCTGATTGCAATTGCAGTACAACGGATATTGTAATCTTTTACAGTAGATTGGTCTCTGTGTTACCTGTTCAAGCATCTACAATACCGATAGCCGGTAATATCGGAGTGTTTCCTCAAGTACAATGACAATTGCTTCAATCGAAAATTTACAGCAGATTGTAGTTACACTTTGATATAAGTCGGTAACTTTTTTATTAGCCCGACATATCTTTTACATACCGGAAGGATATTTTAAAAATTCATGCATTTCTTAGTTTAACGAAAACTCTTAAGAGTATAAATACAAGAAAACAACTTTTCTGTTTTCTCTCTAAATCATACAACTTACGTTGGAATTGGTTCAATGCTGTTAGATGAAGAAACCAGTTTAAGGAATTTGTTCTGGATCCTTTCAGCAACGGACTTCCTACTACTAACACTGTCTATCTGCCTACTACTAACACTGTCTATCTGGTGTGATTCGACAACACCCAACACCATCTCAGTCAGGAGATAAAGTAATTTGTTTATTTCTGGAAATTCTGGGGGGAAAATTATGCAACTAAATTACTAAATAGATATAAACTTAAATGATACAATAAAATACAACAACAGCTAAAAAAAAGGAAAAACGGTCAATTTGAATATAACAATTTGGCAAGTTCCAATTGCTTTCTCCGTTCACTTTACCTCGAAAGTCTATTTGGTCATCCCTAGCTTGTTAAGTTTGAGTTTGTCATTTAGATTTGCATTCACAAATAACATACAAAAATTCCGTTTGAGAAAATAATAGTATGGTGACTAAATGTGGTAATTTCTTCTTTGATATTCGTACAGCTATGGCTAAAAAGAAACGAAAACGAAACAATTTCGCGTTTTTGCTATATGGAATATCAAATTTCAAAAACGCAAAAAGACCACATCCGGCCAAAACACTATTCCGTATTTTTACTCCCAAAGAAAGATGATTTTTTTTAGGAGTCGGTAAATCCATGTTTCATTGAAATGCTCTCCATTATGTGTACAGGCTCTGCAGTACAACTCGGTGGAAGTATAAGTTACACTACAGAAGTGATTTCATGATATATTTCTTTAGCATTGTGATTTTTCTCATTATCTTGAGATTGCATTACGTAAAATCTTACCCGTATTGTCTCTGTAAGTCACCATTTCCTGCATGATGCTATGTATTTGTTGTCTTGGAAAATCTGAAGTTTCCGAATGGAAAGTCACCTCAAGGGACTCGCTGATTGTAGCAAATACGTCAATTCTAAACAAGAAAAAACGAATTATGCTTATTTATCTAAAATTATTTATGGACATATTCTTGAACTTATTGTTTTAAGAACGATTTCACTGCCTGTGGTGAGCAGAAATTGTTCTCGTTTATAAGTCTACAGATCATTTGTTTTAACAATTTATTAAATTCAGGAAATAATAATAAGATTACGTACACCCCCTCCCCCCTAAAAAAAATGAAGCAAATGACAAATGTTGACGATGAAAAATGTATAGCGGACCGTGAAAAGGTATATAGATATAAGAAGATGTGGTATGAGTGCCAATGAGACAACTCTCCATTCAAGTCAAAATTTATAAAAGTAAACCATTATAGGTCAAAGTATGTTCTTGTTTTTCTTTTTTCCAATCATGTTGTGCATAATATTGTTGTAAAATGATGCCCTTTATGGGTTCTTGATTAGATTAATACAATTCTTATCTTATATGGACAGAAGAGTCAAAACAATGAAAAAAGACATAAAACTGCTGAAAAATTTCTCAAAACACTTACGTTCTGTGTGAAAGTGAAGTAATGCTGTAAATATCTGGAAAATAGACACAATCCATTTTCTTTTCTTTGATTTCTCTAAAAGACTGCTACTCAGAATTTTCTTGCTGGGCTTTCCGTCGTAGCGAGGGAAAGATAGCCCGGATGTTAAATAGAGGTAACGTCATAATCTGAACGTCTTCTTGTTGGACGTTGGAACAAAGCGGAAAGACAGAACGTCACAATTAAGGCGGTGGAAATGTTGTTAGTAACATTTCGAGGGTTCAATATTATTCATGTTGGCCTAATCTTTTTGTTGGAGAACTATCATTATTCATAACTTTAACAAGATGCTGAAATATTTGAAAAGACTTTAAAAAAAAACCGCAACAGACAATATTATTCTTGCAAAATATTTTCTATAAAATATTCCGTAATTACTTAGTTGTGAGTTAATAAGTTTAGCCAAAATTTACAACCAATGCCAATCAATTTGTTTCCATTAGTCAGTTTTGGTCAAAGGTTCTTTGTTTTGAAACCGCTTATTGCTGGTATTTTTTCATGGTCTGAGGTAAAAAAATAAAACACAAAAAATATGTTCATATAATCAAAAAATAAAGTTTAGTCATATACGTTAAAGTAGTTTACATTTATGATTAAGACTGGCATTTAATAAAACCAAAGACTGACATGGAACAAAAGAAAAATAATGCTTTTATTTTTTGAAAGTTTTTCCATCGCAATTTGTATCAGGTTTTGTATAACGGGATTCATTGCTGAATATTTATGCCTACAAAGTGTGTACTTTTAGTTATTTTGTTCTTAAGAAGGGAAAATTATTTGCCTATATTAGCGTTATATACCGAAAAGATTAAGCACGATTTGCATGTTTTGATAAAAAATCTTTCAGCGGTTCCATTCAAGACATGTTATTGCTGCTGTTAAAAGGGTCGTGCGTGTGTACTTCCAAATTAGATAATGCAATATTCAGAGTTTAAGGATCTTATCTGAAATCTAATCAAACCTTTATTTGGCACAAGTATCAGCTTTTTCAAAATTCTTGTCTGACCCTGTCAACTATTATGTTAAGGGATATTACATACGCCTATATAGAACTTTGTATCACTTGTAATCGTTTTTATGGTACGACGTTTATTCTTGATTCTTTACAATACATACATCTTGAAACTTTTATTCTTGAATCTTCACAATATTACATAAATGAATCGTTATCTAGTTCAAATTTAAATCTACTACTCTGACGATGCAATTTGAACTTTCTCGAGATAAAAGAGAGGCGGAAGACTCCAAAGGTATATTCAAACTCATAAGACGAAAACGAACTGGCCGGTTGAATTCCATGGCACATAACCAAAAGACAAACAGACATTAGTCTACAAATAGAGAACTTTAAAGAATGAGCAACACGAACCCCACCAAAAAAAGGGGTGATCTCATGTGCTTCCTTTTCGCTCAAAATTATTACACAGACCACCTGAATCACTGACCCTGTTCATATACATTGTTTCCTTCCAATTTATCTAATATTTATCTCAGATTGTCCCGTGATTGTCACATGTTGTAAAAGTTCTGTAGTTGATTGTTAGATGATTAATAGGCATTTTATGACATTCTTTCTGAGATTTCGGTTCGACTTGAACGTACAGTGATGTTACAGTGTCTGTTCTTTGGGAAGGCCTCACTGTGACATTGAGATGAAGAACAGTAATAAATACATTGTTACCTTGTATGTGGGTTGACAAGTGCGTGTATATTGACTGTGTGTCATGTTTCCTATTCCGTTATTTTGAATAGATATTTGTTTATACCGATATGAGACAGTGTCTTGTTTTATGGGGTGGCTGTTGGTTGATGGAAGCACAAACGTGTAATACGACCGGGGTTTTACAACAATGCTTGTACGTTAAATCCATCCCATAGAACTAGAGATAAAGGATACTACAGATACAGTTAAGTCTGCCTCATATCTTGACTTACATCTAGAAATTGACAATGAGGGTCGGTTGAAAACTAAACTTTACGACAAAAGAGATGATTTCAGCTTCGCAATTGTGAATTTTCTATTTTTATGTAGCAACATTCCAGCAGCGCCTGCATACGGAGTATATATCTCCCAATTGATACGATATTCCCGGGCTTGTATTTCCTATCATGATTTCCTTGTAGAGGATTGCTGCTCACAAGGAAGCTATTAAACCAAGAGTTCCAAATGGTGAAGTTGAAATCATCCCTTCGTAAATTTTACGGACGCCATCACGAGTTGGTTGACCGTTATGGAATAACCGTTTCACAGATGATATCGGATATGTTCCTTATGTCGTAACTACAATACCCTTCCCTTTTCACGAATGTGACCTACCGAATTAGACTATTTACCGGATTTGTAATAACATAAGCAACACGACGGGTGCCACATGTGGAGCAGGATCTGCTTACCCTTCCGGAGCACCTGAGATCACCCCCAGTTTTTGGTGGGGTTCGTGTTGCTTAGACTTTAGTTTTCTATGTTGTGTCATCTGTACTACTATTTGTCTGTTTGTCTTATTATTTTTGGCCATGGCGTTGTCAGTTTGTTTTCGATCTATGAGATTGAATGTCCCTCTGGTATCTTTCGTCCCTCTTTTGAAGCTGAATTAAACCGACTTTTCGTATTTTCGAGAAAAAAATGAGTGATCTGTGGAAGTTTGATGTAAAAAAAACCATTTAATTTTGGCCCACCGATGAATTACATGTGGCAGATCCAATCATTTTATAAAATGTCAATCCAACGACCAAAATAACCAAAAGACATCAAGAGGTCCGAGTTGTGTGTTAATTAAGCAACCAAAGATCTTCCATCGACACCAAATTCCGCAAAAATAAGAAAACCACAGTCCGGTACAATCTAGCTATTTTCATTGTTTGAAATGTTTTGCAATGATTCATTATTTTTTAGAATTCGTCTAGCAGTATGTAGCTTTATATAGTATCAGAACCTTTTTTGAACTCATCACACGAGTGTCTATTATGATTATGCTCTTTTGTGGCAGTGTATAATGAGTGTCGGAGTAAATGATCGTAGTTCGTACTCACTGTACGTATCTGTTATGCCGGTATTGGATGCTCATCCAATTTTGTCAAAATGATGGAACTATATATAAGCACCTGTCTTAAATGGGCAGTTTAGCTAGCTTTAAAACCAGGTTTAACCCACCATTTTCTGCGGAAACTGTACCAAGCCAGGAATATGACATTTGTTTTCCTTTTGTTCCGTTTGTTCATGAAGTCTAACGTTTGATTTTGTCAGTTTTTATGGACTTCCCTTTTTTGAATTTGAACCTTGGAGTTCGGTTAACACTTTTTTACTGTGTGTTTAAAATCTGTGTTGCTATATTCTGAGCAAATGGATTATAACTAAATTACAAGTGCAATGTATAAAACAAGTTCAATATACAAGTGCATGGATAAATCTTCATCAATTATTTGCTTGTGGTGTTATAAATATAAAATATAAACTCGTTTAAGAATGAATGTTAATGTCGTAGAAACAATAATGTTGACATCAATTAATTAGTATTATATCACGTTTCAACCGTTGTGAATCTAACATCACACATGAAAAATATCCATATAAATAGCAGACTTTCTGCAAAGGTAATAATTTTAATCAAGCTTATTTATTTATGCTGATGAAATTTGCCTGTCGCGAATTTTTGGTATACGTTCATATGTCAACGAAGAATCGTCTATAGTTGATGTGTCTTCCCATGGATCAACAGGTGGCGGTGGAGGCGGTAGTTGGTCAATTTCTTCCAATGACGTCATACTTTTGGCACGCGTTATTACTTGCATATCAACATATCGTCTTGTTCTGAAAATATTTTAGATTCTATAACTTTTAACACTTGTTTTAAATCTACTGCAATTTTGTACTACAGAGGTATAAAAAGATAAGAATATCATTACTGTGTTAGTGTAAACAATATTTTTATAATGAATATATCTTATACAATATGAATTCACGTGGCAAATAGGAGTCAGAAACAAGCCACAAGTGCTTATATTGTCTCCTTACTGTGTTGAAACTGAATTAGACATTGAATACTGCTAGTTTTATGCCACAAAAGGCTATATCGCGGCGACTGAAAAATGTTGCTAATATATCATATATATAAAAAATATTCAAAAATTCTGATGTTCAAAATATATTTTACAAAACGTTTGATAAAGGATAGGTGGTATAAACGTTAATGAGACAAGAAATATATACTTACAATAAAGGTTTGTTTTGCAGTGGAGTCCTGTGCTGCAATGGATGCTCTAAAAGGACAAAAAGTTCTGCTTAATCGTCAAAGACTAAATAAACAACACGCTTATTTCAAATTTATATTTAGCTTACATTTTGTAACATGTTTGAAACGTCAAGATTGAAAAAAAAATGTAGTAAGACGGTTCGGTGTCGAGACATTCTGAGAAGTATAACACATACATAATTTGTCACGTTTTTTAAATTAACTTTTGTCTTTCGGTTACAGTAAACACCGTAGTATTTTTTTCTGCTGTTCAAGAAACCTTTATTAAGTGTCCATGATATCCACATCAAAATTAAAAAAAGAAATAGTGAAAAACAAGTACAATCTACATATATATAATAAGTTCATTTACAATTTATTGTAATGTTTCTTTATTATACTTACTGGGTTTTGATCTACATCTGATGCAGGCAGCACAACAGAGTATTGTTATAACTATTACTGAACCAGTTACAGCCACACATATAATTAACATGTTGTCTGTCAATAGGTTACCTAAAATCGCATTTAACAAATAAAAATTCTCAATGCTCAAATACCAAAACAAAAAACAAACAAAAAACACATAAAAAGTACACAAAACAACACAACACGAAAGCATATAATCTAAGATTCTTGCAGAATGACCATTTCATTCACCTCTTATATTTTGAAATAAAAGATGAAACATTGCGTCGTTTGTTTTTGTTTTTGTTTTTTTCCGCCCACAGAAAACCCTGTGTATGCCATAGTCAATAATGTTTTTTTATAAGTAAATACATTTCTCTGAATCCTGCAGTAAATTAGGGCGACAGTAGTTTACCGATGTTCAAATCTCGTTAATCGATAACGCAGAGACAATTCAAGGTTACAAACAAAACTGAGGGAATCGCACGAACTTCGAAAGAAGTGATACCGAGACCGACTACGTCGACAGGTTAAGAGTCTCTTGTTTTCAATGTATCACCCGCCAAGCAAATTCACACTCAGTCAAACTGTCACATTTGGGAATAGGACTCATTCGGTAAAATTACTGATCAGACGACTTTATTGTTAGCTAAATATCTAAGACCGCGAAAACATGTCGCTAGTGAGTTGAGACACCGACACGTCGAATCGGTCAATTAATTCGTGGTGGTGACCATAAATATAATGTAATGGAGATTTCAGTCGTTCTTCCTCATAACTCTGTTGGAGCAGTTTTGTGTAAGGAACACACATCTGTTCATGAAGTCCGTGTTGTGTGAACATGCACGAGCGTAATATTTTAACTGAGATATGTGAACGCCATACGATTGAGCTGACTATATAACAGGGAAAAAAATGGTTGGGTAACGACTGTCTTACCGTGTATTACAGTTTAAAAAAAAAACGCCATTAATATGAAATTTCATATGCCCTACTTTTCTGAATACTGTGTTGATAGTATTAATTTATTGTAATTCAGATTCTTTATAACCCCTTTAAAGAATCATCAATTCATTTAGTTGTTGTTTGCATATGCGGAAGAAAACACCGATATATAGAAACAATAAAAATAAAATATAAAACAAAAAAACAACAACAAGCAAATAAGCAAACAAAAAAGAAAAAAAAAACCCAAATATATGACAAAATATACCTTTAACCCTTATAGACAGAAACGATTCTATTGATTCAAACTCCGCTGAAGTCCCTCGACATTGGTATTTTCCCTTGTCGTCCGAGTTAATATCAAACAACACAAAATGGCCTTTCTGTGTGTCATCATATGGAAGAAAATTACATCGGTCTCCACCAGTTATTGGATTGTCATCTTTATACCAAGATATCGTAGGAACAGGGTAACCAGACACTTTGCAGTATAGATGTAAAGTGTCACCGTTCTTTACCTCTTTCTGTCCTTCCAGTGTGATCGTGGGTTTAGCTTAAATATTAAAACACGTGACAAAATAATTAAACAGACCTGAAT
The DNA here is from genome assembly GCF_021869535.1 of Mytilus californianus. Taxonomy (NCBI): domain Eukaryota; kingdom Metazoa; phylum Mollusca; class Bivalvia; order Mytilida; family Mytilidae; genus Mytilus; species Mytilus californianus. The sequence goes on along the minus strand of NW_026262701.1, from coordinate 8,497,325 downwards.
ACAAATGTCTAAATATCTCTTTTCTTTTCTGCATTTCACGTTGGTTTGTGACTGACAAAGACTTAAAAATCTGACAATACAAAACATTTTATTAAAGCAATCTCGGCTTTATAGAAGTTTTCCTAATGATATGAACTTACCATTGACCTCTATGGGAAGAGTTAGATGCTGTTGTTGGCTGCTCCCGACTTCGAGTAATATATTGCACTCATAATGACCTGCATCAACTATGTCTAAAATGAAACAGCAACATAGTAGCAGTAAACTTGAAATGAACAATCGAACAGCCCTGTTAGCTTCTTGAATATGTTTTGTGTCATTTTTTTTGTTAAAAAAAACCAAGAAAATTATTTACTAGACAATGAATGTACCGATAATAATTAAATATAGTTATAGTCTATAAAGTTCAATTGCAGTTCCGTGAGTTAAAAAGTGTAACAAAACTTACAAGCCGAAAACAATTACTATAATAAGAAACTAATGAACCGAATATACCATTTTTCTTACGTACAACAGGCAATTGAAAACCTTGATTAAAAGCCAAAATATATTTTACCAACGTACATACAGATAATACCTATATATGATAAAGTTTTACATGTAATTGTGCTTCAGTCATTTCATGTAAATTAAGACGCCTGATATATTTTGTATGACAAGAAGTTTTTGACTACTTTTCTACATGGAGATAAGGGAAATGAAATGACCAAACTTTGTTTAATGATTTTACAACTATAAGTAAATTACCTGCATGTTGAATTGTTAAAGTTTTGGTATCAGAACTGTATTCGTATTTTCCTCTCAATGATTCTATCATATTTAGTGGCTTGTGATTTTTAGTCCAATAGATTTCGTAGGCGACGTCTACTTCCCCTATTTCACATGATAATATCAAGTCTTGGCCAGGTACCAAGTACTGTGCAAGTCCCTCTCCTATAAAACGAATAAAAATCTAGCCAAGTCATTTTTACACAACAAACAATGTTTTTACATATATATCTTTTTTGTATGTACATAAACATAAGGAGATGTGGTAGATTGCCATTGAGACAACCATCTACTAAAGTTCAAATGAAGTGGATGAAAGCAATTACAGGCAACCGTACAGCCTTCAACAATAAGAAAAACCCATACCGTATAGTCGGCTATAAAAGGCCCCGACATGAAAAATATGAAACAATTCAATTGAGAAAAACTAACGGCCTAATTTATAACAAAACAATCTACGGAAAATAAATATGACAGACATGAACCAACGACAAACACTGTACTACAGGCTCCTGACTTGGGACAGGCACATAAAGAATGTGGCGGGGTTAAACATGTTTGAAGGCGCCAACCCTCCCTTAACCTGGGACAGTGGTGTAACAGTACAACATAAGAAATATTATGCAGTCTTTCAATTTCAAATTCTGGAATTTGATTAAACATAATTTGTTAAAACAACAGAATATCAATTTTAAAACACCTGCACTCATTACTTTTTATGTACAGAAATGGATAAAAGATGTAAAGTGTCCTTTCTTTCCCCAGAAAACACGCATTCCTGCTGTCAAGGTACATAATATATTCGGCGTGAAATTTGAAAAGAATAAGAGGAGTTTTTTTTTACACTGCCTTCTTAAGTTAGAGTGGATTAAACTGCTTACAGTAAAAACACTATACTGAACTATGATAAGGAACGAAAATAAATTGCCGCTTTCAGTGTCACAATTTATTTCTTCAAATCGGAAAAAAATCCAAAACTTTAAGTCTCTAGACAATTCATGGATTCAGCACAAATTCCAAATTATATAAAGGTGTTAAATCCCATGTTGCATGCAATCGGGTTTTTTACGAGGGACGGGATGTAACGGTGTAGATTATACGAACTTCCGTTAAATGAGGAATCAAAAATCGAAATCAAAATGAAAAAAATAAGAACGATACAAATCAAAACTAACAAAACAGATGTTAGTAGGAACAACAAAACATGTATACGGAGAAACAACAAAACAGCCAACGGAGATACAACAAAACAGTCGTATGGCGATACAACAAATCCGTCATACGGAAAGATAGCAAAACAGACGTACGGACAAACAACAAAACAGGCATAGGAACGAACAGCAAAACAGGCATACGGACAAACATTAAAATAGACGTACGGACAAACAATAAAACAAACATACGGACATACAGCAAAAAAGACATGGATACGGACAAACAAGAATATTGACGTACGGACAAAAAGATTTTTATAAAGTACGAAAAAACACAAAATCAGTCGTAGGAAGAAACAACTACACCCCTTAACTTGCACACGGACAAACAACAAAACGGACATTATTCTAGTCGACATAAATCATTTCACATATATGTTTTGCTCACCTGACAACACTCTCACTTGTACAGTCCTGGACAGATCCCCTTCAGAACATGTAATATTGTTTACATTATCTAATGTCGTAGTGTCCTTTGTTATTGTCGATGTAGTGTGTGAAACACTGTGTTCAAATTTGGTGTTTGTAACCACATGAAAACCTAAACTTTGTACATTTTTATTTCTGTTGTGTTTCCAAGTTATTCGTTTGGTCTTTGAACCAGAATATTCACAAGAAACTGTAAGTTCTGTATTCTTTAGAACCCATACTCGTTTAAAGGTTGGGCTCATTTTCAATTGTGCTGAAAACAAAAGAAAATAATTTAAATGTGCATTGAAATGAGAATACAGTTAGATATAACAGTAAATGGAAATTAAGATGGTATGTTATAATCATTAGTGCTTACAAACAGTTCTGCATTAAACATATATCTTATGGTCATAGATTTTTTATTGTTGCATGTAGTTTTACCTATATATCATTAACAGACTTTTTCGTGGAACATCAACTTTGTATATGAATGAAAATAGCACTTTTTAAATAAGCTCTTTGTGTGTTTTCTGTGTTTTTACATGTTCTGTTTTCGACAGTTTGTATGGACTAGAAGGAAGTATGGTTGGTTACATGTAAGTATGATAGTTTTTATTATAGTTAAATTAAAATAAAATCAGGTAACCGATACAATAGGATAAACCACATGGCATGGCTAGTTTGCATGAGGGAATAACAATAACTGAATTTATACTGCACTCGTTCTATTTGAGCAGTCAAAATGCGTTGACCGTATATTTCTATATCATATACAGTCACTGACCTGATATCACTTTTCCTCATGAATATTTAAATAGAATTTGCCGAAATTATAATTAATTATTCATACGACCTATTCAACCTGTTCTTGTTTCCAATGTATACAACGACTCAAACTTATTTCTTTTGCAATATTTTTGGTTTGCAAACTATAAATCATTATGTTTTATGCTTATTGTTGATATTTTAGTTCATTCTCAAACAAATTCGTTCACCATCGATTGCGGGTTTCAACAGGTAATGTACATTTCATTGTGTTGTATATTTCTCCGCATGCATGATATGAGGCCTTTTTATAAAAGGGGGAAGTTTCCCAATATTTAAATAAAACAATAACATTAACATATTAAACAACAATTGAAAATGTGTTTTTTTTAGATTGCAGTATAAAGACAATAATAGTGCATTGACTTGACATATCAACGATATAAGGATTCGGCCCGAAACGGGGAATGAGCTCGGCAGAGCCTCGCATATCCCCGTTTCTAAGCCTCATCCTTATATCGTTGATATGTCAAGTCAATGCACTATTATTGTCTATATATTAGAATTATCATAATTGACTGCGAAAACCATATTTCTTCATCAACCAATTTTCTTGCGAATGGTAATTTTTACAGATTTAAAATAAACTTCAAAAAAAGGTGGAATTTTGTAATATAACATTTGATAAACAACTTGTAGAGAATTTAAGTAAATGGTAATAGATAAATGTCAAAGTTGTTGTAATCTGAAAACTGTTCGCTGTCATACTCTTTGTATGCCATCTTGTTTTATAATCATTACTGAACAAAAATATTTTTTGTGACTTCCCAGAACCTACCAGCTTCCACTGTTACAGACTTGTTTTGTTTACTCGTTCTGTCGACACAAGTATACAGTCCTGAATCATTGTACATAGTTATCTCCCTTGTGAGAGAAGCTGTAGACACAATCTTGTCATCTAGCCACGACGTATTTACTGTCTGAGTGAATCCAGAACTGTCCAAGATTCTAACGCCATCTTTATACCACACAATATTAGGTCTGAATGGACCAGTGGAGCTACATTTAAGATCTAACTGGTTCGGGATGAGCAAGTTTAATTTCCCAGTGTCTTCCTGTGTGATACGCAACTCTGAAATAACATTTTAAACTTCTTACTTGGCCAATAACAATTTGATAATAGTTCAGGTTTGTCTAGTAAGTGTGTTTCTTATATGGAATATTAAACTATCCATTATAATAGAAAAAAAACAAAGGATATGGGGTATCCACACTCTCACCTCACTGCACGTTTAAGACGGCCCCTAGCACCGACTGAGCGGAATTTTTTGCAAAAATAATTTGAATAGACTTTGTAAGATGTGACACCACCTAATCGGACCCTGTCAAAAAAGAACATACTGGAAAGTAGTGCATATTTAAAACAAAATAGTTCCTACGCATAAACATGCATTTGGCCTACATAACTGTTTACTTTTTACACATTGTGATTTGGATGGAGAGTTCTCTCATTGACACTCATATCACATCTTATTTCTATTTTGTTCTTTTTTCTCATAATGCTTGTAAAATCGATAAAAACAGAATAACGTCACAAAATACAAGTTACATGCAAAATCATTTGTAAATAAAAAATTACCAGTGGGTAGTAAACATCCAACCACGTCAAATCTGAGAGATATCTTCTGACTCCATGATATTGGTTGTAGGCGTAGATATCTAGCAACAACTGGTATGGGAAGTTCAGTAGATACCGGGGTCGATTTGTCAAAGTTGGCTACAAAATCCTGTAATATATTAATAATCTGACGTTACTCTTCCAGTGTCCTTTTTATCTTTTAGATCTTTTAAAAAATAAATGCATACTTGAAATATATATAATTTTTCCCTTGAAGTTTTTAACTAGAGTTTCCATATTCCCTTAATTTTGTTCTTTCCAAGGGAAGTAGACCAGGTTAAGTGTCACGCTTTTCTCTGTACGTCTATAGCTTATTAATTTACACAAGTTTTGATCCTGCAAATTTCTATTTAACGTTTTGTAAAATTTAAGCCTCCTTTTATCATAACATTGAATTTATAGATATTATTATCAAAATGATCAAATTTTTATAAAAATCCCAATGAATTGCATCTCGATTTTGTTATTGAGACAGCATCCCAACAAACTAACCAAGTAAGGCAGATTATTTATAGTTCGAAAATATTATTTTGTGTACATCACGGTATACTAGTATTCGTGAGATTTTATGTCAATTAATATCAGAGATACTAGTATTTACTTCACGAACAAGCTGCAAAGAAATGTGACAAATATTTTAAATAAAAGTAAAATCGACTTATGCATTTCTAAGGTTAACATTTCTACTCACCATTATCTTGCCTTTGGTATCTTTGTATTTATCCCAGTTTATTCCATCCTTACTGTATATAACTCTGTAAGCCGTTACCCATTCATTTCGTGGTTCGTTTGTATACCTCCCAGCAGTCACTATAGATCGTACTATTGTAAAATGTGGAAATGACACCTGCAGAAGTGTTTTAAGATTTATTGCAAAAGAGAGTTTTGATAACAACCAACAAGAATGACTTTTTCTGTGTTAAATTGAATACTTAACTAGTAGATCGTAAGCAGCAGTGGCAATTTAAAATGCATAAATGTAAAGTCAAATATGTTAGTACATATAATTAGTACATCATTTTACAAAATCTATATATTTTGTGCTTCTTTCTATTCATTTTTTCAACATTTAAAGACCATTATATTTGCAAAAGATCTCCAATGTGTATATAAATATGGTCATTCCTTGACTTTTCCCGTACCGGCAGTTAAACCCTTGCTACAATAGGGCGTCTGCTTTGCAGTGCGGGATGTATAAATAGTTAAATACGCAGCCACAGCCGATCGAAATGTTGACGTTCAATCCGATGCCTCGTGTAAGGATAGTGCCAAGCTCAGTGCACGTTAAAGAATCCTTGCAACAACTCTCTTTGGGGTCCGTAGGTGGCCTGCTGCAAGGCAAAATTTATGTCCCTATCCAAAATACCCTACGTTTCCAGCGGCGGTCCAAATGTCCTCTTCCCCCTTTTCATCCAGGTCGACCCTTACCTTGCAGAACCTATTTTTCATACTTATTGTTAATTGGTTCTCGTTCTGAATATAAATGAAATATTCGCCACTGTACTAAGAAAATAAAAAAAAAATCAATCAATCTTTGCAATGGATTATTAATTACGGATTACGTGGTAATTTAACATTCTATATTGGAGGCCAGTTTACTAGAGTGAAGATAATGTACATCACCTGATGAAAGATATCGTATGAATAAAATGACATGTGGGATATACCTGTATCCACTGTCTCGTATTCATAGCGATAGGAGACCATCCTCCACAGAAAGGTTTGCTTGTATGATTGAGACGAGCGCAATATGGCGAGTCATCATGCAAAATATCTTTGTAGTATGATAAAGCTGTGATCTTGTCATCTGGTACACCATTCATACCAGAAACCAGTCGATTATTACAAGAATCTATAATATATAGTGTCAGTATGTTTCATTAACATAAACTAACCGTCCTTTGCGTTCGGTAATCTTCAATTCTTTTCCATTAAAATCAAAGAATATATCTTTGTATAGATTACTTTTACTTTTATCAAAGGAAAATATTTTCTTCACATCATACACAAAAATATGTTATGAGGTCCATGTATGATGAAGCGGGAACAAAATCCTCAGAATATCAGAACACAAATCTTCCTTTTAGATGTCTATTATCGAGAACTTATGTTTACGTCTAGATGTCTTTTGGTCATTTTTGTGGTTGAGTTGTCGTCTCATTGACGTATAATCCCGCATCCCCTTTTATTCATATCTTATTCCTAACCTTTTCCCACCTATAATACAATACAGTAGATTGTTTTATTCTATGTTGTGTTTTTGTACGATAAACTGACAATACAAACCTGTAAGAACATTTATTGCAATTGTCTTGATATACGGACCAGCTTCACAGTAATAAGAACTTCTATCAGATCTTGATAGTCGGGTTTTAGTTGTTTGTAAGGTAGTTTTCACATTCTGATTGGACACCGTTCGTCTGCTGGACACAAATCCGTAACTAGCGAGTGATTCTTTCTGGTCTTTGTACCAGTTTACATCCAGTCTAGTATCCCCTTCATACTCACAAACAAGGGTTAACGTTTCACCTTCAAATGCTGTTATTCCACTGGAGGGGTATATCTTTACACGACCTTAAAATGAATGAATTCGGGATATTTCTTTTTGTCTAATGTAATTGTGGTATGATTGAATGATTGACATGAACTGTATTGTTAGTATACAGCTGTTAATAGCTTAGATGGAATTTGATAGTGTTATTTTCGCTATAATAGTTATGCACTTAATTTAATAGCTTTGGTCCTGTCTCTCATACAGCATGACAAAGTATGTGTTTTTATATAATGATTTTGTGATTGCATTGTAGGGCTATTTCATCTCTACCAAAACTGTAGTGCAAGTGTCTTGTTGACCATCAGAGGCCCAAAACAAAAATTATAGTCTGTATTCATACTCTTATTATTTATTTATCATACGTAACAGTATCATTTTTGTAATGTACTCTAAAAAATATTGGGTTTTCCTTGGAGTTCGGTATTTTTGTTATTTTGCTTTTTACTAAAACGCTCTTTATAATGAACAATACAACATTTGTCTTTTCGAATTTATGTGAAAATTATTCAAGTTATCTTGCCTTGAACAACTTTGACCTCTATGCTTTTTTGTTCTATTCCATCTGAGCAGTTGTAAATTCCACTGTCTGATGAAGTGGCTTTGCCGATCGCAATCTTCGTCACGTGTTTTTCTGTACTTCCTGTTACCAAACGTTGCTTCGAGATAACTACATTATCATTGCTTTCCAATGGTTCGGAACTTTTGGACCAAAACATTTTTTTATCTCCGCTACATGACAGATTGAACGATCTGGATTTCTTTATCCATAAAGGGTTATCTGTAGTTTCAATATCGACATACCCTGGAAATTAGTACAGGTGTGCATGAAGACTTTATAAAATATAATATGAATCACACAAAAAAAAAATAACACGACAGTAAACAGAAGTAACCAATAAATACAAGCTCGTGCAAGCAAGACCCTCTTACAAACATAAAAAAAAAGGCATACAATAGCCTGACTTGGCATCTACACAAAATGTGTTGGGTTATTTTTTATTTCCTTACATCAACGCACGTTATCATAATTGTTAGACATTATCGGTGGTGCTCTAGCTGAGTGTCGCTCTATCGGTGGTGCTCTAGTTTGGTACGGGTGTCGCTCTATCGGTGGTGCTCTAGTTTGGTACGGGTGTTGTATAAGGAGAAAGGGCGGGAATACAATGGTATTCACTTATTTAACAACACAAGATAAACTGAAAACTGGGTTTTTTTCCGCATTGACAATGTTGATTCGTTTTAAAACAAAAGACGACAGATGTCTTTAGAAAAATGTTGGTTAAATTTAACTGATTTGGGTTTCATTGAAACATATATTTGACTGCTGTTAGGCCAGGGTGCATATAATATATTTAAATATATCCTCTACCAAACACATTTATTTAATTTATCGACATTGCATATTAACATCAGCTTTGCTATACATATAATTTTCTCCTATCATATACTTCTAGTAACTTATTTCTATTTGTGTAGCCAAATGAGGACAGTATTGTTAGCTTCATATATGTTAGTTTTGTCATATTTTCTGGTGTCTTTGAGACCTTTTCAATGGAGTTTATATTTTTTTCCACATCAACTTAAAAAGTTTTTCTTACCTGTTGTTTGTGAAATATACAGAATCATAAACAATCCCTGCCAAAACATCATGGTGTTATCTTAATAGTATATCCATATTTGAAACTATAAATTATTTCCTAATATTTATCAACATAACTTATTAACATTTGCTTAAGTAAAATCATGACATAATTGTCTCCTATCATATTGTTTAAGTAACTTATTTCATGCATAGCTAAAACGAGGGGCTCTATGTCAAGGAAGATAATAATCTCATATGTATATCGAACATTACAAAAATGTTGTGTTTTGTACTTCAGGATTAGAAAAATTAAAACTGCAGTGATGTGAAGTTAGATCTTCGAACTGTCATCTTTAAGTTGATGATAGAATAGAATCTGAGCGTTATGATGTATAGACCCTCGAGTATCAATGTTAACACGGACATATCAGATTTAGACCTTGGGTAATCGGTTGTAAACATAATATTGTGGTGTTAAGTTATGTTACGAAGTGACGACGGAAAGACAAAAGATAGTTACGGGTGAAGATTTACAATACACACTAATTTTGAACTTAGATTGACAAGTTTGAAGTCTACAGTTTTTATCTTTTCATGTCTGTTATACTGAAAGAAAAGTTTGGTAATAGAAAAAGAAATGAATCGATTAATTGCAACTAGTTCGGTGTAGGAAAGATTAATTTCCAACTAGACCGGTGTAGGAAAGGCCAATTTGAAAGTTACTACATGTCGTGGTCCATACGACCAACCACTCTGTAATACTTTATTAGTATTGTTTAAATTGATTTTTTTATTTTATTTGCTAAACGTCCAGTGACAAATACCATGATTTCTACTGATATAACTTTAAAATATATCTAACTTGCATGATTTGACAGCATTAGTGAAATTTGATATTGCAAAAAAAACAATAACCTTTTAAATTGGTTTTTGATCAAAGCTAAACTTTTCTCATGTACGACCAAATAGAATTTAAGTAGATTAATTGGTTCATTCAAAACGATAATATCTTTCTGTTCATTGTTTTCTGTCAGCTTTTTTCAACACTACTTTTCATTTTATTTTCGATAAAGATATATTAGCCTTTGCACTGTAACAAACTTTAACCGTGACCTCTATACAATTTTGCCACTGGACGTAAAGCAACCAACAATCAATCTATACAATTGTGTGAGATGTTCATTACATTTTAAAATACACGCCTAATTGGATCTTCTATCAGCCTATAATGTGGACATCAAAACGATGGGATTGCAATTATCTATAGTATGCAAAAATATGCCTCCTCTCCCACCCTGGAAGTCTTATTGACCCACACGTAATATTCTTTTATTAATGGTAATATGTAAAAAATAGAAACAGATGAATTGAATAATAATTGATACGTAAAATAAAAAGTACAAAATGTTTTGACACAACCGTAAAAGATTTAATCCGTTTGACATGTTGTTTTTGTAATTAATTTATGAATTGAATTTATTTCTATTATTCGGGTATTTATATCAGAGGTTTTAGTAAATAAATAACTTATTGAAATCTCAAAGCATATATTATATTTTAGACAGTCTTTTTTTGGGAGAAGTTAATTTTAAGTAATGTTATATTAATTTCAGAAAGACTGTTACGTAGGAGTTTTATTATTGGTGAACAGGTCTGTAAATTGTAATTTCTTTCCTTTTTATAGTTAAACTTATTAAAATCAATTTTATTTTATTTATGATTAAATGTGTGATACAAGATGATAAGTATTTGTATCAATGTCTGAAGGCGATAGTATAGAATGATAGTAACATATATCCTGTTTGTGCCTAATTAAAATAATTGAATTGTAATTTCTGATTAACATGATAATTGTTTCCTGTTAGTGCCTCCAATTGTTTACTTTGTTGTAAGAGGGTGTAAACAATACATACTTATCAGTTCAACAATAATTAGTATTTTAAAAGGGATCAATAAGTCACACATCATTAAAATCTATAGTATAAAAACCCATCAACGAGAAATCTGATCATTATTGTTGAAATTCTCTCCTTAATGCGGTAGCAAAGTAGAAACATTATACATATATAACATATATATATATATCAATATTTATTTCCAAACTTATATTTTAGATATTTCTCTTTTTGAAATATACAGCATAGAATTGGTAAGCTATTTGATTATTTTCCAGATCCAATTTTTATGAATAGGTTCGTTGAAATCAGAAATGTGACTGCTTTCGTTGCGCAATAGTTCATCTTCATTTATTGAAGGAAAGAAAATGCAATGAATTTATAAAATTTTGAATATTTCAATAGATTTTTCATCATTCTTTTAAAATGTCAAACTAAAGATGATTTTGAAGTGTGGTTTCATTTGCAAAATAAAGCCATATTTATCAAGTTAAGAATGCATAAAATGTGAAATAAATAGTGAAAACAGTGCTTGTTTTTTTGTAATTTTCAATTGAAACAAATGTATAACATGACAAATTGTAATTTAAATTAGAACATTGTTTATATCAAATCGAGTTGTCGGGTTCACGTACCTGTCTGTAGATATTTATCTTTAAAATTTTCATTTAAAATCGATGAAAAAAATCTTGATTTTAAATTCATTTCATTAACTTTCGAGAAAATAAGATAAATGTTTGTAAGGAATACGATAGTATACACAAAGACAGTATCATTTTACAGTTAATTCTTGTTTGTTTCCCATGACTCTTTCTTCTGTCGGTTTTAAATCTCGATAAGCTATGATAAAATCTCCAAAACTATTTAAATGATTTAAAACAAAAACAAAAATATTCTTTACATATTCTTCTTTCATTCATATTTACTAATTTCAAACATTTAAATGATAAGAACGAAAAGCGAATTGAAAGCAAATAGAAGCGACACTTTTATTTATTACAAGTTTGCTCGAGCTAAAATTGATACGTTTATCACAGTTGAAAGCAGTTTCTATCATTTTATTTCTTGTGTGATAATATATGCTAAAACATGCATGATCAATAATAACATTACACTATGTACTTTTCAGTTAAGAACCACAGTGCTGTTGGAATGCTGACAATGGAGACCAGAACTGTATCAGTGGGGACTTTCGTGACGTCTTGTTTTGCCACCACTATTGGAGTCGTTGTATCTGTCAGTTTTCTCACTTTTAATTTGTTTCACAGAAATAAAAGGTAGGAATCTTTAATTTCGTATCTAGTAAATAAAGAACAGACTCAGCTGAAATTACCGCTATTCATTTTTTTTATATCAATTTTGCATTATATATCAATTTCGAATATTTACATTGTAAAAAAAATATTAATTCTTTCCTGCCGAAAAATCAGTTGAGAAAAAGACCAAGAAATGCGATGGCTTGTTCAGTGATATCAAGTTGAATTATTATCAATCAAATTGTTTTCAATGTTAAGCGATCTATCTTGTACCATATGTAGATTAACACACAGGCTACCGTTCTGTATAGACTGAAGCAATATGCAGATATGTAGTTTCATTTTCTCTTTTGCAGATTTATGAAAATGTCGAGTCCGAATCTCAATATACTGATCAGCGTTGGTGGAATACTGTTAAATATTGTCTGTTTAATGTATGGAATGGACTATTTCTTTGTAGAGCGGTATCACGAGGCTACAGTAACATGTCAGGTATGCAGGAATGTTATGGTTTTTTTTTTGTCTTAAAACTTTGAGATTTTTCTATGAATCAACTTATCTCCAAATACCAATTAGTCTTAAATCTCCAATTCGACGCCATGTAATAAAGGTGATTTTGAATTTGCTTTTGTTCTTTTCGAAATTTATCCCCATCTGATCCTACAATCAGAGTTAAAGGAGTTAAAATGGAACAGCGTACATGAGAACGGACAGTTTTGTTATAATATCAACTGTTTAACCATGTTGATTTCCGCTATTGTGTCATAGGCAACCGTGGTACTGTTTGTAGAGGATCAAAATTATAAAAACGATGACTTCAAAAAATTGTTATTGTTTTTATTTATACTTTGTTTAAAATGTCTAAAAGCCATAGAAATTGTAAACATTAACTAACGGAACAGGACTTTTAATAGTCGACAAACATTATTGATATATTTTCTTTAAACATGAATTTTTATTTTCAGATGAGACTTTGGATGATAGTATTTGGTGTATCCTTGGTGTTTGGACCAATTTTCTCTAAAAACTGGAGAGTGTACAAGATATTTCGGAATGCTGGCATCAAGAAAGTGGTAATTATTTTTCCAGTCAATCTTTATTTCTCTGTTACGCGATTGTTTGTATTTATACACTTTCAATGTATTTCTAGTCAATGATACTGCTTGTTACATTTGATCAGCAAAGTTCAAAGTTCACTATACTTATTTTACGGTTGAACCTAGTAGAAATAAAAATATTGAATATTGAATACTAGTATAAATAAATAAATGATAGAAAAAATCACTCATACTAAATTTGAATATTTTACAATTCAAAGGTAATAAAAGACAAGAAACTGTTTATGATCTGTGGTATTGTGTTGTGTCTGGATGCATTCATACTGTTCCTCTGGCAGATCATTGATCTGTTCCAATCAAAGCCTGTGGCCGTCTTATTAAAGGTATGTGAAATTAGTCCATAAGTATATCCACAAATGAAAAAAGAGTATGTAAATTCTACATTTCGAAGAAATAAATAAAGAACTGCTGAACCAACGCCTCTAAAGTTTCGTGTAGGTAGAGATCCCTTAAGTGGTTACCGATAGTATGCAGGGTTGTAAAACGAGATAAATTTGCAGGTCACTTAAGTTTTGTTGTCCATCTAGTTGTATTTTCGAAGATATTTAAATTTTACTTTTCGAAGATAAGTAAATTTTACTTTTCGTAGATATGTAAATTTTACTTTTCGAAGATATGTAAATTCTACTTTTCGAACGACTATTTCTCCAACTATCCATTGAAATTTGTTAAATGATGCAACTTATGAAAGGTATGTAAAATAAACGTAAACATACAACTGGTTTTGCTTATAATTGATTTTTGTTATCATCATTTTGTTTGTAATTTCTTAGCGAGTTTTTCTGTTTATTAACAATCAGTTTACTTAAATCTCTTTCAGAAATCATATACAAACAACACACAGAGTCTTCATGATCTTGGTTATATTCAAGAATGCACGTGTGGAAGGGTAGACGTATGGCTTAGCCTCATCTTTATCTGGAAGTCGCTTATATTTTCCTATGGACTTTATATAGCCTGGAAAACGAGAAACGTCTTGTTGCCTCCAATGAAAGATTCACCAAGTATCATTATCAGTGTTATTTTCAGCATGTCTATTACATCATTAGTTGTTGTTTTGTCATCATTATTACGTCACGACCCGGATGCAGTTTATGTTCTCCATATATTATCGATAACCATTTGTTGTGTGATTATTCAAATAACCGTATTTTTGCCAAAGGTAAGACTTCCAATTATAATCCTATTAACATGTAAACGTCTGGTTCTTACACTGCATTTGTTTTATTGGTTGGTTGATTATTGTTTGCTTTACGTTCAGTGGCAAATATTTCATGCATTTTCAGGCCTTAAAACAAATTATAACAATTAATAATAAAGGTATGTTCTGCAAAGAAGGTGTCGCCCGGAATGAAGGACGAACAATTTGGACTGCCACTTGAAAATAAATGTATGTTTGATGGGGACAGACATTTTGCCTTGCAACAGGTCACCTACGGGCCCCTCAGAAAGCTGTTTCATCTGCAAAGTGCATGGCACTCTCTCTTCACGAGGCATCGGATCTAATGTCCAATTCAGACCGAAACTTGACTGCATATTTATACATCCCTTACAGCCAAACAGACGCCCACTTAAGCAAGGGTTGTACTACTGGAACGAGAGAAGTCTAATGGATAACCCTATTTCTATTCCCCAGTCAACCCTTGAGATGCATTTTACAAATCTTTATCATTTCTATATATCATGTACTTTTCTTTGTAAGCCTTTTCATATAGATTTGTCTACAGGTCAGTTATATAGCCGTCTATGTGCATTTCTAATTTGTCGTTTATTTATTCTTTTTGTGTTATAAAATATTCAGTAAAGGTACCTATTACATGAACCTCGGACATACACGCAAGATCGGAAATATATGCTTCTGATTATAATGTTCTTATCATGATAAAAATACAATATCAAAGAATTTTTTTTATCCATTTTAATATACACCATTAAATTCATATACGTTACAGTTTTATCTTTCAGCTTCTAATCATATAAAAAATGTTGAACACAAAAATCAGCTTTCATAAAATCAATTTCAATATTTTAGGTTCTGTATTGGTGGAAGACTCCAATTGAGAATCCCGTTCGTCTGTCAACATCAGTTTATGAATATGGAGGGCTAAACTCGGAAGAGGAAATGTACCAACTTATTGCAGAAAACAGAGCTCTTAAAAAGTCTTTGACTGAGGTAATCGTTAATAGAGTATAAAACATATTATTGATGATATTCATGAAAGGAGATGTAGGATATACGTCAATGAGACATACAACACAAAAACTATGTTGTGTTTTTTGTACTGTTGTTTGTCTTTACGTCGTTTTTCGTTTTTGTTAAGGCGTTGTCAGTTTGTTTTCGACTTATAAGTTTGAATATCGTTCGCCTCACTTTTTCATTTAATCTATGGAATTTCGTTAGAAGTTTAGATTTATTAGAATATACAAAAATTACTTATTTTTACATACCGCTTTGGACAAAGTTTATTGTATTCGTCACGTTAACATCGAATGTATTTAAATAAAATTTATCATCTATCTATTTTTGAAACTGTGTGTTCTTTAAAGAAATAACCAAATTAGTTCTAGAACCGTTTTGTATTTTTATTTTATTCATTACTAATTTTTCAGAAAGCATCTAAATTATCGAATTTGGAAATGAACTTGCAAACAGCAAAACAGACACTTAAAAGTATGTCGGAAAAAGATTTCAAATTGGATGGCGAGTTCGATGTCGATTTATCCGAATTTAAACTTGACAGTGGCCTCGATGTCGATTTGTCCGAGGCAACTAGCACCGAAGATGAACTGTCTATCCGATATGGTAAAACAAGAATAAAAACTAGTATGACAAGATTAATTCAAGGTACAAATGAGGTCCCTAACGGAAATGAGATACCAAAGATTGGAGATCATGCTACCTTACAGAGATCAAATTCGGATAGCGGACGCATGGTAGCTTACCGGAAACAGAAATCAAGAACCAGTGTATGTAGTTTACAGAACTATTATCGTTCGACAGAGTGTTATGATAATCTGCAGGCATCACTTAAGTCGAAAAATGACATTGTTGGATCTGTAGCCAAAAGTTATAATCTTGATGACAACGAAGATACACTGTCGTATGTCAGTAGTTATCTTCCCTTGAAGAGTACCAGGAGAAAGCTTAACTACACGTTGAAAGACACAGGTGTTTACTTATCTCCGGAAAATACAACAACTATATCCAACGACCAGTTATATCCGTCATTTGATGACGAACTTAGTTTTGGAAGTACAATAATTGCTAAATCATCAAATATAGACCCTCGTGACAAACCTACAGTCTCTAAACCAAAACGACACAAGAAGTATAAAACACCTAAACCGTCTTACGAAAGGACAAAACAAGGGGATCAAATTGTTGTCCGCAAATGCTATTATTTGTAGAATCTGACATTATTATATATATTAAATTATTTTGGATTTCACTAATAAAGTTGTGTCGACACCAAAAATGAAGATAACGTCTTCCTAGTTCTGACATTAATGAATATTTGCAACTTACTGCCAAGTACCATGTTCTACGAGATCCCGAGTGGATTGTTCGAGGTAAACACGACGGATATTAAGCATCTTTTCCGTCTGGTGCAGTGTAATTTATATAAACAAAACATAGTGTTAGTTTTATATATAGTATACCAGATAAAAGGTAGAAATTCACGAGACAGTATACGACTTTAAAAGAACACATTAATTATGGGCGGAAATACATATGGATAACCAACGGTAACCAATCAGGTCATTTGAAAAAGACCTTAGAACAAGATCGAAATCTTTCTATAATCAAAGTACCGTAAACATTACAATAAAAAACTGAACGTCTGATTCCTGGCTTAAGTCATATGCACTGAATGGTATAACTACAGTTTGTAATCCTGTCATCTTGTACTCGTGAAATGTTGGTAAACGAATAGTAACGAATGTTTTTATGAAGAACTGAATACATTAAACACCATTTAACACCCGGTGTTTGTGGATTTCTGTTGCTCTGTCTTTGGTTTTCTATGTAGTGTTTTGTGAACCTGCTTGTATACTACAAGTTATAATAAAAGTGTTATGTATCTAGTATTTTGCACTCCAAAATGTATGAGCACATATCATTTTCTCTGCGTGATAGAATATATTAAATAAGGAGATATGGTATTATTGTCAATGAGACAACTATCCAATATAGTTTAACTGAAGAGGAGTTAAGCAACTATAGGTCACCGTACGACCTTCGACAATGACACAAACCCATACCGTATAGTCAGCTATAAAAAGCCTCGACATGACAAAATGTAAGCCTCGACATGACAAAATGTAAGAAAAAAAAACGATAAAACCAACGGCCTGATCTATAACAAAACAATAAACGAAAAACAAATATCACAGACACCTACCAACAACAACCACTGACAGGTTTCTGACTTGGAACAGGCATATGCTCAAACCTCTCCTAACCTTGGACAGTGGGTTAACAGCACAACATAAGATCACCTGTAACAAGAGGCTGTCAGAGTGACAGCAAACCGGATTTTTCTCCATAGGTCGAACCCTGAACAGTTGAGCAAGTATGGACACAACATTTAAGATTAAAACAGCTCTGAATTTGGATTGTGATTGAATATTTGACACAGCATAGGTTTGTGACACAAAATGAATGTGGCCAAAGAACTGAAAAATTTGAAATTGGACATTTACCTTTTATGGTACAATATCCAAAATCTAAGTGCATTGTTAGAATCAGCATATCAAAGAACCCCAAGAATTCAAGTTTTGATGAAATCAAACAAAGTTTTATTTTGGACCCTGATTTTGACCAACTTGAAAACTGGGCCCAAAAATCCAAAATTTAAATACAGGTTTAGATTCAGCATTTGAAAGAACCCTAATTGATTGATTGATTGATTGTCTTTATTTACTCCAATATATGAAGACTGACATATAGTTAATACATACAAAAGGAAATTAACAAGCTATATACAAAATATTATGAACACAATATGACAATAAGGTCATTACACTACATGATGATTATAATGTCCAACACATAATAAATACAAAAAATAGAGAACAAATGCACATACAACTTTGCCGATTTAGTGACCAAAATTAAAATTATGGTAAAATAAAACACTTTTGAAGTGATTGTACAATTTCAACATATGACCCGCTAAGCACAGCATCAATTGTTTCCACACATCAGAGTTCAGTTGTTTTACATAATCATTTACTCCACCAAGTAATGTCACAAGCATATCGTCTTCGTCCTGCTGAAATAGTCCTACAGAATCTTGTACCGACAATAAGTCGACTATCGCATTGAACATTTCATTTAGAATATTATAGTATTTTCACAATTTAGAATTAAGTGTTTTACAATATCATCAGTATAATGATTACATATAGTACATTGTCCACTCTCAATGGCAACGGATCCTAAACGAATTAGAAGTAAAAGACCTCTTGTGAAAAAAGGGTCCGTAGCTGAAAGTCTGACAAGTCTATGATCTGTAAGACAAGAATGTATTTAAGGAATGACTGTAATATTTTTTCTGTCTATGAAGAAATAACATCAAAAATGTGATGCACACTGAATAACCCGCGTAGCGGGTTATTTTAAAGTGTGCACCACATTTTTTATGTTATTTCGAATAGACAGACAAAATATTACAGTCATTTCTTATAATTTAATTATAAATTCCATTTTAAACCGTAGTAAACCATGAAAAAACGTTGATGACGTCACGGTCACATGACAAAATTATGTCTATGAGCTGATAAACAAAACAACGTCAGCCAATCAGAAGACGCGTTACATCCAAAATTAAATTATTTTAAAATAACGGTTGAGTTCCGGTCGACGTTGAACAGACAGTATCCATCTATTTTCTTCAAAAATTGTTGTTGACTGACTAACTATTTTGGACCAAAGTCTTTTATCTGGAATATATGCCTCCTCGATATAACTTTCAAGGAATGATAACATATTATATTTCGCTAAAGTTTGTATAAGATCATAAGTTAATGATGATTTCGCCAATTCCCCACAGAGTATTTGACTGAGTCGTAAATTAAACAGTTGCTTATGAGTAGTTGTAACAGACGCTCTACATAATTTACCAAGAAATAAAATCTTAAATTTGTCATTGAGACCTTCTATTGTCCAAAGATCTAAATTACTTATACAAGAGTCATTTGGTGATCTTTGATAAAACGTGTGAAATATCTCTGTGCTTGTTCTAACATTCCAATCTCCGTTGAATTTAAATGTCCCCAAAGTTCACAGGCATAAAGTGCACAAGGAAGGATAACTCTTCTTCCATATAACGGTATTTGCGATCGGTGACATGCCATTTGGATTCACACCAATATTATACAGCGAATGCAAATTTGGCTTTAATTTCTTACAAGCAATATCTGTCCTTCCGAAAGTTCTTCTCAAACAGTCTAGCAGAGTTCCAGCATAAGTAACTGTAGCATTCATCAAAATTGTAGCATCACCGAATGAAAACACGTAATCAGGTTTTTGCATATATTTTTTGGGACTAAAAAGTAAAAATTTACTTTTCAAAGCATTATATTTAAGTCTCCATCTTTGTACATATTCGTGAACAATACTTAAAAGTATTTGTAATCCGTTATTTGAGCTACTCAACAAGGTAGTGTCATCTGCTAAAAGAACACACGGAATATGTAAATGTTCAATGATCAATCCACTCTTAGACTCTATAAGCTGGTAATTCATATCGTTAATAAAAAGTGAAAAAAGCCAAGCAGACATTACACGTCCTTGACCGACTCCTTGTTCGATCTTAAACACTTTACTAGTAATTGTTTTGTACTGAACATGAGCCGTTGCATTTTTGTACCACACGTATATATATATATCCACATTTTCCCTTCTGTGACGAGTTGATTAAATCTGTAATTTTTTACATGACAACATTCATGTACGTGTCGGCAATTAAGTTATCGACAGATTGTAGGCATTCCTATGGGCACCAATTACGCTTTTAAAAGCAGACTTGTTCCTGTATTATTATGAATCACAGTTTATGACCAAACTCAGTAAAGATCAGTAATGGATAAATTTTAAAACATTTACCGTTACTCTGATGACATTTTTGCTTTAAATAATTGAGAATTTTCTAATTTCACTGTGGAAAATTCCCCAAAAAAGCTTACTGTAAATGAATCTAATACAGACAGCAAGCCAATAATTGTAATTTTCTAGATTTGGATATTTCAGTTTCACACGGGAAACTGTATACAAAAATAAACGACAAAAGGGACGATTTTCGTTCCGTATTGGAAATTTTCTGTTTTTAGACGATGATGTGCTGTTGGCCCCTTTGTACGGTGTCTGTAGTCGCGTTTTAGATTTCAATTAACATAATTCATGTATAACTGGTAAATAATTAAGTCAGGGATTTCGTTATCACAAATTAATTTAAACTTTTACTAAAGCATTTCAAAGATACAAAGAGTTGGTTAGGTAGTTTTGCTGTATCTGTAAAATTCTTCTAAAAACGGGATATCATATTCTTCTTTTTATGGTGATGTGGTTTAAAGATCCCGTAAATTTAAATACGATCGATGTAAACTCATTGACCAATTTAATAAACTTATTTTTAAGGTTATCAATTCAACACTGTAGTAAAATCTTTAGACATTATCGCTACTAACATTGATTTTTTTTTGATTTTTAAAAAAAAATATAACATAACTAGACATATATTGAAAAATATAAAATTTAGAAGATGTGATATGATTGCCAATGAGACAACTCTACACAAGAGCCAATTAACACAGAAATAAACAACTAAAGGTCACCGTATGGCCTTCAACAATGAGCAAAACCCATACCGCATAGTCCGCTAAAAAAAGGCCCCGAAATGACAAATGTAAAACAATTCAAACGCGAAAAATAACGGCCTAATTTATGTACAAAATAATGAACGAAAAACAAATATGATACACAGCAGCAAACGAAAACCACTGAACTACATGCTCCTAACTTGGGACAGGCACGTATAGAATGTGGAGGGGTTAAACTAGCCTGAAGGCGCCAACCCTCCCCGAACATGAAACAGTGATGTAATAATACAACATAAGAACAAACTATAAAAATCAGTTAAAAAAGGCTTAACTCTTCAGATGGATACAAATAGAAATAATTCTAACAAAAACACAGAGTGGACGTGGCAGGGTACTTGCACATCCCCGCACCAAAAAGACTTTAAGTACAGATCTGAGAGTACCCGCAGTTACTGACAGCTAGTTCAAAGCCAATAACAACTAATAAAAAAAAATCCTGCATCTAAGACTAAAATATCAATCAGTACGCACCCAGCATCCAATGGATTTAGTGTAAAGACGGCATAAACAGTCAGAGAAAAACATGACCTTGTGCATTATACAGGTATCGACAGATTGTATATATGACGTATATCATATTTGATGTTCGTAAATTGGATTGTTATAAATAATACCGTTAGTTTTCTCGTTTGAATTGTTTCACATTTTTTTATTACGGGGCCTTTTATAGCTTACTATACGGTATGGGTTTTTTCTGTTTGTTGAAGGCCGAACGGTGACCTATAATTGCTAATACTAAATATGCACGTCATTTGGTGGATAGTTGTCTCATTGGCAATCATACCACATCTCATTATGTTTATATTAACAGTCAAAGAATGTTATGCTTGAATAATTCACAGCTGTCAGTGATTTTTCTTAAACAATTGAATAGCTACCCAACTGTCCACATGTCTCTCCATGCATACTTGGTTTAAACAACTACCATACAATCAAAACATGTGACCTAACCATACGTACATAGGAAATTTTTAAATTTGCGCTGATCATAAAGAGGCCCAATCTGGCGGCAATTTGAAATTGAATGTTTTTCTCCTTTTGCATTGCTGATTTGATAGTGGACCAATATTAAAAAGATGTGGTTTGTTTTACTTCATGTTTTATTTTATGTACATGTACTGATTGTTGTTTGCTTTACTTCAAACAAGTTTCCGTGCATATTGAGAACGAGAAGAAATTAGCAACCTATCTAATATGCAAACTTTTCAAATTGGGCTGACCATGATGAAGGACGAGAAATTTGGACTTCCAGTGGAAAAGATGGTATGTCGGAAAGAGGAAACACTTATTTTTTGAAACGGACCATTTACGGACCCTTAAACAATTGTTGCGTTGTTTCCCAAGCGCAACGGATTTCGCTTCCACATTTTGACATACCGGACGCGATTGCGTTTTTATACATCCTGCACAGCTAAATCGAGGCCCTTTTCGGGCAAGTCTTTATCCTCAGACGAAGAAACTGGAATCAATCTCTATTGAGCATTTATTTTTTTAATTTCTTCAATATATCTTACATCTCTTGAACTTTTGTTATTGTAAAGCTTTGATTAAGTGATCTGATCAATTTTATTGGACGATACTGTATTGGAGACCAATTTTATTGGACGATACTGTTTTGGAAATATTTTCGTTCATCGCATTCTTTTTCCAAGCTTTGTTTTCAACAGCTACCCGTGTGTATTATTGATAGCCAGATGTTGTCACATTGTGCCTTTTGAAATTCACAACTGAAAGGGAAAAAAGTAAGATTGCTAGATTCAGATTAATAAATGAATAAAGCGTTTCCAGTTTATTTATTATGATGTTAATTCAATATATATATATCAGATTTTTCTGAAGCTTTTTATTTATTCATTTAACGAAACTTTCTTTTCTATTTCATTGGTATATCACCGAACGTTTTTATTTTTTTTTTATTTGAAAGCACTTTATACTTCATAGTTATGGCGATGGGACCTTTATTTCCATCAAAGCGTTTAGTGGTGACGCAAGATAATGTTTATCCCACTAATGGCAGACAAATGAAATACCAATAATATGTTTTTCCAATTGTTAGTACCAGCTAAGATGTATTTATACTGCACTCGTTCTATTTGAGCAGTCAAAATGCGTTGACCGTATATTTCTATGTCATATACAGTCACTGACCTGATATCACTTTTCCTCATGAATATTTAAATAGAAATTGCCGAAATTATAATTAATTATTCATACGACCTATTCAACCTGTTCTTGTTTCCAATGTATACAACGACTCAAACTTATTTCTTTTGCAATTTTTAGAAGAACATATTTCACTTGTTAATATTTTTGGTTTGCAAACTATAATAAATCATTATGTTTTATGCTTATTGTTGATATTTTAGTTCATTCTCAAACAAATTCGTTCACCATCGATTGCGGGTTTCAACAGGTAATGTACATTTCATTGTGTTGTATATTTCTCTGCCTGTATGATATGAGGCCTTTTTATAAAAGGGGGAAGTTTCCCAATATTTAAATTAAATAATAACATTAACACATTAAACAACAATTGAAAATGTTTATTTTTTTTATTGCAGTATAAAGACAATAATAGTGCATTGACTTGACATATCAACGATATAAGGATTCGGCCCGAAACGGAGAAAAAGCTCGGCAGAGCCTCGCATTTCCCCGTTTCTAAGCCTCATCCTTATATCGTTGATATGTCAAGTCAATGCACTATTATTGTCTATGTATAACTGACTTCTAATCGGAAAAATTTAAGGTATTATACATCGTCCCGCACATCTCAGTATACCTCACCACGTGTTCAACCACCCTTGACACAAAATGTTCCTGTAATATTGTGAAGATAAAATAGCCTGACGCCCCTTAGTATAATATCAAACTTACTTATTTTTGTGTGTAACTCCATTAGAGGCGCAAACTTTCGTTGGATCATAGCTACATGTAACTATGTCTTTGTTATCACAAAACAATTGTCCGAGCTGGTCACGTGTAGGTTTAGGTGTTGTTGTAGGCATTGGAGCTGTAGTAGTAGTTGTTTGTTTTTGTGTAGTTGTTGTAGGAATTGCCCTTTTGGTTGTCATGGCAACATATGTTGTAGATGACATCTTGTTGGGTGTCGTCAAACATCCAAAATCCGCATCTATTTGTATACGTTTGTCCTTACATCTGGCTTGATCAAATGCACAGCTAAAAAGAAAGAATAAATACATTTATATTCAATTTTACCATAATTTTAATGATTTTGATTTTCAATAAAACAGTGCATTCACCGGCGGAAAATGTTGAGAATTGATAATCAAAGCGTCAGTTGAAGTGATAAAATATAGTTTTTAAAGTGAAATAATCACTTATATAATCTACACATAAGTTTATGGTTATGTAGGGTACATATCAATAAGACAAAAGTACAACGTTCCATAAAGAAATATAGAGGTCAGCATACGGTCTTCAACAATAGACAGTAGTATAAATAAAAAGTAAAATAACAAAAAAATACCGAACGCCAAGGAAAATTCAAATATGGAAATAATAATATAAAATAATATACCAGCTCTTTTTTTACCGCATCGAGTTTAAAAATCTGTGAATGAATTAAACACAAAGACTATAAAAAAAAGTCTGCCCTAGACACAAATTCCCCATATGACAAAAAAAGTTAAAACAATGGAGGGGGAATACAATTTTTTAAGATCGCAGTCCTCCTATGCCTTTCAATCAATGGACTTTCAAATATGCATGATAAAATAAGATAAAAATCAGCAAGAGGAAATCATTTAAGTCTATAATAATGATAACAAAGAAAATAAAAACACAACCACAAACAAAACAATAGTGAACAATATCATATCCAAATATGTTCATAGTTACTGAAAGCAAACTCAAAGAACTAAATAGGAAATCATGCCATCCTATACCCCAATATTGGTTGCCTTACTTCAGAATAGATTAACTTCAGAATATATAGCAATGGCATAAAGAGCGCAGGAAGACACACTCATGTGCAATACCTAGAACAAACCTGTAAAGAATTTTAGCAATAATAATAAAAACAAGAGGCTCTCAAGAGCCTGAATCGCTCACTTGTAATTTTTTGCTTAAATCTTTCATCAATGATTATTTTTGCTTTTCAATATATATTTTAAATGAGTTGCTTAAAATGCCATTTAAATGTTCTTTGTATCAGTCATATTTTCTTCAAAAGCAAAAAAAAATGCATTTTACTCCTATGTTTTATTTTAGCCATAGTGGCTATGTTTCTTGTTTCAGAGGAGAAGATTTTTTAAAGTTAGAAAACATGATAAACAAATTGTGTAAAATTGTCCTTAAAGGGCAATAACTCTTTAAGGGGTCAATTGACAATTTTGGTCATATAAAACTTATTTGTAGATCTTACTTTGCTGAACATTTTTGCTGTTTACAGTTTATCTTTATCTATAATAATATTCAAGATAACCAAAAACTGCAAAATTTCTTTAAAATTAACAATTTAGTGGCAGCAACCCATCAATGGGTTATTAGATTCGTCTTAAAATATAAGGGCTGGTAGAACTTCACCTAATGAACACTTTAACCCCCATGTCAGAATTGCTCTAAATGCTTTAGTTTTTGAGATATAAGCCAAAAACTGCATTTTACCCCTATGTTCTTTTTTTAGCCATGGCGGCCATGTTTTTTGACGAAACAGAAAATAAAACACAAACTTTATTCTGGATACCCTAAGGATCATTCAGCTTAAGTTTGTTGGAATTGGTTCAGTAGTTTCAGAAATGAAGATGTTTGAAATAGTTTACACCGGACGGCTGACGACGGACGACGCCAGACGACGACGGACGCCAAGTGATGGCAAAAGCTCACATTTCCATGGGAAAGTGAGCTAAAAATGAAATTATATTCATAAAAAAATACCATACACAATCATTGAACAACAACAGTATCTTTTTGCAGTAAGTCTTTTAAACAAAAAGATATATTTAAAGAGGGTGGTAAAGGGTTATTTTCGTGCAACGTTTTCGGCCTTTTTATTTCACGTGTTTTCGTGTTTTGACGTTTTATTTCTCGTTTTCTCGTGTTTGGTTCGATGTGCGTACTTCGTGTTTCCCCTTATTTATTTTCCGTGTTTCGTGTTTCGTGCTTGTCCCGCATTTGATTAAAAAGTAAACCGGTCAATTTTTTTTGTAGAAAAACATTTTTTTTTACTATAAAGTTTTTATTGTCATATAAAATATTAATTAATCTCGCAGATTTCTTAGTTTCATGAAACTTTTGCTCAAAAATTTTTTTTTTAACTTTTTATTTAGATTTTCATAAAACATAGTTTAGAATCTCAAAGGTCTCCAAATATAAAAAACAATCTGCCAAATAACAAAACAGTTCTGACCATTTATATCTCATCCGGTCATTATCCTGTCGAAATCCGGTCATTCGTCCTGTCATAGTGCAACCCGACCGCAGTTTCTTCATGTCCATTAATAATGACTGCATGATCTCCAAGAACGGCTGAGTAATAACTTCTAGTACTTTTTTCCTTAATATTTACTACTTTATTTCTCGTGCTTCGTTTTTCCCGATTTTTATTTTCCGTGCAACTTTTTTGCGATTTTTATTTCACGTGTTTCCGTGTTCAGACCCCCTCCCCTTTTACCACCCTCATTTAAAGGATGGTCCCTGACCATGTTAGGTCAATGAATAATAATTAAATTAACCTACAAACTCTGTTCTGTATGTTTGTTGAGTAATATTACAAGTGCCTTTCACACTGCCTTCTTTTTTTCCAAATACTAGCATAAACTTAATATAAACATTGATTAACTACTCACAAATTTATATAGGAGTTTCCATTAGAGTCACATACTGTCTCGTCTGTATCGACCGTCAGCTGACTACAGTCAAGTAGTATTATCTCTCGACAAAGATCCTCAAACCCTACTGTTGCTGATACTCCACAGATCACGCTCATCACTGTAATACATAACGGTGGGTTTTTTTTATATTTAGGGTCACGTACACTTTTTTTTTTTCTTTAAACCTTTGAGGTATATAGGATTTTATTTCTTTAGAGACAAGTGCCTGTGTATAGGGTTAACAGATATTAGTGCAATTTGTCCAGAGTACACTATCATATTGAGAAGTGGTAATTTTCACCTTTGTCGTGCAATATCCCTTTTATTATTATACAATAGAACTTTTGATAACGAAATGTTTACTATATGATATTGTGAATCGTTATGATTTAATAAACTGTATCCCATGTAATACCGAAAGGTAACATTTGTTTGTTTTTTCTACGAGGGATATAGAGTTGCTAAATATTTTTAAAATTTATCAAGATACTAGGAAACTTGATCAAAACTTGTTATTTTGAAGTAAGTAAAACTGTGCATTTATTTAAGTTTTGTGCATCACTTTCGTAAATTATATATTGCACTAGTAAGTACACTTTTGCAAGTTGAAAACTATATTTCCGACCGGTAAAATTAATCATGATTCCGCTATGAAAAAAGACTTGTGCTCAAAATGTTTGACGTTTTCATTTTCACAGACTTTGGCATACAACAAAAAAGTAAAATAACAAAAATACCGAACTCCAAGGATAATTCAAAACGTAAATAGATATAGGAAGATGTGGTATGAGTGCCAATGAGACAACTCTCCATCCAAGTTACAATTTATAAAAGTAAACCATTATAGGTCAAGGTACGGCCTTCAACACGGAGCATTGGCTCACACCGAACAGCAAGCTATAAAGGGCTCCCAAAAAATTACTAGTGTAAAACCATTCAAACGGAAAAACCAACGGTCTAATCTATATAAAAACGAGAAACGAGAAACACGTATGAAATACATAAACAGACGACAACTACTGTAATCAGATTCCTGACTTAGGACAGGTGCAAACATTTGCAGAGGGATTAAACGTTTTAATGGTACCAAACCTTCTCCCTTTTCTGAAACAATAGTATAACATCACAACATAGAAAAACACACTATAAAATATCAATTGGTAGGCTTAACTCAATCAAAAAACGTAAATTAACACACAATGAACGAATAAATTTGACCTGTGACACCTGAATGCAAATACACAGTTAATAAAAAATTACAAGGGATAAATAATTAAAGTCAAAAGTAAATAAACAGGTTTAAACAAAGTTAAAGTATGATATCACTGTGAAATGTCAATTAATTTTTAGAAAATCATCACTTTTGAAGGTCCTTTATCAAATAGCAAAATCAAAAGCTCAAACAAATCAAACGATTGGAAAACAACTGTCATATTCCTGACTTGGTACATGCATTTATTTGTGTAGAAAATGGTGGATTGAATTAGAAAATGGCTAATTCAGACCTGCTAGTAATATATATAAACTGAACCCGTTGATTTTGACCGGATGCATTTCAAACAAAGGAGGAACTTTAGAAATCAATATACATTTCTTAAAAAAAAAATCATACTTGCAACTCGTCTCTAAAATACACAAATGTATTGTCACATCATATAAATTAGGATTTTTTAATTTTTCTCGTATTACAAGCGTATCTTTCATTTAGAGAATTAAAAAAAAAAATGCAGCACGGATAAAGATATCATAAATTCTGCAAAACTTTTACTTAATTGTTATTGTGCATTTTTGATTCCAACAGCATAAATTTGATTAAAAGTGGTATTTCGCTTCCAGTTTTTACGGACACATTATTCATTAAAGTTTATATTTTGTCCAACAAATCTTTCTCTTTTCCCCAATATGATTATTGATAGAGGTTTTGTCCAACAAATCTTTCTCTTTTCCCCAATAGAATTATTGATAGACTGTTGTTGTTCATTCAATCGATTCAATTCGATAATTTAAAGTTTGAAGCAATACTTTAATGCATTAGATTTGTTGTTCTGTGTGTTGTGTATCATTGTTTTATTCCTGTGTTGTTTATGACATTACTTACGACATCATCTATAGCACAGCAACCGATATTAGAGTGCAGCACCCGGTTGTACGAAAGTGGCATTAGCCTAATTGGTCATTAAGTCTTCATTAAGCCTTTATGATGCATTAGGCTAATGATGACTTAATGACTCATTAGACTAATGACACGTTCGTACAATCGGCTGCTGGACGACATGTTCGGCAGTTTAAGTACTTTGATCTGGCTTTAAATCAATACACGTTTTTTTATGCGGCAATATATATATAATATTGTTTATCACTTGTTTGTTCTTGTGTTTCTGTCATCTACTATTCAATAGATTTAGAGTCCATATGTACTTTGGGACAGGACAATTTTTTTTAAGCCCCTTTTTTTCCAAAAACCGTTATTTTTTTTTTTTTTTTCAAACTATTTTCCCGTTTTCCTGTATTATATCAACATACATATATATACTAGAAATAACATATTTTATGTATTTACTATCGATTTTAAGTTTACTAGCCACGGCGGCCACTGATAATATTTATATATAAGTGGCCGCTGTGGATAGTGAACTAGGGAATTGATAGTAAAAAATAAATACATGTTATTTTAGTATATCATGAAAAAACGCGAGAGGCTAAAATTCATTAAAAAATTTTTTTTTTAGTGACGGATTTTGGAAACGTAAAACAAATTGTCCTATCTCCAAGTACCTATGTGGCGTAGACCATGGTCTCTAGCGCTGTTGAAAATCCTTTGAAATACCAGAAAACCTTTACAATCTGACGAACTACTTTTACAAAATAAACTATATTAATCAATCTGGAAAGGGGATAAGTGATTTAAAATACTATACTTACCAATACACAGATTGATTAACACAGTCATTTTAGTGACGTTCTTTATTATTTCTCCTTTACACACCTATAACTGTTCCCTATGTCCTATATCCGTGACTTATCTATGTTCTTATCATGACGACTTCGAACTGAGTCAATCTGGTTATTGTTGTATTGTATCTACGAGGAATGTTTTCATCCGTAGAACTATTCCGTCATATCATGGCAATCGTATTTATTCGGAGTGTATAAGGTCGTGTGGTACAACAGATATAGACGAAAAATCTGACCCCTTTTCATTTCTTTTCTAAGTTATATAAGTTGACGATATTGTAATATGCCTAACAAGGGAAAGTGAACATATTGTACAGTAAGAAGGACTATGCATGATAATTAACCAAATATGGTTAAGGAATTCAGCTAATCGAAACCTGACCCATTTCATTTCTTTTCCAAATTATGTTAAAAGCCACATTACATTTATGAAAAGAAGTTGACTTGGAATAGATCTTATAGGAACTGTAAATCAAAAGAATTTAAGTATTTTATGACCCGACCACCTACATTAAAGCAAAGTAATGGTTGATACTTGGTTTATTTTGAAATTGACATTAATATATATAATTATAATGGGCATTTAAAATTCTCAGCGTGCAAAGTTCTTCTATCAAACATACGTCCCCGTGTTCAGATACCATTACTGGTTCCTAAATGGACGAAATTTTGTAAAATGAATAGGAGGAGATATTTGATAAGAGACAATGAGACACCATCCAAACAATACAAAATAACAACAATGGACATTTAGAGTTCAACAACATACGGTCTTCAAAAATTTAAAAGACTGAGTGTCCATATTATAAGACACGATTTCGAATTAAACAAATACGACATTTCTGTGCAAGGCAAAGATTTCATAAAAAGTTAATAATTTCTGAGCAAGAAAAAACTTAAAAAAACTTGTATATAAAAATATTTCTTAAAAGCTGTGAATCCATATTTCAAATTCCATTTCGAGTTAATGGATAAACTGTGTCACAGCGTGATAATACACACATATTTATGCTATTTACACTTTCCAAAGGTAAAAATGGTGTACAATAAGAAGGACTAGGCCTGTTAATTAACCAAATAGGGTGAAGGAATTCAGAACAGTCGTATGTTATTGAAGACCACGTGTTGACCTCTAAATGTCTTTTGGTTATGTAACTTATCACTTCAAAACCATGATAAAAATATTCTTAACAAAATAACCATTGCTTGAAATACGTATATTTATTGGGTTTTAAAATGGTCTATGGACTGCAATCTCCAGCGTTTTTTATTTGTAGGTAGAAATTGTCACACTGTACTTTGGCAAACTCACAACTGAAAAAATAGCATATATGAATTGGGTAAATGGTATAATGATTGTTACAAACTTCTAGGGATGACAAACTGCTGACACAAATAACATCGTGGTTTGATTACACGCGAATGAAAGAACCTAAAACAGTCGTAAACAGGCCGTTAAGTTTTTCTCGTTTGAATTGTTTTATATTTTTTAATGTCGGTGCCTTTTATAGCTGACTATACGGTATGGTTTTTTTTTCAGTGTTGAAGGTTGTACAATGACCTATTATTGCTTACATCTACGTCATTTCAACTATGGTGGATAGTTGTTTCATTGGCAATCACACTACATCTCCTTATTTTATATTGTGGAATTTTTAAAATAATTGCATTATCGGACAAAATGCAGTTCTAATTTACATACATAACCATTAATTATGATTGTGTTATTGCACGTTATCAAATTCTCGTTTTTCATCATTACGATAATGAGTTATATTTTTACAAACTTTATAAAGCTACGATTCTTATACTATACAAATAACACATAGCTGAGAGAGTGACAGTGCAGATTGTTACCCCGAGAAAACAACCGAGGCGAAGCTGAGCCATGGGATAGAATAAAATGTCTCTCCCTCGTATTAATCAATCAAAATCAGGCATTTTAACTTCAAGTATAATGATATAAAATAACATGAGTGGTACTCACTTGTTATCATATGTAACGCCATCAGTACCACATACTTTGTTTGGATCATTATGACATGCAATTATATTTTTATTGTCACAAAACATTTGTTCTAACTGACTACGTGTAGGCTGGAGTGTTGATGATCCAGAAGGCAGTGCTGTAGTTGAGCGGGGTTCTGGTATTGTTGAATTAGGTTGTTGAGTCGTTGGTTGGGATTTTGATGTCGTTGAATTAGGTTGTGGAGTCGTTGGTTTGGGTTTTGATGTCGTTGAATTCGGTTGTGGAGTCGTTGGTTGTGGCTTTGGTGTCGTGGAATAGGGTTTTGGTGTCGTGGAATTTGGTTTTACAGTCGTTGAAAGATGTGTCATTGTTGTTGATTGGATTTTTTTAGTCGATGTCTTACTCGGAATTTGTGATGTCATTAAATTGCCAGATGTCAAGTTTGAAGTTATGGTAGAAAACTGTGTCGTCGGTAAAGTTGTTTTCTTTGTTGTTGTTGTTGGTAAATCCGTTGTTCCTGTTATTAAGATTTGTGCTGTTGTAGACATTTTTGTGGTACTCGTCGTCGTCGTTTTGGTTGTGGTTGTCGGTAGTTTAACCGTAGCTGTTGCTGGCGACAGTAAACATGAGAATGAAGAGTCTATCACTACTGTGCTGTCTTTACAAACGGCTTGATCGAATGCACAGCTAGATAAATATAAGGTTAACTAGATATTTGGATTGATCATACGTTTACCTCAGTTAATATTTGTTAGTATTTTATTTTTCGATCAGAAATGGTATTACGCATCAGTTAGCAGAGAAAATGGCTGTTAAGAACAACATTATAACATAAAGTGTATTCTAAAATATGAAACATGTAACCGAAATTCTTCGTATAAAAATATTATGTTTTGAAAGTGATTTATGACACCGAGGGCCTTATAATAGTTAAGGGGAAAATTACAGTAAACTAAAGTGATTATAATTGCCTATCAGATTATATTTATATGTTAAAGTGTTCGAACAAAACTGCAAAGTATTTTTATTTTTAGTGTGAATCCGAAATAAAAATAAAAAAGTAATATTTAGTATGTATCATCACTCAAACGGTATAGAACATTTTCAAAAGATCCCAGTCGGTTGAATTATTTATTTTCATTACTTTTGTAGAATTTCATTTCCTGCAATTTGTTGGGCAAAATATTCACTTTCATCATGTTTTGGGCAAGGTTACATATGTTTTTCAGTTCTTACCAGACTAAAATATTCATTTCCAAAATCATCCTGTTCCATCAGAATATAAAATGGAGAAAAAAGCTGAGGTTTCGTTTCTAAGTTTGCGGTTTCTTAGTGTTAAACATGTTAAAGTGGATAATTTCAATTTTTAAATGTTGTTAATAACTCCCTTCTGATACATGGGTTTTTAAAAGAATCGTGTTGTTAAATCAGTAGTTGTATGTTTAGGGGTTAGTGGACGTTGTCTTTTCTTTTATCTTTGCTATAGTGTTGTCTCTTCTTCGGATTGTAATTTTAAATGACCCCCTCGTCATCTTTATATTTCTTTAAAGATTCTAGTTTCAATTAAGGACAGTTATTTTTAAAAACCAAGCAGGGGCATATATAATTGTGATATATATATATATATATATGTATATGTGTTGACATTTTTTGTTCTTTTTCATTTAGTTTATATTAGGAAAATTGAAAAATATGAAAATCAATGTTTGTCGAAAATATTTTTGATCTTATCAGATATTTGTTTTTAAAAGATATATATTTTTTTATAATTCATACCATATGTGACTTATTTCTCACATGAATGCAAATATATTAAAAAAAAAATGCTCGAGTTTTTATTTGTGTTCATGACTTCAGGTTGCATTCAAAAACGGTCATACCATTATTTGTTCTTTTCACATCATTCATCAACCCCGCCTGGCTTTTTATAATTAACTGTTAAATAAATGTACGAACTTTATTCTTTTTACAATTTACTCACAAGTTGTGATACAAGATTCCGTTTGTGTCACAGATTCTTTCATCGGTGTCTACACTGAACCTGTCACAATTAAAGCCATTGATGACGTCACATGGCATACCATTATTGAAGAAAGCCGTTGTCCTTCCGAACAACACTACAACGTAAAATATCTCATTTATCTGCTTGATTGTTGTACAAAGTAGTGCAAAGTTCCCCAGCAAGGGTTATGTGAATATTCCAGTTCTTTGAAGAATTTTTTTTATAGATATACTAACAGGCCTTTGTGTACATATTGTCACTACGATATTTTGTGTTATACTATATATCAAATTTTCTATTTGTATGCAAAACGGAGTCAACATTTCTAAAAGTTTCACAACAGAAAAATCTTGTAAAAATGTTTAAACATCTTTTATAATTGTGTGTAAACAATATCAAAATAAAATTGAAAATGGAAACGGGGAATGTTGCAAAGAGATAACAACCCGACCAAAGAGCAGAAAACAGCCCAAGGCCACCATTTGGGTCTTCAACACAGCGAGAAAATCCCGCACCCGGAGGCGGGCTTCAACTGGCCCCTAAACAAAAATGTATACATACTAGTTCAGCGAAAATGGACGTCACACTAAACTCCGAAACATAAATGTACTAAAATTAAAAAAACATACAAGACTAACAAAGGCCAGAGGTTCCTGACTAAGGACAGGCACAAAAATGCGGCGGGGTTAAACATGTTTTGTGAGATCTCAACCCTCCCCCTATACCTCTAACCAATGTAGAATAAACTAACACACAGCAATACGCACAGTAAAAATCAGTTTAAAAGAAGTCCCGAGTTCGATGTTAGAATTGGTAACAGAAGAAACTAAGTAAAATGACAATGATCAACATAAATTAACAAATGACTACTAGCAGTTACTGACATGCCAGCTCCAGACCTCAATTAAACTGATTGAAAGATTATGTCTTCACCATATGAAAATCAAGCACAATCCCTCCTGTTAGGGGTTTAGTATCATACCATCATAAAATATACGAGAAGAACATAACCTGTATCATGCCAACAACTGGTTTTAGAATAAATGTGTTTTTTTCTGATGCAAAGACCCTATGGGTGAATCAATATTAATAACAAAAATTGCCATCTTTAATGACCTGAAAATAGTATCGTAACTATATCCCTTCTGAATAAGTCTGATTAAAGGTTTGGTTAGCTTTTGAGGTGAATGACGACATGTTTGTGCTTTGTATAGAAATTACCATAAAAGATGGATGTGAAACACCTGAACGTATAAGATGTCTGCTCGTTGATTTATATTTACGAATGATGTCCTTGTACCGATGATAAAATTTAGTAAATTTTTTGACGAGTTTGTGATATCGAAAACCCTGGTGTAATAATTTTTCATTAATACAGAAATTTCTTTCGTTAAAATCAAATACGTTGTTATTGAAAAATCATCTCTTTTATCGTAAATTTTGGTATTAAGCTTCCCGTTAAAGATACAAATGTCAAGATCCAGGAAAGGGCAGTGTTCATCGTTGATATTAGCTTTATTTAAAGTCAGTTCAGCAGGATAAATCTCTTTAGTGTACTGAAGTCGTCATCATTGAGAGTCAATATATCATCCAAATATCTAAAAGTGTTATTAAATTTTTGTATCAGATGTTGTTTCGATAGGCCTTTGCTGATTTTAGTCATAAATTGTAACTCGTAACAATACAGAAACAGGTCCGCAATAAGTGGTGCACAGTTAGTCCCCATTGGAATTCCGAAAACTTGACGATATACGGAATCTTTTAAATGCCCATTTAGTTCGGTTTTTAATTTTTTCTTAATGAGATTATGAGGCAAAGTCGGTAGAAAAATTAAAACTTTGAACAGATTCGAAATCACCAATATGAGCAAAATTTATCAAGTACTTCCAACTAATTTTTGACACTCCAAAAGTAGTTAACTCCACTATTTTCTTTAAGGCCTTATTTGAACAATTTATTACCAGGTTTTTGATTGTGTTATATTAAAATTTTGTCTTTGGCAATTCATTATTTTACTATAACTGTACCAAGTGTACTAGTAAGTAGAATAGACAGTTTAGCAATTAAAAACATACATTAAACATCAGTCTTGTTTATATCAAAATAAGAAAACAAAATACTAAAAAATCATCGTGCATAAAAATGAAAGAAAAAAATAATAAAAAAGTTTGATGGAACTACAGACGTTAGGACTGAGTTGCATCAACATCTTTTTATAAATACGCTTACCATAAAAGATAATACAAAATTTGTACATTTTTCCTGACGAAATATAGTTTACTTCCGAACTTTAATAGCTCATAAATAGTAACTAACAAGCGTGACCTATCTTATCAACATATATTAAGTACAAGTATCAGTACTACCAAATTCTTCATCTAACATACTTTCTGTACATACCCTCTGTATTTCCTTTAATTCAAATGGCCTCTTCTAATGGATAGCACAATTCTCAATTAGTTCTATATGACCGTGTTTCAATTACCATGAATTTACATTTTGATGGACGGAATACTTTTCTCAATTAAATGTTTTACAACTGAGATAATAATATCATGAAAAATACAAAACATCCGATAAATCTTATCACAAATATAGAAATTAATTATGGAATTCAATGATGATTCCATATGCAGGAATTTAACATTTGTAATAAGAAGTGGTATTTCAATCCGCGGTTTCTGGTGATGTTATTTTTTACGCCATCAATTTTAGGACTTGGCCCTTTAAATCTTCCCATTTGGCTATTAATATTTATGGATAAAGGTTAAAATGACACAGCTGTTGTTCGGTCTTCTACTATACTTTAAGGAAGGACTAAAATTATTCGTTTGTTTTTCCGCATTAAAAGGGTACGTGATTGTTCTTGACATTACACAAGGTCGTATCTGCCTGTTCTGTTTATGAGTTTACTGCATGGAATCTACTGCGAAGTACACCTACTGATATTAGAGTATGTCGAGTACAGCAAGGTTTCCTACGAACAGGCTAAGTATTTTCAGATTGCTTTCAGAAATGCTAATTCCCTTTGATACGATATTGTTATATATTGTTTTGTTTATGTTAAATAACGTTATGGTATTTTAATTGTACTGTGTTTGTTTATGTTCTTTAATGGACTACCTTCTGTTATTCAACTGATTAAGAATAAAAAAGATGAGGGTTAAAATCTATATAAAAAAACTAGATTGAACCAACCACATTTTCATGTACACGAACCTCGTCATTCAATTGATGGTTTTTGATTACCACAATGGTGTCATTTTATTTTCTTTTGAATTACAAACTGATTGAATAGTCCACATTGTGGCATAACATGCTATAAAATGCAAAACGAGAAAAGAGTCTTGTGAGCCACTCCACACCGAAGTCGTATTACATCACACAGCGGATAATTTCTTTAGACCTGTCTTTTATTTTTCTAGTTACATCCTTTTGTTAGCACACATCAAAAAGAGGTCGCATAATCCTATTCCTTATTATCTTTAATGTGATATACGACTCTCAACAAGCCATGCAAACTAATACACTAATACATTGAAATAAAATCCTCAAGTTTGCATATCGCAGAGGACCTCATACCCCCTAGCTGGTTAATAACATACATATTCATATGTTAGAGTTCACATTATTTAAATTTTAATAGCCTTTGAGATACTACATACACAAATTGAAACATGCTCGAGCGCAATGACGCCGATGAATGAAGGCAATAGTAGTATACCGCTGTTCAATAGTCAGAAATCGATTTAACTAAAACAAATCCGAGTCACAGTCCAAAACCGAGGAAAACACATCAACTCTGTGAGAATGACAAAGGAACAACATAAACACTGAACTGCTACAAAAACAAACGCCAACATACATAGACACGGACTATTTGATAACAACTGCCATATTCCTGACTTGGTACAGGACATTTTAAGAAAAAAATTATTGGTTAAACCTGGTTTTATGGCTAGCCAAACCTCTCGCTTATATGGCAATGTAAATAATAACGCTAACATGACAACATTACGTGACAGGAATACAGTACAAATAAACACAAGAACACTCAGGACAGAGAAATACATAAATAAAAAATATAAAAGTACATTACAACATGTAAACCACAGAATAACAACGGACACCTCCCATGTACATCACAATGAATTATGAGTTGTGCGTCACACGAATGTATCAACGCCACAAAAAGTGACGTCACAGGTAATTTCTAAAAGTAGAATATAAAATTGGGATTAAGTTTGTAATGGTGTTATTTTATGTATTTTCTAACCATTACACGAATACTAATATAGAATTGTGTTAGTAATGGTGTAATTATTTGTATTTTCTAACCATGTCGGTTTTTCTACTAACTTGATTCTTCTTTTTAAATCAAAATTGTGTAAAAACAAATAAATCCTGTGCATATAGGATCATATAGTAGCTTTAAACTAAAAATCATATAAATGAACTAGTTGATTAATTATCTTAACTTTTACATACATATAGAAAATGAAAAAAAGAGAATTCAAACCACAAACGATAAGACATAACACAATATCCAACCAAAATTACAAACCAAACATCATAACAAAATACATGAATGTTGGATGTATAAATACCGAGACACGTCTAATAGCAATGCGAATTCACACTCGGGAAAACAGTCATATTAGGGAAATGGTCACGTTCGGTACTTAGCAGACCAGACGACGTAGATGGTAAACCACAATCTAAGACGTGGTAAAAATGTCGTTATATATAGTTAGCTTAGACACAGACACATCGTATAAATCAATCAATTCGTGATCTGGTGTCCATAAAATTTACGGAGTGTCATTTTTAATCTTTCCTCCTCATAACTCTGTTTGGGCAGTTTCTTCGTAAGGAGCAAACTCCTGTATTTGAAGTCCTTATAGTGTGAACATGCACGAGCATAACGTATCAAACTCATTATATTCATTCTGCTTTCTGATCCTGTATGTTAACCTGGTGAGCAAGTCATCAAGGGAACCAATATAGCGAATTGCAAAAGAAACATCACAGACATCAGCCACTACAGCCTAGACATTGAAAGCAAAAATCTTTATGAAAAAGAAGAGATGTAACGTGAAAACAGAAACTATGCATACCCGCTTTTTCGTATAACCAGTAACGTACAAGAAGGACAAATAAATGCAATACAGAATAATTTTATTTATTTCAAAGAGAAATACAAAACTGTATGTTGACTACTGTATATTTCCTGTTGTGGGAGCATTTATCAATGCAAATACTGGATCCCAAGTACTATTATTTGAGTCAATTTGACTATTCATGATAGAAATTTCAACGTTTTAAACCTAATAAAGAGATGCACCACAAAATGACCTTTCTGTTTTGTCTTGTTTTGTCAGGAACCTGTAATCAAGTGGTTGTCGTTGGTTGTTTGCCATAATTGTTTTGTTTGTTTATTGTGAAGTGTAAGTTAGGGCGTTATCTTTCTCTATCGAAATGTTTAACATTTTGTCATTCCGGGGCCCCATAGCTTACTTTACGATATTGGTTTTGCTAATTGTTGAAAGCCATTAATTAGTCACATATTTTTTGTTGTTTTTAATGGAGAGTTGTCTCATTGGAAATTAGACCATATCTTCTCATTTTTATGTTGATTTCATGGGTTGATCTTTTTGCGAAGGGTTTCACGCATTAGCCTTTTATGAGAAAGGTTATTTCCACATATCAACTTCCTTCCTTAAAGAGGCTTTGAAGTTTGATAATTTTCAAAACACGTTCATAATGGTAAAATAAGGCAACTTAAAGAGGTGTCGAGTCAATGGTATGTCTTTCAGATATTTAGCATTTGGAAGTTATCTGCATGTCGAGAGGTACTTTTTGTTGAAGTGATAAATTTCTAGTTTTTATCATTATTATTATCATCAACATTATCATAATTATCATTTTTATACACTACAAGCTATTATCTTGTCCTGGAGTGTCCGATTGATTACTGGGGCTAATTTATTACAGTTTGCCTTGTATCCAGGTCATGGCACAGATATTTGTACGAAATCGACAGACAGACGGATAAACGGAAAACAGACCGACACTTTGGCATGTCATGCATATGCTCTATCTGTACACTACCATGTAAATTGTATCTGCTTCTCCTCCGTAACACAGAATTTAATGAAACTTTCTTTAAATGTGCATGAAATGTGGCTCCTTAGTTCCTTTTTGATCAGACTTTTTTGTTCATTTCTTTTGGTATAGCATGCAGTCGAAAACAAAGCAAAGTAAATATGTTTTTTACACAAAGATCTCGAAGTCTGGTCTAATTTAACGTAAATAAGTTTTTTATTTGATTATATTTCAATTTTTAAAGCGACAATAAGATGTACGGCATTTAGTAAAAATAATTTGCGTTTTTAATGTTTTTAATATACAATTGATGAGTGTCGTAAGAGTTCTATTTGGCTATATGTAACTTGAACAGTTTGATCTTGAATCGACAGTTCTGAAACTTTAGGGATCAACAGTAAATATTGCATTATTTTATCTAAATATAATCCAATTAAACAAAACAAAAGGAAAGTTTTCAACAACATCATGCATGCTAAACATAGTTGGAGGGATTTGATATGGTTGAACATTTCATTCCAAAGTTCCAATTTCATTTTTTTCAGTTAGAAATATGGAATTGGTGAACGTAAGGATATCAAAATTGAAAAGCTCTGGTAATTGCCAAAATAATCTGAAAGGAATGTTCTCATAAGAAGTCTGCAATATCTTACAACGATTTACCAACTGCCAAATGATATATACTGGTTTGAATTTTACGTAGGGGTTGTTCTTTGTTTGGCCCTTAGTATAATTTGATCTGTTTAATATTTTTAAAGGACTAACTCAGGTCGAAACATTTATAATCACGTCTTCTTGTTCATTTCCTACAGCACACCTAAGTCTAACTTCAGGTGTACTTAGTGAGGCAATAAATCCCAGTGGAAATGTTGTGTAATAGTTGCAGAGATCTCCCATCAGCAATCGTTGTGAAGCTGCAAAATAGATCGTTAAAATAAGAATTTTAAAATATCTCAAACTCGGCAAAATATTTTCTCTTCAGTAGAGAATCTAGTGGCGAAAAATGATATATTCGTTGCCACAATTATTTTAAGTATACTTAAAGGTTAAATGTTATTTTTTCTGAATTGATTGATTTATGAAACTGGGAAGATCAGTCTTATAATTATTTATGAGGCCTGATGCAAGACTGATGAACATTATTACAAATAAACTCATCATAGATACCAGGCTTAAAATTTTGTACGCCAGACGCACGTTTCATCAGTGTACTCTTAAATGAAAAAAGTTAAAATTTCAAATAAAGTACGAAGTTGAAGAGCATTGAGGAACAAAAATTCCGAAAGGTTTGTGCCAAATACAGCTTAAGTAATAAAAGAGGTGATTTAAGGTGATATGAAATTCAGACTGAAATTTAGATATCGTGCAACTGTGTAAAGACTATCATACTTTTGTAAAGTGACAATCGCTTGTATTTTCTGCAGAAAAAAATTTCAAGCATGTGTGAACTTACACTCTCCGAAAAAAAAATTCTTATAAATAATGCCATCTAAAAATTAGATTCGAGTTTATAGATTTCCACAGGTACTATTCAATAGCTTTTTCGACAAATTTGATTACATAACGTTTCTAGATAAAGACTCACGTTTGCCTATCATATTTCTTTCGATGATATATGAACCATTGTATGCATCATATCTGTACCAGTACATAGGTATAGGAGGTTTTCCAACGTAACCATCACATTCTATATGAACTTCTTCATCTGCTTTTACCCCTATGGATGTCTTATTAACAACAGATGAGCCGTTTACTTTTATGTTTGGTCTTGCCGAATGAGCTGTTAAAATACAATGAAAAATCAATAAATGAACAGGATTTTCACATTTACCATTCAGTTAAGCTGATTATACCAACAAAAATTAGCAGCTTTTTTCTTTATTTGACTTTTTCAATGTACTTGAGAAATTTCAGTACATTTATTTTAAAAGTAAATGACACACTGAAAATTTTCAAAAGTCTGTTCTTTCAAAAATATATTAAATACTGATATAAGTTTTCTACATACTCACAATTTACAACTAAAGCATAAGAATCTGTAAACATTTCCAATGACCCCTGGTCATTCATACCACCAACAACGCACTCATAGTGTCCTTCATCCTCACAGTCCATGGTTTTCATCATAACATTTACACGTTGGTCTGCAACACTTCCATTTATTTCCATCCTTGATCTGTATTGACTGCCACGAAAGAATTCACCAAGGTCTGTTGAATTACCAGTAGCAATAACGACGTCATGTAATAGGAACAGACCATTTCTTCTTATAGTCATCCACTGTGGAGATTTAACCAAATTTGAATTGAACTCGCATGATATATTAACATCTCTTGAATCAAGGTAAACATGCTCTGGTACGATTTTAATGTTGATATCTGATATGTAAAAAAATATAAACGTTATTTTTATTTGTATATTGTTAGATTTAACATCACATTGTCTCTATCTAAGTTCCTAATGAAAATGAATCAAAGATTTAAAGGATATTTCTTAGATGTAGGAAATAAAAAAATCAAAAGAAAACAATAAGTAAAACACTACTGTGAATATGACAATAGATAGATCTCTAACGTCTAAAGAAGCCCATTTATTTGGGGCCTCCCAAATATACAATTTGAATAAACTTCCTTGTATAGAAAACTTAGACCAATTACCGATAGATTTATTAACTGCAAAATCAAGTTAATAAATTAGCTCTTAGTATGACTGTGCCCTATGTTGCAAAAATTTGTTGGGTTATTTAATACTGTCTTTTTGGTCATGTTCTTGTCTATCTCCCCTCACAATTTGCAACTTCTGAAAGTTCTTGGTATCAAACGTCATTAAATGAAAAACAATAATATGTGTGCATGGGACATCATGCCCGCTCGCACTATAATCTTTCCATGTTCAATGAACCGTAGATATTGGGTTAACAACTATAAAGTAGCATATAATATTAAAAGAACATCTCACAATGAAAATATGATTCAATTTTCAAGTTAATGTGACCAAATCTCCATGGTACCTTAGCCAAAAACTAAACCTGAAAATATACTAATTTCACAGTATCTGATTTTGGAAAGCTTTCACGCTGATGTGACTACAACTTTATTAGAAACTACCTTAACCGAAATCGTTAAGTTCATACAAGACAGACTCACAAACGGACAAAAAGAACAGAAAACATAATTCCGTAATACTATCGTAGGTGGAGCAAAGAAATAAAAAGCTTATCGTATTGTTTTCAAGAAAGTCATGACTTACCTTTTGTTACTGCTTCAGCCAAATAAAGAGCTATAAACGCTGATCTCACCAGCGTTATCATATTTCTTAAATTTTGTGTTTCTGAATAGATATCTGAAACAAATTCTCCTGTCCTAGTTAAATTATAGTAGATAGGAAGTATACAATATCATATTTACAGATAACTATGGAAGGTTGTAAACTTCGTGTCACTGACTGCCTATGGTCAAACGATGAATTATTCTATTAATATTTAACTCATTCTTTTTTATTCTTATAATAATGCATATAACTTTAATAGCGTGGTATCATTTGGTAAACGTCGAAATAAACTTCAATCATCCAGGCAATTGTTATATAATAGAAAAACAAAGGATATCGGGCATCCATCCATGACACAAAATCATGGAACTTTTTTTTCAAAGAAAAAACATTACGACTTTTACTCGAAATTTTAACTTTTCAAATCTTCCACAGACAAAAAAAAACCAAACACTCACAATGAACATAAAACAAAAAAAAATTTTCATAATGAGAGCAAATCAACGTAACGGAATCTCCTTTGGAAATGCTTTATTATCAGTCCTTTAAATAGACGGTTCACTAATAAAATAGGCACTGCAAGGTGATTAAAATATTCTTTCGCAATTGACAATTAAATTGAAAGCATGTTTTTTTTTTCTTTTCAAAAGTCCACATATTAACTATATGAGAGTTCACATCTTATTTGATTTTCAAACTTTTCTTCGTAAAAGTAGTATCAGCATTTGCCCTCAGACAAAGTTGACCCTTCTCGATTTTTAATTCTATTTTGATGCTTAGAAACTTTCAATGCATTTGTCTTTCTAAACTATTGTAGTGGACTATTAGTCTCTGAGAGTGCCATCCGCCCAACAGCCAGTGCTCCGGTTCTGATTTAAATGATACAATTTGTTGGTAAATTTTCAGTATTAATGTATGTATACTAGTAACTAAAAATAAGACTGCAAAAGCCCAAGTCTGTATAAGTTGTTCTAATTAGGCCCTTTTTGGTTTAATGCTCTAAAACGTTTTAGGTATTTGGCTTCCCAAATATTTGATCTCGACGTAAACAGATTACATTTTATTTGGGTGATACCAAGAGGACAATCTCAAACCATAAGTCGAAGAAACACAGATACCAAAAGCCAAGAAGTTAAACATACAAATAAGATACCACAAAATACTTCACCAAAAAGGAACAAGAGTGCACACGCTGAAATGTCTCGCCCGTTCGAATTATCATTGAATTCATGTTGAAAGTCTGTAATAGGAAGGTTTAACTATGAGTATCACTTAAACTTTACATTATTAATGTTCTATGAAACGAGGTCACAGTCAGATTAACCATACAACTTACAATCATTCCATTTACCAAATATAGTGATCCTATCGCTAATAGTATCTTAGAAATATAGTGATCCTATCGCTAATAGTACCTTAGAAACATATCAAACCACAAAATCTTAGCATGAACAACGAACAGTAAAAAGGAGGTTAAACATACAAATAAGATACCACAAAATACTTCACCAAAAAGGAACAAGAGTGCACACGCTGAAATGTCTCGCCTGTTCGACTTATCATTGAATTCATGTTGAAAGTCTGTAATAGGGAGGTTTAACTATGAGTATCACTTAAACTTTACATTATTAATGTTCTATGAAACGAGGTCACAGTCAGATTAACCATACAACTTACAATCATTCCATTT
The DNA here is from genome assembly GCF_021869535.1 of Mytilus californianus. NCBI lineage: Eukaryota > Metazoa > Mollusca > Bivalvia > Mytilida > Mytilidae > Mytilus > Mytilus californianus. Next base: position 8,452,375 of record NW_026262701.1, on the reverse strand, counting down.
ACCAAATATAGTGATCATATCGCTAATAGTACCTTAGAAACATATCAAACCACAAAATCTGAACATGAACAATGAACAGTGAAAAGGAGGTCAAGGTCATATGAACCCTGCCAGATAGGCATTTACAAATTACAATCATTCCATACACCAAATATAGTTGACCTATTGCTTATAGTATCTAATAAACTGACAAAATTTCGAAAACTTGTCATTGACCAATGAACCATGAACATGAGGTGTCAATGGCATACGTACTCTGACAGATAGACATGTACGCCGTACAATCGTTCCATACACCAAATATAATTGACCTATTGTTTATAATATCTGAGAAATAGACCAAACCCCAAAAAGTAAACATTGTCCAATGAACCGTGAAATTTAGGTCAAGGGCAGATGAAACCTGCCAGTCAGAAATGTAAACCTTACAATCATTCCATACACCAAATATAGTTGACCTAATACTTATAGTATCTGCATGAGATACGGACTTGACCACGTAATTTTAACCATGATCACTGATCCATGAAATGAGGTTGAGTACCGGTAAAACCTTACCTGGCGCCTAACGGACATGCTGATTTTGTTATCAGTAAATTAAAACCATACTAAATATTACACTTATGTACTTTCACGGTACTACAATCTGTAGATACCTATATTTTGGAATTACAGAAGGTCATGTTTTATCTGACTGTTAATGACGTCTTTACACCAAATCCATTGGATGTTGGATGTGTACCGATTGATATTTTTGTCTTAGATACATGATTTTTTTATTAGTTGTTATTGGCTTTGAACTAGCCTTTTTCAACTGATTTTTATACTTTGTTCTTATGTTGTGCTGTAACACCACTGTCCCAGATTAGGGGAGGGTTGAGCGCGCACAAACATGTTTAATCCCGCCACATTCTTTATGTGCCTAACCCAAGTCAGGAGCCTGTAGTTCAGTAGTTGTCGTTGGTTCGTGTCTGTCGTAAATTGTTTTGTTATAAATTAGGCCGTTAGTTTTTTCGATTTAATTGTTTCATATTTTTCATGCCGGGTCCTTTTATAGCCGACTATACCGTTTGGGTTTTTCTCATTGTTGAATGCCGTACGGTTGCCTATAATTGCTTACATCCACTTCATTTTAACTTTGGTGGATAGTTGTCTCATTGGCAATCATACCACATCTCATTATTTTTATATATGTAGACGTTGCAAGGAACCATATACCAAATATAGATATCCTATTACTCATAATAAGTGAGTACTTCACTTTGCAAATAAAAACTTTTTTTTTCAAGCAGTCACTGAACCATGAAATGAGGTCAAGGACAATGAACATATGACAGACAGAAACTTCATAACATGAGGTATCTGTGTATAGGGTATGAAGAATCAAGGTCTTCTACCATCTGAAATATAAAGCATTTAAACAAATGGTTTACGCCGTCACCGCCGCCGCCGCATTGTAATCCCTATGTCTCGCTGTCAGGGACTTTCGCCGCCGGCGATACAAAAACGAACAGTACTATTACGCCATGTTAGCATTTCAACATGACTCCAAAGGGAAAATAAGTGAGACTTCGAAGAACATACTTTTACTATACATAACTAGCATAATCCTTTTCGCACTTTTATTACCTCTTCTGAAGAAAGTATAACAAAAATACCGAACTCCAAGGTAAAGGGGACGTTCATTAAAACTGACAAAATCGAACATTATCAACTAACAGAACGAGTTGAAAACAAATGTCATGTTTCTGACTTCGTACAGGCATTTTCCGAGGAAAATGGAGGGTTAAACCCGGTTTATAGCTAGCTAAATTAAATCAAGGTAAATTATTTTCTTCTTGATATTGATATTGACAACAATCGATGTGTAATTTAAACACAGAAAAGTAAAATGATCCCTATTTTTCCTTGACCCATAAACAATAAATACACTTTATTTTGGGTTTATAAATATTGATCCGTCATGAAAGACATTGCTTGAAGACTAATATCATAATTTTGGGAGGATTTTCTAAGAACTGAAATTTCTTTAAATATTGCGCAATTAATTTCTTGATAAGGAATTAGTGGATTTGTTCTATAACATTCATACCATTTTTGGAAAACGATTAACAAACAAGAACCTGGAAAGAGCATTTTGTTCAATTCTTGCAAAATTTAGGAATGGCTTTTGACCTTGATTGAACGAGAATTGCGCCGTACGAATTTTTTACGACCAAACAAATCTGAAAGCATAGATAATAAGCTTTCGAGAGGTATGCAATATATGTTAGGTTGGTGCATTAAAGTTATTGAATAAGGGAAAAGGTTAGGCATAGTTAAGATTTAGTACGCATCAGTAACTTTTTTTTAATTATTTAAGCTTTTTGCCTTTTTTTTAACACATTCTTAATTATAACTATACATTTATATGTAAAATTGTACTTTAATACTTTATTGACGCACAAGAAGGAAAATGAAAAAAACACGAACTTTAAAATTTTCTTCTTAGCAATGAAACTGAGTACCACCGTATCGGTCAAATCATCATTTCTTTGGTAATAAGTAAGAATTAGCTATTTTCATATTAGTTCATTTAAATGTACATCGGCCTTTATCCCCTATAAAAAGACGAGAATGATTTTGCATGAATTAAGTCGAGAGAATAATAAATACTGTTTATTTTTAAGTCCATTTTTCTAGCGTTGTAAGTCGTGGACCTCTTAATTAGATTATTACTTTATGTGTGTATGTATTGCATAATTATATAGATATGTAATAATAAAAGGCAACATAGCAAACATTTTCTTATATCTTTTTACAAGTTTTCCAACAAATATGGTATACCTGATGCACCACAAAATTCTTTTTTTCTTTCCATGTGGTTTAAATAGACAATTTTGACTTGTTTTCAACTAATAAACTTTACACGTGAGTACAAAACTAAACAAGAAACTATACACGTAAGTACTTTACTGAACAAGAAACTTTACACAATGGTACTAAACTGAACATGAGTAGAGTTTTGTATAAGTTTTGAAAGGAGTAGGTCCGGTAAGGGCCGATTTTGGCCTCAAATTTCAGGTTCATCTGATGAAAGATTTTGGTCACTTTTTAAACACTTAAGTGTCTACTTCAGTCGATTCAATTAGTTTATGTGACGGATTTGAACTGATTTTATCATTATAGCCGCTCAGATTCAAGCTTAGATATGAAAAATCTATCAAATATGCCATAATATGTCACTTTTCAAATGGTTTTTGTCAAAAATGAAAGTGACCGCATCCGTGTTCACTCTCAACCTTTATATATGTTAATGTTTTATCATCAAATACAACTTGCATTTAAATATTAAGAACGAACACAAATGCGGCCACTTCCATTTAAGACGGAAACCGTCTAAAATTTTACTCAAATGCTAAAATTGTGAAGATTTCCGTAATTTAGCATGACTTAATGATGCTAGTACCCGATATATATGCATTGTATGGTCAAAAACTGCCCATATTTATGTAGCAGAAGTATTCTACTTTCCAATAAATAGCTTAAAGTTTACATTTTAGCAATTTTGTAAAACTGCTATATTTTGGGGCCAAAAAGGGGTCTTACTGGACCTACTCCTTTAAAGATGAGATATTACAAAATGCAGCGGCTCTTTTCACAAAAATTCTTAAGAGTAAAAATACTCGTAAGTCATAGACGTTTCAGTCTCTGAACAGCAGGGAAAACAGATCATGGTAAACATCATTTGTCATATAACATTGTTAAACATATTCTATGGACCGATGGCTGGTATGACATTAATATAAACGTCCTCCTCTTCGTTTCCTACAGCACATCTAAGTCTTACTTCCGGTGTACTTAAGGAGGCGATAAACCTAATAGAAAACTTTGTATACCATCTGCAAAGGTCTCTTTCCAACAATCTGCGTTCAACTGTAAAATACAACATTGTTTTGTATAATTGAGACACAATATCGCACAAAAAATGGATAGTGAATATAGTGTTACTCAGTTATTTTGCAAAGGCATCGCACAATCTGTTGGATATTATGCTGATTGTAATATATTATACTAATAGTTAATTCAAACCTGTACCCCAAGTAGTATCTAAACATTATTTTTTCGTTTTAACTTGTTTAGTTTTTAAGGATTTGCATACTAAATACAAAAATGGTCCGTTGATGACAAAATCACATTAAAACTAAGTCCATTGGTTGTTCCGTTGAGATTAAAGGTTGTAAAATTACTTGGGCTGCAAACTTTTTTAATTATATGGAAACTTGAAGATATAAATAAGAAGATGTGGTATGAGTGCATTTTTCTTTATCTGAACTCAAAACTGGAACAGAGACTATTGTTTATTTTGCATTAACAATGCTTTGGAGCCACTAACCTAGGAAAAAATCAAATAATCTCATATTTAATGGTTAACAGTGTATACAGATAGGTTCACCTTAAGCGATGAGAACAAATATGCTATTTTTATGGCGGCAAATGCGAAAACATATTCTCAATACTTTTTTTCTTGCCAAATTCTCTTTTTATTCAGTTTTATTCATAACAACGATGTGAAAAGAAATGAAACTGAACAAGAAATTAGTATTTTCATTCATTATGGTGGCAAGAGCGCCCATCCCTCAAAAGAATCAACTTCAGACATATTTATCCCCAAGATTGAATTCCTTGTCACTAAAGGCACGGAATAATGTCAACTGGAAGCCCAATGAAAATAATATCTTTTTCCAAAGAGTTGTCAAAATTAAATGCATTTTTCCATCAATGATAACGTGATAATGATAGCTATTACAAAAGCTTTGTCGCCACCTAACCTACCGACCTTCCGAGGAAAGAAGGCGTTGGTATAGGTTTTCAAACAAAATCAACCAAGACGAAACGATACAGTGTAAAGAGAAGGATTAATAAAATAATAACATTTTTAAATAGTGCTGAATAACTTCCAAAGAAGAAGATATCAATTTGATCATATGAAATTTGTTTTTTTAACCTACAATACTAACTTTTTGTTATCATATTCCTCTCAATGACATAGGAACCATTATTGTTGTCATACCGGTACCAGTACATAGGTTTAGGCGGTTTCCCAACAAAGGCACTGCATTCCACTTTCACCTCATCACCATTTGTTATTCCAATTGGCGCCTTTGCAGGAACAATTAAACCATTCATTCTCACATACGGTCTCTTTGAATGAGCTATTTAAAGGTACAGTGCATATAAGTACGATGTGCTGAAAGTGTTTTATTTTATTTTACTTTTTGTGTCGTTGGGCTGCTGTCGCATTGATGTATCACTCACATATCCTTTTTTTTTCATACTGAACATATTATAATTAGTAAGATAATATAGTTTGATACAAAATATAATGCTAGACTGGTACAATAAAGTCTACGAAAGATTTCCTAGTATATGTGTATGAGTCAAATACAAGCAAAATCAAAAGTGTCCATATTAGGATGAGAAGATTGATAACAGATATAAGCATCAATTGTTATAGGATATGTAGTTAAATAATTAGTCAATGGACGAATCATGGATGGTTAAGCCCACTAGAATAATTTGTATTTGTAATGATTTCACAGAATGAATAAATGTTCTAAACCTATGGAAGTTTGATTTGTACTGAGAGAACTTAGCAATATACATGTTTTGTTAGGTCTATGTGAATACAACTTAAAAGTTGACTTTGTTGTGCATAATTCATTATGTGAAAAAGGTAATTTAGTCAAAAACTGTGATACATAAAAGTCAAAAGAATTCAGTCATTTTTTCAAAATGCGTATTGTGCAATCTCTATATTATTTTTAGGGGAGTCTTCAATGGTGACCATTGAGAATTCAGTTTGGTAATAGGTATTTGGTCGTCTCTGTGAATTCATTCACAATTTGTCTATGATAAGGGTAACCTTTACGTGATAGGTGCTTGTGTGTTATTAAGTATCAAATGTGTCCATTTTAGGTTATATTATGTTCCTGCGTTACTGTCTCATTTCCGTTCAATCTCATCGGTGTTGTTTAACATGAAGGTTAAAGAATACGATTAAATGCTGGAGCATCCATATCGTTCCGACCGTAACTCGCACAAATTGGTTTCCCCGAATCAATTTGTACCATGCATTCATTTCATTTTTGCCTGGCTTGTTATTATATATACATGTAAATGTATATAGTAAAATGTAGTTACATCCATTTTTACTGAAAGACCTTTTTATTAAGGACGGAAATTTCTGTTTGATAAGAAAATGGGGAGATGTGGTATGTGCAAGGGCAATGTTATTACTACCAGAAAGCAGTCCTAAGCTCGATTACGGATACTCGTATGAGACGAAATAGTTTGATTATATTGGTTAACATAATCAATTTCATGAAACTCATAATTATAGCAATACACTTACAATTTACAACTAAGGAATATGAATCTGTAAACGTTTCAAGCCTCCCCTGATCAGTAAATCCACCAGCAGTACACTCGTAGTGAGCCTCATCCAAACATTCCACAGTTGTCATCGCTACCCTTACAGTTTTCTCTTTAATACTACCGGTTACTTCCATCCTGCTTGTGAATTCACTGCCACTAAAGAAGTAGCCAATACTTGGTGGATTACCAGCAGTCATGGTAACAATGTCATGTTTTCCATACCAACCGTTTCTGGTAATGGTTATCCAGGCTGGAGTTTTGACAGACTGTGAATTGTACTCGCATGTAATCACCAAGTCGTCAGTGTCTAGGAAAACATTCTCTGGATCTATCCTAACATTGATGTCTGGAAAATGTTTGTTGACGAACATGTTTTATTAGAGAGTACACTTTCATCAAGAAAAAGACAGAAAGAATAACAATGTGAGCACATTTTTAAAATCTCGTTCGCTCGGAAGTTGATGTGGCATCTTATTTTAGAAAAGCGGCTGGATTATTCCCTAGAAATTTATTTTTCTCATGGGTCATTTAAAATCCAATCTTACTAGTATGCAGCTTTAGTGTATATACTTTTGGGTTCCATAAATATTTTATTTCAGAAATTATATCATATCAAATAAAACTATAGATACTTAAAATTGGTAAAAAGCACTATTGCAAGATTTTGACAAAGTGTTCACCCAAAACTTATATATACAACTACATTCTAATTAAAAACAAAAATTATATCGAAAGTAAATCTTTTTCTTTCTTTTGCGATGGTTTTATCACTGAGAAAATTGCGATAGGACACGAAGGACGGGCTTTTTTAAATTTGAAAATATTATTTGTGTGTAGTGTTCTCTGATATCGCAATAGTTTATCTCAATTTTTTTTCAGTGTTGAAAAATCGCAATAATTATGCACGCAAAAGATTCTGAATTTTCAGTAAATGGATAGATGAGATAGACATCGTAAAAACATTCAAATATCCGTAAAGCGGAACGTGAAGTTAAAGGAAAATATTGTCTTCTTTTAATTTTTTTGTTGAGATTCTTGGGTAAGTGATATTACAACTTACCTTTTGAAAGTGCTCCACCAAAGAATACAACCAAAACAGCTAATACCACATACATCTCCATGTTTCTGAAATCTAATCAAATGCCTCGTGCATCTTTACTTTTTAATACCTTTGTATATAAGACTTTTATTGACATTATACAGTTGATAGGAAGTAAACCGTATCATATTTTGATTTGTTTACATATATCCTAAATGGTATGTTAAAGTGAACTAAAGGACGAATTAAACAATATAAAATTCTCTTTGTTACTATTTTAAAACAATATGTTACGTAACGGAATGACATGATGTAGAGGCATTTCGACATCTTTGATAGTTGTTTTCCATTCGTTCCGTTTGTTGATATAGTCGATCATTTGGTTTTGTCAGGTTTGATGGACTTCCCCTTTTTTAATTACCATGGAGTTGGGGTATTATTGTTAATACTTTTTTCCGGGGTATTCTTTGTCATATTTATCTTTACTAACTGTGTAAATACTTTACATGTCATTTGATATTGCTGTAGGTAAAAATCCGGAAATTAGTCGCATTCTTTGATGTTACAAACGAGAAAAAGAGGACGGAAATGTGGTTACGACAAAAATAACATGTCCGTCGTCATCTGTGACATAGTTATTCCGTAATGTTCAGCCAACTAATGATGACGCCCATAAAATTTAAGACATTACATTTAAAAACAATTGGTTCAACGGCTTTGCCGTGAGCAGCAATCTCAGTCTATTAAGGAAATCCTCATAGTAAAAAGTAAAATAACAAAAATACGTAACACCAAGGGAAATTCAAAACGGAAAGTCCTTTATAAAATGGCAAAGTCAAAAGCTCAAAAATAAAGGCAACAGTAGTATACCGGTGTTCAAAAGTCATAAATCGATTGAGAGAAAACAAATCCGGGTTACAGACTAAAACCGAGGGAAACACATCAACTATAAGAGGAAAACAAAGGAACAATAGGAACACTGAAGTGCAACAAAAACAAACGCCAACATACATAGAAACGAACTATTTGATAACAACTGCCATATTCCTGACTTCGCACAGGACGTTTAAAGAAAAAATGGTGGGTTGGACCTGATTTTATGGCTAGCCAAACCTCCCGCTTTTATGACACTGTTTAAAATATCGCTAAAATGACAACATTACGTGACAGAAATACAGCACAAACACACGCAAGAACACTCATCACAGAGAAACGCACAAACAAATAATATAATAGTCGACACAACATGCAAACCGCAGAACAACGACGAACATCTTCCATCAACGACAGACACTACGTCGTATAGCAATGCAAATTTACACTCGGTATAACAGTCATATTCGGGAATAGGTCACGTTCTGTACTTAGCAGACAGACGACTTAGATGTTAAACCACAATCTAAGACGTGGTAAAAATGTTAATAGTTAGTTTAGACACAGACACATCGTATTGATCAACCAATTCGTGATGGTGTCCATAAAATTTATAAAGTGTCAGTTTTAACCTTTCCTTCTCATATCTCTGTTGGGTCAGTTTCTGCGTAAGGAGCACACTCCTGTATATGAAGTCAGTATGGTGTGAACATGCACGAGCATAACGTATCAATTGAGATATGTAAACACCATACGACGAAGCAGAGGGTATGTTACTGCTGAGAATTGGGAAATTGATAATTGGGAAGTTGAAATCATCCCGTTTGTCATAGATTTTAGTGTGTAGTCGTCCATCTGTGTCAATATTGAGGAAAAGATCAAGGTATGAAGCAGTCTTTCTTGTATCAGTAGTATCCTTAATTTCAAGTTCACTGGGATATTTGAGATGCAAGTACTGACTGAAATATGGGTTATTCAGTGATAGGACATCATCAATATATCTGAAAGTAAAATTAAAGAATTTTGCAAGGTGCTTTTGCTTTTTGTCTTTAAAAAGGTTCTGAATGAATTCTGCTTCATACGAGTAATGAACATCATTTTACTCCTAACAACAACTATAATTGCCTTATTTCTCGTATCAAACATAAGCTAAAAGAACTCTCCAAGGACTTTTTTGTCCCGGCTGATAAGGCTGTCCATAATATCATTATTGTTTGACGTAAATTCTATATTGAGGTTCTGCAAACGTAAATCACGAATTCACCAACATTCCAACTGACTCAATTTTCGGAAAATGACATCTGTAACAAACATAAACGTTTAGCTACCTCTTTACAAGCAGAACCGAATAACATGAAAGTTCCAACTATTTACTGGCTTACAAATATAGATTTATTTCGTCTTCAAGCTATTGTTCCACCACTAAACTGTCTATTCTACTTACTAGTACACTTGGTACAATCAAAAACCTGGTAATAAATTGTTCAAATAAGGCCTTTGAAAACGTTGGAATTAATTATTTTTGGAGTGTCAAAAATTCGTTGGAAGTACTTGATAAATTGCATCCTCATATTGGTGATTGCGAATCTGTTCAAAGTTTTGATTTTTCTACCCTATATTCAACTTGCCTCATAATTTCATTTAGAAAAATCACATACTTTATTAAATGGGCATTCAAAAAGTCAGAATCATCGGCGAATATATATGTTCAAACTCTTTTATGTCGTTTTTAGTAACAACAACAAACAAAAGAACTATGTCAATTGGACCTGCTTTGATACGATAACTGCACTTGAATTTTTACTAGATAACATTGTTGTTCGCTATGGAGATTCAGTATATCGTCAAGTTATCGGAATTCCAATGGGGACTAACTGTGCACCACTTATTGCGGACCTGTTTCTGCATTGTTTCAAGTTACAATGTATGACTATAATTAGCAAAGACCTATCGAAACAACATCTAATACAAACATTTAATAATACTTTTAGATATATGGATGATATATTGGCTCTCAATAATGACGACTTCATTATGGACACTAAAGATAGTTATCCTGCTGAACTGACTTTAAATAATGCTAATTAACAATGAACACTGCCCTTTCCTGGATCTTGATATATATATCTTTGACGGAAAGCTTAATACTAAAATTTACGATAAAAGAGATGAATTTTCATTTCCTATTGTTAATTATTCATTTTTAGATGGTGACGTTCCCTTGGCACCATCTTATGGTGTTTATATATCTCAACTTGTTCGATCCGCTCGTGTGTGTAACAACGTATTTGATTTTAACGAAAGAAATCTCTGTATTACTGAAAAATTGTTACACTAAGGTTTTCGATATCACAAACTTGTAAAAACATTTACTAAATTTTATCATAAGTACAAGGACATCATTCGTAAATATAAATCAACGTGCAGACATCTTATACGTTCAGGTATTTCACATCCCATCTTTCATGCTAATATTCTATATAAAGCACAAAAATGTAGTCGTTCACCTCAAAAGCTAACCAAACCTTTAATCAGACTTATTCAGAAGGGATATAGTTACGATACTGTTGGCAGGTCATTAAAGATGGCGTTTTGTTAAAATTAATATTGATTCACTCATAGGGTCTTTGCATCGGAAATAAACACATTTATTCTAAAACCAGTTGTTGACATGATACGGGTTATGTTCTTATATCATTAATCGAATATTTTTAAGGATTTGTGATTCGTTAAAACATAATCACATGTACATTTGTATTTACTCAGTTTGCACACCAATACTTTTGTGTTTAGCTTTTCGTAGGTCAAAAACATCATATTGCACAGGGCATACAGCATGTTACTAAAATACATTCTAGAAATCCCAAATTTTACATTGTTCATGCAATAGTTGTTGATTAATGATATAACAATTGTAGACTTTGGTAGAGGTCAATACGATGTTATATCGACTTAGAGAAGCATATCGACCTCGGACTTTATCCTCATTCAATATGCTTCTCATATGTCGATTTAACCTCATATCGACCTAATACTATAATTATATAATATCGTATATTTTATGATTGTATGATACTAAACCACTAACGTGAGGGATTGTGCTTGAGTTTCATATGATGAAGACATAATCTTTCAATCAGTTTAATTGAGGTCTGGAGCTGGCATGTCAATAACTGCTAGTAGTATTTTGTTATTCTATGTTGATTATTGTCATTTTGCTTAATTTCTTGTGTAACCTATTCTAACATCGGACTCGGACTTCTTTTAAACTGAATTTTACAGTGCGTATTGCTATGTGTTTGTTTATTCCACATTAGCTTAAGGTATGATGGGGAGGGGGGAGATCTCACAAAACATGTTTTACCCCGCGACATTTTTGCGCCTGTCCCAAGTCAGAAACCTCTGGCCTTTGTTAGTCTTGTGTGTTTTTTTGTAATTTTGGTTCATATATATGTTTCGGAGTTTAGTGTGACATCCATTTTCGCTGAACTAGTATACATTATTTTTAGGGGCCAAGCTGAAGCCCGCCTCCGGGTGCGGGATTTTCTCGCTGTGTTGAAGACCCATTGGTGGCCTTGGGCTGTTTCCTGCTATTTGGTCGGGTTGTTGTCTCTTTGACGCATTCCCCGTTTCCATTCTCAATTTTATATTGTATCAATCTAGATATGTAGACTCTTTACGTAGTGTAGCAAAGATATTGCTACATGTTGTGAGATGGAAAGTTCACAGTGGGAAAATTGAAATGATCTTAACGAGTCTCACAGTAAATTTCTAAATACAAGTTAAGATATGAAGCAGTCCTAACTGTTCTGTGATGTCTTCAATAAGATAGATGCCATCAACATAGTTACCTACTTTGAATTATTCAGTGTGAGGCCTTTATCTTTATAGAAGAATGTGAAGTTCAAGGATAATGCTAGCTTCTTTTCATTCCTCCCGAGAAGTCTTTACATGACGTCTGTCTTATAAAAATAAAAGTGGAAGACGGAGAAAAGAGGAGCATAGTTGGTTCTTTTAATGAATACCGACTGGGTGGTAAAAAATAACATCCACCAATATCAACAAAGACAATGTCTATAATAAATCAAGTATCTTAATGGTGTAAGTTCCAGACAACTGTGTGTTTGTATTAGAGTGACTGTATACAAGCATCATTTGTGTCCCTTGTTTTCTAACTGATCTTTGGATTTTTTAGTATCCACATCTGATTCACACTGGTAACAGCCCCCTTTTAAATTCAAATGCATCTTAATTCGGTACTGAATGTAAATGGTACTAGTATTTTTTTTTTATAAATCCATGTATTTAGTTCGTTCGTGTAAATAAAATTGTTAATGTATATCATCTATAGACTAATCTCTGATGGAGAGTTGACTCGTTGGCAATCATACCACAACTTCTTATTTTGAAAAGTTGGTAATTAATCAGAATAAATTTTAATGGCATGCAGTAAGTTGATCAATATTTAGAACTGTTATAAGGTATTATTAATTTTATGGTTGATCTCTCCATGCTTGTTTTAGTAAACTTTTTTATAGCTGACTATACAGTATGAGTTTTTCTCATTGTTAAAAGGACGTACGGTGACCCATAATTGCTTACATCAACATCATTAAAACAATGGCGGATATATGTCTCATTGGTAATCTTACCACATTTCCGTATTTTATATAGCAAGTTTGAAATTAGTTATTTTAATGAAGGTACGAATTAAAAACAAGAAACAGCTTCACGGTAGGTATAGTGTCCGGCGGAGATCGTGTTTTTTCTAGTGTAGATCGGGTTTTTTCGAGTGATATTAGGTCAATTAACTGCTACTTCGCAATTATAATAGTTTTATTCATGACTGTCCATCTTATTTTGAATACTATACATGTTTTGAGCACAAAAGACGGCAATTTCGTTGTATTTAACTTAAATTTTCAGTGTTTCGCATTGTCCGTGTTTTTTCGAGAGCAACAGTTAAAACGTCCGGGTTTTTAAACTAATGGTCCGGGTTTTTTTAAGACAATGTGAATAAGACATAAGGCGTTTTTTTACCTTAAAAAGTGACTTTTTCTAGTTTATAACAGTGACGAAAAAACATAGGAGCAAGAAAACTAAGGAAAAAGAGTAAACAATCAGAAAAATTCAATATAAACCCAAATATTCTACTAAAAGAGGACCAATCCTTCCCAATTAAAGAGTAATTACAATAACATTTGAATTGAATGGAATATAAATAAAAAATGAAAACGACACTTTATAATTTTATGCTGTATGACCAAAAGGACCGAAAAAAATAGCCAAATCCATTTAAGGTCAACTTTGCCTGATGGAGTTGAAACCTCAGCCTCCGAGTTTATAATGTATAAATTTATAAACGGACAATTCTAACAAGTAGGTCCTGTAACGGAAGACGTTCGGGATAAAGGTCGGGAAATTTAGCAGCCACTGAAAATGAGAGTATGTTGGATATGGACAGACATTTTGCCCTTCAAAGAGCTGTTACAAGGGTTCTCAACGTTCAATGAGCGTAGCACTCTCTCTACACGCCCCATTCTGACCGGACGTGACTGCGTTCAATGCATCCAATGCAGCCAAACGGACGTCCCACTTTGGCAAGGGTCGGTCGGAAGAGGACTTAAGTGACCATATTTCGATTCCCCTGCCCCCTTGGAATTAAATAATTTTAAAAAGGTTTGAAATAAATCATGTCAATACCGAAGTATTGACTACTGAGCTGATGATAAACTCGGGAACTTATCGAATGTATTCAATAAACAACGATAAATAATCTGTAAGCTTCAATACGATCCTTTTGATATAATTATAAATAAAAGAATAAATGTGTATATAATATGCGTTCACCTCACAAATATACATTGTCAATTTTTTAGCTATGCTGGTGCTTTATTACTGTGTGACCAAGCATAGCATACGCTTGATCAGACTCCTCTTCACAGTAGGAGCAATTGAACATTGTTCTTGATTTCCATTTCTAGAACGATAAAACATCATTTCTTATAAAGCAAGAATTTTGCTATCTGATTGGTTAATTACCCGGGTGTAAATGACACCCCACCCTAGTTCACCAGGGGATAAAAAAAATATGCCAAGATTTCCAAAAAAAAAAAATGTTTGCCAAAATTGGAAAAAATAATAATAACATTTTTTTTTGGCTTAAACAAAAATAAAATTTTGAAATTCTTTGCCAAAAAAAACAAAAACAAATCCAAAGGAAGAAAAAAAATTTCTCCAATATATCCCAGATAATAAAATTTTCAAATTTTCCTCAAATAAAAAAAAAATAAATAGATAATCTTTGAAAAATGCATTGCAACGTCGGTGTTGAAAAATGTGTAGTGGAAGTTGGCCATAAGATTTTTTTTCAATTTTGTTCCAAGGAATAAAAAAAAGTAAACGAACGCTAAATAAGATATAAATTCGTTACTTCGGTGCAGTCAGGGGTGTACGGAATTTTACACCGGTGTTGAAAATGCATACGACCTTCGGCTGCGCCTCAAGGTGTATATATTTTCAACACCGGTGTAAAATTCTGTACACTCCTGATTACACCAAGATAGCTAATATTTCCATCAAGACAAATAGTAAATGAAACATTAAGGATATATTTTCTGTAAAAAAAAAACACATTTACCCGCTTAACACACTATGTCTGAGCTCATATAAAGATTGTTTACATCACTAAATATTTACTGTATGAAACCCATATCGTTACACTAACATGAAGATTTCTGAATGCAACTGAAGGATGACTTTTTATGAAATGTACGTTATCAAACTGGTTTAATGCATTGTTTCGTGCTTTAAAAGCACTTATTTGAACCTTTTCATTGTTTTTTAAACGTAAATGCACTGACATATTACATTTAAGCCAGAGGAATTTTATGTTTTCACTCGATAAAACAAGGACACACTCGAAAAAACACAGACTGCTCTCGAAAAAAAACGGACATATAAAAATGAATTTACTCTCCAAAATGTCCTTTTCAATGCAAAAACAAGAATTTTTATAAAGGGTGTGTGTATCTAAGTATACATGGATTCCATGTGCACATTTCCGTTGACATTTGCATTGGCATGTGTATAAAAATGGCTTTAATCTATATTTTGGAATAAAGCATTGTAAGGCTATATTAAACGTTTTTAGAACAAAATAATTTAGGATTGATATCTTTTTATCAAAAATACTAATTTACCTTCTATGATATTGTATATAAGGTTCTAGCACCTTTTTTCACGTTTTACTAGAAAGGAAGTCTGTTTGTTTATATTTTTGATCATATTCACTCGAAAAAAAGTGGTCACACTCGAAAAAAAACGATCAAATCACTCGAAAAACCACGATCACAGTCGGACACTATACCTACCGTGAGCTTGGCTTTTTTCATCTCGTGTGTTTTGACAAATATTATATTTATGGACGTCAGTAATGGAATCTCCTCATTCAATCATAAATAAGGTACAGTATATGTACCATGACCTAAATAAAGATAAATCATATTAATAACTTCGTCTTCAGTTGTTCATATTCTCCCTTAGACATTATAGCAAATCACAGTAAAATACTAAGTAAATATCTGATTGCAGTTAAATCATACACAATCACAATGTTGGTGCCTATACTGATTCATGTAGACAAGTCAAAAAGAAGATCATTGGTAATTTGGAAGTATGATACAAAAGTTACCTGATAGCTGTAATACAACACACAATAGTCACGATCGATAAGATCACAGGTGCATATGACCAGTGTGCAATAATGTTCAGATTACATCAAGAAATTAAACACTAAATCTGACATTATTTTACATTTGGAACTAATGCAGTTCAATTATGTAAGTGGGCGAACGGACCTGGATTGATTCACACTGCCAGTGGAGTAGGTAGTTTGACAGTAACTTTGAAACCCAGTTTAGATGACTGATGAGATAGATGTCAATATACTATTAATTAGGAAAGGGGTTCATGGAGCATTTGGCAGATTCAGCAAATAAGGAATAAAGTGTTTGAAGAGTTGCCATCGTTAATTGGTGATGTGACGATCGCCAATGTAGTTTTATGGAGATTTGAGACCATTACATCCCAAATTGACGGCGACAACTCTTCCAACACAGGAATGTTATTCCTAAGAAATACAATACTAGTAAACAGTACAAAATAGACAATTGAATATCCTGGAATTGCCAGTTGACTGAGTTCGAGCTATGTTGTTCCCAATGACTCCGATCGTCAACCGTGGAACTGAGTAATTGATTGGTACTTGCTTAACGTCCAGTGGCAAATATGTCATGCACATTCAATACGACCGTGGAATTGACGACAGACGTTAACCAATCAAAAGATGTGTTACATATCATATTACATTAAAATATGTTTGTAAGAACATTTATTTAAGTTGGTTATCCAGCACTGCGAAGGAAGATTACGTTGAAATGTCAAAGAACATTAAATAGATTAACATGATTGTTCAGTTTTGCCTATTTTGTACAAATCGAGTATACGTTGGGTTTTAAAGTGAATTGTCAATACTTTATTCCCTTGACAAGCAGTTGTATCGTGTGATTTACACACAAAAAAACATAGTTTTCGTATCTTTTGGACAATGTTCAATATGAAATGTGAATTCTAGACTGACGAAGATTCATAGCCGGCAGATCTTCATGTCAAGAAAACATTTCCAATTTTGCACTTTAGAATTGAGGAACTCTAATGGTCTTCAGTTTTAAGTATAGACTTCATCTTTAATATTTGGTCCGATCTAAAGCAACATTCGCATCATTTGTTCAAAAACATTTCCAGGGGAACTTTCTTCAACGGAAGTAATTTCGTTCAATAGTACTGGAGAGATGTGTGACGGAAAAAAATACTGAAGCTTATTTAACATATGAAATATTTAAAGTATCAGCAAGTAGCAAGTAGGAAGTAGGTTGATGATAAGACCCGAAAAGTGCTAACATATCATAACTTATCACCACCAAGCTGCTGACCAGATGTAAAGTCGTTCCGTTCCGTGGTTCCTGAAAAAAAGACAAAAATATGTTTGGACTAATGGATGGCTGGACGGACGTGATTGCAAAATAGCCCTAACTTTTGTAGTGGAGGTATAATTTGTGTTGATGCTTATGAAGTAATTTTAGGAGACGCTGTAACTGTTTAAACTGTCTTAAATCATTAATAATTGTTCTCCCTTCTATTAAAATCATGGCTCGGTATGACTAACAAAAACCCAACCAAAAAAGATGTATTTACCCCAAAAATATGGCTGAAACATATGTAGACACATCAGTCATGTCTGTGAGTAAGCAAACTCACTATTTAGTTGGGTTAAGTCACTTTCCGCTATATAGATGATGATCTCTTTTTGGTGACCTATATTGAACGCGTTTATCCCATCGAACTTGAGATAAAGGATACAACAGATACAGTTAAGTCTGCCTCATATCTTGACTTAAATCTAGAAATTGACAATGAGGGTCGGTTGAAAAAAAAACACTTTACGATACAAGAGATGATTTCAGCTTCACAATTGTGAACTTTCCATTTCTATGTAGCAACATTCCAGCAGCGCCTGCATACGGAGTATATAACTCCCAGTTGAAACGATATTCCATGGATTGTATTTCCTATCATGATTTCCTTGATAGATGGTTGCTGCTCACAAGGTAGCTATTTAATCTAGAGTTCCAAGCGGTGCAGTTGAAATCATCCCTTTGTGAATTTTCAGGACGCCATCAAGAGTTGGTTGATCGTTATGGAATATCCGTTTCACAGATGACAACGGATATGTTCCAATTGTCGTTACTACAATCCCGTCCCGTCCCGTCCCCCCCGAGTGTGACCTACGAATTGAACTTATCACCGGGTTTGTACTAACATGAGCAACACGGCGGGTTCCGCATAATAAGTGGGATCTGCTTACCCTACCGGAGGATCTGAGATCACTGAGATTTTGGTGGGGTTCGTGTTGCTCAGTCTTTAGTTTTCTATGTTGTGTTTTGTGTACTGTTGTTTGTTTGTTAGTATTTTTTTTCTTTTTCAGCCATGGCGTTGTCAGTTCATTTTCGACTTATGAGTTTGAATGTCCCTTTGGTATCTTTCGCCTCTCTTTTAAGTTTTATGAATAGGTACATTTGTCAATCATATTGCACTATAGCAGTCACCTTGGACTTGTGCAAAAGCATTCGTCAAAATTGTGGTCACTACAATCTTAATTTTCTGTTATAGTGATTTTGGTTATCTGCCATTTCTCAAAATCCTTTGCTATTACATTTATATTCCACTACTACTGTACAGTACATCACTATGCAGTCACTTTGACCTATAACTCATACTTGAGGCCGTTTTTTTCACAAATAAATGAAATATCACTTCCATTTTCTTGTTATGCTTAGTATAATAAATTCGTAAGGGTTCCGCGGAACCCAGTGTCTCGCCTACTTTTGCTGTTAATCGCAGGCTCAACAAAAATGAGATGAGGAAATAATTCAATAAAATATTCCTCTCGATACAATTTTTTTATTGTAAGAAGCTTCTGTCCAAGTTTGGTAAAAATCCAGGATAGTTTATGAATCTAATAAATGTTTTAAAAAATTTAACTGCAGACTGTATGTAATGTTAACTGGAAGAGAAACTAAGTCCATTTATAAGTAAAATATGGATAAACAAGTACAAAATTTTAATAAAAATTTCCTTCTAGGTACTAGCTTTTGATCATAAACAAACTTCTGTCCATGTTTGGTACAAATCCAGGATAGTTTAAGAAAGTTATTAAAATTTTAAAAACTTTAACCACAGAGTGAATGTAATGTTTCCTGGCAGAAAAACTAAGTCCATTTATAAGTAAAATTCGGAAAAACAGGATTTTTTTTAACAAAATTTACTTCTGGATACTATCTTATGATCATAAACAAGCTTCTGTCCAAGTTTGGTAGAAATCCAGGATAGTTTCAGAAAGTTATTAAAATTTCAAAAACTTTAACCACAGAGTGAATATTTGTGGACGCCGACGACCATGGAATGTAGGATCGCTATGTCTCGCTTTTTCGACAAAAGTCGAAGGCTCGACAAATATGCTGTTAAGCAACATTTGATCTTGACTAAGTATATTAACGATATCTTAATCTTTTACAGATTTGTGGGATCTTTGCTTTTGGATCCAGTTCATGGTAACCTTTTGTGAAACAATAATATTTTTGCCCTATATTTTTCTTGTATACCATGAAGATTTTCACCATAATGGTCACACTTATTTGGTATTACCTTTTTTAAAAACCAGAAAACATCTAGGAATTACTTTGCAATATTAGAATAAACACTATGTCATGTTCACCATACCACCACGAGAAGTAGGTGTCTGACAGAAAGTGCACACACTATTACACATCACAGTCAAGCTGCTGGTCAAATATGAAGTCATTCTCTTTAGTAGAATTGGAAAGTGTGACAACAAATTTTCTAAGTTCATTTAACATATCAAAATATTAATGTCATCAAACTGGAAGTAGATATCACACAGCGCCCAAAAGTGCTAACACCTTACAACTCTTGTTTGTCAAGCTGCTGTAAGTAGTTTTTGAAAAAATTCAGAAGAAAATATTTGTTGGCTAAACGGGCTGATGAATGGAGAGATGGACAAGGTGATTGCAGTATAACCTTCAACTTTAAAGAGGGGATATAACAAAGGTACAAAACATATCCAATACAGAAAATAGGGATAATACATGTATTTCATTCATGTACAAAATTTTGTATCTTTTGTTCCTTGTTCAAAACTGGTACAAGATTTTCAAAATGTACTAACCCCACTAGTATCCTATTCAAGACTATATTCCAAGGGAAAACATATGAAAGAAAGTAAGTGTGCTCTCTTGATATTTCTTATTCATTCATTTATTCACATAACAACAGTAAAATCTTGTTTTCACTCTGAATATGAATGAAATATTTGCCACTGGACATGAAGCAAACAACAAACAATAAATCTGACTGAGCCTTTTTTTAACTGTTCCAAACATTACCTTTTACATTAAATACAACATCAAATAAAGTCCTAACATCTACATTTCCAAATATGGTTTTGATCAACATAATAATTACTGCAGAGAGGAACAACAATTGAAGGAAAAAGATTTTGATATGGACAAATTACATAACAAAATTTGTATAATTTATTTTATTGTTATTTGCATTATTTTTAGAAATGAATTCCTCAGAAATAATGATTTCTGAATTTGCTACTGAAATCCAGTTTTGTTCAGAACACAAGGTAGGAGTCAACAAAACAATGCTATATTATTATAACAATACTTATAAACAATGCATTGCAATCAAACAAAATATGGTATATATATTACATTAAGTAATTGCACATAGGAGAAATTAAAGACCAGAAAATATTCACTGCTTTTTCTGACCTCATCCACAAATTTCTTGCTCATACACTAAACAAATATCAAACTTTTTATTCCATAAAAATGTGGAAAACCTTTAAAAACATCTCAAGAATAATATCGTATAAAAATATTCTGGTATATTGTAGTCTTTCTACTTGGATATTGTTTGGTCATTGTATTTGCTTTTGGATTTATTTGCAAGAGATAATTTCATGTTTTTTTTAAATTTATTTTAGGATAGTATAGAAATGTAATGCATGACTAGTTTTTATCTGAACTTGCTCAAGTGGTATTTTTTAAGAACAATTGACACATGTTACACTTATATCCTGAACACCCCAAAAAATATGGCGGCAATGATCCCTATATATCTGACATACTATAAATATCCTGTTAAGAATGGAGAACAATGACAACTTGCATGAAAAATTATAAAAAATATTTATCGCCACATATCAAACGAATGGCCTGTACTGTGGAGAAGGAAGAACTCAGAAGTGAAAAGTATGTTATCCACAGCATCAATATTTACAGATACAACCAAAAAGGTTCAGACATGTACAATTTTCTAAGGACGGTAATTCTGTCAATCCAAATGCAAACTTGATTTGCAACTAACCATTATACCGTTATAATCAAAATCAGCTCAATATCTACAGCCATAACAAAGAAAAAAAAAGGGGGGGGGGGGGGGGGAGAGAGGTGATAAAAATCACAGAAAGCTACAACATATAAAATTATTGTAAAAGAAAGCTGTAATATGAATGAATTATTATCAATGTTATTCTGAGGAAGACAATAGGAAAGCACTGATAAAATAGTATACAATTTTGTAAGTCTGGCAATAATTTAGGGGGGAGTTACAAAATTAAAATTATTATAAAAGAAACTGTAATATGAATGAATTACTATGAATGTTGTACTGAGGAAGACATTAGAAAGCACTGATAAAATGGTTACAATTTTGTACGGCAATGATTGGCAATGAGCAAGCACTTAGGACTCAATAAATAACACATAAATATTCATCTTGAAGTAATACAGTTACACAGCAAGATTAAAACAAAGATTTCTGTCATTGCTAGAAAAATTAACCTACAAGCAATAACCTATTCAATAGAAACCTTAAGCTACTTAGGCCAACTTTCAAAATTATAATGAAGCTACAAAAATATTTTTTTAATATTTTACAATAATCATACTGTAAATTCAGAACTTTTTGCAATTTTTTTTTACATGTGTTGCAAAAATTGCAACAGGATAGGAATTTCGATAGCATTATTTGAATAAAGCATTTCCTAAAATCATAATACCAGTACTTGAATTCCACATGTTTGTTGATTGTTCAACAACAGCAATAATTGAAACACTAAAAAAAATTCTGAATTTACAGTTTTATAATAACTGATGAAAAGAGAATGTCTTAATTTTATCAATAAAATGCTCCGCTGGGCGCAGCTTGATACGACCGCAGAGGTCAAACCCTGAACAGTTGGGGCAAGTATGGACACAACATTCAAGCTTGATACAGCACTGAATTTGGATTGTAATTAAATATTTGACACAGCATTGGTTTCTGACACAGAATGAATGTGGTCTAAGAACTTAAAAATTTTTAATTTACCTATTCAAACCATATCATTATTATTTGCTTTTATATATAAATCAGAAATAACCAATTTAAAATGGAAAATTTTAAAGAAAAAAAAATCCCCCCCCCAAATTTTTGAACCCCCTTATGATTCATCACCCCCAAACTCAATCCCAGCCTTCCCTTTGTGGTATGGTACCTTGCAGTACAATTTCAGAGAGATCCACACACTTGAACACAAGTTATTGTCTGGAAACTAGAAAAATGCTTGTTTTTTGGCCCCTTTTTGGCCCCAAATTCCTAAACATTTAGGGCAATTACCCCCAAACTCAAACCCAGCTTTCCCTTTGTGATATGGAACCTTGTAGTACAATTTCATAAAGATCCATACACTTACACACAAGTTATTGTCCTGAAACTAGAAAAATGCTTGTTTTTTTGCCCCTTTTTGGCCCCTAATTCCTAAAATTTAGATGCAATTATTCCCAAAATCAATCCCAGCCTTCCCTTTGTGGAATGGTACCTTACAGTACAATTTCAGAGAGATCCATACACTTGAACACAAGTTATTGTCTGGAAACTAGAAAAATGCTTATTTTTGCCCCCTTTTTGGCCCCAAATTCCTAAAGGTTTTTGGCAATTACCCCCAAACTCAATTCCAGCTTTCCCTTTGTGATATGGAACTTTGTAGTACAATTTCAGAAAGACCCCGCCGCATTTTTGCGCCTGTCCCAAGTCAGGAGCCTCTAGCCTATGTTAGTCTTGTATTATTTTTAATTTTAGTTTCTTGTGTACAATTTGGAGTTTAGTATGGCGTTCATTATCACTGAACTAGTATATATATTTGTTTAGGGGCCAGCTGAAGGACGCCTCTGGGTGCGGGAATTTCTCGCTGCATTGAAGACCTGTTGGTGACCTTCTGCTGTTGTCTGTTCTATGGTCGGGTTGTTGTCTCTTTGACACATTCCCCATTTCCATTCTCAATTTTACTTACACACAAGTTATTGTCATGAAACTAGAAAAATGCTTGTTTTTTGCCCCTTTTTTGGCCCCTAATTCCTAAAATTTGGAGGCAATTACCCCCAAAATCAATCCCAGCATTCCCTTTGTGATATGAGACCTTGTGGTACAATGTCAGAGAGATCCATACACTTACACACAAGTTATGTCTGGAAGTTACAAAAATGCTTATTTTTGGCCCCTAATTCCTTAACTGTTGGTACAAAAACACCCAACGACGACGACGCCAACGTCATACCAATATACGACCACAAAATTTTTTTTGCGGTCGTATAAAAACTAGAAATGGTCAATGAGGCAGTGTTTTATCATATAAACCTATATGGTCACTTATATAATAATAATAAACCTTAAGTATTATTTGCCCTTTGAAGACTATAACATTATATTGAAAGGGGACAGACATGGTAAGGGGAAGAGAAGTAGCAAATGATAAGATGGGGTTGAAAAAGGAAAGTCATTTTGTTTCATTGTACATTGTATGAACATTTATCATTAAAAGGTCTACAACAAAATCTAAATCTTTTTGAACTTCTTCTTTTTAACACCAACAATAAATATATGAAACTATCATAAACATCAAATGTTTGTCCAAGAAACTTTAAATTGCACATTAAATAAGTTAGCACCATGACATATTGTACACATCTCAAATACCCAATTTTGAATATGTCCTTTCATTCCTTAATATTTCAACTTATTTAATGTATTCTTGCTCTTATCCATACAATTTTATAATTCCAGTAGTTTATATATGATGCCTCTATTCTTATTTTCTAATGATTATATACTTTGAATGTAAACATTGTTGATTTTAACAGGACAGCTTGTATGAATGGAATTGATATATTCTAATATATGGCAATTTCAGGCTCATTTGACCTGCTTTGTTCTGTGCCTATTTTCCAATCTATCATGGATCATATGTCTTGAACAGTAAAAGAGAAAACAGTCCATTTCAAATTTGATCTCCATTTTGTCATTTGTAACAAGTTATTAAAGTTGAATAGCATAGGCTGTTGAGTTTGTAAGTTATTGCATGGAAACGACATTAAGTGCCACGTTCCAATCTATCAAGGACCATAACTCCTGAACAAAATGAAAATCTTCAACATTGAACTTGACCTCCTTTTTGTCATCAGTAACTACAAATTAAAATTTGATAGGCGTTGGTCAAAAGGTTAAAAAGTTATTAAAGGTTTATGAGATAATAAAAAAAAGTTGCATTTTAAACTTATGTTCTATTTTTAGCCATGTTAGCTAACAGGTAGGATCATCAGACACATTTTCAAACTAGATACCCCAATGATGATTGCGGTCCAGTTTGGTTCTAGTTGGCAAAGTAGTTTCAGAAAAGATTTTTTTTTTAAGTTAGAAGATGACAAAAGATGAAACACAATTGAACATGAGCTAATGGCCAGGTTAGCTAAAAAGGGAATCAGTGCATTTATCCATACTAAAAATTAGGTTTGGAAGGAAAGGGATATTGATTATTGATACTGTAAATACATTATTCCTACTTCTATAGAGGTAGGTATAGTAAAGAACACTGAAAGCTAGGAAAATACAAAATACAATCTTCTTTAACATTAAGAGCTAGGAAAATACAAAATACAAGCTTCTTTAACATTAAGAGCTAGGAAATTACAAAATACAAATGCAAGTTTCTTAAAAAGTGAAATCAAGAAAAATACAAAATGTGTATTTGTATTTTCCTAGCTCTACATGCTCTAAACAGCTAGAAAATACAAAATACAAGCTCCTTTAACACTGAAAGCTACAAAAATACAAAAATACAAGTGCAAGCTTCTTTAATACTAAAAGCTGGAAAATATAAAATACAAGATCCTTTAACACTGAAAGCTAAGAAGAAAAAAATACAATCTTCTTTAATACTGAAAGCTATGAAAATACAAAATATACCATGTACATGTACAAGCTTATCAAACACAGAAAGCTGGGATATAAAATACAACCTTTTAAACACTGAAAGCTAGGAAAATACACTATACAAGCTTCTTAAACACTGAAAGCTAGAAAAATACAATAAACAAGCTTCTTGAACACTGAAAGCTAGGAAAATGCAATTTACAAGCTTCTTTAATGCTACAAGGTTCAACATAGGACAGAAGGTCTCCATTTCACAAAGTTATTACAATTTGAATGTGTGCTTCACTAACATTAATATATGAGACTTGAATGTATGCATGTCTTATGTCTGCTTTATCAAAATGGGGCTCTGGTCCATGTTCTTCTGCAAAAGATATATATAGGACATTCCATGAATTTGTTTACCTTGTTTGACTTACAATCTGACTAAATATTTATATGACATATATATTTATTATGTAGGACTGGTCACCTTGCAACTTGTTGCACTTTATCAAAAATGTAGAGCACAGTCTTTAAAGGTGTGCAGACTTATAACATGGAAGTGTTCCTAATTATTTGGACATGAAAAAAAATCTACAATCATACAGTTTCAATATCACATGGTAATTGATTTAAACAGTTTTTCAAATGAACACCAATTTGACAGATTTAATGATGAAGACAGTTACATTAATATTGAAACGTACATAACATTGTTCCTTCAGATATTTTTTGTTACTACACAGAGTACTTCAACTGGTGTAGTACTTTATATTCATTTGTATAATTTGTTCAAAGCTTCATAAATATATGGAGAATGTGTCCATGGGACACAGATGATGACCCCGCTTGCATATAACGTTATAAAGGGACGCCACCCAAATTCGATCTTGATCTAAATTTCATAACATTTGGTTGAGGCAAACTTACCGGTAAGTTAGAGAACGAAAATTTTTCCATTTAATAAAGATCATAACTCTAGAATGGTGAAAGTGACGTCACCCAAATTCAAACTTGATCTGTGTTTTGTGGTAATAAGCATTGTGTATAAGTTTCATAACATTTGGTTGAGGCAAACCAAGTTAGAGAACGGAAACCAATTTCGGGACATACATACAGATAGACGTACAGACGGACAAGGGTAACATTTAATGCCCCCTGTGGCGGGGGCATAAAAATAACTACTTTCTGTTTAGAATCCTTAAACAAAATAACAAAATAACAATATAATATAATTTAAGAGCTCAATATTGTTCTCTATAGATTAATGTGTTTTCTGTGCCAAGCACTGAAGTATGGAACAAAGATCCAAAATATCAGAGTCAAGTAATAATAATCCTGATATTACAGAAGTCATATCATCATTAATGTTAATTTCAGATCTGTAATCAGACACAAAAATAAAATGAAGCATAAAAATATATATCTGTACAAAACATAATCATTAATGATAATAGAAAGACATTTTGAATACAATAATATACATCCAGCTATCACTAGTGAGTGATATTGCAAAATTTATACAACAGTTACACTGTCTTCATGCTGATTGAATAATAATAATGGTTATTCAGTCACATAAAATTGGTAGTATAAATAATATTTATCAAACAATTTTATGAAATTTAAGATCATTTTTACTCATGCATGTAGTCAGAAAAATTAAACATCATAAAAAGAGCAATAGTTAAGCTCAATTACAAAAAAGCTTTAATTTGAAATACATCCTCAAAAAAGATGTTTAAAATTATCATAGAAGAGTTTTGTCAAAAATATTTATAAACACATTTTATGAAATAGTGAAAGTCTTTTATTTGATGTATTTTCAATTAAATATCTAGAACTATAAAATAAACTTTTAATAATGGTTCAAAAGTTTATTTTAAGAGAGACCTTGTTTATATTTTCTACATAAATCTAACAGAGTTCATGCACAGCAATGTAACTGATAAAACAGCAAAGTTAATAAATGTAAATAGTAACAGTTATTTAAGGATGTTTGCTCATCTTGGTTTTTGATTTTTTTTTCAGATATTCGAAATCCTCTGGTTTTATCCATGTAGTGCCATTAAAAAACTTACCTCTTCTGTTCTTTTCATAATATAATAACATATAGTTTAAAAAGCCATATTTGAAAATGTAATAAAATCCTTGTTTTTTTCATAGTTTTTGAAGAAAAAAGGTGCCAATGTTAAAAGTATGAAATATCTAGAGAGAATCATCTCCAGCCAACTTTTCAATGGCTCATATCTTGAAAATATGAGGACAGGGACCTTTAATTTTTTCTGCTTTTTTAGTTATGTTATGTATATACTATCAATTTATGTGTTCATGTGAAAATTTATAACAAGCCAGCAAAGTAACTGGAACTATACAGTTGATTTAATTTGGTCTTTAACTGACAAATTAACACCAGCTGGAAAATATTTTTTTTATAAATTTGTAAGGGGTTCCCCGGAACCCTGTGTCTCGCCTACGATAGCTGCTGTCAGTGTAAAAGTGTAATGTTGACTTAAAAAGTGAGTCCATTATCAGTGAAATACAGAATTTAAAACAAAAATCACTTTCTCATTAGATGCTTTTTCTTGGTCTTGAAGATTAGCTTCTTTCCAAGATTCATAACAATCCATGAAGGTTAACAAACTTATCATGTCAATAAAATTTAATCCCAGATTGTCCATCTATCAGAAAAATACTGAAAATGAAAATATATTTTCATAGTTTGCTTCAGACATTATCTCTTAATCATAAAAAAGTTTCATAAAATTCTATGAAGGTTTGACAAAGTAATTGATGTGTAACAAACAATAACCCAAGACTGTATCTACTTGTTATCTGTAAAAAAAATTAAGTCCATTTATCAGTAAAATATGGAAAAGTGAAAATAAATATTTTCAAAATTTTGCTCTGGATACTGTATTTTGGTCATAAACAAGCTTCTGTCCAAATTTCATAAAATTCCATGTAGGTTTGACAATTTATTGATGTCTTAAAACACTTTAACCACAGACTGAACCTAAATGTTGACGCCGCCGACTTCAGAATATAGGATCACTATGCCTTGCTAAAACGAAGCAAAATATAAAAATAAAATAATGAAATTCAACCTTGATAACTCCTTTATGTAGTTTATCTTGACAAAGCTAAAATATTTTTTCATTGTTGTTTTGAATATCTTAAATTTACATTTCTTAAAAAAAATAGTGTGACAATTTTAGTGTGTGCATTTTATATAAATTTCAATTTCATTAACAAGACTACATGTAACAGTGCCATTTTAAAAGGCTATTAATAACATAAATATCAACAATTCATATCACAAATTAACAATAAATAAGTGAAAGACAATATTTAACAACAATGCCAAGGTATTCACCCAAGAACACTCATATATCACTGCTTTCCCATGAACACTTCACCTCAATGAACACTTTTACAGTCATATTTCATTGATTATCCAAGAACACTCATTATTTTACTGACACATATATCAGATGCTAATCTGGCCTCCTTACTGACCATTGAAAAGTTCAGAAATCCATGGGGTAAATCATCAATAAGGTGAAGGTCAACTTTTTTATTGAGATCTCTCAGCTTTTTAGCAAATGAAACAGAATCATCCAAGAGAGGATCCAAATGGCAGGCCTAAAATTAGAACAATAGTGCAATTTATAATATGATTATACAATAACTTATACCAGTAAGTGTGGAACACAAATAATGTAATAATCAACAAAACATGTGTGTAAATTTTAATCCATACTATTCAATATTAAGAAAATAACAGTTTGACATCATTAGTAAATATCTTTTAATCTATCTCATAATTCTTTTTCAAGTAGTATTTAACAAAACTTTCAATAAATGATGTTTCAGTCATTAATCAGGAGTGTGTTGTACATGTATGACATGATTGTATAAAAATACGTGAACATGTTTTTTTAGTTTATTGATCAACCATTGATAACAATTTGTGTATTAGCATGATTAGATGGCAGCTTACTTCTGAACCAGGCTTTATACAGTGGGAGCTCAAGTGAGTCATTGGAAAGAAAATGCTTATCCTTTTGTTTCCTATGTGTCCTTCTTGCACAACATCATACTGATTGCAAAATTTGTACTATGAAAATAACTTACCACAAGATAAACAGGAGGCAAATCTTTCAACAACTCCTCTGAAGCTAGCAATGGAGACATGTATGGATTCTTCACAATAGGCAGATGCCGAAATGCTGTCAAAGGACTATGTTGAATGTGATGTTTGGCAGCTCTCAGTGGCACAAAATTCAATGTTCCAGTACAATTTGTAACAAAACTGGAATCTGAATCACTATGCCCCACACAATCAAATGTTTTTGACCGAGACGTCTGACGAACCCTTGACTGTGGCTGGATATAGGGCATGCTCTGACTTGGAGGTACAGATTGACATATTTCCTTTGGCAAATCAACAGACATTTGTCGTGGAATCCCTTTGCTGACTCTAGCTAACTTTTTATGTTTGTTAGAACTCTGATCACTATTCGACTGACTTAATATATCCTTAGAGAAAGTCTGATCATCAAAACCACCATCTTCCACAGGACTCATTACAACACTATCATGTGATATCTCATTAACACCACCATTTTCTACAGAATTACTAGTAGTTGCACCTTCTGACAGTTCCATTACAGCACCATTTGGTTCAGAATTGTTGACATTTACATTCTGGGAGGTACTATGATCAGTACCTTCTGAAACAAAATCTTCCACTGAAAACTGTGAGTCTGTTGAATCAGGAGTTCCTAAAGCATCTTTTGAAACAGTCAAAACTTCAAAACTGTCCTCACTTTTGACCTCATCTTTTTCTGTTGTTTCTTCATTAATAGGAGGTACATGTCCATTATCAATTTCAACTTCTTCAAAACATGATTCAGTTCCACTGTTGCTTTCCATATCAGAACTAGATGTCAAAGTATCCATTGCAGAGTTATGTCTGGAACTTGATGCTGAAGTATCTGTTGGAGAGTTATCCCCCTTTGTAGATTTTTCACTATCTTCAAATGAGTGGTCACTCTTCTTATATTCTACAATAACCCATTTGTCATCTTTTGGTGAAAAGCATGTGGAAACCCCAGCATATGCTGTAAACAAATGAAATTAATAACAATTCAGTCCCAAAGTATTCATTATTTTTTTAAGATTACTGCCACAGGTTGCGATGGTAACTTAAGTATCATGGCTTGTCAGATTATCTCATAGTCCAATCATGTGTAGGTTGCTTGATTAAGTGTTTAAGTTCTTTGACATGACATCTTAAATAAAAACAAGAATGCACCTGATGTCATGCCAAGCATACACCAACTCGTAATTCAAAATGTTAAAAAACAGGAAAGTAGGTGTCTAACAGATCTGAATTTAGAATTTTAAAGTTTCCCCAAAAAAGGTTGTATTGTTTTCATAAATACATAATGATATACTGCAGCATGCAAACAACAATACACCATCTTTAATGTAAGCATATTTCTCCATTCATCTGTCGTTACCTTAAGTTCTGTTCTGTTGCTTGACTGCAGCAAATTTCAATATTGTGAAATAATACATCCTGTAAACGGGCGTATAAAAATTGTCTAATATCTATTTTTTTACTAAGTAAATGTATACAGGAAATTTAGTAGAACTTCGCAGTGACTGTTGAATATTACGGTTGCCATAAATCTATATATATATATATATATAAAACTGTAATATTCTCAATATAATAACTTATAAAAGACATTACATTTATAATTGTTTGATGAAATACAAGTCTGAAGCTAGTACATTTGAAACCTTCATTTTCATCTTACTGTATGAAATTCTTTACCTGCTAAACATCTGATTAAGATCCCCATAGGGAGAAAGTGATCCATCAATCCCATCATCCTGTATGGTATTATTTACCTGCTAAACATCTGGTAAGGATCCCCATAGGGAGTAAGGGATCCATCAATCCCATCATCCTGTATGGTATTATTTACCTGCTAAACATCTGGTTATGATCCCCATAGGAAGTAAGGGATCCATCAATCCCATCATCCTGTATGGTATTATTTACCTGCTAAACATCTGGTAAGGATCCCCATAGGAAGTAAGGGATCCATCAATCCCATCATCCTGTATGGTATTATTTACCTGCTAAACATCTGGTAAGGATCCCCATAGGAAGTAAGGGATCCATCAATCCCATCATCCTGTATGGTATTATTTACCTGCTAAACATCTGGTAAGGATCCCCATAGGAAGTAAGGGATCCATCAATCCCATCATCCTGTATGGTATTATTTACCTGCTAAAGATCTGGTTAAGTTCCCCATAGGAAGTAAGGGATCCATCAATCCCATCATCCTGTATGGTATTATTTACCTGCTAAACATCTGGTTAAGATCCCCATAGGAAGTAAGGGATCCATCAATCCCATCAACCTGTATGGTATTATTTACCTGCTAAACATCTGGTAAGGATCCCCATAGGAAGTAAGGGATCCATCAATCCCATCATCCTGTATGGTATTATTTACCTGCTAAACATCTGGTAAGGATCCCCATAGGAAGTAAGGGATCCATCAATCCCATCATTCTGTATGAAATTCTTTACCTGCTAAAGACCTGGTGAGGATCCCCATAGGGGTAAGTGATCCATCAATCCCATCATTCTGTATGGTATTATTTACCTGATAAACATCTGGTTAGGATCCCCATAGGAAGTAAGGGATCCATCAATCCCATCATCCTGTATGGTATTATTTACCTGCTAAACATCTGGTTAAGATCCCCATAGGAAGTAAGGGATCCATCAATCCCATCATCCTGTATGGTATTATTTACCTGCTAAACATCTGGTTAGGATCCCCATAGGGAGTAAGGAATCCATCAATCCCATCATCCTGTATGGTATTATTTACCTGCTAAACATCTGGTTAAGATCCCCATAGGGAGTAAGGGATCCATCAATCCCATCGTCCTGTATGGTATTATTTACCTGCTAAACATCTGGTTAAGATCCCCATAGGAAGTAAGGGATCCATCAATCCCATCATCCTGTATGGTATTATTTACCTGCTAAACATCTGGTTATGATCCCCATAGGAAGTAAGGGATCCATCAATCCCATCATCCTGTATGGTATTATTTACCTGCTAAACATCTGGTTAAGATCCCCATAGGAAGTAAGGGATCCATCAATCCCATCATCCTGTATGGTATTATTTACCTGCTAAACATCTGGTTAGGATCCCCATAGGAAGTAAGTGATCCATCAATCCCATCATCCTGTATGGTATTATTTACCTGCTAAACATCTGGTGAGGATCCCCATAGGAAGTAAGGGATCCATCAATCCCATCATCCTGTATGGTATTATTTACCTACTAAACATCTGGTTAGGATCCCCATCGGAAGTAAGGGATCCATCAATCCCATCATCCTGTATGGTATTATTTACCTGCTAAACATCTGGTAAGGATCCCCATAGGAAGTAAGGGATCCATCAATCCCATCATCCTGTATGGTATTATTTACCTGCTAAACATCTGGTTAGGATCCCCATAGGGAGTAAGGGATCCATCAATCCCATCATCCTGTATGGTATTATTTACCTACTAAACATCTGGTTAAGATCCCCATAGGAAGTAAGGGATCCATCAATCCCATCATCCTGTATGGTATTATTTACCTGCTAAACATCTGGTTAGGATCCCCATAGGGAGCAAGGGATCCATCAATCCCATCATCCTTGATGGTGATGGTGTATATCTGACCATGAATGGTGTATAGGCTGCCATTATCCCATCTGGTACCCTGATCTGGAAGGATGCTGCTCTGATAGCTGTAGCCATCATCAGGTTACCACCAGCACTATCTCCAGCAAAACATATCCTCTCACCTGTCCATCCTAAAATTTTATAAAGGTACTTGCACATATTAAAGATGAATCACTTCTTTAAATATAACCAACCATCAAACATCAATAATACAAAAGTTAGAATGAGTTGACACATAAATGAAAAAAGTCTGACACTTTTTTTCTGAAAACTTGCTATTGGCAGTTACACATACTTGAATACTCAATATCATCCAAAAATCTTCCATCTCTTTGTAAAGGCAGATCATTTTTTTTTCTTAAAAGAGAACTTTTCCAGATGAAATATTTAGAATATTATGTGTGAGTTCGGAACAAAAGCTGATATATATAATTAGTAAATGTAATACCTAGAAGCTCTGAATTCTCCAGTGCCCAAGCATATGCATAAAAACACTCTTCTAAAGCTCTAGGGAAAGGGTACTCAGGAGCTAATGAATAGTCAATAGATAATATAGGTACATCCAAATCCTTGGCCCATTGCCTCAAATATACCTACAAAACAATCAATGAAACACATATTGCACAACAGTTATTGTTACCCCTTAATATTTACTTAGATATCATATAAATAGTGAATGATTTAACTGTTTCAAGAATTGATTTATCAATCAATTCTCAAAAAAGACTGCTGCAGAACAGCCTGTTTAATCTGTCTTCAACATTTGTATTAGATTTTGATTTTTAAATATTTTGGCCTCTAGCATCACTGAAGACATTAATTGTCGAATTGCTCATCTGGTGCATTAAAATTGGTACTATTTATGTTATTAAGGCCAGTTGTACCGGGTACAGTGACCTGTAATTACTATCCTGTCAGTTATCTGTTGACTGCCTTCAAGCATTATTAAGGGCCAGGCCTCATAAACTGCATGAAATGGAGATGCTTAATAATGAAGTGATAAAATTTATTCTGGACTGATCCCTTCTCTTATTAGTGGCGGGTTGCCCTATAGTGATCAGTCTGTCCGTCTGTCTGTCCGGCCGTAATAAATTGTGTCCGCTCTATATCTAGAGAACCGTTATAATTTCATACTTTATACTTGACATGTATATTAATCAACACCAGAGGGTGTGTCATAATGTTTGTACAACTTCCTAGGTCAAAGTGCAAGGTCAGCGGGGCCCACAGAGATGGCTCCCATCTCAATGATGTCTAGTTTAATAGATGTTTTTACTTTGTCTAAGTTCTATACATTACCTCATGTGACCTTGAAGACTGTGCTACAAATCCTCCACCATGACAATGTAGAACTAATCCTGAAGATTTTGGGTGTGGTTTCTTCTTCATCTTTGTATGTGGAACTTTCTGTAAAAAAAGAGATGATAAAACACTGACATTCTTAATGAAGCAACAACAACTGTTCAAAGTTGCTTAAATTTTGAGACTCAAGATCATAATTTTGATGTTTAAAAAAGTCATAGGATGAAGTAATGAAAAAGAAACAACAAATCAAATGGAAACATTGGCATATGTTGGTGTTATGTTTCCATACTATTACAGTTAATAATGACATGTCTTTCTCTCCAGTGATTTGAGAAGGGTCGCATTTTGATTTTTCTTGGCCCTGAGTAGGCATGTGTTGGTGTTATGTTTCCATACTATTACAGTTAATAATGACATGTCTTTCTCTCCAGTGATTTGAGAAGGGTCGCATTTTGATTTTTCTTGGCCCTGAGTAGGCATATGTTGGTGTTATGTTTCCATACTATTACAGTTAATAATGACATGTCTTTCTCTCCAGTGATTTGAGAAGGGTCGCATTTTGATTTTTCTTGGCCCTGAGTAGGCATATGTTGGTGTTATGTTTCCATACTATTACAGTTAATAATGACATGTCTTTCTCTCCAGTGATTTGAGAAGGGTCACATTTTCATTTTTCTTGGCCCTGAGTAGGCATATGTCGGTGTTATGTTTCCATACTGTTACAGTTAATACTGACATGTTGTTCTCTCCAGTGATTTGAGAGGGGTCTCATTTTGATTTTTCCTGGCCCTGAGTAGGCATATGTTGGTGTTATGTTTCCATACTGTTACAGTGAATACTGACCTGTCCTTCTCTCCAATGATTTGAAAACAGCCTCATTTTGATATTCCCTGGCCCTGTGTAGGCACATGGAGGTGTTATAACAACTGTTTCCACACTTTTATGACAATTCATCTCAAATGGTCCTGGTTGAATTGCAATAACCTCATTTACATGGACTCTTGGACATGCAAGATGTGACAACTAAAATGAAATGTTAAAATCTAATGAACAAACAAATCTTACTATATGTATTATGAAGTGATAAAGTGTACAATATGTACTGAAAGATCTTTCAAAATAATTAGTGAAACTATCATTCAGTCAGACAGCTTTACTGATACAAGTGTTTACTGTCTCACCGTGTACATCCTTTGTACATGGCATAAATAATATGATTGATTGAATTTTAGGTTTCTGCAGCTTACCTTTCAACAATGTGTTGGTTGGTTTTCAAAATAAATAGAGCCAGCCAGACATTTTGTTTGCTCCTGTTTTTAATAATTTTAGCATTAGTAACAAAAGGCGTTCAAGCCAATCTTAGTAACCACTGGGAGATCAAGGGCAAATAATTTTGTCACAACACATGGTACTTATTTACTTTTACTTTTATACTACATTTGTAGTTCAATTAACTGATTGTTCATCCTTTGAAATGTGGAACCTCAGCCTGTGCTATTCTCTTTATTACTGCAATAACAGACTTACAGAAAGTTAACTTTAGTTATCCATTTTCGGATACCAGATAACACCTTAATCACTGTTAACTCAAAATCAGAATATTTGAAATACTTGTACATCTTGTCACACATCCTTTCCTTTATAATTAGAAATATTTGGAACTATTAGAGATATTTAGAATAATTAGAAATATTTGGAATAATTGGAGATATTTAGAATACTGTGGTTTCATTATTATTCGTTGGATACCAATTTTCGTGGGTTTCGTGGGTACAGGTGAACCACGAATTCAAATGTTCAACGAATTACAAATTTTCTTTTGGCTTTGTATGCAGAAATTGGTAAAACCACGAAATCAAATATCCACGAAAATGCAAGTTTTTCTCAATCCACGAAAATTGATACCCACGAAAATAAATGAATCCACAGTAATTAGAAATATTTGGTATAATTAGAGATATTTAGAATAATTAGAAATATTTGAAATGATTATAAATATTTGAAATGATCCATTTCAGTAAATTTCTATCTAGACAAATGTTTGAAGAATAGACAAGTCTAGACAAAATGGCCGTTTTGGAAAATCTGCTTTGATATTACTCCTGAATGTTTCATGCTTGAAGTAGAAGGAGAATATGTACACCAGTTATAAATTCTTTGGTTTGAACCAGCTGAGAATCCAACCTTTTTTCCCCTTCTTTAAAATATATACTAATAACACAACTGCATAACAATAAATTACAAACCTGCATAAAATCCGTTTCTGGTATGGACCAGAAAGCTTTACAGAAACTTATATCTGCTGTTCTAGTGACATCTACAACCTAAAAAAGTTAGAAAACATTATGTTAAATTCTCCTTTGGGTTTATTTGCTTACTTTTTATATACATGTATTACTTTCTCTTTTCCTTATCTTTTTTTCTCAGCATATCAAATCAATGTCAGATAATATAGAAAAAAAAACTTTCTAAGCAGCAAAATTAGTATCTGTGACTTTAATTACTTGGCCAGATGGTGGAATGTTGGCAGCCATGGGAATGATCTGACCAATAGTCAGTGCTCTGGAATTCATATCATTTATAAGATACATTTTGATGAAAATATTACATATTACATGATTATTAAAGTGTTTATCATTTGAACTAAGATTCTTACTTATTAAGACAAAACTAATCATTTGATACCATTGAAATAACTAATTGATGTCTCATTGGGGATTCTGATAATTCATGTTTTACTGTAAATTGTTGTATCCCATATGCATGATATGCATGACTTTTGCATTTCTTTGACTTTCAAAACTTTGGACTTGACTTTATCTGATGAAGTAATTTTAAAGATGTACTTAGGTGAAATTAAAAAAATCTAGAATTTAAAATTGATACTATAAGTCGGAAGAGCATTAGTTAAAGAACAAAATAAGCTAAAAATTTTGATAGGTTATGGAGCTCCTTTTCGAGATATCTGATTTTTAAAAAATGGCGGGAAAAGGCTGACTCAGACTTTTACCATATATTTGCATTGGTATTATTTGGGTCTCAAATCGAAAGAAAAGAAATCTAGAATCTGCTTAAATTTTGGTAAATGACCTTTTATGAGCTATTGAAGTCTTACATGAAAAGAAAAATGGGTGTTATGGGGCAAAATATTTTACCCTGTTTTGTAGGAAAAAAAACAAGGACACAAATTCTGAAACCTCCCCTACATGTAAGAGTAAGTACATCCTTGAGTTCAATAAAACATTTAACAGCGGTATACTAATGTTGCCATAATTTACAAGTAACCACGACTTTAGTAATTTAACAGCGGTATACATGTACTACCATGACTACTGTTGCCATAATTTACAGGTAACCACGACTTTAGTAATTTATTCATTGAAGAACTTTCTAAGATTCTTTTCTTTGGTTTTTCTTTGCAATATAAAAATACATATGTTCATAGTTTTTCTTTCTAATTTGTATTTAAAATTAATCTAATCCTAAAATTCTATGTTTAAGTTGTAAATAAAAAACACTGCTATTGCTTGTGTAATTTAAACACTTTTTCATATACATGTATATCCAACATTTCGTTTTATCCATACATCATGTGCATGTACGAAAAATATCTAAAATTGAAATATAATTTTTTAAAAGATTATCCAACAGTTTTTGTCTTCATTGCGCATGCATTGCCAATGGACATAGTTTGTATTAACTTTGCAAAATTAATCCACTGTATCAATCTTACTGAAGTACATATGTTAATATTTGCAAATACATGTACTTACTCTTTGTGCTCTTAGGTCTGGGTCTAAGAAGTATTTTCCGCTGTTGAACAAAGCTGTTGTCAGTTGCAACAAATGTGATTCATTTTTGTATCCATCACTAAATGATGCCATGGCAACACCAACCCCATGTAATGGTTTTACCATTGACTCACAAAACTGAAAGCAAAGGAAATGAAAATGCTATAAATCACTTTTAATCAATTTTTTTTTTTTTTTGCATTTGTATGTGTAGCTACAGTTTTGTACATGTGTACATGCATAATATTAGATTTGTTAGAATGGTTAACTAGCTTACATGTATACCTAAACAACAATATGTAAACAGAGGTTACAGTGTTCTCTATGAAATGTGCATTCGCATTCTATGTGTACTGTGATTTTGGAACACCAAAGTTAAAAGAAATGATTCAAGACATAAAATACAGATTATTCAAGAAAATAATAAAGGTCAAATTCGAGCAACCCCAAAAGGTGGAAATAAATATTCCATCCCTTGAAAAATTCTCCTGTTGCCTCCTTCCTCAAATCAAACATGTTTACCTATATGCAATAATTATTTTATTTAAGTACAAATGTAAGAGTCTGTAAGTGTCTGTAATGTCAGTTAATTCCACACCATTTTTTGCTATGTGTACCTTCTATCAGGACTATGACAGAGAAATCTGTCGTCATCACATCTTTAATTCATTTTAACATCATTTTTCCCCCTTGTTTTTATCATTTTGAGACCATTCAATGGAATATCACTCTGGAACAGTAATTCTAGCAAGTCAAAATCAGACTTGACCTGCATATCATGGTAATGTGAATGTGTAAGCAGTAACACTTGCATGGTTAAAGCTGGACTTTTGAGGGCATAAGTTTACTTCAGAGTGAGAACAAAAACCAATCTTTATCAGGTAACAGCATAGGACTAAGGCAGTTATTTGGATGGACTTAAGTTTAATACATAACAATCATGAAAACAACATGTTTTATGTTTTCTTTCATTTTCTTTATCAGCATTTCATTATTATATTACAATAAAGATTAAAACAGCACAGTTCTTATCATTATAATGCTTAAAAAAGATACTTATCATATTAAAAAAGTTACTTTTTGCAGAGACATATACATTGTACAGTATCTAATTATATAACATTGGCAACTTATTAACATAACCACTATGATAAAGCTGTCAACATCATGTGTGTGCACAGGACTTCACAAGACTTTTATTCTCAACGAATTACACTAAGAAAGACAAGCAAAAGTGCAAATAATAAAAATTTCACCTACATGTACATGTAGTTGAGTTTAATTTTATATTGCAATGACATAACATGTTTGGATAAAATCCAAATATTTAACCTTTTTTTTAATTTTTATATGTTTATAACCATGATAACTTTACAATTCAGTTACTGCAGTTATTTTCATTTTTCAATTAAATTATTTCAAAATTTGTATGCCAAAAAATAAGATTTTTTAACAATCAACAAATATATAATATATTCGTCCCTGATTTGATCATATCTTTTTTTTACGATAAAAAAATTAAGCTGATGATGATTAACTTTAATTTAGAGAAAATACTTTGATACATCTCTTTTGCCAATGCCTCAAAAATTTTCAAATGATTAACAGTCAGGGGACTTACTTACATGACTTAAATGAATGATTTCTAAATCACTGATTCAAGTAACATTTTGTCCAGAAATGTTGGAATAAAATTGAGAATGGAAATGGGGAATGTGTCAAAGAGACAACAACCCGACCATAGAGCAGACAACAGCCGAAGGCCACCAATGGGTCTTCAATGCAGCGAGAAACTCCCGCACCCGGAGGCGTCCTTCAGCTGGCCCCTAAACAAATATGTATACTAGTTCAGTGATAATGGACGTCATACTAAACTCCAAATTATACACAGGAAACTAAAATTAAAAATGATACAAGACTACCAAAGGCCAGAGGCTCCTGACTTGGGACAGGCGCAAAAATGGAAGTAAGAGTTGTCTTTCTTTAATAATCACCTATTTAAGTAGTACAAATAAATCACTCAGATTAAATTTTATTGTAGCTTTAAATATACAATACTAACATAACTTATGATCCTGGGACTACATTTAATTATGTTGCTAAAATTATAAGAACCAACATCTGTGTGTATAGGATGACCTGTCATTTCAGGTGATGACCTTGCATTGAATCTGGGATAATGACATGAAAATCACTTGTGTAAGTATCATACATGTACCTCTATTTTCTTAAAAAAAATCACTTCTTTAAGTATTATAATTTTAATTACCCCCACTAATTTCAACACCCCCAAACAGTAAAATTTTGATCGCGAACAGTAAAATTTTAATACATAATCTGTAAGATGAAACCTTGAATTTTACAGGAAAAATACTCCCACTGCTTTGAAAAATCAGTTAAGAAAGTATTAGTTCATCAGGTAAAGCCTTCTTTATAGCATTTTTTCAACAAATATAGAATTTACAGCTGAAAGATTGCATAAAAGGCATTAACCTTGCTACAATTCATTTTTACTAATAATAAGATATAATCTAAACCTGAATGTTTAAAATTTTGGTAAAACTACAAAATCACAGAATTTCTAATTTGCTACTTAAATAAGTGATTTTATGAATCACTTATTTCAGTAATTTCCCTGACTGATTAAGTTTTGCCTAAATTGAGCTTATTATATTTCATTTTTATAAAATATGAAATTGTTAAGTAGATTCTTTTTTTACAATTTACCAATGTGTAGTCTTCTACAAACAATATTTCATTGTCTCAACCATGTGTGACATAAGAAAGTCTTGTGTCCACTGTCCTCGTGTTTCACAGCAGATGTACACTTTAAGACAAAATGTTATTTTGTAAAGTAATCTGGTAACATTATCAATGATTATTTTTCAAACCAACTTTTGTCAATACAATTAATGCATAAATTTTGTATTAAAGTCTTAAGATTTGCGCATTGATACTAATATATGATGGTATAAATATATGAAGTGGATGTTATAAAATCATCTAAATATATTACCATCTTTTATTATATAGTGAAATCTGAAGATATATATACATGTAAACAAGAAATTTTATATGATGTTAAGAACATTATGAAATAGTGTGGCCGAATCAACTATGGCTGAACTGGTACAAATGTACTTTGGCAGAAATTCCCTGTTTTTATGACCTGTGGCTGATCTGGTTGTGTGGCCGAAAAGCTTGAAAGCTAAACATGAGAGAATTTTTGGGAAAATATTTCAGTGTGTATCAATTTAGTGGCTAATATGGCTATTTCCTGTTAGAGAGGACAGTTCCTTGGGATGGAATTGGATTAATAGCTCCATTCTTAACAATAAAATGAAAAAAAATTATCCCAACTAGCCGACCCTATTGATTTGAAATAAATTATTTTTAAGGATCATTAATTAATGTCCATTGGATATCTGATTACTTGAACAGGCACCCTGGCAGATGGACAAAGCAGAAACTTTAAGCTTGTTAGGAAGCATAAAACTATTCTTATACCTGAAAACCAAGGCATCTCCCATAGAAACAGTCCTGACTTAATCGCTCCACATCCTTCAATAGATTTTCGGCAACTTCATTGTCAAGATAGGCTTCATTAGCAAAAAGATTTCCTTGATCACAAAATGGGATAAGCTTATTGGCATAATGTAAACTAGCTCTTAGTTGTCCCAAAACAGAAACATAAGATTCCAATTCCTTTGAATAGTGGTGACCACGGAAGAACATAGAAGTTCTATTATTTGAAATGTGTCGAGATAACTGTAAAAGATGAAGGCAACATTTGTGAACAACTTTGATCAAACTTCGATAACCGTTCGCGTGGATGTCTGGGGATAAATCATAATCAGCCAAACGTGGGGTAATTTCTTCTATTGAGGGTTGGATCCCTCTATCGAGATGTTCATGCATGAGGCTAAAAGATTTGTGAAATAATGACGTTGATGTCGTGGTTCCATTCTGATAATATTCAATGTTGCTAATAGCATGAGCTCGGAGATCTCTTAGAAGCGTTGAAAACATTGTTTATGCTTTAAACCACAGTTCTCGAGTCCAAAGTTCACGTTTGTTTTGACAGGTTGTTGACAAATTCGTCCATGATACAGCACAGCAGTGAATGATCAGAAAAACAAAAATAAACAATTTTATTCAAATCTTTGGAAAATAGTAAGAAATTTATTTGTTTTGTGGCAATACATTAACGATTGGTACTATTTAATTATGTACAAATTTGGATAACTTTGTAAACATACTTAAGAACCAATCAAAAAGCAGTTTATCATTCAGCAAAGAAGGAAAGAGAGAAAAACACAGCTGATTGTGGAAGAAGAAACAGACTTTGACAGCTCTCAAGTATCAAGTCTGTTTTAAAACAACCATATCTTCACCCATACAGATAAAGACTTACATGTCAGTGACAAACAACATCAAAAACATATTGCCAAGTTTTATCGTCGTAAATAGGCAAACACAAAATTGTTTTGTTAAATTGTTTGAACTTTTAATAATTTTCAGTCATCCTTGACCCAACAATGTTTATGATCACACAATTAATGAACAGGAAAACATTTTGAAGTCTATTCCCTTCAGTTTTATTTAAATTGTTAGCATATATGGGCCAGCATTTAATTCTTTTTACTTCTCTTTAGAAAATTTTATAGGAGTTATTTCCCTGTATGGGCATGAACATACATGTACCTCACTGCTATATTGGAATCAGTGACATTTTAACTTTTGATGTTATACATGTTCAGTGCAACAATCTGTTTTGCTTTGTAGTTTCAGGCATTTCACTTCCGTCGTTCCGATGTCTAAATTTTACTTGAACATCTGTTGTGTGTGACATTGGGCATGTCCAGTCATGCTAGTAATGAGGGTTGTTAAGCATGAAAGGGAGGGGAAGCATGTGCACAGCGACAGAAAAATATAAATAGTAATTCACAAAAAAAAAAATAGCTTTCACTTTGCTTATTTAACAAATTTGCACTAAGCACAGTGACTTATAGCTTCAAGCACGAAAAACATGCACACTGAAAGTTACATTACAGGAGCCTGTAGTTCAGTGGTTGTCGTCTGTTCATGTCGGTTCATAGCTGTTAGTTTTCTCAATTGAATTGTTTCATATTTTTTATGTGGGGGCTTTTTATAGCCGATTATACAGTAAAAAAATATAAGGGTTTTCTCATTGTTGAAGGCCGTA
The DNA here is from genome assembly GCF_021869535.1 of Mytilus californianus. NCBI lineage: Eukaryota > Metazoa > Mollusca > Bivalvia > Mytilida > Mytilidae > Mytilus > Mytilus californianus. The sequence goes on along the minus strand of NW_026262701.1, from coordinate 8,409,080 downwards.
TGATTGCCTATAATTGCTAGCATCCACTTCATTTGTATTTTAGTGGATAGTTGTCTCATTGGCAATCATACCTCATCTCCTTATTTTTATACATATAACACTTTACCACCTGCAGTGCAAGTGCAAGTCTAATAGATATTAGGTTTATTGGGAAAGTCACAATTTCATCTGTTATTTGTGACAGCTTGGAGAATTTGACTTTTATGAGAGTTCTCATGGACAAAGCAAACATTGTTGACCCAGACTTGAAGCAACCAAGTATATACCCGACATCCTTTGTTTTTCTATTAACTTCTGTCACTCAGACCATTACATGTGACCTTAGACACTAGACATTATTTTATATTCAGTCTTAATCATTTATACCATATCAGCCAATATTTGAAAACCTTTATTGGGGAGATACTAAGTGAAAACATATTTTCAGGTATCTAGAGCGAACTATGAAATGGTTGCATTGGTGCCTTTTTCCTTTGAAGTCACTTGTACATGTACTGTAAATTACTCAATCTAGATAGAGATTTGAAACACTAGGGATAAAGCTCATCTGACCTTACCACTATTCAATAACTGGTTAACGTTGTACCTTCAGTTTTCTGCAAAATGAAAATTAACTGTTAAAGTGTTTAAAAAGAAAAAAATGAATTTAAGGCAAAATTCTGCCAAGAGATGATATATCTTCATGCTGGTTTTTCTGAGATGATTAATTTAAAATAATATCTCAATATTTAATAGCTTCTGCATTGATCTTTTTAGGAGAAAACAATAGTGAAAAATAGCATCTTAATTTTCTATCAGCTTTAATTTGAATTCCTTTTGACTATAATACATGGTACACACACATGGTTTTTTTTAAAATGAGCTTTGATATCCAGTGTGACTAAATAGGCTTTGAAACAAACTGGATTAACATTGTGACATATTCATGTGCCTTTCTTAAATCAGGAACCTATCAGTCATGTCAGTGATTGTCTTTTGTCTTTAAAAGTGAAATGAAAATCATTGCTGAAGAAGCTGCATATTTTATATTGCTTTCATTTGAATAAAGTATGATCACCAAACATCAATTTTTAATCAAAATTTAGATTTGTTTGAGTGCTGACAATCCCAAATATTTGTCTACAATTGAAATTGAGCTAAAATCTGGAATAAACTATAAGTTTTCATGTAAGTTTTTACTTTTTATTCGATTAGATGGTCTTTATAATTTATTTTTATCCTGTGAAAACTTCATGAAAGCCTGTCGTCAGTAATTAGAATAGCAAAAACCACAATTAAATTATTTTATTAAATAATATAATACATGTACCCCTATATTTAAAAGTATGATCATGATGATTATCATTTCAAAATGTCCATATAAAGTGTTCCTTCCAGTATTCTCAGCCTCACTGAAAAGCAAAAGTTATACATCATTAAATGTCAAATATATCTTTACATCATATACATGTATCTATATTTTACAGAATGTGAAATAAAAGTAGTCATCAAAAGAAGAAAACATGATGGCAGAAGTAGAGAATGAAAGTGCAGAACCCAGGAATAAAGATAAGATATCCCTAAATGAGTCCGGTATTGGTCAAGACACAAGTAGTGATCTCATACACACTCCAGGGAGAGGGTACCTCCCTAATGATGAGTCTGGTATAGGGAGAGATCTCTGTTGCAACAACAGTTTATGTGATGGGAGTGAAGGATCAAAAAATTGTTCTAATGATTGCGAAAAGTCTATTTTGGGAGAAAATGCATATGCAGATATGACTGAGCACAGTAAAAATGGTGTCATAAAAGAAACAGATGATAATAATAAATGTACGATTGTCTGTGAAGATTCAAACAATGTTTATACAAAGCATGCAAAGTGTGATATGAAGCAAAATGATGAAACCAACAATATGGCCGATAAGTGTGAGGGTGCAAGCAGTTTTACTGACAAAAGTATAGGAATAAAGAAAGATGACAGTGGCCTAGATTTGCATAGATCCCCAGGGAGAGATGGTGTATCAGATCTTGACGTAAGTGAATCTCATAGTGAAAGTGGTGCCATGTCCACAAAAACAGACTCAGGGGTTGCATTAAGTTTAAAGTTGTCAGAAAACGAAGACTCTTCCAGAGAATCATACAATGCCATAGTTGGACAGGGCATGGACTTGGATGATAGTGAACCGACAGAGTCATGTGATGTAACAATGCCATCAGGTGATGATGATATTAAAGAGACTGGCAATGAAAATTCTAGTGAAAGTGAAGATGAAGATGATGAAGTCATTGTTAGAACAAAAAAAGTTAAACGCAAGCGGAGAATGAACAGGGTGGGTTCAAGTAGTGAAAACGAAAGTAGTGACAATGAAAGTAGTGACAATGTTGATTTAGATTCAAGTGTTCATAGAAGTGAAGATGTTATTGATTCTGACGATGATTCTGATGTGGAGCAGAAAAAAAGTAGCGAGTCAGAATCAGAGGAAGAAGTAGCATTTGAAAATGAAAATCTGAAACAAACATTCAAAGCAATAAAAGATCTGCGCAACAGAGAATATGGATATTCAAAAAAAATTCCACCATCATATTTCAGAGAGAAAGTTCAGGGTAGTGTAAATCTAGTGAAGAGATTTGAATTACAATGCAAACTAGAGTATCATGATGGATGTGTTAACGCACTACATTTTAACAGAATTGGTAAGTTATGTTTGTACGGATAAACGTGGTGAAAATGCATGTATATCTGTATACATGAAATATGGTCTATACTCATCAGTCAAGGGTCTAACTTAAATAAGTTATTAGAGAAAAATAACATACATTTGTTATTGAGGGCTAAAAAATCAAAAATCTGTGATAACATATGTATGTTACGTGTTTCAAAGGGGCATTATACATGCTTTATTTTGTTAAATTGTGTACTAGTTCTATTTATATTATAATTGTCTTTATGTATATTAAACTTTAGAAAGATGTAACAGCCAATAGTTTGCCAATCATGCATAACGTTAACACACCCATGTTATTACAGAACAAATATGCCTGTGATAACTAAAGGGTGTTATTATAGCTTCTCTACATCTCTTCAAAGCCTATTCTCCTACATATATCACAATGTATTTTAATTTATTGTAATAAATAATGATAAGAGCATGTAATGAGGTTCTGGGCAAGCTTCCTAGTCATTCCCAAGTGTCTCATGTAATAAGTTAAATGCCTGTAATAACTAAGCCTTGTTATTACAGCTAAGTTATCACTTAAAAGCCTTGTCTCATTGATTTACCATGGTTGATCAAAAATGTATTAATTGAATTGGAAAATTAGTTTTACAAGGTTATGTATTAAGTTACTGCGCAAGTTTCAAGAATTCCCAAGTGCCCACTGAAAATAAAAATTTGTATGGTACATTTAACTGATAACAAACATATGTTACTACAGATTAAGAGAAAGTATCCGTAATAACACATGTATGTTATTTTTCTCTAATAACTTATTCAAGTTACACCCTTGACTGCTCATGAACATGTACTCCAAATAAGGATATTTCAGTTGAAACAAAAATATGTTTTGTACTGTAACATGTGTAAGCTAATGGTTCATACATGTACATGTATTTGTAGGGAATACAATGTATCATTAGATCATCAATGAATTATTTATAGTTCTGTTGCATGTGATATACATGTACATATGCGTAGGGACTAACTTCATACATGTAGAACCTAAGTTGATAGTTGACAAGAGTAGAAATATGTTTTGTGTACAGTGAATTTTTATTTTTAGGTACACTTTTAGCCAGCGGATCAGATGACTTGAATATAGTTCTTTGGAATTGGATACGCCAAAGACCAGCATTGTATTATGACAGTGGACATAGAAGCAATGTATTCCAGGTAAGTAGATGTATAAGTATGGGATGACTATGCATTAAAGATTGACTCATTGTAACTCATGCAAAATGTAGATGGAAGCAGCTTAACACATATATTTTGAAAAGGGAGTTAGTCATGCATCTGTTTACCAATTTCCCAACAACTGCAAAATTTTAATTTGGTCACTAGCTAATTAATGTTTGGTTTGCTAAAAAAAAATCCAGATAGAATTTACTGCTAACAAAAAAACTGGCATATACATGCATTGTTTCTGCATTTATTTTTAGTTTAGAACATGATATCAATGAATAAAATTTGGATTGATTGAGGTATGAAAGGGTCATCATGGTCATTGTCAGCTCTCTGAAACATCAACTTATTGCACATGTTGCAGAAATGAGGAACTATTTTCGAAGGATATGTCAGCTTGCCAAATTTTTGTACTGAGCATAGATGATCATAATTATATTCTGTATCAAAATGCAGATCATGTCATGAAAAAAAGGAAATATTATTAGGTCAATGCCACTGAGGCATAAACCCAACATGAGAGGTTTGTGACTATAGGCATCTTAGAGGTCACCTTACTTTTACTTTACTATCTTTTTGCCCCTACTGTAGCGGTGGGGGCATTAATTGTTACCCTTGTCCGTCCTATCTGCCGCGTACATCCCCAAAATTGGTTTCCAGTCTCTAACTCAAGTTTGCATCAAACAAATATTATAAAACTTATACACAATGCTTATTATAATACAAAACACAGATCAAGTTCGAAATTGGGTGGCGTCACTTTTACCGTTCGTGAGTTATGCCCCTTTATAAACATAAAAATTGATTAAATTTTCGTTTCCGTTCTCTTACTTTAGTTTGCCTCAACCAAACATTATGAAATCACAAAACAGTCTTAACTACGTGAATCCTGCATCTGTATGTGGAAGTTGACTCATGCATATTTTCAAGCGGATGAATCTGTGGCCCATAGACACATTCTCCATTTATTTACCATAACATATATATATATCGATAAAATTTTAGGCAAAGTTTATGCCATTTAGCGGTGACTGTCATGTGGTGAGCTGTGCCAGGGATGGACAGATAAGATTGGCCGAACTTTCATTGACTGGTGTGTGTAAAAATACAAAAAAGCTAGCTCAACACAAAGGAGCTGCTCATAAGGTAAGCTGTAGCTTCTAAACACATTGTGTTTGTTAGTAGTTTTTATACGATCCGCAAAAAAATTTTGTGGTCGTATATTGGTATGACGTTGGCGTCGTCGTTGTCGTCCGAAGACACACTGGTTTTCGCACTCTTAACTTTTGTTTAAGTGAATGGATCTCTATGAAATTTTACCATAAGGTTCAATACCACAAAAGGAAGGTTGGGATTGATTTTCGGGGTTATGGTACCAATAGTTGAGGAATCAGGGGCCAAAAATAAGCATTTTTGTAACTTCCAGAAATAACTTGTGTGTTAGTGTATAGACCTCTCTGACATTGTACCACAAGGTTCCATATCAGAAGGGAATGCTGGGATTGATTTTGGGGGTAATTGCCTCAAAATTTTAGGAATTAGGGGCCAAAAAAGGGGCAAAAAACAAGCATTTTTCTAGTTTCATGATAATAACTTGTGTGTAAGTGTATGGATCTTTCTGAAATTGTACTACAAGGTTCGATATCACAAAGGGAAAGTTGGGTTTGAGTTTGGGGGTAATTGCCCTAAATGTTTAGGAATTTGGGGCCAAAAAGGGGCCTAAAAACAAGCATTTTTCTAGTTTCCAGACAATAACTTGTGTTCAAGTGTATGGATCTCTCTGAAATTGTACTGCAAGGTACCATACCACAAAGGAAAGGCTGGGATTGAGTTTGGGGGTGATGAATCATAAGGAGGTTCAAAAAATTTGGGGGAGGGATTTTTTTTTGCTTTTTTTTTCTTTTTTTTTTTCTTTAAAATTTTCCATTTTAAATTGGTTATTTCTGATTTATATATAAAAGCAAATAATAATGATATGGTTTGAATAGTTAAATTAAAATTTTTTTAAGTTATTAGACCACATTTACTCTGTGTCAGAAACCTATGCTGTGTCAAATATTTAATCACAATCCAAATTCAGTGCTGTATAAAGCTTGAATGTTGTGTCCATACTTGCCTCAACTGTTCAGGGTTCGACCTCTGCGGTCATATCAAGCTGCGCCCAGCGGGGCATTTTATTTTAGGAAGTGTGGAGAGAAGAATGTAAGTAAAAAGACTGCATTCTTGTCTGTAAGTTTAGTTCTTTTAATCATTTTGACCATTAAGTATTGTCTCGCCTGCAACAAAAGTCGTGAAAGCGAGACATAGGGATTGCTGTTCCAGCGACGGAAATGCAGCGTCAACAATTGTTAAGTTTTCTGCTAAGTTAGATTGATAGGAACAACTTGTGATAGATCATTGATATTTTATAGAAAGTTGCATTACTATCAATACATTTCAGTTTGACAACTATTTTGAGGCCCTGCCCCTAGGCCATGGTCCAGTGACTTTGAATTAATTAGCAATGTTAAATATTAAGTTTTCTGCTTAAGCTAGTTTGATAGGAACTACTTATGATAGATCAATGATGTTTTGTATGAAGTTGCATTACTATCAGTCAGGGGTAATACTTATTTTTGGAGCATGAAGCGGAGATTTTTCAAACCTTGAAAAGAAAATATAAATGTTACAAGTTTACTTATACAAGTATATAATTACTTGCGTTTTCAAGTAAAAAAAAATGACTTGTACAAGTATTACCCCTGACTGACTATCAGTACAGATCAGTTTGACGACTATTTTTAGGCCCTACCCTGTAGGCCATGGTCCAGTGACTTTGAATTAATTAGCAATTTCAAATGTTAGGTTTTCTGCTTAAGTTAGTTTGATAGGAACTACTTGTGATAAATCAATGATATTTTGTATGAAGTTGCATTACTATCTGTACATATCAGTTTGATGACTATTTTGAGGCCCTGCCCCCTAGGCCATGGTTCATTGCATTGACCTTTAATTAATAAACAATTTTCAATTTAAAGTTTCTGCTTAAGTTAGTTTGATAGGAACTACTTGTGATAGATCAATGATATTTTCTATAAAGCTGCATTACTATCAGTACATATCAGTTTAACGACTATTTCGAAGCCCTGCCCCTAGGTCATGGTCCAGAGACTTTGAATTATTTAGCAATTTCAATGTTTAGTTTTCTGCTTAAATCTTTTTGAAAGGAACTACTTACAATAGACAACAATATTTTCTTAAAGTTACATTGCTGTCTGTACATCTTTGTTTATCAACCATTTCAAGGCCCTGCCCAGTAGTTCATGATCCAGTGACTTTGAATTTTAAATAGCAATGTTGCTATCCATCAGATTGTCTTTTTCTGAATTTAATGCTGACAGACGAGACATATCTCTGTGTCAACAGTTTATGTTATTTCATTCATGACACTTCCATTTCTGAAGATATCTTAAATAATAAGTAGCAGTTAAAACATTTTGAAACTTTCGCAATGTGATGCATCATAAAATTCCAATTACGGCTAGATTGTTTTAATGTGAATTTGACAATTACTTGTAAAGACTTAAGATAGTTGTTTTGCTGAAAAAAAGAGTAATTGTCAGATACCATACAACGAAAGGACAGTGGGGGTATGCTTAGCAGGACAACACATGTTATTTTGTATAATTAGAAACTAAGTTTTTATTGATCATATTGATGTTGACTGTTTTATGGTTAAGCAATATATGTTATGTGTTTCATCAATTTAATTCAAATCTGGTTGAAATAATGATTTTGTGTTCTCACATTTTGTTTACAAAGACCTGACTATACATCACCTTCTTAATGTTTTGATAATCATGATGTCAACCAATGAAATTCCCATCTCTATATTTTGTAACGTATTTTACATTACATGAAATCCCAATTGCAAGTATCCCTAAAAGGAAAAGGTCTTCAGAATAGAAAATGAATGGAGAGTGTTGTCAAATCCTTGTAAGCAAATATGATTAAAGCCTGGCACAGAACTAGTATTTCAATCAGAATGAGTTAAATCATGCCTTTAGGAAATATTAAATTTATTACAGTTGGCTTTAGAGCATGATTCTCCCCATGTGTTCCTTAGTTGTGGAGAAGATGCTTTAGTGTATGGTGTAGACTTAAGAGAAGAAAAGCCAAATAAGTAAGTATAATATGAAGAGAAAGAGGTAACAAGACCTCTAATGGAATCTCATCTAACATTATATGTCAAGGATTGCAGCAGTGGTTTGAATATGTGTGTTTCTACTATAATTACACCTTATGTAAGAATCCTGGGTTTTGATTGGTTGATAGCCAGTGTATTTTTCACCAATTTACTGTTATCAAATGAATATCGTTCATTTTTTAACGCCGCAGGGGTATATGCAAAAAGGATATGCCTTTTTTACCCTCTCTGCCGTGGTATTTGCCAAAAAATACTCTATCCGACTGGATGCTTATAACGTCACGATCATCAATGCGTTTTTGAACGTTAACATTCGGTGTAATTAAACAGATATAGCATGTTCTTGAGGGGTATTTGCGAGAAATACCAGTCTTGAGAATGAATTTCCCTCGCCTTACGGCTCGCGAAATTTAACATTCTCTCGACTGGTATTTTTCACAAATACCCCTCCTTAACATAATATATCTGTTCACTATAAACTAATGTCTGATATCAATGTCAACTAAAACATCAATTGATATTCATAGATAAAGTTGTGACAGAAAACTATAGATACACATGTAGTAGTCTTTGGCTTTTATTAAAAAAATTAAAAATCAATAGGAATAAATTTTAAAGAAACAATTGTGTATTTATCAAATGCATAAACATTTCCAATATAATTCCTTTAGACTTGAAAACATGTTATTAAAATATTTTCCTAAACAAATTAGAATGTTTTTAATGTATTTCAGACTGGCACTTACCAAAGAAGGAGATAAAAGAATACCATTATATTCTATCCATTCAAATCCTGGTAATTCCTTTGAGTTCTGTGTTGGCGGACGTGATCATTTCATTAGGTAAAATACAAATTTATCGTTTAATTTTTTTTGGCTGAAACAATGGTTAAAGTCATGTGAAACTTCAAATTAAAAAAAAAAGTTTATTTTGTTTTATATACTTGAATGGCTACGTTTTACGATGATAAAACATGTGTAAGTGAACTTTCTTGTAAAAGAAAATCTTTTATATTATCTAAACCTTGCTAAATGTACTGCTATTGAATTATTGTCTTCCCGTACACTAATTCGCCAATATTTTCCCGTATGCAATGATCTTAACCACAAGACTTCTCGTTAGAACTTTGACCACCACACAGTGCAGGTGCGAGGGGAATACCTTTATGAAAGAATGTAAACAAACTTGCACTGGAAGGTAAATAGTAATAACTGATTCTTAAAGAACACATTTAATACAAAAAATTATTTAACAACTGTTAAGAAAAAGTTAACTTATTTGTCACGAGCTCCAAGTGGTCTGTGTTAATTGTCTATCAATATAACGACCTGATTAACTTCGGCAACACACTCGAAAGTTAATTATCAACCATCATGTAATGAAATATTATTTGTCGATAATACGTTATAGATTCGTAATAGATATAAAAAAAACATGCATGCAGGACTTAGTTTAGTTTATATTAATGCATTGGTTCAATAATTTTGATAACATTAAAATTACAAGAAACTCAGTTTCATATGACTATAAAACCTTTTTGTGGCTGTGGTGCTCAAACTTTGTATTCCAAAAAAGAGGACAATTTCTTTTATGTTTTTTCTGTTTGATATTTTAAAGCTTGGCATCTTGTGGCATTAGGTTCCCATCAGACTTTTTTTGTTGAAAAATGCTATTTTGAGAGTATAGAGCCTGTTTCAGTTTATTGTTCAATTAACATTTTTTTTACATTCATGGCTATTTTTTTTATTCCTGAGAGTGATGTCAGATATATTTGGCTGTAAGCTCATACATATAGCTCATTGTTTTGTGTAACACATATATTGACCCGATTTCATGTCTTGTTTTAATTCTCAGTTGATAGGTAAACTTTATTTGTACTGCATTATTATTGTGATTTGAGGAAAGCAGGTGACATGCATAATTGAAAAGGTATGATACTTTGTATTAATACATGCCAGCACAATATCACCAGGCTAAAACCTAAAAACAAAGTAACAGTCATTTTGTTGCTGTCTCAAAAGTCACTGTCATGACAGTGAAACCCTGACTTGATTTTAATATTTCCAGGCTTCATACACTTTTTTCACCAATAAATTAATAAGAAGTGTTAGATTCTTAATAGAAAAACCTGAATTATTATTATAAATACCTTAGATGAGGTGTATATTACATTCACCTTGTCCTCTGTCCTTCTTGTCAAATAAATATACATTGTATTCATCAAATTTTCTCAGTTTCTGCTGAACAGAATGACTTCATATTTGGTCAGCTGCTTGACAGTGATGTGTTGTAACTTGTTTCTGATCTGTAAATATGTCAAGACTTTTAACTTTTATGTATGGTGAATGAACTTAATTTTGGTTACACTTTTTCTCCAGTACTACCTAACTGAATGACTTCATATGTATTTAGCAGCTTGACAGTGATGATTTGTCATCTGTGAACAGGTTTTAGATCTGTTAGACACCTATTTGACACTTTGAATTACTGTGTGGGTATCCTTAGAACAATAAGAAATGCATTCTTATTTTAGCTATAGTCATATTCTTATTTTCTAATGTCAAATTGATGTTATTTCCAATGATTTCTTGCATACTAATACAAATATGTATATATGATAAAAATTTTCTTATGTTTTAGAGTGTATGATAAAAGAAAGATTGATAAGGTAAGAACATGCTGAACTTTATTTAGAAGGAAATTCATACATATAACAAACGATAATATTGCATGCATGCTAAAGAAAGTAATTTGGATAACATTTATGATACATTTAATATGCTATGTAAGGGAACAGTAGTTTACAGATCATTTGGAAAATCATCTGAATATGAAGATGAACCCTGAAACATACTTTCATTAGGAAAACAATCTTGTCATGATGCCGAATGGTAAACACAATTGTCTCTTACATGCTTACAGAACTAGCACAATATTCACGAATTATGTACACATGCAGGTATTTCACATCCAATCTTTTATGGTAATATTCTTTACAAAGCACAAAAATGTCGGTATGTTTAACCCCGCCACATTTTTGCACCTGTCCCAAGATAGGAGCCTCTGGCCTTTGTTAGTCTTGTATCATTTTTAATTTTAGTTTCCTGTGTATAATTTGGAGTTTAGTATGACGTCCATTATCACTGAACTAGTATACATATTTGTTTAGGGGCCAGCTGAAGGACGCCTTTGAGTGCGGAAGTTTCTCGCTGCATTGAAGACCCATTGGTGGCCTTCGGCTGTTGTCTGCTCTATGGTCGGGTTGTTGTCTCTTTGACACATTCCCCATTTCCATTCTCAATTTTATGTGTAAAAAATAAATATTTGCTCATTATATGAAATGTCTATCTACAGATGTCTTGCTGTTCTTTTTAAGCAGACAAATTTAAAAAACTAATTTTCAGTGAAGTAATTCATTCTTGTTCAGTGATGCATGAACTACTACAGCCTATGTAAGATCCTTGGATTCTTGATCTTCATTGAATTTTGAGCTTTAATTGGATGAAGTCAATAAAAAAAATTAATTAATTAATTCAAACTATAATATTAAACAAATCTTAAAATTTAACATGTCAACAATTAGATAAAGTTTAATTCTTAGCGAGCGCTGTTTGTTTTTGTGTTGATCCATTGATATAAATCTCTTGATATTTTACTATTTCAGTATCATTGCCTGAATAATGTGTATTCTGTCTATTATAGGATGATCCATCCTCAGGGCTACTGAAAAAGTTTTGTCCTCATAAATTGGTAAGTTATATATAGAGATTATATGAGAATGCTTGATGTGGTAAGTTATATATAGAGATAATATGAGAATGCTTGATGTGGTAAGTTATATATAGAGATAATATGAGAATGCTTGATGTGGTAAGTTATATATAGAGATAATATGAGAATGCTTGATGTGGTAAGTTGTATGTAGAGATAATATGAGAATGCTTGATGTGGTAAGTTATATATAGAGATAATATGAGAATGCTTGATGTGGTAAGTTGTATGTAGAGATAATATGAGAATGCTTGATGTGGTAAGTTATATATAGAGATCATATGAGAATGCTTGATGTGGTAAGTTGTATATAGAGATCATATGAGAATGCTTGATGTGGTAAGTTGTATATAGAGATAATATGAGAATGCTTGATGTGGCAAGTTATATATACAGATCATATGAGAATGCTTATTGTGGCAAGTTGTATATAGAGATCATATGAGAATGCTTGATGTGGTAAGTTGTATATAGAGATCATATGAGAATGCTTGATGTGGTAAGTTATATATAGAGATAATATGAGAATGCTTGATGTGGCAAGTTGTATATAGAGATCATATGAGAATGCTTGATGTGGTAAGTTGTATATAGAGATCATATGAGAATGCTTGATGTGGTAAGTTATATATAGAGATAATATGAGAATGCTTGATGTGGTAAGTTGTATATAGAGATCATATGAGAATGCTTGATGTTGTAAGTTATATATAGAGAAGTTATATATAGAGATAATATGAGAATGCTTGATGTGGTAAGTTGTATATAGAGGTAATATGAGAATGCTTGATGTGGTAAGTTATATGTAGAGATCATATGAGAATGCTTGATGTGGTAAGTTATATATAGAGATCATATGAGAATGCTTGAAGTGGTAAGTTATATATAGAGATAATATGTGAATGCTCTATGTGGTAAGTTCTATATAGAGATAATATGAGAATGATTGATATGGTAAGTTCTATATAGAGATAATATGAGAATGCTTAATGTGGTAAGTTATATATAGAGATCATATGAGAATGCTTGATGTGGTAAGTTATATATAGAGATCATATGAGAATGCTTGAAGTGGTAAGTTATATATAGAGATAATATGAGAATGCTTGATGTGGTAAGTTGTATGTAGAGATAGTATGAGAATTCTTGATATGGTAAGTTGTATATAGAGATAATATGAGAATGCTTGATGTGGTAAGTTGTAGATAGAGATAATATGAGAATGCTTGATGTGGTAAGTTCTATATAGAGATAATATGAGAATGTTTGATGTGGTATTTAAGTTGTATGTATAGAGGATATGAGAATGCTTGATGTGGTTAGTGACTGCAGATTAGTTAACAATATAAGTATGTTATCCAATATCTACTTATGTTTCACAACATTGTTGACAATGTTAGTGAACAAATTTAATGTCATAGTTTCCATAATCAGTTTTATACGTATACCCCAACCCTGAAAGAGGGGGTGGTGGTACATTCTGTCTATCCATTGATATCTCTGTCCATAACACATTTTTTGGCAGCTACCAGTCAAAGCTTCTTAATATATGGCACCAAGCTTCATCTGCATTTGTCATACTCTGTGACACTTTTTCAATTCCTTTGATGTTCTACTGCCTAAACTTTAGTCTATAAAATGTTTTGCTCATATATAATACATTCTCTCAGTTATATTTATTGTATTTAGTTTATTTAACATCATTTATATTTTATTATATAATTAATCCTTTAACTTCTATCTTATAAAATATTAAGCCAGATTTAAGTTACATTTTGTAATATTACAGATAATAGAATAAATAATTTCTTGATTAGAATTCTGTCTATCATGTTTATTAAAGGAACCATAACTTCTATAAGACTTGGGGACTTTCCTTTTTCAATTTTCCTCGGAGTTCAGTATTTTTGTGATTTTACTTTTTTCTATAAAAATTTATTTTCACCAGTTAGTTTTAAATAAACAAAATACTTAAGCATTCAAATTGCAATAGACTTGGCAAGAACTACTTTGTAGGAATCAGTTCCTTCGTTATCATAGTATAAATTTTGTTTTTATTTCATTTTACTATGATTACAGATTGAGAGTGATGTGTGTTCTTATTTCATTTTACTATGATTACAGGTTGAGAGTGATGTGTGTTCTTATTTCATTTTACTATGATTACAGGTTGACAGTGATGTGAAGGCTAATGTTACATGTGCTGTGTATAATTATAATGGCACAGGTAGGTTTTATTTGTCATGTTGTATACCATGAAAAAATCATTTAAGTTGAATTTCCTTCATGCACAGTGCATTGTTAACAAGTATTTGTCTTCTGTGTAAAAGATTTAAGCCAGACTCAAACAACAGTATTTGACATGGCTATGATACTGACACATTGAAAAGAAAAAAAAAAAAATTCTTAAAAATTTTTATGTGTTTTGTCATTTATGAAGTTTTTAGAAACTTGTTATAATCTTAGGTTAACTAGTTTGTCTATTGTTCAAATATGTGTATAAAATAACTGTTTCTACAGATTTTGTCACAAATATCTAGCAATTGGTGTTTTGATTATTCTTTATGAAGTTTTGCCATAAATGTGATTCATAATCATAATAACAGTAAAGAAACAAATCTGCAATAATAAAGATAAAAATACACTATCTCTGTATTTGCAGAAATAATTGGATCTTATAATGATGAAGATATCTACATGTTTAATAATTACCATACTGATGGTGCAGAATATGTAAAACGCTACACTGGACATAGAAATAACCACACAGGTAGGTTATATTCAGAGAAATAACCACACACAGGTCATACTCACAGAAATAACCACACACAGGTCATTCTGAAATTACCACACATAGGTCATACTCACAGAAATAACCACACACAGGTCATACTCATATAAATAACCACACAAAGGTCATACTTACAAAAAATTACCACACACAGGTCATACTCACAGAAATTATCACACACAGGTCATACTCTTAGAAATTACCGCACACAGGTCATACTCTCAGAAATTACCACACAACAGGTCATACTCACAGAAATAACCACACACCAGTCATACTCACCAAAATAACCACACACAGGTCATACTCACAGAAATTACCACACAGGTCATACTCACGGAAATAACCACTGACAGGTCATGCTCACAGAAATTACCATACAGGTAGGTCATACAGAAATAACTGCTAAGGTAAATCATGAAGAATATTGACATAGTGTTTTGACTTCACATAATTACGTATAAGGATACGACTTAGAAAGTGGGACAATGTGAGAGACTGCTGAGCATTTCTCCATTTCATGCTATATCTTTATATTATTATGTCAAGATAATACGCTGTTATTGTCTTTGTAATTTAAAACAATTTTATACCCAGTTTGTGCTATCATTTTTTTTTTGTAAATATTTTTAAAACTGCTTTCATCCTAAATTGAAAAGGTCTCTTACCTTAGCAGAGTAAAATTATTACACTTCAAAATGGTTTTGTTGAAATTAATCTGGTGAACCAGTGCATCTGATTTCAAAATAGCATATTAATTTCAATAAGTAATAAACCTAATAATTTATACAACTTTTCAAAAAATAAGAACAAGATCAATAATTTTTTGTTGGAGACATGGAGAAATAAATTGATGTTGTTTATTCTTTTTGAAAGTGTACATTTCATTACAAATCATAAAGTGGTAGGTCTGGCTTAAGACAATATACACGACATGAAAACTTAGTCAATACATTTTGACTGATCGAATATAATAATTGCAATATAAAGACAAAAATGATGCTTATATTTGATATCAAATTAAATGAAGATTAATTTACAGCAGGCAAATACAAATTTAATCTTTAATATTAAGATGATAAAGCTGCAAAATATAATACTTTGAAATATCTTTTATGCAAAATAAACATTAGATATGTAACATGACTATTTTAGTAAAGGGTGTAAACTTCTACGGACCTAAGAGTGAGTTTATTGTGAGTGGAAGTGACTGTGGACATGTATTCCTGTGGGACAAGGAGACAGAACAGATCGTACAATATTTGACTGGAGATGACAACGGAGCAGTAAGTCATAAATACAATATCACTCGGAATAATGTGAATTTGATATCATGTATTTGATACTATTTTTCATGGTTGTAGGTGAACAGGTTCAACAAAATGTACATTTTCTATAGGCTTGTAAGCAGGAATTTATGTTCTATTATGAAATGAGTAATCCATTGTTTTATTTAAGCTGAAGTTATTCCCCTTCTTACATATATGTATAGGAAAAACAGTATTATATAAAAGTTATCAAACAATATATTTCATAAAATCCTGCAGCTCTTTTCACAAAAAATCTTAAGAGTAAAATTACTCGTAAGTCATACACATTTCAGTATAACTTATGATCAATTTCAATCATAAAATTTTTTGTGAAAAGAGTTGCTGAAACTTAACTATAATAGAAATTTTTTGTACTTAGATAAATGTATTAGAAGCACACCCAACATTGCCTGTACTTGCTACCAGTGGATTGGATCACGAAGTAAAGATATGGTCCCCTATGGCAGAACAACCTACAGATCTCAAAGGAATTAAAAAGGTAGAAATCTTAGAATGGATCTTTGACAAGTTTTATTTATGCATGCTATACAGTTGGATGCCCTTTTCACATCAATCACTCATCAACTTCTATGTTTACTAAACACTAAAGGGGGTCTCATCAGTAAGCAAAACACTTAAAGGGGGTATCATCAGTAAGCTAAACACTTAAAGGGGGTATCATCAGTAAGCAAAACACTTAAAGGGGGTATCATCAGTAAGCTAAACACTTAAAGGGGGTATCATCAGTAAGCTAAACACTTAAAGGGGGTATCATCAGTAAGCAAAACACTTAAAGGGGGTATCATCAGTAAGCAAAACACTTAAAGGGGGTATCATCAGTAAGCAAAACACTTAAAGGGGGTATCATCAGTAAGCTAAACACTTAAAGGGGGTATCATCAGTAAGCTAAACACTTAAAGGGGTATCATCAGTAAGCTAAACACTTAAAGGGGGTGTCATCAGTAAGCTAAACACTTAAAGGGGTATCATCAGTAAGCTAAACACTTAAAGGGGGTATCATCAGTAAGCAAAACACTTAAAGGGGGTATCATCAGTAAGCTAAACACTTAAAGGGGGTATCATCAGTAAGCTAAACACTTAAAGGGGGTATCATCAGGAAGCTAAACACTTAAAGGGGGTATCATCAGTAAGCAAAACTTCACAAGTGTATTTCTCTTGATATTATTGGCGACATAGCATATTGAATAAGCAATAAAAGTTCATATTGTGTTATGTGGCTGATATTTTACATTATCTTTTTACTAAAATTTTGACAATCCTTTTTATGAGGGGGCATTAAGTGTTACCTTTGTCCGTCCGTTCGTACGTCCTTCTGTCCGTCTGTACGTCCCAAAATTAGTTTCCCGTTCTCTACCTTAAGTTTGCCTCAACCAAATGTTATGAAACTTGTTACCACAAACACACAGATGAAGTTCGAGTTTTGGTTGCGTCACTTTTACTGTTCTTGAGTTATGTTCATTTATAATGTTATGTGCAAGCAGGGGCATCATCTGTATCCCATGGACACATTCTCCATTTCTTATCATATTGTTTTGTGTTTACTTTCAACTAAAAATGTGATAATAGTTCAATATGAATAAAAATTTACTTTACTTCAGTATAAATAGAAATGAATTTTATTTCAGTATATATATAAATGAAGTTTATACTACTGTATACATGTAATACATTGCTGTATAAAAAAGATTTACTGTTGAATCTATACATGTATTTTATTATTAAATTAGGCAACAAAACGGAATATGAAGGAAAGAGAAGACGAAAGAATACATGATGTAGATATGATAGATGGGCAAATGTTATGGTATATCATGCATCACATGCCTAGGGCAAGAAGACGGGTTAGTGTTTAGTGAGACATTCTATGCATGTCTAGGGCAAGAAGGCTGATCATTTTTCAGTGAGACATTCTAAACATGCCTGTGACAAGAAAGTTTGGGTTTACCATGTTTCACATACACAGGGCATGGAAAGGGATAAGATTTTGTGGACAAGAAGGTGAAAGAGACAGTATCTTTAGTTTTCAGAAAATATTTGTTTGACAATTTTTGTTTCGCCTTGAAGGAGTCAAAAAGCAAGACATAAGTATGCTGTTTCTGGTGGCAGCGGCGTCAACAATGTATTAGTTTTTGATTACGTCAGTTTACGGGGAACCACTAGTGATAGATCAATGATATTTGGTATGCAGTTGTGTTAGCATTGGCACTTCTCATTTCCATGGAGATTATTTTGCCCTGCCCCTCAATCATGGTCTATTGACTTTGAAACTTTTGCTAAGTTTACATGTAGTAGTTGTGATTAGGTCAATTTATGGGGAACCACTAGTGGTAGGTCAATGATATCTGGTATGTAGTTGTATTAGCATTGGCACATCTCATATTCATGGAGATTATTTTGCCCTGTACTTTCAGTCATAGTTCATTGACTGAATATTTTGCATAACTTTCATGTTAAAGTATTGTTATCTAATTTCAACATTTGCATTTTACTATCAAAAATCAAAAAGGTGAGACATATTTCTGTGTTAACAGTTTATTTTCAAGAATATAGTTCATTTTGTATATAAATGAATGAAAGCTATTTTGGTGCAAATATTAACCTTCTTTTCATGATAGTTTACTTTTTATCAGGAAGTTGAATATTATAGGTTCGACAAAAACTCATTGAAAACCCAACCCATATTCATACAACCCTCGATTAACCTAATAGATATGCAGGCATACAATGTTCTATTGAATAAGAACACCTGTTTACCAAAACAACATGTAATCATGGTAGACCAACAACTTTTAGGAATTCAGCGAAAATCGAATCTTATATAATGTAATGGGTTTCACATCCATTCCTCTTCAATTTCCTGTGTACCAAAAACTTAAAGCAGGGGTTTCATTAATGAGCAATAGCTCACAGTTCGACTTGTTTGTAATGAAGTTTTCTTTTTCAGAGAGAAAGAGAAGCAGAAGGTGAAAGAGACTCAACCAGCACTGAGAACAGTGAGAACGATTCTTCTGATTCAGATGATATTCCCAGAATTCCTTGTGCACCATCATAGTTACCTGGACATTTCCTGTGCCATATATAAAATTCACTTTATCTTATTTTCTACAAGTTGCATATATTAAATGGAAAATGTCAATATATAACTTGGGGCAAAAATGTACAACAATGATTTTTTAGTCTTACAGTTTTGTCCAATCAGTGTCTCCTATTTTAATGAAGCATTTGGTAAAACGTTAGCTATACCCGCTGTAATAATAATATAAACATTTCATATCAAGGCTGCATTGTATCCACGTCTATAAAATGATATATTAGGCTAAAAGTAAATTTATTTTTGAGTATTTTATAATATAATAAAAATACCGGTGTCTCTTTTGTATAAAGGTATTCTTGTTATCTTTATTCAAAAATGCATTCATTTTCATATATTTTTTAAATATATAATTATTTTTTACGAACTCCTGTCGTTGGGTTTGATATTTTTGAAAATATTGCTACTTATAGCAGGATTTAGTTACTGGATAAATAACTTCACATTTGACATTTGCTTAGGAAAACAGCTTGTAATATAAACAGTTATTGAGGAGAACTTTATAACGAATGGATGACGGTAGATATGTAGATTCCACCACTGTAACAAGTGTGTTACGATATTTCTCCACTCGAGACAGTTAGATTTTGATATTTAAAGTGCGAGGCTTGCAGAGCTTTTTAAATAATTAAAATTTAACCGTTAAGCGTGGAGAAATATCGTAATACATGAGTTATAGTTGTGGAATATGTTTCTCTAATGATTTTTATCCTTTTCAAAGATTTGAAGAAAGTTGTGTTCTTTACATGTGACTTCTAAGGCATGGTCCCCTTTTTTCATGACCTCACAATAGGAAATTCAGAAGAAATTTAGAAAATTTGACATCATAATTGAATTTCGACCAATCATTTCATGAGAACAGATATTTCACTGGTGAGGAGAACAATTTTTTCACAATTGGTTGGGAAATGTGAAAATATTGAAAAAATTAGAGAAACATTTTTGATTCTGTCTGACAAAGAAACAAAAATTGATTTGATACTATGTCATATTATTACTTTGTTTTTTTTGCACCATTATTTTCTGTTATGATTTTCCATTTTTGCAACATATTGCATTGTTGCTGTAGTAGTCAGATTTTATGATCTGGATGTCAAACCATAAATTATAGTTATTGAAAATTTATTTTTCTCACATATGTTAACTGATAGCATTTTATGCTTAATATCATGATACTTAATATTTTTGACACATTCATTTATCCTAAAATCACAATTATAATTTTTGTTGAGAATAAATCTGCCAGATTTGATGGGACATATTTGGCCATTTAGAATCAGAGGAATCGTGGGTAATTTCATTTTGTGTACACCAAATTAAAATATTATTACACTATTAGTTGAATATCCATTGTTTAGGAGGCCAATCATAACAATTTGGTGTACACTTTTGAAAATATTACCCAGAATTCATCAGATTCTAATTGCTCTCTTGTGCTTAATGTACATAAAATATGTGTGATAATGTTTGCTAGTCTTGTGAATGTAAATACTGTTATTTGAAGAAGGTGAGTGATTTGTTTTGGTAAAAAGTTTGTGATCATTTTAGGTAAAAGCTTTTGTGAGTAACAGTCTGTAGTTATTTTGTACGTTGTCTGCTATAGAAGATAACAGATAATTGATACTTCCTGTATTTGTGTGTTACTTAAATAATTGCATTGTATTTGAATGGAATCCTCTTTTGATAGTATTGAAGTGATTGCAGTGAAACTCTGCATTGGAGGCTTTTGTATTTTGCCTTAAGCCAAATTATTTAATAATGATGGAATCAAAGCATAAAAAATTTTGTGTAAACCTTTATTACATGTTCTTGTCTAAGCCAAATGTGTGAAATGAGCATGGAAAGGAGTATTATACTAATTGCATTTAGATTATGTCTTTGAAATTTAAAGCATGCATTTTAGATATTTATAATGTTATATAAATGTACACATGATCATGTGGACAAAATCTCTCAGTTCAAAGAAATGATGTAACACATAATTTAGTGGGTTTTACGATGCAATGTTATTACAAGATGATAGCCTGAAAATAGATATATTAACTTATGCTAGAAAACTTTCCTTCAAAATAGTCTCTTGATTTTCTGGCTTGTCTATTTGTCAGTAAACTTTTCAATACATGGTGAAAGTTTGTTGTTTATAAAAAGAGAGAAAAATGTTGCACATCCTTTAGGAATTTTACACAAGTATGTCAAATTATGCAAGAGAAATACAGTTTCTTTTTGTGTTAGTATACAAGAATCATCGCTTTAACAATTCATGAACTTTACATTGTTAAACTTTAAAATACAACCAACATTTCACTGATACAAGAAAATTAATCTACAATATATTGTTTGTATATAGTATTGTCATTCTTGATTCCACTGTGAATAGTTTTGTTTATTGTGGATACAAATATTTATATTTATTATGTTCTTGTATGACAAGAATTACCATGGAGTATAAATACAACTTAACAATGTGTGATAATTTATACAAAATTGTTCCTTATTTTGGTGATACCATTAAAAGCATAGTTTGATATGGTATTGTTTCTCTTTATGGAGTCGAAATTCATTATCAAATATTGACAGTACTTTGTTTGTGGTAAGTCTCATACCCAAATATAACAATATGAAAATAAGGAGATGTGGTATATTTGCCAATGACACAACTATCCACCAAAGATTTAATGAAGCGGATGTAAGCAATTATAGGCTACTGTACAGCCTTCAACAATGAGAAAAAAACAGGGTATAGTTGACTATAAAAGGTTTAATGTTAAAAAAAGTTTTCAACAAACAAAATTTGAAATGTGTCTACATTTTTTGTACTGCTAAATATTGCATCATCTACACCTATTTAAGGACACAGAGGTAACATATTGAGAATTTGTCCCATTTAAATCATCCTCTTATTCTTATATTATAAAATGTAAAATGGTTACTTCTGGGCTTTTGATGGGGGTTCATGTTGCTCAGTATTTAGTTTCAGGGCTGTTGGTCTATTCATCTTTTTTCCTTTGATCTTTCTTGGTTTTGATTACCTCTTTGGTATCCTAACCCCTTTTAAGCTCACCTGGGCAAGGTGAGCTATTGTAATCACTTGGTGCTTGTTCTTGTGGTTTTTGTCGAGCTTGCGACTTTTGTCGCAGAAAGCTCGACATAGGGATAGTGATCCAGCGGCGGCGTTAGCTAACTTCTTAAAGGCTTAATATTTCAGAAGATAGAATACCTGGATCCTTCATACTTTGTGTATAGATGCCTTATGTTATGAAGTTTCCGTCTGTCATATGTCCATCGACCTTGACCTCATTTTCATGGTTCAGTGACTACTTGAAAAAAAGTTAAGGTTTTTAGTATCCTTAATTTCTCTCTTATAATGAGTAATAGGATAACTATATTTGGTATGTGCGTACCTTTCAAGGTCCTCATGCCCGTCAGACAGTTTTCACTTGACCTCGACCTCATTTCATGGATCAGCGAACAAGGTTAAGTTTTGGTGGTCAAGTCCATATCTCAAATACTATAAGCAATAGGTCTACTGTATTTGGTGTTTGGAATGATTGTAAGGTGTACATGTCCAACTGGCAGGTGTCATCTGACCTTGACCTCATTTTCATGGTTCATTGGTTAAAGTTAAGTTTTGTGTTTTGGTCTGTTTTTCTTGTACTGTATGCAATAGGTCTACTATGTTTGGTGTATGGAATGAGTGTAAGGTGTACATGTCCAACTGACAGGTGTCATCTGACCTTGACCTCATTTTCATGGTTCATTGGTTAAAGTTAAGTTTTTGTGTTTTGGTCTGTTTTTCTTACACTGTATAAAATAAATCAACTATATTTGGTGTATGAAAATATTTTACGATGTACATGTCAGTCTGGCATATTTTATTTGACCTTGATGTCATTTTTACAGTTCATTGCTCGGTGTTAAAATTTGGTGTTTTGGTCTATTTTGTTCAACTATAAGCAATAGGTCAACTATATTTCTTGTATGGAATGTTTATAAGGTGTTTATGTCTGTCCGCTAGGTATCATATGACCTAAACCTCTTTTACATGGCTCATTGGTCAATGTTAATTTTTAATGCTAAACTTTGTTTCTTAGAAAATAGAAACAATAGGTCAACTATATTTGGTGTATGGAATGATTGTAAGGCGTATCTGTCTGTCTGGCAGGGTTCATAAGACCTTGACCTTATTTTCATGGTTCATAGGTCAATGTTAGTTTTTTTCATTCTTCACTGCCATCTTTAATCACAATAATCAATATAAATGGTATATCACTAAGTTATTTCACTCTTAACCACAGTTATCCAGCTTGTCTTCATATAGCGGATAAAATCGGCCTGGCAGCAGCTTTAGCGCTCATACAGGCATCAGCAGCAACGGCATTATCTCATTATTTACAGCTTAAAATTTATAATGTATGTCTGATAGCATTTACTTTCAACATAACTTCAGTTAGAAATACACGACAGGCGAGACATTTCTGTGTGTCCACTCTTGTCATTTTTTTTTAATAAATCTTCTCTGAAACTGCTTGAATAATTTCAACCAAACTTGGTCTGAATAATTCTTGGGGTATCTAGTATAAAGTGCTTTTTATACAACCTAAAAAGTTTGTGGCCATATAATGGTATGTCGATGTCGTAGTCTTAGTCGTCCGTAGACATTTGGTTCCAAACAATAAATTGAGTGTATGGATCTCTATGAAATTGTACCACAAGGTTCCATACCACAAAAGGAAGGTTGGGATTGATTTTGGGGTTTATGGCCCTAACCGTTAAGGAATTTGGGGGGGGGGGGGCAAAAACAAAATACTGATTTCAACAAAAATTGAATATGTGGGGTTCTTTGATATGCAGAATCTAACCGTGTATTTAGATTTTTAATTTTTAGCCCTGTTATCAAAATGGTCCACATTGATGTCAAAAGGGTCCAAAATTAAACTTTTTGATTTCTTCAAGAATTAAATTCTTGAGGTTCTTTGATATGCAGAATTTAACCACGTAATAAGATTTTTGATATAGGACCATAATAGGTAAATGTCCAATTGCAAATTTTTAAGTTCAAAGACCACTTCATTCCGTGCCAGAAACCTATGCTGGGTCAAATATTTAATCACAATTCAAATTCAGAGCTGTATCAAGCTTGAATGTTGTGTCCATATGTGCCCAACTGTTCAGGGCTCGACCCCTGCGGTCATATCAAGCTGTGCCCTGCAGAGCATTTTGTTTTTATTCTAGTCTGTCAAGAAACGTGGCCACCATGGCTGAAATTAAACATGAAGGTAAAATGCATTAATTTTCTAATAATATACAAGAGAAAATCTGAGTGGGGCCAAATTCTCAGAATGTCAAGATCTACCTACGTTCTGTTTGCACTAAAATTATCAGATGACTCCTTAAAGAGTATTTGCCCTTAAAAGACGATTTTTTGCTATTAACTCAAAATATGTTAGACAGAACCTGTTGAGGCAAAAATCATCAGCAATACAAGATCTACAAAAATCCCTGAAAATGACTGAAACCTTTGGATGACTCCTATAGCTAAACATTAATATCAAAGTTGCATACCTTTACCAGGTGAGGTTACAGGCTCGAAGGAGCCTCTTCTTTAGTAGTCTTAGTGTGAGATTATCCACCATGGAGCATGGGCACTACAAAGCAGATCATACAATTACTGTTCTGCATAATTTAAATGATGGTTTTCTCTCTAATTATGAGTAATAAGATAACTATATTTGGTATGTCCGTACCTTGTAAGGTCGTCATACCTATCAGACAGTTTTCACTTCACCTTGACCTCATTTTCATGGTTCATTGGACAATGTTTAGCTTTTGTTGGTTGGTCTATTTCTTAGATATTATAAGCAATAGATCAATTAAATTTGGTGCACGGAACGATTGTAGGGTGTAAATGTGTGTCTTGCAGGGTTCATTTTACCTTGACCTCATTTTCATGGTTCATTGGCCAGTATTAAGTTTTCATAATTTTGTCAGTTGATCAGATACTCTAAGCAATAGGTCAACTATCCAATAATCCAATAAAAGGCACAAAAGACCTCTACATTTGCCCATTATATAATCCTAAAACATCTAACAAAGAGAGCCTCTATGAATTTGAAACAGCTGTCAATAGATGAATGCTTATTGATTCGGGTGACTTCAACCTGCAAGGATGGAAATTGGACAAACAAAACCCTACGCCAAGGAACCCAACATGCAGAACAACACTACCAGCTTACAGATATTCTTGATGACAATGGATTAACACAATTAGTACAAGAGCAAACTAGAAATAAAAACACATTGGACCTTTTTATCACCAACTGTCCAAGTAAAATGATGAGACTAGATGTCATTCCAGGAATTTCAGACCATGATATTCTGCAGTATGCTGAAACAAAATACCAATCAAATGAAACACAACCAAAAGCCAAGAAGAAATCAACTGTATAGAAGAGCTAAATGGGACAGTATGAAAGAAGATATGAATTTGCTTTATATACAAATTCAAAAAGAAAGCCGGAATAAAAAAAATAAACATATTCTGGAATATGTTCAAGGAAGGCCTGGAAAGCAGTACAAACCAGCATATACCTTCCAAAATATGCAAGACTAAGGATAAAAACCCATGGATAACCTAGGAAATCAAAAACCGTATGAGGCAAAAATGAGAAGAAAAATAAATCAAACCATACTACTGATATCAAAAGATTTAAACAACTGAAACAAAATATCCATAGAACATCAAGACAAGCCGATTGGAAATATATAGAAGCACAATAACTCCAGAAGATAATGAGACCATCCGTTCACTAACAAAAATGTTCTGGACGTACATCAAACACAAGAAAAGTGATGTAAATGGAGTAGCAACAATTAGAAGAAACGGGAAATTAGAAACCGATGCAATAAACAAAGCAAATGTACTAAATGATTAATTCCAAGTGGTCTTCTCCGCTGCATGTCCTATCAGTGAAAGAGATGTCAACAGAAGAAAAAACTCATGACAGATCTACTAGAAAACTATCGAAACAGCGATCAAATAATCATCACATAATAACTGAGTGGAAAAACAACTGAAAAATCTTAGTCCACACAAGGCTGCTGGACCAAAAATATCAAACCAATGCTACTGACAGAACTAGCCAGTGAAATTTTCCCGATCTTTAGGGAGCTACCATTTGATTTTTATGGGGGAAGGGGCTAGGATGAAAATTTAAAAAATGTAAAAAAGTCAGGATAAACTAATAAAAAAAGGCAGGACCGAATAGAGTGAAAAATAAAAAGGCAGGACAGAGATTACAACTAAAAAAAATGCAGGACAAAAATTTTCATCCTAGCCCCCATAAAAATCAAATGGTATAGCTCCCTTACCAGTCTCTTTCTTTTTTATATAAACGTCCTACCAAATGGCATACACTCAACAGTCAGACTGTTTGCGGGCGACATGGTGTCCCACAGTCTACTCCTACAGAAACTACACAATAATGGCATCAGAAGTTAAAAAAAAAACAAATTGATAAAGGAAACTCTCACGAACAGAACACAATTAGTAGTGGTTGAAGGCGAAACTGCAGACAAAATGAAAGCAAAATCTGGAGTTCAACAAGGATAAGTCTTTGGACCCAGTCTCTTTCTTTTTTATATATATATTAACGACCTACCAAAAGGCCTACACTATACGGTAAAGTGTTTTTGGAAGATACTGTTGTCTATTTGACCATCTCCTCAGACAACGACTGCCATAAACACCAAAAAGACATTGACAAACTGATAAATGGGAAAAATTTGAAAAATGGAGTTCCACCCTGAAAAATCGACAAAATACATGGGCTGTACCATCGCAAATGATCTGTATTTGGGAGAACACACAAACAAAATCACAGGTAAAGCCAGCCGAAGCCTTGGATTCTTTCATCGAAATCTGCACATCAGCCGCTCAAAATCCATCTAAGAGCATGCCTATAAAATATTAGTAAGTTCACGCCACGACAGTTTGGGACCCGTACCAGCAAAACCACATAGATAATATCGAAAAAGTTCAAAGACGAGCTGCACGAACCAGCAGATAGATAAATGTGTCAGCAAATATGATAAATGAATTAGGATGGGAAAGCTTACATATAAGACGAAAAGAAGCTCGACTCATCAGGTGTTACAAAATAGCAAATTACCTTGTAGCCATAGACAAGAGTAAATACCTACAGAAACCAACAAGAAGCTCCAGTCGGACAGGACATCATACTTACTTACTACAGCCAGCCAAAAACGATTTTAGGAAATGGTCCGTCTTGGTAAACACCGTCAAGGATGGGAACAAACTGCCTCCAGATATCGGCACAGCAAAGTCTATTAAGATATTCAAGTCTCCAGTGACCAACACCTCTAACTTATCAATTCAACAATTTGTTCTTTACCAGTTTTTAATCATGCGCAACTTGCCAGACTATTCATCTTATTGAATTTGGGCAGTATTTGGAAGAATAACTATATTTGGTGTATAGAATGATTGTGAGGTGTTCATGTCTGTCTAGCAGGGTTCATATGACCTTGACGTCATTTTCATGGTTCATTGGTCAATGTTAAGATTTTGTGGCTTGATCTGTTTCTCGTGTACTTTTAGCGATAGGACAACTATATTTGGTGAATGGAATGATTGTAAGGTGTATATGTCTGTCTGTCATGGTTCATTAGACCATGACCTCATTTTCATAGAACATTGTTATTGTTCAGTTTATGTGATACTTGTAGTAAAACCTTCATATTACACAGACTTTTAACATGAAATCAGTGAAAAGTAAAACAAAGCGAGACATTTTAGCGTGTGCACTCTTGTTAGAATAGTTAATGTACATTATATGGTCAGGAGTAGATTTATTCGGGTGTGTGTGTCATATTGATGAAGTCCTTGGACCTTTGCTGGAAATGTGTCATTGAAAATCGTCTTATCATCATGGGATTGAATATACTTATTTTGATAATCTTGGTGATTTATATGTATGTTGTCGAATGATTGCAGAATGCAAAACATAGTGATTACAACCCGGTGGCGACGGTATAAACTATTTGTATAATGCTTTATATTTCAGTGGATAGAAGACCTGGTTGCTTCATACTTTGTACGAATATATATTAATTTACGAAGTTTCCCTCTGTTACATGTCCATTGTCCTTGACCTCATTTGCATGGTTCAGTGACTACTTGAAAACACTTAGGTTTTTTTTGTAATGTAAAATGCTCACTTATTATGAGAAATGGAAAATCTATCTTTGGTATATCGATTCCTTGCAAGGTCTACATGTCTGTCAGACAGGATTTACCTGACCCTGATCGTTCCATGGATCAGTGATCAAGGTTAAGTTGACGTCGTAAAGTCCGTTTCTCAGATACTAGAAGCAATAGGTCAACTATATTTGGTGTATGGAATGATTGTAAGGTGCATATCCGACTGACAGGTTTCATCTGACCTTGTCATCATTTTCATGGTTCAGTGAACAATGCTAAGTTTTTGTGGTTTGGTCTATTTTGCGGATAATATAAGCAATAGGGCCTCTATATTTGGTGTATGAAATGATTGTTAGGTGTGCATGTCTGACTGGTAGGTTTCATCTGACCTTGACCTCATTTGCATGGCTGTAGTATATGTCTATATGGTTTACTTTTAGGTCAGACTCTCACTTATACGGAACAAGTACATGTATGACGAATAGGACATTTATACACTGTAGAGTTGTAAGATTCACATGTTCGTCCCATATGAGTGTTATGATCTTTATTATGTCTTAATATTTGTAATAAGATATACATACTATTTTGAGGGTCATCTGACCTTTATCAATTATTATTGCTCATATGTTAATTTGAACTTTTCGTGTATTGGTCAGCTTTTCTGTTGATATGCATAGGTGAAAACTTTATTTGGTAATAACTCGGACTTGATTGATATATATGTTATATAAGGTCCGAGGTAATAACAATCAATGTAATATATGCATGTGAATAAAAAAAGATGTAGATTACACGTCGACGACTCAAATAACCAAAAAGACATCTAGAAAGCAACACATAATCTTCAACAATAGACAGTTGTATGCTCTTTTATACTATACCATATGTCAAGCTCTAAATCGTTCCGATATTTAAACAATGATAAACTGTGGATATTTCACTTTTGTTTTAAATCTTAATTATTTGTGAGAATTCGTTGTTTAAATATCCAAAGATATTGTTAAAAATATCGATCTTGTTTTTTTTGTTTTTTTTTGTCGATGAAGTATAGCAATATTCTGCGATTTATAACAGTAAAGAAACAAACTACCATAATAGGGACACAGCTAGTTCACATCGGAATAATTAACGAACCAGAGAATAGAGTTGAACTGCAGTACTAAAAAAATATTACATACCAAGAAAATAAGGTTTCATAAGAGAATAGAAGAAATGATAAACTCTTAAAATACATATGATAAAACTAATAATTAATACAAAAAACAATCTACCATATCAATGTATTTATAGTAACTTTCGACAGTAGAAAATGCTTTAAACGATTTAAACAGAAATACATTCCTCTGTTGACCACACTACCACGTAATATAATTGATAGGATTGTGTGGTAGTGTGATATACAGACTAGAGAAATCGTGGCGGTCAACGGAGACAAAAAAGAATTGAAACTTATCCAAAATTTCAGGAGGATTAACACTCAAGAAAAAAAACGATAATCTTTGTTAACAAAAGATTTGCCATTAAATTTAATAACGAGTCCTTTAATGGTTGTAAGGGTACGAATTGAAACATTTGTAGTTGAAAATTTTTTGCATACAGTCTTAAAAAACTAAATTTATAAGTATTCTTATATAATCTAGGAAGTTAATACATAGTTGGGAATAAAGGCAACAGTAGTATACCGCTGTTCAATAGTCATAAATCGATTAAGCGAAAACAAATCCGGGTTACAAACTAAAACCGAGGGAAACACATCAACAATAAGAGGAAAACAATGGAACAACAGAAACACTTTACTGCAACAAAAACATACACCAACATACATAGAAACGGACTATTTGATAACAACTGCCATATTCCTGACTTGGTACAGGACATTATAAGAAAAAATGGTGGTTTGAACCTGGTTTTATGGCTAATCAAACCTCCCACTTATATGGCAATGTTAAAAATACCGCTACCGTGACAGGAATAAGTCATTATAGATACCAGGATTAAAATGTTTTACACCAGACGCACCTTTCGTGAACAAAAGACTCATCAGTGAATCTCGAATCAAAAAAGCAAAAAAAGAAAAAGGTTAAATAAAGTACGAAGTTGAAGAGCATTGAGGACCCAAAGTTCCGAAAGGTTTTGCCAAATACAGCTTAGGTTATCTATTCCTGGAGTAGGAAATCTTTATTTTTTCGAACAATTCAAAGTATTTTACAAAGTTAATTTATAATTATGACCATATTAATGATAATTCATGTCAACACATGGAACCTTGTGATTTTTAGTAGAAGCTTCAAATTCAGTAATTGTAACATTTTCTTCAATACAAGTAGTAAGTATGACAATACTAGGAAGCTGTTACCTCATTTTTTTAGTAACTCAATATAGTACTTGTTCAAACAAAGACTAAATTGTTAGCTGCTTTTTTCAGGTGGTACAAAAAAAACATCCTGGTATAGTGTTTGGTTGATCGTATATTGTATGCATATGCTTGACTGGCGAGTGTCACCTGCCCACCTTGTCTTATATTAGTTTCCTAAGTACTATAGAAAGTATATGATATATTTTGTCTATAGAAAAATTACAAGGAGTACAAGTCCTGAACTGTCTCTTTTCTCCATTGATTAACGTAAAGTACTTCTCATATTAATGGTTATCTATAGTTAGTCATGTTATTTACAATATTTACTGATGTAGGTTTTCTTTGTTTAGTTTTTTTCGTGGTATAACCTATTTTAATCAAACATAGTATATACTGTTCGTGTTGCTTAGTCTTTAGTTTTCTATGTTGTGTCATCTGTACTATTATTTGTCTGTTTGTCTTTTTATTTTTGGCCATGGCGTTGTCAGTTTGTTTTCGATCTATGAGTTTGACTGTCCCTCTGGTATCTTTCGTCCCTCTTTTTTAACATAGAAAATAGAAATTGTGAACATGACCATGAAGCATTTGGTATGAGAGTTGGTATTGTCATTCACATGAGTTTAAAGACTACAAAGTTTCATGTACAGTTGAAGTATATTGTGTCATATCTATAAATAAGTCAACTTGAAAGATTACAATCACTCAAAAGGACATGACTATTTAATTTGAATTAGCTTGTGTCATAAACGAGTTAGACAAGTAGGTATATTATTGTCATTCAAAATTAAGATATCAACTCGCCGGTAAAGTCAATAGGTTATCTTTATTATGGTCCTAGATTTCCGCCTAAACCAAAATACACCCCACACTTGTTTTACTGTTAAATTCTAAATTTACAACTTACTCTTGAGAGTTTTCTCTCTCTTTGTATATCTACCACCTGATATCATTCTTAATATGCATAATATTTGCCACTGGACGTCTAGCAGCAGTCATTTTGTGATCATTCCAAAGAAAAACTGATTATTGTTTTGTTTTCGCTTGAAATCCAGCTACTGATTTTCAGAGAAAGAAGGCCCATCAGATACAGCTTCCGCCTCTACTTATACATTCGCAGTTTTCTTGAGTATACTAAGTGTTCAATAATCTGTTGGAATTATTATTATATTTCGAGAATATTATGTAATAGATTTTCTAAAGTAGGAACTGTGTAGTTAAACAAAATGAACTGTACTGTTTCCGTACATAGGTCAATAAGGAAATATATAACTTGTTATGTGACAGGAAAGTGGTTTCCGATTCATACCTATATCAGATTTTTTTGAGTGGTGTGATGGACTCGATCCCAGTTTATATATTTGTTTTGACAATGGGTAAAATCCCTGTTCAACTGAGACATGCTATATCATCACGTCGCAACTATGACTCGCATATTTCGCATGTCGGAACTTCACACAGTTCATCGGTGATGATTGATGAAAAC
Organism: Mytilus californianus; assembly: GCF_021869535.1. Taxonomy (NCBI): domain Eukaryota; kingdom Metazoa; phylum Mollusca; class Bivalvia; order Mytilida; family Mytilidae; genus Mytilus; species Mytilus californianus. The sequence goes on along the minus strand of NW_026262701.1, from coordinate 8,376,967 downwards.
ATTTGTTTGTTTTTTACTTTCCTTCACTGCCAAAAGTTTGAATATTGTAGGTTTGTTTTTTCGTTGCTTAATTTGCACAAAACCATCACTCGCTAACATATATACCACTATATAAACAATTAAACTGAGTTTCCTATCTTTCTGTTTTCCTTCCCTCCTTTATCTCTCCATTCTAAACTTGAGCATGAATGAACGGAATTCGACAACAACTCTTTTTTCGATTCATGCATAAAAAATTAAACTTTTTTTCAAATAGATGTCCAAACTATAAAAGTGAAGTTACTACTATTTGTTCCCCTTCTATCTATCCATGCCTCACCACCTGAAACATAACTTTTATGCATTCTAAATTACTAAGAAATTTTAGTAGATGCTGAAGAGCTTTGAAAATGACTCTCGTGAGAGATTAACTAGGGGAAATCGGTCTTAACTCTCATCAAAGTGAAGCTCAGAAAATATCAGTTTTATAATAAAACCAACAGCTAGACTATTCCATGATATCAAATGGTCGTCCCCTACATTGGAATATCACAGTGTGAGATAAGAAAATGGTTCTTAGTTTTTTCTAATCAACTTATTCCACGTTGTACAATTTATTCCACGTTTTACGGTTTTCAAATTTTAAAATTTTGTGTAAATGTGAACGAAATTATTTTGAAAAAATACTTGCTTATAAATAACTCTGTCAATGATGCAAAATAGAGAGCTTCTTCTAAGTCATTTACATCAGTCAAATGGGATAACATATTGGTACAATTTGTCTAAAATTTGAAAAAAAAAGCAGTTTAAATACACAATTGAAGATCTTTCTTTTACATAAAGACATTGTCATTATTTTATCATATGGTATTAACCAGTTTTTTTTAATTAAATATAGAAAACTTGTTATTCTTCTAGAAATGTAATGTTTGATTCGCAATGCAGATTGCTAAGATAATTTACATTAGATTTCACTATCTTGTTTATTTGATTTTAAGTCTTCTACCTAAGTCAAACGGGATTACATATTGGTAAAATTTGTCTGTAATAGAAAAACAAACGACATCAGTCAAATGGGATTACATATTGGTACAATTGGTTTGTAATAGAAATACTAACAACATCAATCATATAGGATAACATATTGGTACAATTTGTCTGTAATAGAAATACAAACGGCATCAGTCAAATAGGATAACATATCTGTACAATTTGTCTATAATAATAAAACAAAATACACAATTGAAAATCTTTCATTTACACAAAGATATTGTCATTGTTTTAGCATATGGATATAATCAGGGATTTTTTTTTACAAATATAGAAAACTTGCAATTCTTCTAAAAATATAATGTTTGATTCTCAATGCAGATTACTAACTTAAAGATAATTTACGTTAATTTTCACTGTTTATTAAATTCTAGCAAGACAATGAGTAACTTGATCTATCATCTTACTTTCTATTTAGTCCTGTAGTCGGGATAAATCTCACAAATATGTGACTTATGATCATGCACACTAAAGTTTAAAAAGACATTAGTTGACATATTTTTTTTACTTATTATCATTATATATATATGAAAGAATAAAATGATGACTACTACATTTTGACAAAGAATAAACAATATATCTTATTTTATTTTTCTACCCTCCTTGGTTATATTGGCTGTATAATTTGATGTTTTTTTTTATACGATCCTGTGCGTCCGTCCATGACATCTTGAATGTGCTGAAAAAATAACAGTTTGTACCGTTGCCAGCCTTCTAGACATTACATATGTATACATGAAATTGTTAGGATATGTAAGATATGATTTTACTCAATTGAAAAAGAGCTTCCGTCACCTTTCTTTGATGAAATACTAAGGAATAAAAGGCGCTGTTTTACGATGCCTGTTATACACACTTGGTGTTATGTGTTTCATTAGCGTTTTCATAGAATAAACGTTTAAGATGCAATAACTTCAGACTTCTTTTTCATGTTTCGTAATTGAGACACGGTCAGTATGCCGTTTTTATTCTAAATTTCTGATTTTGGGACAGAGTATAGGATAATAAAGTCACTTGACCTTTTTTCTACCGAGCCCATATATTAGATGAATCATTTTAATTTTAACGTTCTCTGTTTTTAAATCACAAAGATGTGGGGTTTACTGCAATAACCTAAAACACAAATAACCAATAGATATCTAGTTTAAATTATGAATCGGAAAACACGAAAGGAAATCCCGATTTCACCTTTGGAATTAAGTAAAAGAAAAAGCAGTTGTCCCCATGGTTTAATAATAATAGTTGAAAAATATTTGATAGTAGGTATATAAAATTAAATTATTATAGATACTAGTACCAGGAATAACATTTTGCACGCCAGACGCGTTTCGTCTACAAAAAGACTCACCAGTGACGCTCAAATAAAAAAGATTGAAAAAAAAAAAAAAACAAATAAAGTATAACATGTATAAATTGAAGAGCATTGAGGATAAAAAATTCCAGAAGGTTTTGCAAAATAGAGCTAAGGTAATCTATTTCTGGGAGTAGAACATCCTTAGAACTAATATTTCGAAAAATTCAAAGTTTTGTAAATAGTTTTAAAATTCATATTTCACGTGCTTTCAATGATAAACAAAATATTTATTTAAAATTGAGAATGGAAATGGGGAATGTGTCAAAGAGACAACAACCCGACCATAGAACAGACAACAGCAGAAGGTCACCAACAGGTCTTCAATGCAGCGAGAAATTCCCGCACCCGGAGGCGTCCTTCAGCTGGCCCCTAAACAAATATATATACTAGTTCAGTGATAATGAACGCCATACTAAACTCCAAATTGTACACAAGAAACAAAAATTAAAAGTAATACAAGACTGACAAAGGCTAGAGGCTCCTGACTTGGGACAGGCGCAAAAATGCGGCGGGGTTAAACATGTTTATGAGATCTCAACCCTCCCCTATACCTCTAGCCAATGTAGAAAAGTAAACGCATAACAATACGCACATTAAAATTCAGTTCAAGAGAAGTCCGAGTCTGATGTCAGAAGATGTAACCAAAGAAAATAAACAAAATGACAATAATACATAAATAACAACAGACTACTAGCAGTTAACTGACATGCCAGCTCCAGACTTCAATTAAACTGATTGAAAGATTATGTCTTCATCATATGAATATCAGGCACAATCCTTCCCGTTAGGTGTTTAGTATCATACCATCATAACATATATGAGAAGAACATAACCCGTGTCATGCCAACAACTGGTTTTTAAATAAATGTGTTTAGTGCCGATGCAAAGACCCTATAAGTGAATCAATATTAACGCCAAAATATGCAATCTTTAATGACCTGACAACAGTATCGTAACTATATCCCTTCTTAATAAGTCTATTTAAAGGTTTTGTTAGCTTCAGAGGTGAATACTGACATTTTTGTGCTTTATAAAGAATATTTCCATAAAAAATTGGATGTGAAATACCTGAACGTATAAGAAGTCTGCATGTTGAGCTATATTTACGAATGATGTCCTTATACCGATGATAAAATTTAGTAAATGTTTTGACTAGTTTGTGATATCGAAAACCCTGGTGTAATAATTTTTCAGTAATACATAAATTTCTCTCGTTAAAATCTAAAACATTGTTACATACACGAGCGAATCGTACAAGTAGAGATATATAAACACCGTAAGATGGTGACAAGGGAACGTCACCATCTAAAAATGGATAATTAACGATAGGAAATGAAAAATCATCTCTTTTATCATATATTTTAGTATTAAGCTTTCCGTTAATGATATAGATATCAAGATCGAGGAAAGGGCAGTGGTCATTGTTAGTATTAGCTTTATTTAAAGTAAGTTCAACAGGATAAATTTCTTTAGTACACATACTGAAGTCGTCATTATTGAGAGCCAAAATATCATCCAAATATCTAAGAGTATTATTAAATTTGTGTATCAGATGTTGTTTCGATGGGTCTTTGCTGATTTTTGTCATAAATTGTAACTAATAGCAATACAAAAAAAGGTTCGCAATAAGTGGTGCACAGTTAGTCCCCATTGGAATTCCGATAACCTGACGATATATGGAATCTCCAAAGCGAACAAAAATGTTATCTAGTAAAAATTCAAGGGCATATATAGTATCAAAGCATGTCCAATTGACATAGTTTTTTTGTTTATTGCTACTAAAAAATGACCTAAAAGAGTTTGAACATATATATACACATTCTGACTTTTTAAATGCCCATTTAATTAGGTGTGTGAATTTTTTCTTAATGAGAATGTGAGGCAATGTGGTATATAGGGTAGAAAAATCAAAACTTTGAACAGATTCAAAATCACCAATATATGCATGCAATTTATCAAGTACTTCCAACGAGTTCTTGACACTCCAAAAGTAATTAATTCCACTATTTTCGAAGGCCTTATTTGAACAATTTATTATCAGGTTTTTGAATGTATTTACATACTAGTATATACATTATTCAGTTTAAAAAAGAAAGCCTTTTACGGCAAATAAATCATGATAACAATTAACAGGTCAATAGGTTAAGCTATTATTATGATCCTCTTAAACAAAATTTAATTAAAAATATCATTGACCGTCATGTTTGATCGGACAATTATTATTTGTGGTCAATTTTCTGTTTTCTCCATTAAATACCCATAGGACTGTTTATTCATATTTATCCATTTTACTGTTTTCAGACAGGATATACGGTGAAGTGCTTCCTTTATAAGTTTGACACTTTAACACAATATTTATACTGAACCCGAATGTCATGAACTATATCAATAATGTCGAAAGATAAGTAGGAAAGGAAGAGCACAGTGCAAACAAAAGAAAAGAATCTGGCCATACATGAATTGGACTTTATATGATTAGAAAATATCGTCATGATTTTCATCAAGGATTAAAGATGAAGAAACTAAATAGATTCGGTTTTGATAAGGAATGTATTTCTTGTTCGTTTTTTTTTTAATGATCATGAAACTGCAGTAAAAGTTTTGTTTAATTGTCTTGTGCGTGTAACGATTTCTCTGTTATAAATTAATATATCGTATTCTTTCCTTTCTATGTCAAAGTTCATTCAGCTGACTTTACGTATTTTGTATAAGATAAGATAAGATAAGATATTTTTATTCCAATAAAAGGAACCATGAGCAAAGTAATCTATTACAATGATTTTAATAATTGACACAATAATTTTGATAATCATGTATGAATATGAATATAATCATCTCAATTCTAAACCACAGCCAGACCAGAACCATAAGCGGATAAGTAAAAAGCATAACAGATATATATATATATATATAATATTATCAGGCAAATATTCTTAATGTATAAATAAGAAGATGTGGTATGAGTGCCAATGAGACAACTCTCCATCCAAGTCACAATGTATAAAAAGTAAACAAATATAGGTCAAAGTGCGGACAACACGGAGCCTTGACTAACATATAAACGTTTATTAATATAAATTGCAATAATTTTCAATACCTCTAGGTTTTTTGGATTAAAAAGCCAATTAAACTTGACTCTTGAGTTTAACATTTCGAAATTTTTACAACTTTTATCATATAACTCTATTCTCAAGAAATTATAAAGGGAACATTGACATATAAAATGTTCTTTATCTTCAACTTTATCTAACGTGCAGTTTTTACATAATCTTTGTGATTAGCCGCGAGGTTAACATGGTTAAGATCAATGAGTTAAAGCTAAGAGACAGTTTAGGTTCGAATCCATGTATTCTCTTTGTTGTCCCTATTCTTTAATTTTTCCGTTTTTCTTATTATGTATGTTATTGTGGATATTTTTGCAATAATAGCGGGTTTTCCCATTTATTTATGGAAAGAAAATGATTACATTCAATTTGTCCATTTTTGTTTTATAAATATAGTATGATTTCATCTGTTTTACTACATATCTTTACAACTGTTTATTCGCAAATCCTATGAGAGTAAATCGTGATGTGGCTTGAATTAGGCTTCTTGCCAGAAATTTTGGTAACATACTTAGTATATATACTTAGAAATAAGTTTGAATATGTCTTATTTTGTAAATTACGGATATTATTCAGATGCCTGATAATTTAAAGACATACGTGTTATATTTGTATTTCTCTAACCAATTAATTGTGAACTTATATTTATTAAAGCATCGTTGAACATGATAACATGGTTATTTAAACCCATTTACAATACCTTCTAATTAAGAAAAGGTTTTAATTTTGAAAAGACATCAAACAATAGTTTAAGTTAGAGATACAATGATAAGCTCATGGTTTTTTTTTCAAGAATCAACGCTTATTCATTGTATCTATAATACTGAGCATATTTTAACATAGTCGATAAAATTGATTAATATATAAGAAATCTTCCTAATCAAGACATAGCAGCAAAATTACTTGATTTTCTGTTAACCCCCAAAAATATATTTCATAAATTTTGTGTGTGATTTTTCAGATATGTCTTTTGAATAAACTTTTTCTAAAATGTAATCGTTCTTCTTCTTACATGCAACTGAAGTGGTTGAAAACATTCCCCATATTTCACTGCCATACCTTAATAAAAGGTTTAATTGTAGGGTCATAAAAATGCATTAAAGCTGAGACACTAGTATTTGATGATGCTAGTCATTGTTGTAATCCAAACCAAGCTTTCATAGATTTCTTGTATCATGTGTATAGCTCACCTTTACACTGAGTCAATTTACAACAAGATACAAAAGTAATTCCTAGGTATTAATACCACTTTACACTTTCAAGTTGTTGCCCATTTAAATATAATGGACAATCAATATGTTTTCCTGGTTTGTTCAAAATTAAAACTTTTGTTTTATTAAGGTTTACATTTAAACACCATTTGAGCAACATAATTGTAACCTATTTGTATATGCCGTTAATCAATTTTTCATTTTGACAAAAGCCTCACATTTCTTGTTATCATTTTACCACTAATATTGGTAGATGAACACATATTTTAAGTTAAAAATTAAAAAAAAAAGAAAAAAAAAGAAATGACACTGTTCTTTCCCGTTATTTCACGTTATTTCAACGCTTCCAACTTCGTTTAAAGTCGAGTTATACTAGAGCGTTAGTTGTTGAAATATCCATTTGGTGAATCAAAACTAATTAAGTTCAAAATAACAAGTTAAAAATGACAAAATAAGAGAAAATAACAAGGATGAAACATACCTTTTTATAACGGGACTAAATTAGGCAATAACATTATATACTGAGACACAGACACAAATCGCAAATAAACATCCTCTTGCTATACAAATAAGTGAAAATCGTTTTGGTAATATCAAGGGCCTAATGTATTATATGTTATATAAAGTGACTGCATGTGCCATGTAATCATCATCAATGTAAGATGTATATGTTAATACAACAAATGTAGGTTATAAGTGGTTGACTCAAATAACTTGTCCAAAAGAAAACAACACATAATGTTCAACAATAGAAGATCATTGACAGTTGAGTGATAAAGTATAGATGATTAAGAGCTTGACAAATGGTATGTACAAGAATAAATAGAACAATCAAAGGTCTGCTATCAACACCAAATGCTTTATAGGGGCATTTGCTGTCAAATTCATGATTACAGATTTGACTTAAATTCTCATATTTGATTTATAACATACTAAAACGTATATCCAAATCACAAAAAGTCTAAAATAAACAATTAACAAGTCATGGACTCGATACTAAGTAGCAACATTTCGTGTGTATTTTTGTCAAGACGTCATCTGATTAACCATCGAAATGTCGTCCGAAGACTGTCAATGGTCATATAAACATAAATAAAAATATAAACAAATAGCGACCACGTGCAATTGGATTTTTCTAGGTCTGTTTGATTTCATATTGCAGATTGAAAAGTATGTTTATCATCGTTTTTACCTGTATTTAAATGATTTTTTGTGGATCGAATCAATCAACCAAGTATAATTCATCCTTGTTTCACTTTCAATGTTGACATTCTTCTCCTTTTGATAGCTGAATACATGCGTAACCCATCTCCAGCTAAGGGGTTAAATTGAAAGTCACATGAATACGGATGTAATGAGGTCGAATTATTCACTTGTAAGTGAATAATTCATCAGCAATATTTCTTATCTCATTTTGACAACATTTAACAAAATTGGCTGCTAAATGCGAATTAGTATTTCACTATATCATTTTCATTAATGATTGACCACATGAAGTTAGATATATGACATAAGACAACCACTTGAGACATACACATGAATGTATGGTGGGATTAAACTAGATTTTGATAACAAAATGACAATAACCTCTTTGGATTTTGAATAAATTTATGTGGATATCACATGTAATTTAAAAATCTTAATTATTTGTGAGAATACCTTGTTTGAATGTCTTGTTGTATACATGGTGATATAAAAGTAATCTAACTGGTTGAGTAAGGGAAGATCTTCTTGGGATGAATTGGCTAGAGCGCTGCCTTTAAATCCCGAGGTTTGGGGTCCGAATCACGATGGTACCATCCATGGATTTTCACAAATTGGCGCTGCGAGCATCAACTACTGGTACACACGAGTGTATGTAAGTGCCTGGCAGTTTGATATGGTCATAAGAATGATTTAAAGTTTTTTAAACAGTTAATTTATAATTATGACCATATCAATGATAATGCATGTCAACACAAGGAACAGTAAGCTTCAAAATCAGTAAGTGTTGAACATTTTCGTCAATACAAGTGGTAAGTATGACAATACTAGGAAGCTGTAACTTCATTCTAGAATAACTCATTATAGTACTTTTTCAAACAAAGACTAAACTGCTAGCTGCTTTTTCAGCTGGTACAAATAAAAACATCCTGGTAGAGTTTTTGGTTGTTTGTATATTGTATAAATATGCTTGACTGACGAGTTTCACCTGCCTGTCTTGTCGTGTATTAGTTTATGAGGTACCATACTAGGTAGTAATATAATGTATTTTGTCTTTAGGAAAATTACAAGGAGAGCAAGTCCTAAACTCTTTCTTTTCTTCACTGCCTAACGTAACGTATTTCTTATAATGGTTATCTGTAATCTTGTTATTTACAATATTTACTGGTGTTGGTTTTCTTTGTTTAGTTTTTTCATGTTATTACCTATTTTAATCAAACATAATGTTTCTCGTTTTTTATATAGATGTTGAAGGACGTACTTTGACCTATAATTGTTTACTTTTTACACATTATGACTTGGATGGAGAGTTGTCTCATTGGCACTCATACCACATCTTCTTATTTCTATAGACCGTTGGTTTTCCTGTTTGAATTGTTTTACACCAGTCATTTTGAGGCCCTAAATAGCTTGCTTTTCGGTGTGAGCCAATGCTCCGAGTGGAAGGCCGTACTTTGACCTATAATTGTTAACTTTTTATACATTGTGACTTGGATGGAGAGTTGTCTCATTGGTACTCATACCACATCTCATTATTCATATAATGAAATATTAACAATTTAACCTTGAAAATAAAAATTGTGAACATGACAATGAAGTATATGCTATGAGAGTTGGTATTGTCATTCACATGAGTTTAAAAACGTGAAAGTTTCATGTACAGTTGAAGTATATTGTGTCATATTTATAAATAAGTCAACTTGAATGATTACAATCACTCAAAAAAACCTGACTATAGCGTGTTTAATGCCAATGGGACAACTCTCTACAGGAGACCAAATGACACAGTAATTAACAACTATAGGTCACCGTATGATACGCCTTCAACAATGAGCAAAGCCAATACCGCATAGTCAGTTATAATAGGCCCCGAAATGACAAATGTAAAACAATTCAAACGAGAAAACTAACGGCCTGATTAATGTACAAAATAATGAACGAAAAACAAATATGATATACAGTAACAAACGACAACCACTGAATTACAGATTCCTGACTTGGGACCGGCACATACAGAATGTGGCGGGGTTACAAGTAAACATGTTAGCGGGCGCCCAACCCTCCCCGTAACCTGGGACAATGGTGTAACAGTACAACATATGAACAAACTATATAACCAAAAGTATGATTTGCTATCTTTCTGTTTTCCTTCTCGTCTTTATCTCTCCTTTCTTAGCTTGAACATGAATGAACTGAATTCGACAACAGAACTCTTTCTTCGTTTCATGCTGAATAATTATACTTTTAAAATAGATGTCGTAACTATAAAAATTAATTTAATCGTTATCAAGGCAATAGTATGATGTTTCTTGTAGCAAGATGAATTAAAATGCAGCAAAACAGTGCTCATTTCTTGAAGGAACGTATACTTATGAAGAACATTAACGGTAAAAAACATTACGCACCAGATGTGCATTTCGACAATTTTTAAATGTCTCTTAAATGATGGTCGAAGCCGATATATTTAAAAATCCAAAACCTGTTAAAAAAGGTTATACCAGTACGTAAACAACGGTTTGAGACGTTAAGCAACCAACAATCAATCAATCAATGAACAAGAGTTGATACAAGGTTGAAATATATGTAGTAAGGGAATAACTATTTCAAAGCAACAAATTCAAAATCAATTTGTATATTAACATACATTTTGTTTTGGTTTGTCCAAAACCAGAAATAAGTAAAAATTATCACTATTTTAGAGATAAATGGTTATATCATGATTTAATGATACAAAAATAAAACAAAGGTTTTTTAACGATCATTTTTTATTCTGTTTACATATGAATTGTTTCTTTTTTGTACAAACATTATTGTTCCATTTGTAATTCTTCTGTTTCCACATATGAACACAATTTTGCATTGGCGGGGGAGAACTAAATTGTTTCCCAATTGTTGATGATGAAGGCTTGTTCTGTGCCCAGTATGTAAAGTTCATAACCTTAGGAATACTGTTATATCTACCAGTAAGCCACTTAAAGTTACTACTATTTATTCCCCTTCCACCTATCCATGCATCACCACCTGAAACATAAATTTAATACATTATAAATTCCTAAGAAATTTTAGTATTTTTTTCTATTGAACTGTTCGTATTAGAATATTTTGGAAGACCTCTCCAAGTTCACTTATAAAGAATTGCCAACTTGCATTTGCATCAGTTATTTTATTTATTTGAAAAGAATAAAAGAGGTATAACCAGTTTTCACGGACTCTGTTTCAACCTCAGGCTCAAATCCAAAAGATCATGAAACGTAGTGAAATTTGAATTTTAATAATTGGAGGATGTTACAATACTTTTTCAACTGTTCATAAAACTAAATGTTATTCAATGCAATGCATAACAGTTGAAGACATTTTTGGTCAGATATTTCATATTTTAAGTTTTATTTTTGGGTCAAAATTTACATCGAAGGTCATCCATTGTATTTAAAAAGACAGTTACGTAGCTTAAGAGCTCATTTCCTAATGCATGTAGATTAAGACTTTGGTTGGCTTGCTTGCTTTGTTTGTATAAACGTTTGCTCAAGCATTGTAATTAAGACTGGCATCTGCAAACAGTATAAATAGGCGGAGTTATTATTTAATAAGTGTGAATAATATTTGTCATGTAATGTTTACGTGTACAATTGGATGTTCCTTACCTCCAGTACAACATCCAATCAAATTTAAATATAATATATACAGGTTTAACTCCGCCTATTTATACTGTTTGCAGATGTCAATCTTAATTACAATGCTTGAGCAAACGTTTATACAAAGCAAGCAAGCCAAACAAAGTCTTACTCTACAAGCATTAGGAAATTAGCTCTAATTTCAATAAAAATTTCCACCTTCTAATTGTCGACATAATTACTCGAAATCGGTTTCGAAATCTTTGAAAATAACAGTTTTGAGTCATCTTTAGACATTAATGATTATGCAACGTGACCAAAAAATACGACACAATGTTATAACATCCTCGAAGTACACATATAAATAAGTGTGATAATGTAAATTATTGTAGATGTTGAAGAGCTTTTTGAAAAAGACTCTCGTGTGAGATTAACTCAGCGGAAATTGGTCTTATCTCTTTGCCGATGAAAGCTCAGAAATTGTCAGCTTTGTTATGAAATCAACAGCTAGAATCCTAAGAGAACAAAAAAAAAAGATCAATAGGGAAAAATAGTCATGCCCCCCCCCCTCCCCCCCCCCCCCCCCCCTGGCTAGGATATCAAGTGGTCGTCCCCTACATTGGAATGTGAGTGTTTCCCGAACGTCAGTAACACAAAAAAAACGTGTATCATGAGCATTTCAAATGTGAATGAAAATTGTACGAGGAAACGGGAAATGAAAGTGTACGGAAGAAATGGGATAAGACAGTTGTACGAGAGAAATAGGATAAGAAAATAGTTCGTGGCGTTTCCCTCGGTTTTAGTTTGTAACCCGGATTTGTTTTTATCTCTATCAATTTATGAGTTTCGAACAGCGGTATACTACTGTTGCCTTTATTTTTCTCTAATCAATTCATTCCACGTTTTGCAGTTTTTTAAATTTCAAATTATGCGTTAATGTGAACGAAATTATTTTGAAAAAATACTTGCTAATAAATAACTCTGTCAATGATGCAAAATAGAGAGCTTCTTCTAAGTCATCTACATCAGTCAAATGGGATAACATATTGGTACAATTTCTCTAAAATTAAAAAAAACAACAGTTTCAATACACAATTGAAGATCTTTCTTTTACATAAAGACATTGTCATTATTTTAACATATGGTATTAACCAGGTTTTTTTTTTATTAAATATAGAAAACTTGTTATTCTTCTAAAAATATAATGTTTGATTCGCAATGCAGATTGCTAAGATAATTTACATTAGATTACACTATCTTGTTTATTTGATTTTAACAAGAAAATGAGTAAGGTGATTATTTTTTGTTGTTTTTGTTGTTTGACAGTATTTAAGATATTTTCCCTTGTATTTCATTTTAAAATTATATCATCTTACTTTCTATTTAGTCCCATAGTCACGATAAGCCTTATAAATAATGTAACTTATGCTCAAGCACACTGAAGTTTAAAAAGAAATTTGTTGACATATTACTAGTTTTATCATTTACTGTATACATATATGGCAGAATAGAATGAAAACTGCTATATTTTGACAAAGAATAAAACAATATTTCATTCTATATTTCTACCCTTCTCGGATATGTCATCAAGTTATTTGAATTTGTCTGTATGATTTGATGGTTTTGTTTTATACGAACCTGTGCGTCTGTCCATGACAGATTGAATGTGCTGAAGAAATAACAGTTTCCTTTGTACCGCTGCCAACCTTCCAAACACCCCATGTGTGTACCTGAAATTTGTTTTGATATGTTAAATATGATTAAACTCAATAGACATAGAAATTCGGTAACCTTACTTTGATGATATACACGTTTGTTTCGTTTCGGAGACACACAGTCAGTATACCGTTTTAATACAAAATATCTGGTTTTTGGGACAGAGTACATGATAAAAACGTCACTTGACCTTTTCTCGATCGAAAACATATAGTTCCATGAACCATTTTAGTTTTAACGCTCTCGTTTTTAAAATCATAAAGATGTATGGTTTTCACAATATAAAATACAACCAACCATTAGACATATAGTCTAAATTATGAGGCGGCCTCGGTGGCCGAGTGGTCTAATTAGGCCAACTACTGTAGCACTAGCCTGTCAACACTGGGTTTGTGAGGAGTTCGTTCCCCGCACGTGTGTAGTAGTTGCGCTCGACGCCAGCCTTCATTGACTAGGATTGTCAGTTTTCCTACCGAAAGTTGGGGGTTCTCTCCGAGCACTTCAGCTTCCTCCACAAATAAAAACTGACCGCCACGAAATAGCCAATGATACTGAAAATGGCATTAAACACCAATCAATCAATCGATCTAATTCACGACTCTGAAAACACGAAACTTAATCCTGAATAAGCAATATGCCAAGATAAATAATTTCATTTTGTTACACTTTAGGGTTGAATTCACCACTGGAATTATCATAAAAAACAAGTCAATTGTCCATAGGGTTTAATAGTAGTATTTGTAAAATATTAGACACATATCTGACAGGACGTAGATAACATATTTCACGTGCTTTCGATGATAAACAAAGGATATATTTAAATATAAATCTTATTCAGGAATAAACAAAAATCCATTTACGGTAAATAAATCATAACACTTGACAGGTCAATAGGTCAGGTTATTATCATGACCCAATTAAATAGAATTTGAATAAAATTAGCATTAATCATCATTACAGGATTGATTGAACATTTTCTATGTGTGGTCAATTTTCTTGAAAATATGTGTCTTTATATTTCTGCTATAATAGCATCAAACCATCTCTATTAGATAACCTAAGATTGTTTATTCATATTTATCAATTTTACAGTTTTCAGAGGAGACATTAAATGGTCTTTAGGATATACGATGAAGTGCTTCCTTCATAAGCTTGGTACTTTGAACAACATTTATACTGAATGCAAGTTCGTGAACTATACCAACAATTTTCGAATGATAAGTAGGAAAGGAAGAGTACAGTGCAAATAAAAGGAGGAAATAACTAGCCATATATGAAGTGGACTTTATATCATTAGAAAATACCCTTAATAAGTTCGCCATGATTTTCATCAGAGATTAAAGATGAAGAAACTAAATATATTCGGTTTTAGTTAGGAATGTATTTCTTATTCGTTTTTTTAGTGACCACTCAACATTGCAACCCTCACTGTGACTTGAATCAGCAGTAAAAGTTTTGTTTAATTGTCTTGTGCGTGTAACGATTTCTATGTTATGGATTGATATATCGTATTCTGTCCTTTCTGTGTCAAAGTCCATTCAGATGACTTCACGTATTTGTATGTGTCGTTAATCAATTTCTCATTTTGACAAAAGCTTTACATTTCTTGCCATCATTTTACCACTCATACAGGTAGATGGACACATATTTTTAGTAAAAAAATTAAAAAATTTTAAAAGTGAAATGACACTTCTTTTCCGTTGTTTCAACGCTTCCAACGTTTAAAGTTAAAGATCTCGAGTCGTACTAGGGCGTTAGTTGTTGAAATATCCATCTGGTGAATCAAAACTAATCAAGTTCAAAATAACAAGTTCAAGATGACAAAATAACAATAATGTAACATACCTTTTGATAATGGGACTAAATAAGGCAAGAGAAAATAATATATCGAGACACAGACACCAGTCGCAAATACACATCCTACTGTAAAACCAAGAAAACAGCAGCAGCAATGATATGTACGAGTAGTTCTTTTAGTTTTCAAATTGTCTTCGGTATCATTAAAATTTCCTGTGAATTTATAACATGTAGACACAGGCACCGTTTTTGTGTCGTTTTCGTGATTATCAACGAATCGTAGTTTTTGTTTTTCTTTCAGAGTGTCTCCATTTTCATAGCATGGATCATCGAATTTGTATTCTGTCGTGTTTTCGTACAGGTCCATGTTTAAATTCGTATATGACGGGATGACAATGCAAACTAACTGTTTGCTCTGGGAAGATATAAAACTATACTATGATTTTGTACATGATTGAACCGGAAACCAAAGTCCTTGATATGGAAGAGGATACATGCGTTGTCTCATTTACATTCAACACAAAAGCAAATGAAGATATAGATTAAGGCTTTTTTATTGTCAAAAATAATGCAAGCTTAAAGGCAACAAAAGGTGTCTGCTAAATTACAATATGCAGATTACTTCACCTATGCCAACTTGACATCTTATTAAACAAGGTTTTATTTTTCATTCTTAATATAACTGTGTAGTTAAATTCTCCAAAACTTGATTTCTTTTTCTTATTTTTTTTAATAGTCTATCAATATACCCTCTATGCAGGAGATACTTCAAAATAATAAACATAATTCATTAATGTATTATAGAAATATGAAAGTACGCTTTCAAACATCATCTCTTTTTAAGGACTGGAGAAAGCTATTTTTATCAGAAACTTACCGTTGTTATTTTTTTTCAAATGATTTGATATACTGTTTTGAAAGTACCATACAATTCCAACGATGCCACCAATAGTTGCGGCACAACCAAAGATAAATCCACATACACAGCAGCAACACAGATGGCGCTTCCTAATAATGCCACTAGTCGCTACCATTTTGTTATTTTTGTAAGGATTCAAAACATGAAAATAAATGAAGATATAATATTTTTAGACGATACATATATTGACCAATTATCATTTCTTGAAGCTATTATTTTTTTTAATTTTCTACTCTTTTATAAAAGTTATAGTTTATTAATAGTAACCGATGGTATGATATTAATCATCATCCGTTTGTCATAATTAAATTGGCAACATAATTATGGAACTTACACATGACCAGTGTGGTTAATTATGTACTGCGAGGGGGATACTTATTATGTCTCTATACTTTTCTCCCAATAAGGTAACATCTTCTGCATGTGGTTTGAAATGTAAACGCGCCATATATTTCTTCTTCATAGCGATAGTGTTGCTGACGACTATATATGTCGATTTTCATATGCAAATTGTCACACTGAACTCATTCAACATAATTATGCTACGTAATTAATTTCCTTTAATGTCCATCGATATGTACATACATAAAATACATCCGTTTCACTGGCATTACCAGTTTTCTGTGACCAGAAAAGAAGAAAATGCAAGGCCACTCTTCTTAACCACTTGAAGGTAAAAAAAAGTATCACAAATCTATCAAGTAACCGATGATCCTATACAGATGATTGTAAGACTTTATCAATATTTTTTGAATTTATACTCAAACATTTTTTTCAGGGTTCCAATTAAATAAAATATGTAAGGACAAAATCGCAAAAAAAAAAATTGCCAAAATAGGCTGACTTAGGCTTCTGTCATGAAAATTAAAATATCTAATTTTGCCTCCAAATTATGAGTAAATGACCATTTTAGGTCAAATACTGTATGTCAATATCAAATTTATGACATAATAGTGACACTTGAGTGTCCTGATTAGATCATCCTTATAAATATAAAAATAAGGAGATACGGAATGGACAATGAAACAACTACACACCAAAAAAACAAAGGACGTGTCTATGGAGAACTATAGGTCACTTTTGAGAAATGTTCATCCGGTATACAGTTAGAAAAGACTCTGGCATGACCAATCTGATTGAAATACATATGCTGTGTACACACTTTGCTTACAAGGCAAACCGTGGACACAGGATCTGTAGTTTAATCAGATAGCTGCATGACAAATTGTGAAACAATTCAAACTAGATAATACCCAACAGCCTGATCTATGCTTAAAAAAATATAAAGAAACAACAAATCTGGCAGAAAATAATATGTTATCACTATGAACATGTCCATTTCAATATGAAATTTATATGCGGTCACCGGATTCATTTTTTTCCCAGTATTTATAAATCAATTATTCCCAATAACATGAGATCGAAAAAGCATCAAAATTTCTAAGACGTATTCTTTCCACAACAGGTTCGTAAATGGGCGATAACATGGATTTTTTAAGAAAAATTGCATACAACTAGAGCATGAGAAACTGTTATGATTATTGAAAACGTATACTTTTGGAATTTCCGAGCTATAGCACATAAAATATAAAAAAAAAACCGATAGAA
Source organism: Mytilus californianus (assembly GCF_021869535.1). Lineage (NCBI taxonomy): Eukaryota > Metazoa > Mollusca > Bivalvia > Mytilida > Mytilidae > Mytilus > Mytilus californianus. Next base: position 8,359,415 of record NW_026262701.1, on the reverse strand, counting down.
TACACGTTAATATTGCAAATGTTTTTCGAAATCATATCCTCAATTAAAATTCTCTTTAAAATGAAATGTTATTGCTACTGAAATTTCTGTTTAATTCATATAAAGTTACATAGATCCATAACTGGTCACGGAATTCGGTTTTTAAAAAAAAATAAATAGTGGAATCTTCTGTTATAAAAATCTCATTTTGGCAGAGATACATACAATATATATATTACATAATGCATATATACAGACACACAAAAGTAAGAGAGGCAATTACTAAAATAACACTCAAAGATTACATGGTTTATCAGGATAGCCTATACATGCATATTAATTAGCATTATACATTTACACAGGCTGTTAAGATCAGATATAGACCTGCTTGATAATTTAAAGGCTTTTTGTGACGTCATTGGTTATTGAACACTGAGGTTTTAGCTCATTCTGCTCTGTTTCTTGTTCAATTACAAATCGGTTTCTTGTTTAATAGCATCAATTAACAACTTGCGTAAAACAAATCAAATAAATCTGCACTAAATGTTTTATAACCCAAGGTTCCAATAATGACTTGCATGATAATTTGTTTCTTCATTTCCTGTGAAAATGCATGATTATTCAGTAACAATTGCTTCCTCAGTCTTCAATCTGGGACAAACATGACTATTGGTCACAGCATCCATTTCAAGATTTTTAGTGACCAACCAATACCAAACAAACGTCCTTTTAAAGACTGCAATGTTGCGTGTGTTTTTGTTTTTTTTTTGTATTTGAAGCAGAATCACTTTCATTGTTAAAAACAAATCAGATTTTTAAAGTATGATCGTGTGTTCATTTAGATCTATCGGCCTATATAAATATCTAACGTACTATTCACACCCTTTACAATAGGATCTGTGAAACCGATTGCTAATTAAACCTATTTTTTTTGGCTATCGTGCACATCAAATGTTGGTCTGCGTTCAGATTGTCATTACAATGCTGAATTTAAAAATCGTGATCAGCGGATTTTGACCTGTTACTTTTGCATCTGCCGTACCGATAGCTGGCAATAGGGTGTGATATTGAGGAGGATAATTTGAATTGTCAATGTTTATTCCAGGTAAACGATTAGTACGGTCAAGACGCTGGGTAATTTAAACTATTTTAATTGGCAAAGACAATAAGTTAAATGCTAGCACTGCCAATAGATGCTCCCTGAACTACACATTTATAGAGAACATTTTTATTTCAGGGGCTCAAAATATTTGTATGCATGGAGGGACAAAAAAAAAACATGTAGTGCTAATTTCAACCTTTTCTACTTTAGAAACAGTGATCTTGACCTTTGATCGGATACCCCGATAATAAAAAAAACACATTCCTCTTCCATATTTCTTCTACCGCGTATAAGTTTCATTCAAATCAAGTAATGGAGAAACCTAAGCTACCATCTGGGGATCATTTTTAAATTTATCTTCTTATTTGGTAACAGTGACCTTGATCTTTGACCCCAAAATCAAAAGGCTTTCTCTCCTCCCCTTTATCTTCCATCTGAATAAGTCAACATTAGAATCAAGCAAGCGAAACTAAAGGAACTTTCCAAAAATCATTTAAAAAAAAATCATTACAATGATCTTGACTTTCGACCCCAAAACAAATAGGATTTCCCCCTTCCCTATATCTTCCATCTGTTTTAAGTTTCGCTTTAATCAAGCAAGGGAAACCAAGTGAACATCCAGAAACCTTTTTCCAAAAAAATATATCTTTGTAACAATGACCTTGACCTTTGATCTATTGACTCTAAAAAATCAACAGGATTCTTTCCCTTCTCTATATTTTCCATCTGTATAAGTTTCATTTCAATCAAGCAAATGATACTCAAGATATCAACCAGAAACAATTTGTTTTGGAAACTAAACTACATTATGTACCAGTATGTCCAAAATTTGGTAGATTGGTAAATAAAGTTTGAATTGAAAGAAGAAATTTAAATTAAATCTATTGTCTTTGTCTTGACTGTTTGTTGATCATGACCAATGCTAATCATTATTATAATTTAAAAGATAAAACAACAGTGCGACCCCATCTGAATCCATGCCTGGTTACTGATATCACAGACTTTTGAACAATTAAAAAAAAAATCAGTCATTATCATCAAGTCTGTAAATAGTGTTTCGTGTAAAAAAATAATATAAGATGATATTTCTCATCCTACCTTTTCTTGTAATAACATAAATTAAACTAAAACATTAAAAATGAGTTTTTTAAACTCTGGAAACGTTTTAATATCTGTCAACAACAAAGGTGAGAGTCTTGATATACTAATTAAGTTGAGCTGGTTTTTTGGTCAGAACTTTTAATACTTATTGGCTTCTCACAAATACTGCCAAGTTCAATTAAGTTTTAGGAGATATTACGACTCTGTAAGGAGTGATGTTTCTGATATTTTTGAATGGCAGTTTTCAATCAACAGCTGTGGCTAACACAATTTGTTTGTTGCAGTAGCAAGCACACTACGACCATACTTTCCAATTGATGTGCTGCCTATTTTTGTTCTTGTTCAAGTGATCATCATGTTTTTAGCTGTACTGTGCAGGTTAATTATGAAAGTTTTTTTCCTTTACAATAAAATTGAGAATGGAAATGGGGAATATACCAAAGCGACAACAACCCGACCAAAGAGCAGACAACAACCGAAGGCCACCAATGGGTCTTCAACGCAGCAAGAAATTCCCGCACCCAGAGGTGGTCCTCACCCGGCTCCTAAATAAAATTGTGTACTAGTTCAAAATGGACGTCACACTAAACTCCAAAACATATAATTGAACTAAAATTAAAAAAACATACAATACTAACAAAGGCCAGAGGCTCCTGACTTGGGACAGGCACAAAAATGCGGCGGGGTTAAACATGTTTTGTGAGATCTCAACCTTCCCCCTATACCTCTAGCCAATGTAGAATAAAGAAACACATAGCAATACGCACAGTAAAACTCAGTTTAAAAGAAGTCAAGGTCCGATGTCAGAATAGGTAACAAAAGAAACTAAGCAAAACGACAATGATACATAAATTAACAAAGGACTACTAGCAGTTACTGACATGCCAGCTCCAGATCTCAAATAAACTGATTGAAAGATTATGTCTTCATCATATGAAAATCAAGTACAATCCCTCCCGTTAATACATGTTCTATATAAACAAAAGGGGGAGGGGTTTGTGCACATGTAAAACTAATATAAACTCAAAACATTTGGACCTGCACCAAATCAGGCTAACTAGACAATTTGTTGTTTTTTCTTTGTTTTTACATCATTTTTTAGGAGTCGGGTGTTGATAGTTGGTGTGGCCTTTTTAATATTCTTAGCCAAATCTTGTTTACAGAAAACTCTTTCTAAACTTAACCCTTGTATCCATACACTAGTAACTTGACCCATGTGAACTTACCGACCGTCTAATGTAAACAAAACCTTTAGAACCTAAAGGTTCAGTTTTGGATAGGTTTCACCATGCAAATAAGATATATCCTTTTTAGTGTGAATGACATGTTCCTGGAATATCCTTAATGTGGTAATGTTTAAAGATACGACAAGAAGAGGAGTTTTTGCAAAACATTATACTGCAGTTTAAGTGCTTTCTCACATTATTCTGCTCAATTAGCAACTTTGGTGAACAGATACATTTCCTGCAGGAGACCATGGAAACGAAAAATTCAGTAATTTTTCCATTGTAAAGGGCATAACTCTAGAACGGTAAAAGTGACACCACCAGGATTCATAATTTGATCTGTGTTTTGTGGTAATAAGCATTGTGTATAAGTTTCATAACATTTGGTTGAGGCAAACAGAAACTAAAAATTTTGTAATTTTTCCATTTATAAAGGGGCATAACTCTAGAACGGTTAGAATGACCCTATTGTCCAGTGTTGTTAAATGCCAACTAGGTCATACATCAAATCAAAATAAACCAAATAAAAGTAACATAGAGAGCTGCACCATGAGCGCATGATACGCCCATTGCTTTTTCAACAAATAAAATTCAAAACTCCTCAATGTCATATCAGAAATTTATGAAAAAAACTAAAGGGAGCTTATTTTAATAGATATAAACCAGTCACCAAAGTTTCATGAAAACTGCTTAAAGCATTTTTGAATTATTGTCCGAAAACTGGAAAATCCCCCTTTTATTATAAATAAAATCCAATAACTCAGAACAAGGATTTGTATAGTGAGACTATACTATACAAATCCTTGCTCAGAATTGTAAAATCTAAAATTTATAAAAAATGAAAAGGAGATTACATCAATAGATATAAACAATTCACCAAAGTTTAATGAAAATTGGTTAAAGCTTAAGTGTTTTTGAGTTATTGTCAAAAAACTGGAAAATCCCACCTTTTTATATAAATAAAACTAATAACCTGGAAAAGTAAAATCCAAAATTTATAAAAATCGAAAGGGAGCTTACGTCAGTAGATATAAACAATTCACCAAAGTTTCATGAAAATTGTTCAAAGCGTTTTTGTCCAGACATGTTAATGAAAGACAGACAGAGGTATACCATAATATGTCCTGTAAACAGGCGTATAATAAACTGCTCCACTGGGCGCAGCTTGATACGACCGCAGAGGTTAAACCCTGAACAGTTGGGGCAAGTGTGGACACAACATTCAAGCTTGATACAGCACTGAATTTGGATTGTGATTAAATATTTGACACAGCATAGGTTTCTGACACAGAATGAATGTGGTCTAAGAACTTAAAAATTTTTAATTTACCTATTCAAACCATATCATTATTATTTGCTTTTATATATAAATCAGAAATAACCAATTTTAAATGGAAAATTTTAAAGAAAAAAAAAGGAAAAAAAGGGAAAAAAAAATCCCCCTCCCAAATTTTTAAATTTTTTGAACCCCCTTATGATTCATCACCCCCAAACTCAAACCCAGCCTTCCCTTTGTGGTATGGTACCTTGCAGTACAATTTCAGAGAGATCCATACACTTGAACACAAGTTATTGTCTGGAAACTAGAAAAATGCTTGTTTTTTTTGCCCCTTTTTGGCCCCAAATTCCTAAACGTTTAAGGCAATTACCCCCAAACTCAAACCCAGCTTTCCCTTTGTGATATGGAACCTTGTAGTACAATTTCAGAAAGATCCATACACTTACACACAAGTTATTGTTATGAAACTAGAAAAATGCTTGTTTTTTGCCCCTTTTTTGGCCCCTTATTCTGAAAATTTGAGGCAATAACCCCAAAAATCAATTCCAGCTTTCCCTTTGTGATATGGAACCTTGTAGTACAATTTCAGAAAGATCCATACACTTGCACACAAGTTATTGTCATGAAACTAGAAAAATGCTTGTTTTTTGCCCCCTAATTCCTAAAAGTTTAAGGCAATTACCTCCAAAATCAATCCCAGCATTCCCTTTGTGATATGGAACCTTGTGGTACAATGTCAGAGAGATCCATACACTAACACACAAGTTATGTCTGGAAGTTACAAAATTACTTATTTTTGGCCCCTTTTTGGCCCCTAATTCCTAAACTGTTGGTACCATAACCCCCAAAATCAATCCCAACCTTCCTTTTGTGGTATTGAACCTTATGGTAAAATTTCATAGAGATCCATTTACTTAAACTAAAGTTAGAGTGCGAAAACCAATGTGTCTTCGGACGACGACGACGCCAACGTCATACCAATATACGACAACAAAATTTGTTTGCGGTCGTATAAAAATGATTATGCTCATATTCTGTTAGCTTATCAAATAGGTACAAGTCTCTAAACAGAAGGTGCTGCCACTATACAATGTCATATAAACATATACATTGACACATAGATAGAGTAATGGTTTACTATACAAATATTAAAGATATACTTCTTTATAAACTAATAAATGGTAAATGAATACATAAGAATTCTTAATTTTTATTCTGAATAGAATACAATGCCTTTATCAATACACAATTTCTAACATAAGTCACCCATTATTTCCTTTGAAAAACGTTTTAAATAACATAGCTATACAAATCAATTATCCTTTTCATGAAAAACTGACATGAAAAAGCTGGCACTATGAATTTCCCTAAAAGGGACAAAGGACAGATAGATTTACATGTTCGCAGACCAGGTTTAACAATAAATGTCAAATAATGAAATGATTTCATATTTTTGAAACTGTATCACTTGAATGGCAGTGTTTTAATATAAAGTAGAGGTTACACAGTACACAGAAACAAAGCTTAAATTTTACCTAGATTTAGTTTGTATCAATCATTTTTTATCAGTAAGAACAGACTCACCATTACAACTACATTCAGAATACAATATAATGTAAATTCAGATCATTTTCATATATACAACAAATTCACATACATTACTTAGTATTGTGTGTTGAAAATGAGTGAGTACGATGTGTGTTGCCTGATAAAAAAATAACCTGAAATGATTAATTTTCTGTTTTTGGTATAGAAAACCCTAAAGGATCACTCTGTTCAAAAAGCTAAATAGCAAGTGCACAACTTGATGTCTTATAGAAGAATCTGTGCATGTTTGGTTTCATTCTCAAGTTGTCAACAGTTACACATAAAGAAAGTGTGATATGGAAGCAGTCAGCTGACACAAGAAATGCAAGCATCACTATCTAAATTTACATGAGATGACATGATTGTAGTATGAAATTTCATTCATCAATGAAAAGTTTAAATATTAAATGATTTACAATAAAAACAATAGATAAAATACCTTACAAACAACATAACTTAGGATAATGTTTTATCAAAGATCATCGTACATCACATTACTTCCAAAAACTGAATTCTAAATTCTTCTTATATACTTCAACTCTCTGTTATACATTTACACCATAAACTATTCCTGTTTTAACCTATTTTCTTATAAATGGTCAGTTCAATATTATCTAGTGCTATTTTAACAATTGTAAAATGCTAAAATTAATATTGGTCTGATGAAACAGCTTGCTTCAAGCAATATCCTAGATTTCCCATAGTTTTACCTGACCATTTAAGGTTCATCAATTGTTTTTTTTTCTCTCTTTTTTAAAAACAGACTGACACATCAAAATAGAAGTGAACACTTGCAAGAAAATGTGTTAACACATTTACCCCTTCCCTTTTTATATTACTGGCTATCGGTACAGCAGGTACAATAGGATTTGTGCTTGATATTGTTATTCAAAACAATTGTTTTGGCTTTTGTGTACATATAGAATAATGGCATTTCGAAAAATAAAATGCCATTTTTTTTTATTGGCAATTTGTCTTAACTGTACGTTTTTTTGGTTGAAAATATGAAATCAAATGAAATAGCTAGTAAAACTATTTTTACGTGTACAAAATGTTGTGGGATGAAAGAAGTCCCATGCATTTGATTGATAAAGTGACACGAATGGACATGAACAGGTGACGTTGCTGCTCTGATACGACATCATTGTCTAATATTTTCGAGTATCAAGTCCTGTCCATGATCTTGAAAATGTTAGGCAGTAAGATCAAAGGGAAAATGTACAAATTGCCGATAATGTAATTTTATGTTTGCATTTCCAATTGTCATTGTAATACAATGGTTTTACAATCGTGTACAGCAAATATTGAACTGTATTACCTATTGCATCTGCCTTACTGATAGCGAGTAACAGGGTGTGTTTATTGTTAATGACCAGTTGTTCTATGCACTCCATATATAAGGTCTGATTAGTAATGGTTATTTGATGTCTGAACAGCCATTGTTAGGAATATCTGAAGTCCAATGACCCCAACTGTTGTTGTAAATAAAGCTTTTGCCGCCAATAATGTCCATGATCCCAGGCCTACTGCATGTATTAAAATTCTGAAAAAATAAAAACGTGCATCATATTACATACGGGTAATGAAAATTAAGAAATCATTATGTTCATTTATTGTTGTGATTGAGCCATACATTGTACATACAAACAAGATTTACAAGGCAAGTTTTTCAAGTTGCTTCTAACATCCTGTTCATCTTGAATTGATTCCAGACTTGTGTTTTTTAATTCATATCATTACTCCTTGAGTCAAATGTGTAGTAAACACATGTTTCCATGTATTACACCAACAAGGTGTCAAAAATGAACTTCTGATTGCTAGACAAACAATCGAATTGACATTGTATTAACAACCTATTTTGATGCTCATAAAACAGTTAATTGATTATTTGACTTAGTATTTCTATCTTCCAATACTATTGATTCTTCAAAATTTTCCTGAACATCAAACGTGGACATATTATCAGGATTAATTTGTGTTTTTATTTTCATTGACGGGACTTCAAATAGATATATGTTAACCAACTAACTTTGATTATTATTTTTCATCAACTGAAGATAAAAACTTTTATTTTGTATGCTTTATCTAGGTCAATATCTCTTATGGGTCTCAAGGTTGGGTACTCAAACTATAAAAAGAAATAAAAAACCTGTATGCAATGAAGTTTGATATGATGCTATTTTTAGTAATTAACCGAGCTTTTAAAACCATTTGTGCTTTTTTGAAGAGCAGAAGACTGTACAATAACGATGTAAAAACTTTGGAGTTATTAAATGTTTGTACAGAACTGAATTTCCAGAGAATTTAACTGTGTGAAAATAAGAACTTTTCACTTGCTGAAGCGGCATCACGTGGGGCCTTTCAGGGTTGCCCAATTTGTGAAAAATTTAATCTCACTTTGTACCCAATAAAATTAAGCCACATGTGTGAAAATTGTCTCAGCTTCAAAATGAGCAATCATACATATCCAAGTTTACGATATGGACAGGAAGAAAAGGTTACCATTGTCGCCTATGGGAAATGAATTGTGCATCTTGACCTATCTGTTTTCATTCATTTTATATAAAAATAAGTAAAATTTATCAAAAACTTGAAGAAAAAAAATATATTACTATTTGAGTACCACTTAGTAATAGGAACATGTCATATTACTTCCTTAAACTTCCTTAAACCAGCTGCAAGTTCATTATAATTATGTTCTCATTTGTTGAAGACTCAAAAGAACATAAAGCATGTTTTCCTAGAGTATTTTATAAAGAAAACAAATACTTGTATATAGAATCAGCTTGTCAAGAGGTGCAGCAAATTTATATCTTATATCTGTTGTATTGTCCTTACTTCATCAGCCAATCAAAACACCTTAACATACACACCTGCATGTATTATTATATGTAGTAAACAAAAACACATGTTTGGCTACCTTTAATTAATTCATTAGTGTTGGTTGAGTTTTTGCCATTGAACTATTTCTAATTTACATTTCCTACTTTACAATGTTTTGGACTACTTCCAAATCACTGATCAGTTTTTATATTGGACATATACACCAACCACAGTCATGTGACTCGCATAACTGCCAAATATTTGTCCAATATAACAACTGTATAAAAAAGGCGTTTAGCAAAGTTAAAAAGAAGGAACACTTGATGACATGATAATGATCAGCGATTTGAACAATTGCTTACTAACTTATCCCCTGCTCTTGCATTTAAGAGAAATGAAATTATTTATACCAACAATGTGACAACAAAACATAGATAAACACATAGCTTACCATCATTAAACTTCATATACCAAGCTATTATAAACTAGTTTTTTTGAGAAAAATGCAACAAAAATTTCAAGTAAACATTAAACAATGCCAAATAAGAAACAGCATATTTTTACACAGTAGTATTTGCGCAAAACTATTCTATCTTAAAGATTTTATTATGAAACCAGCAGCTAACAAGAACCTGAATCCCTCAACTGGCAAAAATATAACAATTGATATTATTATTTTTGCATAATTATTTTTTTTTAAGAAACAAATTAAGTTTTTAAATATACAGCTTTTTGAGAGTACATTAAAAAAAATTTGTAAGGGTTCCGCGGAACCCAGTGTCTCGACTACTTTTTCTGTTAATCGCAGGCTCAACAAAAATGAGGAAGTAAATCAATAAAAATATTCCTCTTGATACTATCTTTTGATTGTAAGAAGCTTCTGTCGAAGTTTGGTAAAAATCCAGGATAGTTTATGAATCTAATAAATGTTTAAAAACTTTAACTGCAGACTGAATGTAATGTTAACTGGAAGAAAACAAAATTTCCTTCTAGATACTAGCATTTGATCATAAACAAGTTTCTGTCCAAGTTTGGAACAAATCCAAAATAGTATAAGAAAGTTATTAAAATTTTAAAAACTTTAACCACAGAGTGAATATGTTGTTTCCCGGCAGAAAATCTAAGTCCATTTGAAAGTAAAATACAGAAAAAATGGATTTATTTTTTTACAAAATTTTCTTCTAGATACTAGCTTTTGATCATAAACAAGCTTCTGTCCAAGTTTGGTACAAATCCAAAATAGTATAAGAAAGTTATTAAAATTTTAAAAACTTTAACCACAGAGTGAATGTAATATTTCCTGGCAGAAAATCTAAGTCCATTTAAAAGTAAAATAAGGAAAAAATGGATTTATTTTTTTACAAAATTTACTTCTAGATACTATCTTATGATCATAAACAAGCTTCTGTCCAAGTTTGGTACAAACCCAGGACAGTTTAAGAAAGTTATTAAAATTTTAAAATCTTTAACCACAGAGTGAATGTAATATTTCCCGGCAGAAAAACTAAGTCCATTTATAAGTAAAATATGGAAAAAATGGAATTTTATTTTTACAAAATTTACTTCTAGATACTATCTTATGATCATAAACATGCTTCTGTCCAAGTTTGGTAGAAATCCAGGATAGTTTAAGAAAGTTATTAAAATTTTAAAAACTTTAACCACAGAGTGAATATTTGTGGAAGCCGCCGACGACAACGACGCCGACGGAATGTAGGATTGCTGTCTCGCTTTTTCGACTAAAGTCGAAGGCTCGACAAAAATCAAGGCCATGTTTTTCTCCTCAAATCCAGAATAACTTTAGTTATTTACATAGTTCAGGATCAATTTTTTGTTCACAAAATCTACTAAGCCCTTCTCTCCTAATCAAATGGCCTACCACTAAGCAGTCATCACAATATTTAATACCAATCATGAATGAAATGATAAGCAGATCTCAATTTTCTTGTTTATCAATTTTACTGTTTACAGTTTCTTTCTATCCATGCATGATTCCAAGATAATATCCAAAAACATCAAAAGTTTATAAAAATCATCTAGGAAAGAAATACTTCAAACTTACAGTCAATTGAAAAGGGGCATAACTCTAGTGTGGTAAAAGTGAAGCCACCAAAATTCAAACTTGATCTGTGTTTTGTGGTAATAAGCATTGTGTATAAGCTTCATAACATTTGGTTAAGGCAAACTAAAGTTAGAGAACGGAAACCAACTTTGGGATGTACAGACGGACAAGGGTAAAACTTAATGCCCCCTCTGCTACGACAGGGGCATAAAAATTGTGATTAACAGGCAAATTTTACCCTAAAAATACATCAATTCATGACTTCAATCAATGGAGGCCTAGTTGTCTAATAGTCTAACTACTGTATCACTAGCCAGTCAACACGGAGGTTGTGAGTTTGAATCCCACACGTGGCAGGTGCACTCGACTCCAATCTTAATTGACAAGGATTGTCAGTTTTCCTACCGAAGGTCAGTGGTTCTCTCTGGGCACTTCGGCTTCCTCCACCAATAAAAACTGACCACCACGAAATAGCAAAATAGTGTTGAAAGTAGCGTTAAACACCAATCAATCAATACTTTTAGCAGATCATATATTTTTAATCATATTGAATTTACTGACTGCAGCTATTTATAACATATCTCACTTAGCACAGCTGGTCTAGAAAGGTTCATATTTGATAGACAACTACAAGTCTGAAAGGCCAATGACTGAAATAGTATTTGGGATTTTATAGGTTATGAAAAAAAATTATACAGAAAATATTTTGGTTGTTTAAAAGACATCAGGGTTTTGATGAATTTTTCGATTTCAGATTTTGTAATGTTATGCAAGCTTCTTCTTTTTATCTTATTACTTTATGAAATATAAGCTGCTTCTTTAATTCTTTCTCCCAATGATTCATTTCAATACTTACTCTACAATAAGTGGTCTATAGCAACTCAGTGCTAACAAGGACATCACTATAGGAACATATGTCTTCTGAAGGTCATTTCTACTGTATAACCATACTAACATAGCTGCACACATATGATGTCCCTGTAGATAAATTGTGTATTTTGTTGTTAACAATGAGTAGATATACAAGTGCTGTAAAAATGAAAAATCTTAGGGAAAGAAGAGAGCAATTATTGTCACAGTATCCTGAAACTCATTAATCCTTACCTAAACTAAACATTTCAGTACAACAAAAATGTTCCTGCCTCTAAATGCAGACAGTTGGTCAACCAGAACAAAATGCAAAATCAATCTGTCATTCATCACTTCAAAAAATTGGACAAGCAGAGAAAAACACAAATTTGATCTGTAAGTCATCATGATGTATACTTAAATAAGTAATGTATCAAATATCAGCTAAATATTTGCAAGCATAACAATAATGACAATAGAAAGTTCAAACTACAAATGTCGTACAATTTTTAAGAAATTTTGGTAGAAATTCTTTAAAAGTATGTATACCTGAACTTAACTCAAGATCAATCTGTAAATTATCATTGTATGCTAATATACCAAAAATCACATCCATATATGCAAGCATATTTAAAAAAAAAAAAAGACTGGTGGTTGTTTGATTTTCAAACGAATAGAAGGAAGGACATTGGTAACAGTATATGCCCTTGCCACTTAGTGCATTACGGTGGAAGTTAAATACAAACAAGAGTGCACACACTAAAATGTCTGGTCTGCTCCACTTACCAAGGTTGAACTTACATCAAAAGTATGTAATACGAAGGTTTTACTACAAGTATCACATACTTAACATTATCAATGATCCATGTAAATGAGGTCAAGGTCAGATGAACCCTACAAGACCGACATGTACACTGTAAAATCTTTACATACACCAAATCTACATGTAGTTAGCCTATTTCTGATGTCACTGAGAAATAGATCTAATTACGAAAATTTGACATTGACCATTGAACCATACAAATGAGGTCAAGGTCAGATTTTTAAGTACTTAAATGCAACAACATGTTAAGCTTTTTTATATGCTACTATGAACCACATATTAAGATCTATTTTATCAAGTCCTTTCATACTAACCAAATTAATATTGGACTCAAAACACATCTGTATATATTTCCAATCAAATTCTACTCCTCTGGCACCAACCCATAAAGGCAATAATCTGAAACATATTTTATAAAGTAATAACTTTTTTTTTAAATGTGACAAACAAGATGAAATATGCCAATAAATCTTTTAAGAAAAAAACAATAAGGATGACATCAAAAATAATTACAGAGGGCATAATACGATTCTTATTATCTCCCCTTTAACATGTTGGGCCAGGATTATTTATTATCTTCCCTTTAACATGTTGGAACAAGATCATATTCCTTTCAGCACATCAGGTAGTGTTCTACAAGTGTGTTAAAATTCATCTATATCTGTCTATCTGTTAAAGATGAGTTGTGCTAACAAGACACATATGACAGACAGACAGACAGACAGACAGACAGACAGACAGACAGACAGACAGGGTAATTCCTATACAAACAACATCTTTGTCTGCAGGGGATTTACAAAAATTTAAATGTAGGACTACATTGAAAAGGATAATATATATTTCAACTTTTTGCAACTTTTGGATTGAAAAAAGAATAACTTGAAACATGCATCATTGTCAATTTCATAACTAAGAAATTTTATGTTTTCAACTTGTGTGTTAACACCTGCTTTTCAAGCGTTACATGTAACGTATGGTTTTCTTATTACCTTGTAGCTAAGAGTTCTGACATTGCCCAACCTTGACCTGCCTTTCTTATTACAATGTAACTAAGAGTTCTGAAATTGCCCAACCTAAACCTGCCTTTCTTATTACAATGAAACTTATAAGAGTTCTGACATTGTCCAACCTAAACCTGCCTTTCTTATTACAATGTAACTAAGAGTTCTGCCATTGCCAAATCTAAACCTACCTTTCTTATCACCATGTAACTAAGAGTTCTGACATTGCACAACCTTAACCTGCCCTTCTAATTACCTTGTAACTAAGAGTTCTGCCGTTGCCCAACGTAAACCTACCTTTCTTATTACCTTGTAACTAAGAGTTCTGACATTGCACAACCTTAACCTACCTTTCTTATTACCTTGTAACTAAGAGTTCTAACATTGCCCAACCTAAACCTGCCTTTCTTATTACCTTGTAATGAAGAGTTCTGCCGTTGCCCAACGTAAACCTACCTTTCTTATTCCCATGTAACTAAGAGTTTTGTCAATACACAACCCAAACCCTTTCTTATAACCTTGTAACTAAAGAGTTCTAACATTGCCCAACCTAAAACTGCCTTTCTTATTACCTTGTAACTAAGAGTTCTGCAGTTGCCCAACCTACCAAACCCTTTCTTATCTTGTAACAAGTTCTGCTGTTGACTAATCTAAACCTGCCTTTTTTATTATCTTGTGAGAGTTCTACTATAACCCAACCTAATCCTGCCATTCTTTTTATCTTGTAATTAAGAGTTCTACCGTTGCCCAACCTAAACCTGCCTTTCTTATTACATTTAATAGTATATTGTTAAACTAAGAGTATTGCTGTTGCCCAAACTAAACCTGCCATTCTTATTACCTTGTAACTAAGAGTTCTGCTGTTGCCCAAACTAAACCTGCCATTCTTATTACCTTGTCACTAAGAGTTCTGCTGTTGCCCAAACTAAACCTGCCATTTTTATTACCTTGTAACTAAGAGTTCTGCTGTTGCCCACCCTAAACCAGCCACCATAAATTTAAGCTGTCCTTTTCCTGCTATCTTAGACATTACAAAATATATTCCTACTAAGTCTGCAAAATCTACTGTCGACTTCATGAATTCCTAGGGAAAAAAATATTCAGATTTCGAAGACATTTCACAAAGAGATAAGATAACAATAAAGATGATAAAGATATCACCTCATACAAGATTTATAATACAATATCATGTGAATATTGTGGAATTGATGATTGTGTTTTACTGTACAATTTATTAAAATAAAGCTTGGTACATACCATAAACATGATAAAAATGACTTGTTTTTTAGTCGCTTAGAAATTGCAACAAACATTTTGCAGAGGACATAGTCTTAAATATGAAAATTAAAAAAAAACTTCACAAATAATGCATTGACAATGTGTAGGTTTTCAGGTGGATAATCTGTAGGTTTTCAGGTAAATAATTATAAGACGAAAATGTTTGTTAGATGGTCTGAGAAAGGTAAATATAGATTCTCCCACTGCTTCAAGTTTGACATCTTAATTCTTCACTCAAGACTGTAAAATGATCAAATTTAAAAAGCAATGCTTGCCAAGCATGGAGAGATATTTTGAGGGGCCTGTTTGCCTAATGAATTTTGAATAAAACGCCAGCAAACTTTTCCTTTCTTTTTCAATGATCTGCATATAAAACATGATAAAGATATGTTCTATCTTGTGATGTCAAAAAGGCATGGTTGCATTTTTAAGTGACAAAGTAATAGCAAATTCAGAGAAAAGCAAGAACATTTGATATCATCACTGAATTTTGACCAATGAAGAACTGAGATATCAAGCAAACTACATGCTGACTATAAATAAATAATCATCTGGGTATAAATTTTTTATTCATACTATGTATTGTGTGCGATTTTGTCCAATGTTCATTTACACCATATCCTTTCATTTTCTATAAATCACTATATAGAATTAGAGAAACAAGTGTTTCCTTTCCTTCAGAGAAAGGGAACATACTGTTATAGTACTTACTATTTTATGTAGCTATCAAATTTTGTGGTTTTATGATAAAAACATTACAACTTAATGGAAAATAGGTATTTGGTTAGGTACAAATTTTGTTATTAGAGCATGCAGAGGGAACCATAAAATCCAAAATATTTAGTTTCCTCCATAACAAAATAAAATTCTTTGACAGTAATAAGTGCTAAACCCTAATTTGTGCTTTGTATAAAGCAATAAGTACTAAACCCTAATTTGTGCTTTGTATCAAGCAATAAGTACTAAACCCTAATTTGTGCTTTGTATAAGTCAGGTCCCAACAAGCCTGTAAATGCATTTTATACTTCTGTGACATGCATTTTAATACTTACTCAAACAATATCCTAGTATGTCAATACTTTTGTGGTTGTATTACATAATTCAAACAACATGCTGGAATATTAATACATATATCAATGTAATACTTACTCCAACAACGTCCAAGCCAGTAGATACTTCTGTGGCTGGGAAAAATGTGGCCAAAACTAACATCTTACATAATTGTGTAAACATGTAGGCTCCTCCAGCCTGCACACACTTCCAAAATGCTCCATACTCTGCTCTAAAAAGGACATAAAATAGACATGTTAAATTGTGTACAAAAAAAAGCATTTTGGATTCTTTTGCTATTATATATCCACATGAAGATAAATATTTCAATGTCAAAATGGAGGATGCTTTACTGTTTCAATAATTATTTTGTTCATATAAAAAAGAAGATGTGGTATGATTGCCAATGAGACAACTCTCCACAAGACACCAAATGACATAGAAACTAACAACTATAGGTCACCATACAGCCTTCAACAATGAGCAAAGCCCATACTGCACAGTCAGCTATAAAAGGCCCTGAAATGACAATGTAAAACAATTCAAACGAGAAAACTAACGGTCTAATTTATGCATGTTATGTACAAAAAATGAACGAAAAACAAATATGTAACACATAAACAAACAACAACCACTGAAGTACATGCTACTGACTTGGGACAGGCACATACATACAGAATGTGGCATGGTTAAACATGTTAGTGGGATCCCAACCCTCCCCCCTCAGCATGTTCAAATTTCAATCATACCTGTACATGTTTTGAGAAAATTTTTGAGTGTACATTTTCCAGAATATTATCATTAATTTTTCCATAATGAAACCTGAATGGGCATTACACAATGTGTTTCAGAAAAAAATTATGGAAAATTGAATCACACTTTGTACTTGGAAAATTTAACCACACATGTGAAAATGTCTTAGCTTTGAAGTTTGACCAAGCCATCATACATGTACATGCACATAAATGTACATGTCCAAGTTTCAGACATGACAGAGGAATTAAAGAAAAGGCTACTATTTCTCTCTACATGTACCTGAAATAAATTGTGCATTTTGACCAAGGTGCTTAATTTATTAAATCTAATTAATAACTCATTTCATTTGTTACATTACTTTAATCATTAAATATCAATTATAAAAATAGCACTCATGGGGTTCAATTTTCATTGTACATGATTTTTTTTGTAAAATATGATAAAGGAGGGTACAATATTCTGCAAAATTTGACTGCTAATGAACTTGTGAACATCATGAACATATAATTTTGCAAAGAATTGTATACCAGATAACGGAAAAGTATAAGGATAAGTAAATTAAACATTCACCAATAACATTATTGCGAACCCAATGAAAGTTTTCCACAGTGCCATCTCTATCTTGACCAGGTATTTAAACTTTTGTAAGTTCACCTGTCTTATTGAATGAAAACAATAGCTATTTTTCTCTGTGTAGTTTATTCACTGGGACCTTTAAATTTCTTCTAAGAGAAATCTATCACTCATTGATTAATTTACCTGAGTAAAAAAATGTTCTTATATATAGACAAAAATACTTTTTTTATACTCATTAACTGTGTGTGATGATGTAATTATTTAATATTAATAATGTATTTTCATTCAGTTTAATATAAACATTGATTCAATCATAAAAAGCGTCATTAACAACCACTTCAACTATGCTATTTCAATATTTTTTATTTTTTTATTATCAATGTTTCATAAACTACACTGTAACTGACTAACCGATACATATTTTTACAATTTAAATCAGTTTTTAAAATTAGACGAAAGGTCCTCAAATATAATAAAACTCAAGTTTAAAACAAAATTACTAATTTACAAATGAAATTCAACGCTAAGACATCACAAAGAAGGGCTATCAATGAACAAAAGACAAACCTGTGAACAGATAAGACACATAACAACAAATTATAGACAATCAACACTGAAAATTAAAAATAAATGAGAAACATGGATCACAAAAAAACAGGGGCGACGTCAGAGGGTGAACAGAACTTGCTGTGAAAACAATTTGATATGAAGACAAGCTTTTTGTTTCAAATAATTTTTTTTTTTAAATTTCCAAACATAAGGCATTTCCCTCAATGTAGTTATGGCCCTGCATCGGATACGTTTCAGTCATTCATTTACTTTTTCACCATAAATAATGCAGGATATTTTCTACAATATCCCGTTACACATACATTTGCCAAAAAAAAATCAGTTGTGTGTTGGGTTGTGATACGTTTACTTACAATCCTGAAAACTTGTAAACAATCATATATGGCACATAAGCAAGTGCTAAACAATTCCCAAAGTGGAATAACGTCATTTTCACTTATTTACTGTTAAATATTGGCACAAAAGTCACCGGCAGCTTTGACCGGAAATACAAATAGCTTTTATTCAGTGCGAACTATATCCGCTATTAACGGGGTAAATGTTATCTTTAAAAGTAAAAATAAGTATTTTTCTTCAAATGTAGGGTCTATATGCTGCTTTACTAATTTATTCATTGTTATTTTATATAAATCTTATTTTTTCCTCATACTTTCTGAACCCGTTTCTACGGGCAACGATATTGTATTGTTATGGCGAACATCATCGAGTGAAAGAATCCAACAAGATAAGGCATATCTAAAGCTGATAAAAAGGCGTTAAGCCTCTCATTAAACTGCTGTATATTTATAAGAATAATCCTCAGTGATGTCTTTACACTTTAGTGCAAACCAGGTTTGTATTGTCAGCTAAATAAATACAAATTTTAACCCGTCACTGTAAACTCAAGCATGTCAATTGACTGCAGGTGATGCTTATGTTATGAAGTTTAAATAAATATCTTTAAAATGCATGTTTTTGTAGCATAGCATAAATATCAAGATTATTCAATAAATTTAGCTGTTTTGCACAACAAAAACTACAGTGTATTTATGAAATTCTTTTAAATGAAGAGAAACAGTGTCCCATTGTTTACATACAAAGAAACTTTTATCAGCAGCAGTCATCCATAAAATGATGTTGACAGCTTCACATTAACCTCAAACCATTGTGCGCTGTTAATGTTTGAACTTGTGTGTGGATAAAAAGAGTAAAAAATAGCTTTTTCAAGATATTTAATTACAAAGTAGTATTAATACTATTATTCATGAAAGATTTATGTTTTAATTTACAAGAGTAATGAAGAATTAAAAAGTAATTCAGCCTAGTTATTGCAAAATAATTTAAACAAAAAGCTGATTGTTTACGTAATGTTTGTCCCCTGCATGGTAAAATTATAACTCAAATGATTGCCTGGTTTCCTTTTTAAATGCCTACATTTAAATTCACTGAGGTATAGTCGACGTTGTCCTAAAAGTGTAAGATTTAATCATGAACCATATTTGTACTCAGTCGCTTCAAAAATGTTCAAACACAATCATTGACAATAAAGAAATTCAATTAAATGACGGCCATTAAAATTTTTATTACGTCCAAATGGAAATTTCTCAAAATGGTCTTAATTGCAGAACTGATCTTAAATTATGATTGGGCAAAATAAAATATGATGGATAAGGAGCGTTGTGTCAAAAAAGCATGGGATGCCATACCACACCAAAACCTAAAGAAACACTATAGTTTGACCCCATCTCCCTGCATGATGAAAACCTACTGTATGGTGACATCGCCCACATTTTGATTTTTCAATGTACAATGTAGGTGATGTTGCATTAATCCCATCACTGCATAGATTATTGACATCATCACACAACTCTTGTGTGTCAAATGAAATCAGACTATCTCAGAAGTAAAGTTTACATAACCAAGATTTTTACGACAGTTGACCTTTTGGCATCATACATGTATGTAATGGTCTCTCTTGCAATTGTCATCTTTAATATTTACTTTTGTGGTGTTAAAATTCCAACGAACACCTATGATATTCTTTTATGACATGGTGAATGACCAGTGGAAGATACCTTTATGTCAGATTAATTTGTTTGTCCCTAAAGTCAATGTTTCAGACTAATATAACTTTTATATGATCCACCACAAAACTTTTACACATTGTGTAGCTTGTAGTAATAATTCATTTTTTAAACTTTAAATTTTAATTAAAGAAGTATTTTAACTAAAGTGAAGTTAAATAAAAAGACTTATTTAGTATAAAATTTACATATGTCCATTAATTTTGTTAGCATAACATTAAATGAATAGACATGCAGGATGAATGAAATTACAATGTACTGACTACGCATCATAATACGTACAAAACAGTGTACAAATTCTCAAAGAAAATATTGGTTGCAATATTAATTGTCTTCTTTTACTTTAGGGGTCACAACCATTTTGAGCTATACTTAAAATTAATCCTAAATCCTTATTTTTACGAGAACATGTAAAAGAAACATTTCTATATTAAAGGGTAAATTGTATAATTTTCCATTTTGGTCAGAAACTTGCAAATTAACTCTCTTTGAAATGCACTTCATATTGAAATGATCTGATGTTTGCAGTTTAAAAATTGAAGAATATTGAGTAAAACTTCATGTTGTAATTGCATTTCAACCATAAATGTTCATATAGAACTTTCAAAAAAAACAATACTAAATAGAAACTTCAGATTTTAAGGCACTTTCACAGGAGCATCACACAATGATTTTAGAATTACTCTTTTTCAGTATAATAACGCATTTTATCCTGTGAAGTTACAGAACTGGCAAGTGGCAAGAGAATATAGAGAGGTAATACATGTAATATTGACATTTTAGAAAGGATATTATTAAAGAATTCTTTGTACTTGTAAGGGCTTTGTAATTGTTTATATGGTTAAAATGTATATGATAAAATCTTTAGAAGCTGCAAAAACAACACTTGTCAATGTTTCAGACTAACATTTATATTATTCACCACAAAACTCTTACACTTTATTATATGTTAAGCTTGTACACATGGTGATAATTTATTTTTTAAACTTAATATTTTACAGTTTAAATAAAGAAGTATTTTAACTAAAGTGAAGTTTTAATAAAAGACTTATTTAGAAATTTTAATGTGTTATTGTCCCTAGTATTGTATGTTTCAACAATAATGACCTTTGTGGACTTACCGGTATATTTACTTATATTTACATTTATGTGAATTAATTATATCACAGGGAGTTAGCATTTATTTACCAAAAAGAACGCTCTCTCTATATTTAAGTTTTCTATTATGATCTGAATATAATTAATAGATTGTATATTATTTTGAACACATTAACATACCACTGACCTAACATAATTCATATTATAACTTCATATTTAGGTAGTTACACTTGAAAAGTCACAGTGAATGGTTTCGGTTGTTAAAATTTAAAATCCACATCCCCTGATATTTCTAAAGTTAATGTATATTTTATGATAAAGTATTGTGAAAGCTTTCTCTTGTCCTCACACATGTAATATTGTATGATGAAAACTAAGGAATCAGTAAGACTTATGGAATTTTCTTCTTGTTTAAGCTTATTTCAGTAATCTTATTTTCCTAATTAAAAAAATGTATATATAATGTTTATTTTGATTGTAACCTAAGTGTTGAATTTTCTGTTAATTTTATTTTTTATTTTTACAGAGACCAAGGGCATTTGATGGCTTTACCCAGATAGTTGCTAACAACAGAGGACATTTGATCCCAGGTGTCAAAAGATCGAGAGACTCACCATGGGGAACTTTTGTAGGAACCTGGGATATGCCACTGAAAATTCCAGGTAAGAAGAAAGTTTTAATTAGTTAGATGATAATAAAAGCTTGCCTTCATGACTAATTTGTGAACAGACTTAGAAATATTTTTATCAAATATGTACATGTTCCTGACCATATGAGTATTTGGACCATACATGTATGGTCATGACCATATGCATATACTCATATGGTCCGACCATACACATATGGTCGGACCATATGAGTATATACTCGTTTGGTTATTAACGGGCCGGACCATATGAGTATTTGGACCATATAGGTATTTTTTCAAATATGCATTACAAACGTTTCAATAATACAATAAACTTTATCCTAAAAAACAATGATGGTTACATGAAAATGTATTATTCTATAATTCAAAGGCTACATAAAAATTAAATATTGATGCCACAGTAAGTTGCATGTATGCTTATGGTAAAATTTACTTCCACACGGTACCATAGGTCTTGGGCCATTCCGATGTGTTTACGGTGTTTTTAAGAAGCTAAAGATCTCAAATTTCGTGTGTGTTAATTAACCCGACCATACGCGTACGGTCGGACCATACCCGTATGGTCGGACCATATGAGTGTATACCCATATGGTCCAAATACTCATATGGTCCAAAACATACACATTACAGATTAAAAGAGTTATTAATAAATTATTAATCACTGAACTGATTTGTATATTGGATTTTTATTTAAGGACTGTTAAAAAAGAAGTGAAAAGAAAGAATTATTACTAAGGCATTTTAAATCAACTTAAAGCGTAATGAACAACAATTGACAATATGCAGAGATAATTGAGTTCAAATCAATTCTTTACATAGGTAAAGAATATATCCATAAAATGTTCATGAATAGTCCAGTCAACTTAAGTACATTGAGGTGACAAGATTTAAAGGGGCACAAGCTGTCAAATTCATGTTCATCGATTTGACTCAAATTCTCATATTTGATTCATAACAATGTAAAACATTTATCCAAATAATAATTTTTCTAGGTCGGTTTAATTCCATATTATAGATTAAAAATATATGTTAATCATCGTTAAACCTGTATAAGAATTAGTTTTTGTGGATCGAATCAGTCAATCAAATGATTTACTTTTGTTTCACTTTCAATGTTTACATTCTTTTCCTTTAATTAACAACACATGCACAATTAATGCGTCATCCATCTCTAGCTAAGGGGTTCAATTGAAGTTCACATGAATACGGATTCAATGAGGTCGAATTATTCACTTGCAAGTGAATAATTTATCATCAATGTTTCTTAGCTTATTTTGACAAAATTGAACCATACTGGCTGCTAAAAGCAAACTATTATTTCACTATTTCACTTTGATTAATGGTTGAACAAAATAAATCATATTTTAGATTTTTTATATATATCTCATAGCTAGTGCCCCTTTAAGATCATGAGTGTATTTGTGTTACATTTATTAAAGATTAAGAATTCTAATCCATCAAAGTTACATCAATTGCTTATTTTAGGAAAAATAAACAAATTTAAGCCTTATGCAGCATATAAAAGAAGCTAGGCTATTGAATATGTTACACCTGAATTCTCTTTTTATAATTTTCAGTTTATAGTTTAGCAATAAATAATTTTAACTTGTATTTTTCAACATTTGTCCACAGGTAACACAAACCCCACAGCTAGGTCTGGACATGCAGTAGAAAGTTTACTGAGATCTAAAACAGATGGTGATATTATCCTCAGAGGGAAATTAAAGAGATGCAAGGTAAATTAGTAACAGTAATGTTCGGGATATATGCAACTGAATATTTTAGATTAAATGAAATTTTTATACGCCAGTCAATTTTTGACGGGACATATTATGGTGTACAAATGTCCAGTGTCCGTCCATCTGTCCGTCTGTCTGTCTGTCTGTCCGGCGTAAACATGTCGCACTGTAACATCAGAACGACTTATCCAAATTTTCTGAAACTTAATATAGTTGTTTCTTATGATGGTCAAACGATCTGTATACTTTTTGGTGAAAATAAGATTAAAACTTTTTGAGTTACGGGACTTAGTAACTAAAACAGGTGTGTGTTTTTTTTCACATGTCGCGCCGTATCTCAAAAACAATTTATGATTATTGCTTAAAACTTTACACACTACTTAGTTATATTAATCTTAAGATCTGTATTCTTTTTGGTGATGATTCAAAATTTTATTTTAGAGATATTGAGTATTTTGTTAAAAAAGGGGAGGGGTATTCCACATGTCGCGCCGTATCTCAAAACAGTTTATGATTATTGCTTAAAACTTTACACACTTCTTAGTTATATTAATCTTAAGATCTGTATACTTTTTGGTGATGATTCAAAATTTAATTTTTGAGTTATTGAGTATTTTGTAAAAAAAGGGGGAGGGGTTTTTCACATGTTGCGCCGTATCTCAAAAACGATTTATGATTATTGCTTAAAATTTTACACACTTCTTAGTTATATTAATCTTAAGATCTGTATACTTTTTGGTTTTGATTCAAAAGTTTATTTTTGAGATATTGATTTTTTTTATTTTTTAAAGGGGGGTTTTCACATGTCGCGCCGTATCTCAAAAACGGTTTATGATTATTGCTTAAAATTTTACACACTTCTTAGTTATATAAATCTAAAGATCTGTATACTTTTTGGTTTTGATTCAAAACTTTATTTTAGAGATATTGAGTTTTTTGTAAAAAAAAGGGGGTTTTCGCATGTCAGGCCGTATGTCAGAAACTATTTATGATTATTGAATAACAATTCACACACAAGACAACGGGCATATCATGTGCTCATGGCGCAGCTGTTTAATGTTTATTGGACTGAGATTTAAAAAAAGGAACGATTAAAATCCCCCAAAAAATGGTTTAATACAGGATAAAATACACATAATATAATATTATAATATATGGAGAAGGCAAAACTTGAAGTCAAAAATGTAGTTGTTCATGGTTAACAGGTTATAGACCAAATTATCAAGACAGTTTTTTAAACAATATCTTTTAAGATTACTGAATGCATAGATAATTAACAGGCATGTTCTTCTCATACAAAGGTATTTGCACCTTATTAGACAAAAGCTATTTTTATAATATTATTTGTAATCCCTAACAGAATTAAAATGACAAGGACAACAACCAGTCTTGAAATTCCCACCAAGTATCAAGGGCTCATAAAAATTTCTAGTATAATTACATATTAATTTACCCCTGTCCATCATCCGTCCGTCCGGATTAGGATACATTGTTTGTCCAGCTATCTCCTCCTACAGTTTTGGAGGTACAGCTTTAATATTTTTTAGGATGTTCATACACATAATGAAGGTGTGCATGTCCACAGGATTTAGATTTTTTCAAATATTCTGAGAATGACAGGTAGTTGGACTTAGTCATTTTTTGGTACAAGCTGCATAAAGAGATCATGGTTTGTCTGGCTATCTCCTTCTAAAGTTACATCATCATACATAGTGTTAAATCTATAATTTCCTATGGTCAGACAGGGTCATCATTTGTGTCTTACAGACAGCATAACAATTTCAGGTTGTATCCAACATCACTGTTTGTCAAATCTAAAATATGTGGAACTATACTCATGTAGCACCATACGTGCCTAAGTTGTAATAAATTGTCTTGTCTTGTCTTGCATATGGCAGAGCAGAAAGGGGGGGGGGGGGCATTGTCCATATCTAGTTTAAATAAAAAGTACATGTCATGTAAATTGGTATGTGCCAATGAAACAGCAACACAAAAAACAAAAAGACATCTAGAGGTCATTTTTCAACAATAGATAGGAGTCTATACAATGTCAAGATCTAAAGTGCCCCAAATCTGAGAAAGAGTTGTGCATTAAATTAATTAAGACTATACATATAGAATATCTGCCAACAACATAAAATTCATTGAAACATCTGCCATCAATTTGATATACCTCATATATGATTTACTTCTATTTGATTTGCAGGTTCCAGACCCGTTACGTGTAAAGGAAGATACTAAAGCTGATGCTGGTATAGGCCCTGGACCATTTGAAACTCTTTTGAATGGCTCAGGAGGTAGATCAGGTGCTAGAAATCCAGAGCCAATATCCACAAGTCCAAAGATGCCACCAATAGGATCCAAACCAATGACTCCTCAATATCGGTCCAAACCACCTACTCCTACACTTAACTGGCCTCACCCACAGTCACCACCTAGGTCTGCAGGATCAAGAAGAAGTCCACAATACCTGGCCACAACGAATTGTGCAGTAGCTGGAACTTATGAACCAGATATGCCAGTGCTGTCATCAAGAACTCCTATTAACTGGCCTTCTCCTAAATCATGTGAGCCTCCAGTACAGGCATAGACTTTTTAAAATTAGTAGTTGTATACTTGGAATAACGCCTAGTCCACTGAAAAACACTAATGGGAATTACAGACATAGTTATGTTAAAAGAAGAAAATGTTCAGAACAAATATGTATCTTGATGAAATTTCAAACAAGCAAATTTGACTGTTTACAATTATTCCACTTTTTATGCTGTGTAAGTCTATCAATAGAAGTAGTTTGTACACATACTTAAATAATAAATTTTTTGGTGGTTTATATTTTAATAGAAAAATTCACTGCCAATTTTTTGTGAGTACAGTAAATTGCATTTTCAACTTAATAGCTTAATCAGACATCTTAAATCATGAAAATAAATTGTAATTTGATATAATTATGATGTTGTGATGTTTTGACCTTTAACTATATGCTGGACCTATTTAAGTGCCATTTACCGGTAAATCTATTGATACTGATTATATACCTGTAGTTAAGCCAAATACCAAGTCTCTAATTTTTAAATATTTATGTGAATTGTTTGCTCTAACATGTTGAAACTTTACTCACTCTCAAGTTTTTTTTCAAGGGAAATGGATTTAACCTTCATCTAATTTTTTATATCTAATAAATATATTTTGGTGGTGGCAACTCATGGGTGTGAAGTAGTTGTCCAATTAAAAAAAAATCTCAAGCTGGATGATATAAACTTGTAATGTCTAATGGACAAAATTTTAGTTAAACTAAAGGGAAGTAACTATTGTTTTGCAATCTGTTGTCAGAATGTCTTTGTTTAACCTTCCATGATTATCAGTGAATATATTTACTTTGAAAGTAAATTTTGTATTGTTATGGAGAGATCTGTGATACTGTTGTTTATTTATTTACTATATGTATATTTATTAAATTTAAAATTTTATATTTGTTCACTGTGCAATTTGTAGATTCACGTCTTTGATTTTCAATTCCCTTTGGTTTTGATATAGTATTGTATACACCTTTTTGGCAAGCCAACATTGTAAACGTTCTGTTTTTATACGTTTAAAAAATATTAACCATATCATGTTCATGATTAAGATTTATTGAAAAATATGTAGATTTAAATGAAACAATTCATGCAATCAACAATGAAATAAATTACATATATAAGTATACATCAGTTTTGGAAGTATTTACATATTAAAACCAACATCCAGTTATTTTTCATTAGTTAATGATTTTTTAATTTTTGGGGTAGAATATACAATTTGAATGATAAACAAAATGTTTATGAATAAAGTTATATTTAGCTGAATTATTCTCCTGTTGAATGAAGTAGGCCATTACAAGTAAAAATTATGTTGCTCTCACAAAAAGGAGATATTTACTGCCTTAATTCATCTTATTTTTATATTCACTAGGCCCATAGAAATTCTTTATTTATAATAAAAATGCTCATCATGGCAAGGTGCATTCAACTCTGATCTTAATTGATTAGGAGTTTAGTTTTCCTGCCAAAGGTCAGTGGTTCTCTCCAGGCATTCAACCAATAAAAAATACTGCCACAATATAGCAAAGAGTGCTGAGCGTGACATTTAACACCAACAATCAATCAATCACTGTTATAATTTAATGAATATAATGCTTTGATTTCTTGCTGCATTTGAATCTGCAGTTTCCATTTTCAGTTAAAATTATCCCCAATAATGAAATTCAAACAGAAAACAACATTTGTTTAATTTTTAAGTCACACTAACATAAACAGTACCAGTTTTACTACACCAGATGCACATTTCGACAATTAATGTTTCTTCAGTGATGCTTATATAATTATGGTTAAAATATTAGTAATTCCAAAACCTAATGCAAATGCTGAAGTGTTGATCAAACCAAAAAGGACTTAAGGTATAGCCAAATTATTAAATTATTTGCCAAAACTTATGGAAAATAACCTAAAGACAAAGTACTGATCTAAGCTGGCTGTTACTGAAAGCTAGTTCATAGCCAATTACAACAAATAAATAAATCATGTTTCCCAGACATAATGTCAGGGATGACACATCCAATGGATCTAGTGTAAAGACGTCATATGCATACACAGTCAGAGAAAAACAAAGTATACATATAAATAGGATTAAGAACACCAAGTGTTCAATCCTGAATGTGGGTTTACAGAAAGGTTAACAGGAAGTGGAGTCACATTTATTGAAATGGCCACAGTAAAAAGAAAATGAAAGTTAATGATAAATTGTCAGTAGCATTTCCCAAATCTACAGACTTCATTGACACTTTGTACTGTCACTATATCTAGTTACAGTGATGTATTAACCGACGAAGACTCTGCAAACACCTTGTACAGTCACTATATCTAGTTACAGTGATGTATTAAGTGACGATGACTCTACAAACACCTTGTACAGTCACTATATCTAGTTACAGTGATGTATTAACCGACACAGACTCTACAAACACCTTGTACAGTCACTATATCTAGTTACAGTGATATATTAACTGACAATGACTCTACAAACACCTTGTACAGTCACTATATCTAGATACAGTGATGTATTAACCGACGAAGACTCTACAAACACCTTGTACAGTCACTATATCTAGTTACAGTGATGTATTAACCGACAAAGACTCTACAAACACCTTGTACCGTCACTATATCTAGTTACAGTGATGTATTAACCGACTAAGACTTCAAACACCTTGCACTGTCACTATATATAGTTACAGTGATGTATTAACCGACGAAGACTCTACAAACACCTTGTACTGTCACTATACCTAGTTACAGTGATGTATTAACCGACGAAGACTCTACAAACACCTTATACTGTCACTATATCTAGTTACAGTGATGTATTAACCGACGCAGACTCTACAAACACCTTGTTCAGTCACTATATCTAGTTACAGTGATATATTAACTGACAATGACTCTACAAACACCTTGTACAGTCACTATATCTAGATACAGTGATGTATTAACCGACGAAGACTCTACAAAAACCTTGTACAGTCACTATATCTAGTTACAGTGATGTATTAACCGACAAAGACTCTACAAACACCTTGTACCGTCACTATATCTAGTTACAGTGATGTATTAACCGACGATAACTCTACAAACACCTTGTACAGTCACTATATCTAGATACAGTGATGTATTAACCGAAGAAGGCTCTACAAACACCTTGTAAAGTCACTATATCTACTTACAGTGATGTATTAACCGACGAAGGCTCTACAAGCACCTTGTACTGTCACTATATCTAGATACAGTGATGTATTAACAAACGATAACTCTACAAATACCTTATACAGTCACTATATCTAGATACAGTGATGTATTAACTGACAATGACTCTACAAACACCTTATACAGTCACTATATCTAGTTACAGTGATATATTAACCGACGAAGACTCTACAAACACCTTGTACTGTCACTATATCTAGTTACAGTGATGTATTAACCGACGAAGACTCTACAAACACCTTGCACTGTCACTATATCTAGTTACAGTGATGTATTAACCGACAATAACTCTACAAACACCTTATACAGTCACTATATCTAGATACAGTGATGTATTAACCGACGATAACTCTACAAACACCTTGTACAGTCAATATATCTAGATACAGTGATGTATTAACAGACGAAGACTCTACAAACACCTTGTACAGTCACTATATCTAGTTACAGTGATGTATTAACCGACGAAGACTCTACAAACACCTTGCACTGTCACTATATCTAGTTACAGTGATGTATTAACCGACAATAACTCTACAAACACCTTATACAGTCACTATATCTAGATACAGTGATGTATTAACCGACGATAACTCTACAAACACCTTGTACCGTCACTATATCTAGATACAGTGATGTATTAACAGACGAAGAGACTACAAACACCTTGTACAGTCACTATATCTAGTTACAGTGATGTATTAACCGACAAAGACTCTACAAACACCTTGTACTGTCACTATATCTAGTTACAGTGATGTATTAACCAACAATAACTCTACAAACACCTTATACAGTCACTATATCTAGTTACAGTGATGCATTAACAGACGAAGACTCTACAAACACCTTGCACTGTCACTATATCTAGTTACAGTGATGTATTAACCAACAATAACTCTACAAACACCTTATACAGTCACTATATCTAGTTACAGTGATGCATTAACAGACGAAGACTCTACAAACACCTTGCACTGTCACTATATCTAGGTACAGTGATGTATTAACCGACAATAACTCTACAAACACCTTGTACTATCACTATATATAGTTACAGTGATGTTTTAACTGACGAAAGGCTCTACAAACACCTTGTACAGTCACTATATTTAGATACAGTGATGTATTAACCGACGATAACTCTACAAACACCTTGTACAGTCACTATATCTAGTTACAGTGATATATTAACTGACAATGACTCTACAAACACCTTGTACAGTCACTATATCTAGATACAGTGATGTATTAACCGACGAAGACTCTACAAACACCTTGTACAGTCACTATATCTAGTTACAGTGATGTATTAACCGACAAAGACTCTACAAACACCTTGTACCGTCACTATATCTAGTTACAGTGATGTATTAACCGACTAAGACTTCAAACACCTTGCACTGTCACTATATATAGTTACAGTGATGTATTAACCGACGAAGACTCTACAAACACCTTGTACTGTCACTATACCTAGTTACAGTGATGTATTAACCGACGAAGACTCTACAAACACCTTATACTGTCACTATATCTAGTTACAGTGATGTATTAACCGACGCAGACTCTACAAACACCTTGTTCAGTCACTATATCTAGTTACAGTGATATATTAACTGACAATGACTCTACAAACACCTTGTACAGTCACTATATCTAGATACAGTGATGTATTAACCGACGAAGACTCTACAAAAACCTTGTACAGTCACTATATCTAGTTACAGTGATGTATTAACCGACAAAGACTCTACAAACACCTTGTACCGTCACTATATCTAGTTACAGTGATGTATTAACCGACGATAACTCTACAAACACCTTGTACAGTCACTATATCTAGATACAGTGATGTATTAACCGAAGAAGGCTCTACAAACACCTTGTAAAGTCACTATATCTACTTACAGTGATGTATTAACCGACGAAGGCTCTACAAGCACCTTGTACTGTCACTATATCTAGATACAGTGATGTATTAACAAACGATAACTCTACAAATACCTTATACAGTCACTATATCTAGATACAGTGATGTATTAACTGACAATGACTCTACAAACACCTTATACAGTCACTATATCTAGTTACAGTGATATATTAACCGACGAAGACTCTACAAACACCTTGTACTGTCACTATATCTAGTTACAGTGATGTATTAACCGACGAAGACTCTACAAACACCTTGCACTGTCACTATATCTAGTTACAGTGATGTATTAACCGACAATAACTCTACAAACACCTTATACAGTCACTATATCTAGATACAGTGATGTATTAACCGACGATAACTCTACAAACACCTTGTACAGTCAATATATCTAGATACAGTGATGTATTAACAGACGAAGACTCTACAAACACCTTGTACAGTCACTATATCTAGTTACAGTGATGTATTAACCGACGAAGACTCTACAAACACCTTGCACTGTCACTATATCTAGTTACAGTGATGTATTAACCGACAATAACTCTACAAACACCTTATACAGTCACTATATCTAGATACAGTGATGTATTAACCGACGATAACTCTACAAACACCTTGTACCGTCACTATATCTAGATACAGTGATGTATTAACAGACGAAGAGACTACAAACACCTTGTACAGTCACTATATCTAGTTACAGTGATGTATTAACCGACAAAGACTCTACAAACACCTTGTACTGTCACTATATCTAGTTACAGTGATGTATTAACCAACAATAACTCTACAAACACCTTATACAGTCACTATATCTAGTTACAGTGATGCATTAACAGACGAAGACTCTACAAACACCTTGCACTGTCACTATATCTAGTTACAGTGATGTATTAACCAACAATAACTCTACAAACACCTTATACAGTCACTATATCTAGTTACAGTGATGCATTAACAGACGAAGACTCTACAAACACCTTGCACTGTCACTATATCTAGGTACAGTGATGTATTAACCGACAATAACTCTACAAACACCTTGTACTATCACTATATATAGTTACAGTGATGTTTTAACTGACGAAAGGCTCTACAAACACCTTGTACAGTCACTATATTTAGATACAGTGATGTATTAACCGACGATAACTCTACAAACACCTTGTACAGTCACTTTATCTAGTTACAGTGATGTATTAACCGACGAAGACTCTACAAGCACCTTGTACTATCACTATATATAGTTACAGTGATGTATTAACCGACTAAGACTTCAAACACCTTGCACTGTCACTATATATAGTTACAGTGATGTATTAACCGACGAAGACTCTACAAACACCTTGTACTGTCACTATACCTAGTTACAGTGATGTATTAACCGACAAAGACTCTACAAACACCTTGTACTGTCACTATATCTAGTTACAGTGATGTATTAACCGACTAAGACTCTACAAACACCTTGTACAGTCACTATATCTAGTTACAGTGATATATTAACTGACAATGACTCTACAAACACCTTGTACATTCACTATATCTAGATACAGTGATGTATTAACCGACGAAGACTCTACAAACACCTTGTACAGTCACTATATCTAGTTACAGTGATGTATTAACCGACAAAGACTCTACAAACACCTTGTACCGTCACTATATCTAGTTACAGTGATGTATTAACCGACGATAACTCTACAAACACCTTGTACAGTCACTATATCTAGATACAGTGATGTATTAACCGAAGAAGGCTCTACAAACACCTTGTAAAGTCACTATATCTACTTACAGTGATGTATTAACCGACGAAGGCTCTACAAGCACCTTGTACTGTCACTATATCTAGATACAGTGATGTATTAACAAACGATAACTCTACAAATACCTTATACAGTCACTATATCTAGATACAGTGATGTATTAACTGACAATGACTCTACAAACACCTTATACAGTCACTATATCTAGTTACAGTGATATATTAACCGACGAAGACTCTACAAACACCTTGTACTGTCACTATATCTAGTTACAGTGATGTATTAACCGACGAAGACTCTACAAACACCTTGCACTGTCACTATATCTAGTTACAGTGATGTATTAACCGACAATAACTCTACAAACACCTTATACAGTCACTATATCTAGATACAGTGATGTATTAACCGACGATAACTCTACAAACACCTTGTACAGTCACTATATCTAGATACAGTGATGTATTAACAGACGAAGACTCTACAAACACCTTGTACAGTCACTATATCTAGTTACAGTGATGTATTAACCGACGAAGACTCTACAAACACCTTGCACTGTCACTATATCTATTTACAGTGATGTATTAACCGACAATAACTCTACAAACACCTTATACAGTCACTATATCTAGATACAGTGATGTATTAACCGACGATAACTCTACAAACACCGTGTACAGTCACTATATCTAGATACAGTGATGTATTAACAGACGAAGACTCTACAAACACCTTGTACAGTCACTATATCTAGTTACAGTGATGTATTAACCGACAAAGACTCTACAAACACCTTGTACTGTCACTATATCTAGTTACAGTGATGTATTAACCAACAATAACTCTACAAACACCTTATACAGTCACTATATCTAGTTACAGTGATGCATTAACAGACGAAGACTCTACAAACACCTTGCACTGTCACTATATCTAGTTACAGTGATGTATTAACCGACAATAACTCTACAAACACCTTGTACTATCACTATATATAGTTACAGTGATGTTTTAACTGACGAAAGGCTCTACAAACACCTTGTACAGTCACTATATTTAGATACAGTGATGTATTAACCGACGATAACTCTACAAACACCTTGTACAGTCACTTTATCTAGTTACAGTGATGTATTAACCGACGAAGACTCTACAAGCACCTTGTACTATCACTATATATAGTTACAGTGATGTATTAACCGACTAAGACTTCAAACACCTTGCACTGTCACTATATATAGTTACAGTGATGTATTAACCGACGAAGACTCTACAAACACCTTGTACTGTCACTATACCTAGTTACAGTGATGTATTAACCGACGAAGACTCTACAAACACCTTGTACTGTCACTATATCTATTTACAGTGATGTATTAACCGACTAAGACTCTACAAACACCTTGTACAGTCACTATATCTAGTTACAGTGATATATTAACTGACAATGACTCTACAAACACCTTGTACAGTCACTATATCTAGATACAGTGATGTATTAACCGACGAAGACTCTACAAACACCTTGTACAGTCACTATATCTAGTTACAGTGATGTATTAACCGACAAAGACTCTACAAACACCTTGTACCGTCACTATATCTAGTTACAGTGATGTATTAACCGACGATAACTCTACAAACACCTTGTACAGTCACTATATCTAGATACAGTGATGTATTAACCGAAGAAGGCTCTACAAACACCTTGTAAAGTCACTAAATCTACTTACAGTGATGTATTAACCGACGAAGGCTCTACAAGCACCTTGTACTGTCACTATATCTAGATACAGTGATGTATTAACAAACGATAACTCTACAAATACCTTATACAGTCACTATATCTAGATACAGTGATGTATTAACTGACAATGACTCTACAAACACCTTATACAGTCACTATATCTAGTTACAGTGATATATTAACCGACGAAGACTCTACAAACACCTTGTACTGTCACTATATCTAGTTACAGTGATGTATTAACCAACAATAACTCTACAAACACCTTGCACTGTCACTATATCTAGTTACAGTGATGTATTAACCGACAATAACTCTACAAACACCTTATACAGTCACTATATCTAGATACAGTGATGTATTAACCGACAATAACTCTACAAACACCTTGTACAGTCACTATATCTAGATACAGTGATGTATTAACAGACGAAGACTCTACAAACACCTTGTACAGTCACTATATCTAGTTACAGTGATGTATTAACCGACGAAGACTCTACAAACACATTGCACTGTCACTATATCTAGTTACAGTGATGTATTAACCGACAATAACTCTACAAACACCTTATACAGTCACTATATCTAGATACAGTGATGTATTAACCGACGATAACTCTACAAACACCTTGTACCGTCACTATATCTAGATACAGTGATGTATTAACAGACGAAGAGACTACAAACACCTTGTACAGTCACTATATCTAGTTACAGTGATGTATTAACCGACAAAGACTCTACAAACACCTTGTACTGTCACTATATCTAGTTACAGTGATGTATTAACCAACAATAACTCTACAAACACCTTATACAGTCACTATATCTAGTTACAGTGATGCATTAACAGACGAAGACTCTACAAACACCTTGCACTGTCACTATATCTAGTTACAGTGATGTATTAACCGACAATAACTCTACAAACACCTTGTACTATCACTATATATAGTTACAGTGATGTTTTAACCGACGAAAGGCTCTACAAACACCTTGTACAGTCACTATATTTAGATACAGTGATGTATTAACCGACGATAACTCTACAAACACTTTGTACAGTCACTTTATCTAGTTACAGTGATGTATTAACCGACAAAGACTCTACAAGCACCTTGTACTATCACTATATATAGTTACAGTGATGTATTAACCGACTAAGACTTCAAACACCTTGAACTGTCACTATATATAGTTACAGTGATGTATTAACCGACGAAGACTCTACAAACACCTTGTACTGTCACTATACCTAGTTACAGTGATGTATTAACCGACGAAGACTCTACAAACACCTTGTACTGTCACTATATCTATTTACAGTGATGTATTAACCGACTAAGACTCTACAAACACCTTGTACAGTCACTATATCTAGTTACAGTGATATATTAACTGACAATGACTCTACAAACACCTTGTACAGTCACTATATCTAGATACAGTGATGTATTAACCGACGAAGACTCTACAAACACCTTGTACAGTCACTATATCTAGTTACAGTGATGTATTAACCGACAAAGACTCTACAAACACCTTGTACCGTCACTATATCTAGTTACAGTGATGTATTAACCGACGATAACTCTACAAACACCTTGTACAGTCACTATATCTAGATACAGTGATGTATTAACCGAAGAAGGCTCTACAAACACCTTGTAAAGTCACTATATCTACTTACAGTGATGTATTAACCGACGAAGGCTCTACAAGCACCTTGTACTGTCACTATATCTAGATACAGTGATGTATTAACAAACGATAACTCTACAAATACCTTATACAGTCACTATATCTAGATACAGTGATGTATTAACTGACAATGACTCTACAAACACCTTATACAGTCACTATATCTAGTTACAGTGATATATTAACCGACGAAGACTCTACAAACACCTTGTACTGTCACTATATCTAGTTACAGTGATGTATTAACCGACGAAGACTCTACAAACACCTTGCACTGTCACTATATCTAGTTACAGTGATGTATTAACCGACAATAACTCTAAAAACACCTTATACAGTCACTATATCTAGATACAGTGATGTATTAACCGACAATAACTCTACAAACACCTTGTACAGTCACTATATCTAGATACAGTGATGTATTAACAGACGAAGACTCTACAAACACCTTGTACAGTCACTATATCTAGTTACAGTGATGTATTAACCGACGAAGACTCTACAAACACATTGCACTGTCACTATATCTAGTTACAGTGATGTATTAACCGACAATAAATCTACAAACACCTTATACAGTCACTATATCTAGATACAGTGATGTATTAACCGACGATAACTCTACAAACACCTTGTACCGTCACTATATCTAGATACAGTGATGTATTAACAGACGAAGAGACTACAAACACCTTGTACAGTCACTATATCTAGTTACAGTGATGTATTAACCGACAAAGACTCTACAAACACCTTGTACTGTCACTATATCTAGTTACAGTGATGTATTAACCAACAATAACTCTACAAACACCTTATACAGTCACTATATCTAATTACAGTGATGCATTAACAGACGAAGACTCTACAAACACCTTGCACTGTCACTATATCTAGTTACAGTGATGTATTAACCGACAATAACTCTACAAACACCTTGTACTATCACTATATATAGTTACAGTGATGTTTTAACTGACGAAAGGCTCTACAAACACCTTGTACAGTCACTATATTTAGATACAGTGATGTATTAACCGACGATAACTCTACAAACACTTTGTACAGTCACTTTATCTAGTTACAGTGATGTATTAACCGACAAAGACTCTACAAGCACCTTGTACTATCACTATATATAGTTACAGTGATGTATTAACCGACTAAGACTTCAAACACCTTGCACTGTCACTATATATAGTTACAGTGATGTATTAACCGACGAAGACTCTACAAACACCTTGTACTGTCACTATACCTAGTTACAGTGATGTATCAACCGACGATAACTCTACAAACACCTTGTACAGTCACTTTATCTAGTTACAGTGATGTATTAACCGACGAAGACTCTACAAGCACCTTGTACTATCACTATATATAGTTACAGTGATGTATTAACCGACTAAGACTTCAAACACCTTGCACTGTCACTATATATAGTTACAGTGATGTATTAACCGACGAAGACTCTACAAACACCTTGTACTGTCACTATACCTAGTTACAGTGATGTATTAACCGACTAAGACTCTACAAACACCTTGTACTGTCACTATATCTATTTACAGTGATGTATTAACCGACTAAGACTCTACAAACACCTTGTACAGTCACTATATCTAGTTACAGTGATATATTAACTGACAATGACTCTACAAACACCTTGTACAGTCACTATATCTAGTTACAGTGATGTATTAACCGACAAAGACTCTATAAACACCTTGTACCGTCACTATATCTAGTTACAGTGATGTATTAACCGACGATAACTCTACAAACACCTTGTACAGTCACTATATCTAGATACAGTGATGTATTAACCGAAGAAGGCTCTACAAACACCTTGTAAAGTCACTATATCTACTTACAGTGATGTATTAACCGACGAAGGCTCTACAAGCACCTTGTACTGTCACTATATCTAGATACAGTGATGTATTAACAAACGATAACTCTACAAATACCTTATACAGTCACTATATCTAGATACAGTGATGTATTAACTGACAATGACTCTACAAACACCTTATACAGTCACTATATCTAGTTACAGTGATATATTAACCGACGAAGACTCTACAAACACCTTGTACTGTCACTATATCTAGTTACAGTGATGTATTAACCGACGAAGACTCTACAAACACCTTGCACTGTCACTATATCTAGTTACAGTGATGTATTAACCGACAATAACTCTATAAACACCTTATACAGTCACTATATCTAGATACAGTGATGTATTAACCGACAATAACTCTACAAACACCTTGTACAGTCACTATATCTAGATACAGTGATGTATTAACAGACGAAGACTCTACAAACACCTTGTACAGTCACTATATCTAGTTACAGTGATGTATTAACCGACAAAAACTCTACAAACACCTTGTACCGTCACTATATCTAGTTACAGTGATGTATTAACCGACGATAACTCTACAAACACCTTGTACAGTCACTATATCTAGATACAGTGATGTATTAACCGAAGAAGGCTCTACAAACACCTTGTAAAGTCACTATATCTACTTACAGTAATGTATTAACCGACGAAGGCTCTACAAGCACCTTGTACTGTCACTATATCTAGATACAGTGATGTATTAACTGACAATGACTCTACAAACACCTTATACAGTCACTATATCTAGTTACAGTGATATATTAACCAAACGAAGACTCTACAAACACCTTGTACTGTCACTATATCTAGTTACAGTGTGTATTAACCGACGAAGACTCTACAAACACCTTGCACTGTCACTATATCTAGTTACAGTGATGTATTAACCGACAATAACTCTACAAACACCTTATACAGTCACTATATCTAGATACAGTGATGTATTAACCGACAATAACTCTACAAACACCTTGTACAGTCACTATATCTAGATACAGTGATGTATTAACAGACGAAGACTCTACAAACACCTTGTACAGTCACTATATCTAGTTACAGTGATGTATTAACCGACGAAGACTCTACACACACATTGCACTGTCACTATATCTAGTTTCAGTGATGTATTAACCGACAATAACTCTACAAACACCTTATACAGTCACTATATCTAGATACAGTGATGTATTAACCGACGATAACTCTACAAACACCTTGTACAGTCACTATATCTAGATACAGTGATGTATTAACAGACAAAGAGACTACAAACACCTTGTACAGTCACTATATCTAGTTACAGTAATGTATTAACCGACAAAGACTCTACAAACACCTTATACAGTCACTATATCTAGTTACAGTGATGCATTAACAGACGAAGACTCTACAAACACCTTGCACTGTCACTATATCTAGTTACAGTGATGTATTAACCGACAATAACTCTACAAACACCTTGTACTATCACTATATATAGTTACAGTGATGTTTTAACTGACGAAAGGCTCTACAAACACCTTGTACAGTCACTATATTTAGATACAGTGATGTATTAATCGACGAAGACTCTACAAGCACCTTGTACTATCACTCTATATAGTTACAGTGATGTATTAACCGACTAAGACTTCAAACACCTTGTACAGTCACTATATCTAGATACAGTGATGTATTAACAGATGAAGACTCTACAAACACCTTGTACAGTCACTATATCTAGTTACAGTGATGTATTAACCGACAAAGACTCTACAAACACCTTGTACTGTCACTATATCTAGTTACAGTGATGTATTAACCAACAATAACTCTACAAACACCTTATACAGTCACTATATCTAGTTACAGTGATGCATTAACAGACGAAGACTCTACAAACACCTTGCACTGTCACTATATCTAGTTACAGTGATGTATTAACCGACAATAACTCTACAAACACCTTGTACTATCACTATATATAGTTACAGTGATGTTTTAACTGACGAAAGGCTCTACAAGCACCTTGTACAGTCACTATATTTAGATACAGTGATGTATTAACCGACGATAACTCTACGAACACCTTGTACAGTCACTATATCTAGTTACAGTGATGTATTAACCGACGAAGACTCTACAAGCACCTTGTACTATCACTATATATAGTTACAGTGATGTATTAACCGACTAAGACTTCAAACACCTTGCACTGTCACTATATATAGTTAGAGTGATGTATTAACCGACGAAGACTCTACAAACACCTTGTACTGTCACTATACCTAGTTACAGTGATGTATTAACCGACGAAGACTCTACAAACACCTTGTACTGTCACTATATCTATTTACAGTGATGTATTAACCGACTAAGACTCTACAAACACCTTGTACAGTCACTATATCTAGTTACAGTGATATATTAACTGACAATGACTCTACAAACACCTTGTACAGTCACTATATCTAGATACAGTAATGTATTAACCGACGAAGACTCTACAAACACCTTGTACAGTCACTATATCTAGTTACAGTGATGTATTAACCGACAAAGACTCTACAAACACCTTGTACCGTCACTATATCTAGTTACAGTGATGTATTAACCGACGATAACTCTACAAACACCTTGTACAGTCACTATATCTAGATACAGTGATGTATTAACCGAAGAAGGCTCTACAAACACCTTGTAAAGTCACTATATCTACTTACAGTGATGTATTAACCGACGAAGGCTCTACAAGCACCTTGTACTGTCACTATATCTAGATACAGTGATGTATTAACTGACAATGACTCTACAAACACCTTATACAGTCACTATATCTAGTTACAGTGATATATTAACCGACGAAGACTCTACAAACACCTTGTACTGTCACTATATCTAGTTACAGTGTGTATTAACCGACGAAGACTCTACAAACACCTTATACAGTCACTATATCTAGATACAGTGATGTATTAACCGACAATAACTCTACAAACACCTTGTACAGTCACTATATCTAGATACAGTGATGTATTAACAGACGAAGACTCTACAAACACCTTGTACAGTCACTATATCTAGTTACAGTGATGTATTAACCGACGAAGACTCTACAAACACATTGCACTGTCACTATATCTAGTTTCAGTGATGTATTAACCGACAATAACTCTACAAACACCTTATACAGTCACTATATCTAGATACAGTGATGTATTAACCGACGATAACTCTACAAACACCTTGTACAGTCACTATATCTAGATAAAGTGATGTATTAACAGACAAAGAGACTACAAACATCTTGTACAGTCACTATATCTAGTTACAGTAATGTATTAACCGACAAAGACTCTACAAACACCTTATACAGTCACTATATCTAATTACAGTGATGCATTAACAGACGAAGACTCTACAAACACCTTGCACTGTCACTATATCTAGTTACAGTGATGTATTAACCGACAATAACTCTACAAACACCTTGTACTATCACTATATATAGTTACAGTGATGTTTTAACTGACGAAAGGCTCTACAAACACCTTGTACAGTCACTATATTTAGATACAGTGATGTATTAACCGACGATAACTCTACAAACACCTTGTAAAGTCACTATATCTAGTTACAGTGATGTATTAATCGACGAAGACTCTACAAGCACCTTGTACTATCACTCTATATAGTTACAGTGATGTATTAACCGACGAAGACTCTACAAACACCTTGTACTGTCACTATACCTAGTTACAGTGATGTATTAACCGACGAAGACTCTACAAACACCTTGTACTGTCACTATATCTAGTTACAGTGATGTATTAACCGACGCAGACTCTACAAACACCTTGTTCAGTCACTATATCCAGTTACAGTGATATATTAACTGACAATGACTCTACAAACACCTTGTACAGTCACTATATCTAGATACAGTGATGTATTAACCGACGAAGACTCTACAAACACCTTGTACAGTCACTATATCTAGTTACAGTGATGTATTAACCGACAAAGACTCTACAAACACCTTGTACCGTCACTATATCTAGTTACAGTGATGTATTAACCGACGATAACTCTACAAACACCTTGTACAGTCACTATATCTAGATACAGTGATGTATTAACCGAAGAAGGCTCTACAAACACCTTGTAAAGTCACTATATCTACTTACAGTGATGTATTAACCGACGAAGGCTCTACAAGCACCTTGTACTGTCACTATATCTAGATACAGTGATGTATTAACAAACGATAACTCTACAAATACCTTATACAGTCACTATATCTAGATACAGTGATGTATTAACTGACAATGACTCTACAAACACCTTATACAGTCACTATATCTAGTTACAGTGATATATTAACCGACGAAGACTCTACAAACACCTTGTACTGTCACTATATCTAGTTACAGTGATGTATTAACCGACGAAGACTCTACAAACACCTTGCACTGTCACTATATCTAGTTACAGTGATGTATTAACCGACAATAACTCTACAAACACCTTATACAGTCACTATATCTAGATACAGTGATGTATTAACCGACAATAACTCTACAAACACCTTGTACAGTCACTATATCTAGATACAGTGATGTATTAACAGACGAAGACTCTACAAACACCTTGTACAGTCACTATATCTAGTTACAGTGATGTATTAACCGACGAAGACTCTACAAACACATTGCACTGTCACTATATCTAGTTACAGTGATGTATTAACCGACAATAACTCTACAAACACCTTATACAGTCACTATATCTAGATACAGTGATGTATTAACCGACGATAACTCTACAAACACCTTGTACCGTCACTATATCTAGATACAGTGATGTATTAACAGACGAAGAGACTACAAACACCTTGTACAGTCACTATATCTAGTTACAGTGATGTATTAACCGACAAAGACTCTACAAACACCTTGTACTGTCACTATATCTAGTTACAGTGATGTATTAACCAACAATAACTCTACAAACACCTTATACAGTCACTATATCTAGTTACAGTGATGCATTAACAGACGAAGACTCTACAAACACCTTGCACTGTCACTATATCTAGTTACAGTGATGTATTAACCGACAATAACTCTACAAACACCTTGTACTATC
Organism: Mytilus californianus; assembly: GCF_021869535.1. NCBI lineage: Eukaryota > Metazoa > Mollusca > Bivalvia > Mytilida > Mytilidae > Mytilus > Mytilus californianus. The sequence goes on along the minus strand of NW_026262701.1, from coordinate 8,315,799 downwards.
ACTATATATAGTTACAGTGATGTTTTAACTGACGAAAGGCTCTACAAACACCTTGTACAGTCACTATATTTAGATACAGTGATGTATTAACCGACGATAACTCTACAAACACCTTGTACAGTCACTTTATCTAGTTACAGTGATGTATTAACCGACGAAGACTCTACAAGCACCTTGTACTATCACTATATATAGTTACAGTGATGTATTAACCGACTAAGACTTCAAACACCTTGCACTGTCACTATATATAGTTACAGTGATGTATTAACCGACGAAGACTCTACAAACACCTTGTACTGTCACTATACCTAGTTACAGTGATGTATTAACCGACGAAGACTCTACAAACACCTTGTACTGTCACTATATCTATTTACAGTGATGTATTAACCGACTAAGACTCTACAAACACCTTGTACAGTCACTATATCTAGTTACAGTGATATATTAACTGACAATGACTCTACAAACACCTTGTACAGTCACTATATCTAGATACAGTGATGTATTAACCGACGAAGACTCTACAAACACCTTGTACAGTCACTATATCTAGTTACAGTGATGTATTAACCGACAAAGACTCTACAAACACCTTGTACCGTCACTATATCTAGTTACAGTGATGTATTAACCGACGATAACTCTACAAACACCTTGTACAGTCACTATATCTAGATACAGTGATGTATTAACCGAAGAAGGCTCTACAAACACCTTGTAAAGTCACTAAATCTACTTACAGTGATGTATTAACCGACGAAGGCTCTACAAGCACCTTGTACTGTCACTATATCTAGATACAGTGATGTATTAACAAACGATAACTCTACAAATACCTTATACAGTCACTATATCTAGATACAGTGATGTATTAACTGACAATGACTCTACAAACACCTTATACAGTCACTATATCTAGTTACAGTGATATATTAACCGACGAAGACTCTACAAACACCTTGTACTGTCACTATATCTAGTTACAGTGATGTATTAACCAACAATAACTCTACAAACACCTTGCACTGTCACTATATCTAGTTACAGTGATGTATTAACCGACAATAACTCTACAAACACCTTATACAGTCACTATATCTAGATACAGTGATGTATTAACCGACAATAACTCTACAAACACCTTGTACAGTCACTATATCTAGATACAGTGATGTATTAACAGACGAAGACTCTACAAACACCTTGTACAGTCACTATATCTAGTTACAGTGATGTATTAACCGACGAAGACTCTACAAACACATTGCACTGTCACTATATCTAGTTACAGTGATGTATTAACCGACAATAACTCTACAAACACCTTATACAGTCACTATATCTAGATACAGTGATGTATTAACCGACGATAACTCTACAAACACCTTGTACCGTCACTATATCTAGATACAGTGATGTATTAACAGACGAAGAGACTACAAACACCTTGTACAGTCACTATATCTAGTTACAGTGATGTATTAACCGACAAAGACTCTACAAACACCTTGTACTGTCACTATATCTAGTTACAGTGATGTATTAACCAACAATAACTCTACAAACACCTTATACAGTCACTATATCTAGTTACAGTGATGCATTAACAGACGAAGACTCTACAAACACCTTGCACTGTCACTATATCTAGTTACAGTGATGTATTAACCGACAATAACTCTACAAACACCTTGTACTATCACTATATATAGTTACAGTGATGTTTTAACCGACGAAAGGCTCTACAAACACCTTGTACAGTCACTATATTTAGATACAGTGATGTATTAACCGACGATAACTCTACAAACACTTTGTACAGTCACTTTATCTAGTTACAGTGATGTATTAACCGACAAAGACTCTACAAGCACCTTGTACTATCACTATATATAGTTACAGTGATGTATTAACCGACTAAGACTTCAAACACCTTGAACTGTCACTATATATAGTTACAGTGATGTATTAACCGACGAAGACTCTACAAACACCTTGTACTGTCACTATACCTAGTTACAGTGATGTATTAACCGACGAAGACTCTACAAACACCTTGTACTGTCACTATATCTATTTACAGTGATGTATTAACCGACTAAGACTCTACAAACACCTTGTACAGTCACTATATCTAGTTACAGTGATATATTAACTGACAATGACTCTACAAACACCTTGTACAGTCACTATATCTAGATACAGTGATGTATTAACCGACGAAGACTCTACAAACACCTTGTACAGTCACTATATCTAGTTACAGTGATGTATTAACCGACAAAGACTCTACAAACACCTTGTACCGTCACTATATCTAGTTACAGTGATGTATTAACCGACGATAACTCTACAAACACCTTGTACAGTCACTATATCTAGATACAGTGATGTATTAACCGAAGAAGGCTCTACAAACACCTTGTAAAGTCACTATATCTACTTACAGTGATGTATTAACCGACGAAGGCTCTACAAGCACCTTGTACTGTCACTATATCTAGATACAGTGATGTATTAACAAACGATAACTCTACAAATACCTTATACAGTCACTATATCTAGATACAGTGATGTATTAACTGACAATGACTCTACAAACACCTTATACAGTCACTATATCTAGTTACAGTGATATATTAACCGACGAAGACTCTACAAACACCTTGTACTGTCACTATATCTAGTTACAGTGATGTATTAACCGACGAAGACTCTACAAACACCTTGCACTGTCACTATATCTAGTTACAGTGATGTATTAACCGACAATAACTCTAAAAACACCTTATACAGTCACTATATCTAGATACAGTGATGTATTAACCGACAATAACTCTACAAACACCTTGTACAGTCACTATATCTAGATACAGTGATGTATTAACAGACGAAGACTCTACAAACACCTTGTACAGTCACTATATCTAGTTACAGTGATGTATTAACCGACGAAGACTCTACAAACACATTGCACTGTCACTATATCTAGTTACAGTGATGTATTAACCGACAATAAATCTACAAACACCTTATACAGTCACTATATCTAGATACAGTGATGTATTAACCGACGATAACTCTACAAACACCTTGTACCGTCACTATATCTAGATACAGTGATGTATTAACAGACGAAGAGACTACAAACACCTTGTACAGTCACTATATCTAGTTACAGTGATGTATTAACCGACAAAGACTCTACAAACACCTTGTACTGTCACTATATCTAGTTACAGTGATGTATTAACCAACAATAACTCTACAAACACCTTATACAGTCACTATATCTAATTACAGTGATGCATTAACAGACGAAGACTCTACAAACACCTTGCACTGTCACTATATCTAGTTACAGTGATGTATTAACCGACAATAACTCTACAAACACCTTGTACTATCACTATATATAGTTACAGTGATGTTTTAACTGACGAAAGGCTCTACAAACACCTTGTACAGTCACTATATTTAGATACAGTGATGTATTAACCGACGATAACTCTACAAACACTTTGTACAGTCACTTTATCTAGTTACAGTGATGTATTAACCGACAAAGACTCTACAAGCACCTTGTACTATCACTATATATAGTTACAGTGATGTATTAACCGACTAAGACTTCAAACACCTTGCACTGTCACTATATATAGTTACAGTGATGTATTAACCGACGAAGACTCTACAAACACCTTGTACTGTCACTATACCTAGTTACAGTGATGTATCAACCGACGATAACTCTACAAACACCTTGTACAGTCACTTTATCTAGTTACAGTGATGTATTAACCGACGAAGACTCTACAAGCACCTTGTACTATCACTATATATAGTTACAGTGATGTATTAACCGACTAAGACTTCAAACACCTTGCACTGTCACTATATATAGTTACAGTGATGTATTAACCGACGAAGACTCTACAAACACCTTGTACTGTCACTATACCTAGTTACAGTGATGTATTAACCGACTAAGACTCTACAAACACCTTGTACTGTCACTATATCTATTTACAGTGATGTATTAACCGACTAAGACTCTACAAACACCTTGTACAGTCACTATATCTAGTTACAGTGATATATTAACTGACAATGACTCTACAAACACCTTGTACAGTCACTATATCTAGTTACAGTGATGTATTAACCGACAAAGACTCTATAAACACCTTGTACCGTCACTATATCTAGTTACAGTGATGTATTAACCGACGATAACTCTACAAACACCTTGTACAGTCACTATATCTAGATACAGTGATGTATTAACCGAAGAAGGCTCTACAAACACCTTGTAAAGTCACTATATCTACTTACAGTGATGTATTAACCGACGAAGGCTCTACAAGCACCTTGTACTGTCACTATATCTAGATACAGTGATGTATTAACAAACGATAACTCTACAAATACCTTATACAGTCACTATATCTAGATACAGTGATGTATTAACTGACAATGACTCTACAAACACCTTATACAGTCACTATATCTAGTTACAGTGATATATTAACCGACGAAGACTCTACAAACACCTTGTACTGTCACTATATCTAGTTACAGTGATGTATTAACCGACGAAGACTCTACAAACACCTTGCACTGTCACTATATCTAGTTACAGTGATGTATTAACCGACAATAACTCTATAAACACCTTATACAGTCACTATATCTAGATACAGTGATGTATTAACCGACAATAACTCTACAAACACCTTGTACAGTCACTATATCTAGATACAGTGATGTATTAACAGACGAAGACTCTACAAACACCTTGTACAGTCACTATATCTAGTTACAGTGATGTATTAACCGACAAAAACTCTACAAACACCTTGTACCGTCACTATATCTAGTTACAGTGATGTATTAACCGACGATAACTCTACAAACACCTTGTACAGTCACTATATCTAGATACAGTGATGTATTAACCGAAGAAGGCTCTACAAACACCTTGTAAAGTCACTATATCTACTTACAGTAATGTATTAACCGACGAAGGCTCTACAAGCACCTTGTACTGTCACTATATCTAGATACAGTGATGTATTAACTGACAATGACTCTACAAACACCTTATACAGTCACTATATCTAGTTACAGTGATATATTAACCAAACGAAGACTCTACAAACACCTTGTACTGTCACTATATCTAGTTACAGTGTGTATTAACCGACGAAGACTCTACAAACACCTTGCACTGTCACTATATCTAGTTACAGTGATGTATTAACCGACAATAACTCTACAAACACCTTATACAGTCACTATATCTAGATACAGTGATGTATTAACCGACAATAACTCTACAAACACCTTGTACAGTCACTATATCTAGATACAGTGATGTATTAACAGACGAAGACTCTACAAACACCTTGTACAGTCACTATATCTAGTTACAGTGATGTATTAACCGACGAAGACTCTACACACACATTGCACTGTCACTATATCTAGTTTCAGTGATGTATTAACCGACAATAACTCTACAAACACCTTATACAGTCACTATATCTAGATACAGTGATGTATTAACCGACGATAACTCTACAAACACCTTGTACAGTCACTATATCTAGATACAGTGATGTATTAACAGACAAAGAGACTACAAACACCTTGTACAGTCACTATATCTAGTTACAGTAATGTATTAACCGACAAAGACTCTACAAACACCTTATACAGTCACTATATCTAGTTACAGTGATGCATTAACAGACGAAGACTCTACAAACACCTTGCACTGTCACTATATCTAGTTACAGTGATGTATTAACCGACAATAACTCTACAAACACCTTGTACTATCACTATATATAGTTACAGTGATGTTTTAACTGACGAAAGGCTCTACAAACACCTTGTACAGTCACTATATTTAGATACAGTGATGTATTAATCGACGAAGACTCTACAAGCACCTTGTACTATCACTCTATATAGTTACAGTGATGTATTAACCGACTAAGACTTCAAACACCTTGTACAGTCACTATATCTAGATACAGTGATGTATTAACAGATGAAGACTCTACAAACACCTTGTACAGTCACTATATCTAGTTACAGTGATGTATTAACCGACAAAGACTCTACAAACACCTTGTACTGTCACTATATCTAGTTACAGTGATGTATTAACCAACAATAACTCTACAAACACCTTATACAGTCACTATATCTAGTTACAGTGATGCATTAACAGACGAAGACTCTACAAACACCTTGCACTGTCACTATATCTAGTTACAGTGATGTATTAACCGACAATAACTCTACAAACACCTTGTACTATCACTATATATAGTTACAGTGATGTTTTAACTGACGAAAGGCTCTACAAGCACCTTGTACAGTCACTATATTTAGATACAGTGATGTATTAACCGACGATAACTCTACGAACACCTTGTACAGTCACTATATCTAGTTACAGTGATGTATTAACCGACGAAGACTCTACAAGCACCTTGTACTATCACTATATATAGTTACAGTGATGTATTAACCGACTAAGACTTCAAACACCTTGCACTGTCACTATATATAGTTAGAGTGATGTATTAACCGACGAAGACTCTACAAACACCTTGTACTGTCACTATACCTAGTTACAGTGATGTATTAACCGACGAAGACTCTACAAACACCTTGTACTGTCACTATATCTATTTACAGTGATGTATTAACCGACTAAGACTCTACAAACACCTTGTACAGTCACTATATCTAGTTACAGTGATATATTAACTGACAATGACTCTACAAACACCTTGTACAGTCACTATATCTAGATACAGTAATGTATTAACCGACGAAGACTCTACAAACACCTTGTACAGTCACTATATCTAGTTACAGTGATGTATTAACCGACAAAGACTCTACAAACACCTTGTACCGTCACTATATCTAGTTACAGTGATGTATTAACCGACGATAACTCTACAAACACCTTGTACAGTCACTATATCTAGATACAGTGATGTATTAACCGAAGAAGGCTCTACAAACACCTTGTAAAGTCACTATATCTACTTACAGTGATGTATTAACCGACGAAGGCTCTACAAGCACCTTGTACTGTCACTATATCTAGATACAGTGATGTATTAACTGACAATGACTCTACAAACACCTTATACAGTCACTATATCTAGTTACAGTGATATATTAACCGACGAAGACTCTACAAACACCTTGTACTGTCACTATATCTAGTTACAGTGTGTATTAACCGACGAAGACTCTACAAACACCTTATACAGTCACTATATCTAGATACAGTGATGTATTAACCGACAATAACTCTACAAACACCTTGTACAGTCACTATATCTAGATACAGTGATGTATTAACAGACGAAGACTCTACAAACACCTTGTACAGTCACTATATCTAGTTACAGTGATGTATTAACCGACGAAGACTCTACAAACACATTGCACTGTCACTATATCTAGTTTCAGTGATGTATTAACCGACAATAACTCTACAAACACCTTATACAGTCACTATATCTAGATACAGTGATGTATTAACCGACGATAACTCTACAAACACCTTGTACAGTCACTATATCTAGATAAAGTGATGTATTAACAGACAAAGAGACTACAAACATCTTGTACAGTCACTATATCTAGTTACAGTAATGTATTAACCGACAAAGACTCTACAAACACCTTATACAGTCACTATATCTAATTACAGTGATGCATTAACAGACGAAGACTCTACAAACACCTTGCACTGTCACTATATCTAGTTACAGTGATGTATTAACCGACAATAACTCTACAAACACCTTGTACTATCACTATATATAGTTACAGTGATGTTTTAACTGACGAAAGGCTCTACAAACACCTTGTACAGTCACTATATTTAGATACAGTGATGTATTAACCGACGATAACTCTACAAACACCTTGTAAAGTCACTATATCTAGTTACAGTGATGTATTAATCGACGAAGACTCTACAAGCACCTTGTACTATCACTCTATATAGTTACAGTGATGTATTAACCGACGAAGACTCTACAAACACCTTGTACTGTCACTATACCTAGTTACAGTGATGTATTAACCGACGAAGACTCTACAAACACCTTGTACTGTCACTATATCTAGTTACAGTGATGTATTAACCGACGCAGACTCTACAAACACCTTGTTCAGTCACTATATCCAGTTACAGTGATATATTAACTGACAATGACTCTACAAACACCTTGTACAGTCACTATATCTAGATACAGTGATGTATTAACCGACGAAGACTCTACAAACACCTTGTACAGTCACTATATCTAGTTACAGTGATGTATTAACCGACAAAGACTCTACAAACACCTTGTACCGTCACTATATCTAGTTACAGTGATGTATTAACCGACGATAACTCTACAAACACCTTGTACAGTCACTATATCTAGATACAGTGATGTATTAACCGAAGAAGGCTCTACAAACACCTTGTAAAGTCACTATATCTACTTACAGTGATGTATTAACCAACGAAGGCTCTACAAGCACCTTGTACTGTCACTATATCTAGATACAGTGATGTATTAACAAACGATAACTCTACAAATACCTTATACAGTCACTATATCTAGATACAGTGATGTATTAACTGACAATGACTCTACAAACACCTTATACAGTCACTATATCTAGTTACAGTGATATATTAACCGACGAAGACTCTACAAACACCTTGTACTGTCACTATATCTAGTTACAGTGATGTATTAACCGACGAAGACTCTACAAACACCTTGCACTGTCACTATATCTAGTTACAGTGATGTATTAACCGACAATAACTCTACAAACACCTTATACAGTCACTATATCTGGATACAGTGATGTATTAACCGACGATAACTCTACAAACACCTTGTACAGTCACTATATATAGATACAGTGATGTATTAACAGACGAAGACTCTACAAACACCTTGTACAGTCACTATATCTAGTAACAGTGTTGTATTTACCGACAATAACTCTAAAAACACCTTATACAGTCACTATATCTAGATACAGTGATGTATTAACCGACGATAACTCTACAAACACCTTGTACAGTCACTATATCTAGATACAGTGATGTATTAACAGACGAAGAGACTACAAACACCTTGTACAGTCACTATATCTAGATACAGTGATGTATTAACCGAAGAAGGCTCTACAAACACCTTGTTAAGTCACTATATCTACTTACAGTGATGTATTTACCGACGAAGGCTCTACAAGCACCTTGTACTGTCACTATATCTAGATACAGTGATGTATTAACAAACGATAACTCTACAAATACCTTATACAGTCACTATATCTAGATACACTGATGTATTAACTGACAATGACTCTACAAACACCTTATACAGTCACTATATCTAGTTACAGTGATATATTAACCGACGAAGACTCTACAAACACCTTGTACTGTCACTATATCTAGTTACAGTGATGCATTAACCGACGAAGACTCTACAAACACCTTGAACTGTCACTATATCTAGTTACAGTGATGTATTTACCGACAATAACTCTACAAACACCTTATACAGTCACTATATCTAGATACAGTGATGTATTAACCGACGATAACTCTACAAACACCTTGTACAGTCACTATATCTAGATACAGTGATGTATTAACATACGAAGACTCTACAAACACCTTGTACAGTCACTATATCTAGTTACAGTGATGTATTAACCGACGAAGACTCTACAAACACCTTGCACTGTCACTATATCTAGTTACAGTGATGTATTAACCGACAATAACTCTACAAACACCTTATACAGTCACTATATCTAGATACAGTGATGTATTAACCGACGATAACTCTACAAACACCTTGTACAGTCACTATATCTAGATACAGTGATGTATTAACAGACGAAGACTCTAAAAACACCTTGTACAGTCACTATATCTAGTAACAGTGTTGTATTTACCGACAATAACTCTACAAACACCTTATACAGTCACTATATCTAGATACAGTGATGTATTAACCGACGATAACTCTACAAACACCTTGAACAGTCACTATATCTAGATACAGTGATGTATTAACAGACGAAGAGACTACAAACACCTTGTACAGTCACTATATCTAGTTACAGTGATGTATTAACCGACAAAGACTCTACAAACACCTTGTACTGTCATTATATCTAGTTACAGTGATGTATTAACCAACAATAACTCTACAAACACCTTATACATTCACTATATCTAGTTACAGTGATGCATTAACAGACGAAGACTCTACAAATACCTTGTACAGTCACTATATCTAGTTACAGTGATATATTAACTGACAATGACTCTACAAACACCTTGTACAGTCACTATATCTAGATACAGTGATTTATTAACCGACGAAGACTCTACAAACACCTTGTACAGTCACTATATCTAGTTACAGTGATGTATTAACCGACAAAGACTCTACAAACACCTTGTACCGTCACTATATCTAGATACAGTGATGTATTAACCGACGATAACTCTACAAACACCTTGTACAGTCACTATATCTAGATACAGTGATGTATTAACCGAAGAAGGCTCTACAAACACCTTGTTAAGTCACTATATCTACTTACAGTGATGTATTAACCAACGAAGGCTCTACAAGCACCTTGTACTGTCACTATATCTAGATACAGTGATGTATTAACAAACGATAACTCTAGAAATACCTTATACAGTCACTATATCTAGATACACTGATGTATTAACTGACAATGACTCTACAAACACCTTATACAGTCACTATATCTAGTTACAGTGATATATTAACCGACGAAGACTCTACAAACACCTTGTACTGTCACTATATCTAGTTACAGTGATGTATTAACCGACGAAGACTCTACAAACACCTTGCACTGTCACTATATCTAGTTACAGTGATGTATTTACCGACAATAACTCTACAAACACCTTATACAGTCACTATATCTAGATACAGTGATGTATTAACAGACGAAGACTCTACAAACACCTTGCACTGTCACTATATCTAGTTACAGTGATGTATTAACCGACAATAACTCTACAAACACCTTATACAGTCACTATATCTAGATACAGTGATGTATTAACCGACGATAACTCTACAAACACCTTGTACAGTCACTATATCTAGATACAGTGATGTATTAACAGACGAAGACTCTACAAACACCTTGTACAGTCACTATATCTAGTTACAGTGATGTATTAACCGACAAAGACTCTACAAACACCTTGTACTGTCACTATATCTAGTTACAGTGATGTATTAACCAACAATAACTCTACAAACACCTTATACAGTCACTATATCTAGTTACAGTGATGCATTAACAGACGAAGACTCTACAAACACCTTGCACTGTCACTATATCTAGTAACAGTGATGTATTAACCGACAATAACTCTACAAACACCTTGTACTATCACTATATATAGTTACAGTGATGTTTTAACTGACGAAAGGCTCTACAAGCACCTTGTACAGTCACTATATTTAGATACAGTGATGTATTAACCGACAATAACTCTACGAACACCTTGTACAGTCACTATATCTAGTTACAGTGATGTATTAACCGACGAAGACTCTACAAGCACCTTGTACTATCACTATATATAGTTACAGTGATGTATTAACCGACTAAGACTTCAAACACCTTCCACTGTCACTGTATATAGTTACAGTGATGTATTAACCGACGAAGACTCTACAAACACCTTGTACTGTCACTATACCTAGTTACAGTGATGTATTAACCGAAGAAGACTCTACAAACACCTTGTACAGTCACTATATCTAGATACAGTGATGTATTAACCGACGAAGACTCTACAAACACCTTGTACAGTCACTATATCTAGTTACAGTGATGTATTAACCGACAAAGACTCTACAAACACCTTGTACCGTCACTATATCTAGTTACAGTGATGTATTAACCGACGATAACTCTACAAACACCTTGTACAGTCACTATATCTAGATACAGTGATGTATTAACCGAAGAAGGCTCTACAAACACCTTGTAAAGTCACTATATCTACTTACAGTGATGTATTAACCGACAAAGGCTCTACAAGCACCTTGTACTGTCACTATATCTAGATACAGTGATGTATTAACAAACGATAACTCTACAAATACCTTATACAGTCACTATATCTAGATACAGTGATGTATTAACTGACAATGACTCTACAAACACCTTATACAGTCACTATATCTAGTTACAGTGATATATTAACCGACGAAGACTCTACAAACACCTTGTACTGTCACTATATCTAGTTACAGTGATGTATTAACCGACGAAGACTCTACAAACACCTTGCACTGTCACTATATCTAGTTACAGTGATGTATTAACCGACAATAACTCTACAAACACCTTATACAGTCACTATATCTAGATACAGTGATGTATTAACCGACAATAACTCTACAAACACCTTGTACAGTCACTATATCTAGATACAGTGATGTATTAACAGACGAAGACTCTACAAACACCTTGTACAGTCACTATATCTAGTTACAGTGATGTATTAACCGACGAAGACTCTACAAACACATTGCACTGTCACTATATCTAGTTTCAGTGATGTATTAACCGACAATAACTCTACAAACACCTTATACAGTCACTATATCTAGATACAGTGATGTATTAACCGACGATAACTCTACAAACACCTTGTACAGTCACTATATCTAGATACAGTGATGTATTAACAGACAAAGAGACTACAAACACCTTGTACAGTCACTATATCTAGTTACAGTAATGTATTAACCGACAAAGACTCTACAAACACCTTGTACTGTCACTATATCTAGTTACAGTGATGTATTAACCAACAATAACTCTACAAACACCTTATACAGTCACTATATCTAGTTACAGTGATGCATTAACAGACGAAGACTCTACAAACACCTTGCACTGTCACTATATCTAGTTACAGTGATGTATTAACCGACAATAACTCTACAAACACCTTGTACTATCACTATATATAGTTACAGTGATGTTTTAACTGACGAAAGGCTCTACAAACACCTTGTACAGTCACTATATTTAGATACAGTGATGTATTAACCGACGATAACTCTACAAACACCTTGTAAAGTCACTATATCTAGTTACAGTGATGTATTAATCGACGAAGACTCTACAAGCACCTTGTACTATCACTTTATATAGTTACAGTGATGTATTAACCGACTAAGACTTCAAACACCTTGCACTGTCACTATATATAGTTACAGTGATGTATTAACCGACGAAGACTCTACAAACACCTTGTACTGTCACTATACCTAGTTACAGTGATGTATTAACCGACGAAGACTCTACAAACACCTTGTACTGTCACTATATCTAGTTACAGTGATGTATTAACCGACGCAGACTCTACAAACACCTTGTTCAGTCACTATATCCAGTTACAGTGATATATTAACTGACAATGACTCTACAAACACCTTGTACAGTCACTATATCTAGATATAGTGATGTATTAACCGACGAAGACTCTACAAACACCTTGTACAGTCACTATATCTAGTAACAGTGATGTATTAACCGACAAAGACTCTACAAACACCTTGTACCGTCACTATATCTAGTTACAGTGATGTATTAACCGAAGATAACTCTACAAACACCTTGTACAGTCACTATATCTAGATACAGTGATGTATTAACCGAAGAAGGCTCTACAAACACCTTGTAAAGTCACTATATCTACTTACAGTGATGTATTAACCAACGAAGGCTCTACAAGCACCTTGTACTGTCACTATATCTAGATACAGTGATGTATTAACAAACGATAACTCTACAAATACCTTATACAGTCACTATATCTAGATACAGTAATGTATTAACTGACAATGACTCTACATACACCTTATACAGTCACTATATCTAGTTACAGTGATATATTAACCGACGAAGACTCTACAAACACCTTGTACTGTCACTATATCTAGTTACAGTGATGTATCAACCGACGAAGACTCTACAAACACCTTGCACCGTCACTATATCTAGTTACAGTGATGTATTAACCGACAATAACTCTACAAACACCTTATACAGTCACTATATCTAGATACAGTGATGTATTAACCGACGATAACTCTACAAACACCTTGTACAGTCACTATATCTAGATACAGTGATGTATTAACAGACGAAGACTCTACAAACACCTTGTACAGTCACTATATCTAGTAACAGTGTTGTATTTACCGACAATAACTCTACAAAGACCTTATACAGTCACTATATCTAGATACAGTGATGTATTAACCGACGATAACTCTACAAACACCTTGTACAGTCACTATATCTAGATACAGTGATGTATTAACAGATGAAGAGACTACAAACACCGTGTACAGTCACTATATCTAGTTACAGTGATGTATTAACCGACAAAGACTCTACAAACACCTTGTACTGTCATTATATCTAGTTACAGTGATGTATTAACCAACAATAACTCTACAAACACCTTATACAGTCACTATATCTAGTTACAGTGATGCATTAACAGACGAAGACTCTACAAATACCTTGTACAGTCACTATATCTAGTTACAGTGATGTATTAACAGACGAAGACTCTACAAACACCTTGCACTGTCACTATATCTAGTTACAGTGATGTATTAACCGACAATAACTCTACAAACACCTTGTACAGTCACTATATCTAGATACAGTGATGTATTAACTGACAATGACTCTACAAACACCTTATACAGTCACTATATCTAGTTACAGTGATATATTAACCGACGAAGACTCTACAAACACCTTGTACTGTCACTATATCTAGTTACAGTGATGTATTAACCGACGAAGACTCTACAAACACCTTGCACTGTCACTATATCTAGTTACA
Organism: Mytilus californianus; assembly: GCF_021869535.1. Classification (NCBI taxonomy): domain Eukaryota; kingdom Metazoa; phylum Mollusca; class Bivalvia; order Mytilida; family Mytilidae; genus Mytilus; species Mytilus californianus. Next base: position 8,300,786 of record NW_026262701.1, on the reverse strand, counting down.
GTGATGTATTAACCGACAATAACTCTACAAACACCTTATACAGTCACTATATCTAGATACAGTGATGTATTAACCGACAATAACTCTACAAACACCTTGTACAGTCACTATATCTAGATACAGTGATGTATTAACAGACGAAGACTCTACAAACACCTTGCACAGTCACTATATCTAGTTACAGTGATGTATTAACCGACGAAGACTCTACAAACACATTGCACTGAAACTATATCTAGTTACAGTGATGTATTAACCGACAATAACTCTACAAACACCTTATACAGTCACTATATCTAGATACAGTGATGTATTAACCGACGATAACTCTACAAACACCTTGTACAGTCACTATATCTAGATACAGTGATGTATTAACAGACAAAGAGACTACAAACACCTTGTACAGTAACTATATCTAGTTACAGTAATGTATTAACCGACAAAGACTCTACAAACACCTTGTACTGTCACTATATCTAGTAACAGTGATGTATTAACCAACAATAGCTCTATAAACACCTTATACAGTCACTATATCTAGTTACAGTGATGCATTAACAGACGAAGACTCTACAAACACCTTGCACTGTCACTATATCTAGTTACAGTGATGTATTAACCGACAATAACTCTACAAACACCTTGTACTATCACTATATATAGTTACAGTGATGTTTTAACTGACGAAAGGCTCTACAAACACCTTGTACAGTCACTATATTTAGATACAGTGATGTATTAACCGACGATAACTCTACAAACACCTTGTAAAGTCACTATATCTAGTTACAGTGATGTATTAATCGACGAAGACTCTACAAGCACCTTGTACTATCACTATATATAGTTACAGTGATGTATTAACCGACTAAGACTTCAAACACCTTGCACTGTCACTATATATAGTAACAGTGATGTATTAACCGACGAAGACTCTACAAACACCTTGTACTGTCACTATATCTAGTTACAGTGATGTATTAACCGACGCAGACTCTACAAACACCTTGTTCAGTCACTATATCCAGTTACAGTGATATATTAACTGACAATGACTCTACAAACACCTTGTACAGTCACTATATCTAGATACAGTGATGTATTAACCGACGAAGACTCTACAAACACCTTGTACAGTCACTATATCTAGTTACAGTGATGTATTAACCGACAAAGACTCTACAAACACCTTGTACCGTCACTATATCTAGTTACAGTGATGTATTAACCGACGATAACTCTACAAACACCTTGTACAGTCACTATATCTAGATACAGTGATGTATTAACCGAAGAAGGCTCTACAAACACCTTGTAAAGTCACTATATCTACTTACAGTGATGTATTAACCAACGAAGGCTCTACAAGCACCTTGTACTGTCACTATATCTAGATACAGTGATGTATTAACAAACGATAACTCTACAAATACCTTATACAGTCACTATATCTAGATACAGTGATGTATTAACTGACAATGACTCTACAAACACCTTATACAGTCACTATATCTAGTTACAGTGATATATTAACCGACGAAGACTCTACAAACACCTTGTACTGTCACTATATCTAGTTACAGTGATGTATTAACCGACGAAGACTCTACAAACACCTTGCACTGTCACTATATCTAGTTACAGTGATGTATTAACCGACAATAACTCTACAAACACCTTATACAGTCACTATATCTAGATACAGTGATGTATTAACCGACGATAACTCTACAAACACCTTGTACAGTCACTATATCTAGATACAGTGATGTATTAACAGACGAAGACTCTACAAACACCTTGTACAGTCACTATATCTAGTAACAGTGATGTATTAACCGACAATAACTCTACAAACACCTTATACAGTCACTATATCTAGATACAGTGATGTATTAACCGACGATAACTCTACAAACACCTTGTACAGTCACTATATCTAGATACAGTGATGTATTAACAGGCGAAGAGACTACAAAAACCTTGTACAGTCATTATATCTAGTTACAGTGATGTATTAACCGACAAAGACTCTACAAACACCTTGTACTGTCACTATATCTAGTTACAGTGATGTATTAACCAACAATAACTCTACAAACATCTTATACAGTCACTATATCTAGTTACAGTGATGCATTAACAGACGAAGACTCTACAAACACCTTGTACAGTCACTATATCTAGTTACAGTGATATATTAACTGACAATGACTCTACAAACACCTTGTACAGTCACTATATCTAGATACAGTGATTTATTAACCGACGAAGACTCTACAAACACCTTGTACAGTCACTATATCTAGATACAGTGATGTATTAACCGAAGAAGGCTCTACAAACACCTTGTAAAGTCACTATATCTACTTACAGTGATGTATTAACCGACGAAGGCTCTACAAGCACCTTGTACTGTCACTATATCTAGATACAGTGATGTATTAACAAACGATAACTCTACAAATACCTTATACAGTCACTATATCTAGATACACTGATGTATTAACTGACAATGACTCTACAAACACCTTATACAGTCACTATATCTAGTTACAGTGATATATTAACCGACGAAGACTCTACAAACACCTTGTACTGTCACTATATCTAGTTACAGTGATGTATTAACCGACGAAGACTCTACAAACACCTTGCACTGTCACTATATCTAGTTACAGTGATGTATTTACCGACAATAACTCTACAAACACCTTGTACAGTCACTATATCTGGATACAGTGATGTATTAACCGACGATAACTCTACAAACACCTTGTACAGTCACTATATCTAGATACAGTGATGTATTAACAGACGAAGACTCTACAAACACCTTGTACAGTCACTATATCTAGTTACAGTGATGTATTAACCGACGAAGACTCTACAAACACCTTGCACTGTCACTATATCTAGTTACAGTGATGTATTAACCGACAATAACTCTACAAACACCTTATACAGTCACTATATCTAGATACAGTGATGTATTAACCGACGATAACTCTACAAACACCTTGTACAGTCACTATATCTAGATACAGTGATGTATTAACAGACGAAGACTCTACAAACACCTTGTACAGTCACTATATCTAGTTACAGTGATGTATTAACCGACAAAGACTCTACAAACACCTTGTACTGTCACTATATCTAGTTACAGTGATGTATTAACCAACAATAACTCTACAAACACCTTATACAGTCACTATATCTAGTTACAGTGATGCATTAACAGACGAAGACTCTACAAACACCTTGCACTGTCACTATATCTAGTTACAGTGATGTATTAACCGACAATAACTCTACAAACACCTTGTACTATCACTAAATATAGTTACAGTGATGTTTTAACTGACGAAAGTCTCTACAAGCACCTTGTACAGTCACTATATTTAGATACAGTGATGTATTAACCGACGATAACTCTACGAACACCTTGTACAGTCACTATACCTAGTTACAGTGATGTATTAACCGACGAAGACTCTACAAACACCTTGTACTGTCACTATATCTAGTTACAGTGATGTATTAACCGACGCAGACTCTACAAACACCTTGTTCAGTCACTATATCCAGTTACAGTGATATATTAACTGACAATGACTCTACAAACACCTTGTACAGTCACTATATCTAGATACAGTGATGTATTAACCGACGAAGACTCTACAAACACCTTGTACAGTCACTATATCTAGTTACAGTGATGTATTAACCGACAAAGACTCTACAAACACCTTGTACCGTCACTATATCTAGTTACAGTGATGTATTAACCGACGATAACTCTACAAACACCTTGTACAGTCACTATATCTAGATACAGTGATGTATTAACCGAAGAAGGCTCTACAAACACCTTGTACTGTCACTATATCTACTTACAGTGATGTATTAACCAACGAAGGCTCTACAAGCACCTTGTACTGTCACTATATCTAGATACAGTAATGTATTAACAAACGATAACTCTACAAATACCTTATACAGTCACTATATCTAGATACAGTGATGTATTAACTGACAATGACTCTACAAACACCTTATACAGTCACTATATCTAGTTACAGTGATATATTAACCGACGAAGACTCTACAAACACCTTGTACTGTCACTATATCTAGTTACAGTGATGTATTAACCGACGAAGACTCTACAAACACCTTGCACTGTCACTATATCTAGTTACAGTGATGTATTAACCGACAATAACTCTACAGACACCTTATACAGTCACTATATCTAGATACAGTGATGTATTAACCGACGATAACTCTACAAACACCTTGTACAGTCACTATATCTAGATACAGTGATGTATTAACAGACGAAGACTCTACAAACACCTTGTACAGTCACTATATCTAGTAACAGTGATGTATTAACCGACAATAACTCTACAAACACCTTATACAGTCACTATATCTAGATACAGTGATGTATTAATCGACGATAACTCTACAAACACCTTGTACAGTCACTATATCTAGATACAGTGATGTATTAACAGACGAAGAGACTACAAACACCTTGTACAGTCACTATATCTAGTTACAGTGATGTATTAACCGACAAAGACTCTACAAACACCTTGTACTGTCACTATATCTAGTTACAGTGATGTATTAACCAACAATAACTCTACAAACATCTTATACAGTCACTATATCTAGTTACAGTGATGCATTAACAGACGAAGACTCTACAAACACCTTGTACAGTCACTATATCTAGTTACAGTGATATATTAACTGACAATGACTCTACAAACACCTTGTACAGTCACTATATCTAGATACAGTGATTTATTAACCGACGAAGACTCTACAAACACCTTGTACAGTCACTATATCTAGTTACAGTGATGTATTAACCGACAAAGACTCTACAAACACCTTGTACCGTCACTATATCTAGATACAGTGATGTATTAACCGACGATAACTCTACAAACACCTTGTACAGTCACTATATCTAGATACAGTGATGTATTAACCGAAGAAGGCTCTACAAACACCTTGTAAAGTCACTATATCTACTTACAGTGATGTATTAACCGACGAAGGCTCTACAAGCACCTTGTACTGTCACTATATCTAGATACAGTGATGTATTAACAAACGATAACTCTACAAATACCTTATACAGTCACTATATCTAGATACACTGATGTATTAACTGACAATGACTCTACAAACACCTTATACAGTCACTATATCTAGTTACAGTGATATATTAACCGACGAAGACTCTACAAACACCTTGTACTGTCACTATATCTAGTTACAGTGATGTATTAACCGACGAAGACTCTACAAACACCTTGCACTGTCACTATATCTAGTTACAGTGATGTATTTACCGACAATAACTCTACAAACACCTTATACAGTCACTATATCTAGATACAGTGATGTATTAACCGACGATAACTCTACAAACACCTTGTACAGTCACTATATCTAGATACAGTGATGTATTAACAGACGAAGACTCTACAAACACCTTGTACAGTCACTATATCTAGTTACAGTGATGTATTAACCGACGAAGACTCTACAAACACCTTGCACTGTCACTATATCTAGTTACAGTGATGTATTAACCGACAATAACTCTACAAACACCTTATACAGTCACTATATCTAGATACAGTGATGTATTAACCGACGATAACTCTACAAACACCTTGTACAGTCACTATATCTAGATACAGTGATGTATTAACAGACGAAGACTCTACAAACACCTTGTACAGTCACTATATCTAGTTACAGTGATGTATTAACCGACAAAGACTCTACAAACACCTTGTACTGTCACTATATCTAGTTACAGTGATGTATTAACCAACAATAACTCTACAAACACCTTATACAGTCACTATATCTAGTTATAGTGATGCATTAACAGACGAAGACTCTACAAACACCTTGCACTGTCACTATATCTAGTTACAGTGATGTATTAACCGACAATAACTCTACAAACACCTTGTACTATCAATATATATAGTTACAGTGATGTTTTAACTGACGAAAGGCTCTACAAGCACCTTGTACAGTCACTATATTTAGATACAGTGATGTATTAACCGACGATAACTCTACGAACACCTTGTACAGTCACTATATCTAGTTACAGTGATGTATTAACCGACGAAGACTCTACAAGCACCTTGTACTATCACTATATATAGTTACAGTGATGTATTAACCGACTAAGACTTCAAACACCTTGCACTGTCACTATATATAGTTACAGTGATGTATTAACCGACGAAGACTCTACAAACACCTTGTACTGTCACTATACCTAGTTACAGTGATGTATTAACCGACGAAGACTCTACAAACACCTTGTACTGTCACTATATCTATTTACAGTGATGTATTAACCGACTAAGACTCTACAAACACCTTGTACAGTCACTATATCTAGTTACAGTGATATATTAACTGACAATGACTCTACAAACACCTTGTACAGTGACTATATCTAGATACAGTGATGTATTAACCGACGAAGACTCTACAAACACCTTGTACAGTCACTATATCTAGTTACAGTGATGTATTAACCGACAAAGACTCTACAAACACCTTGTACCGTCACTATATCTAGTTACAGTGATGTATTAACCGACGATAACTCTACAAACACCTTGTACAGTCACTATATCTAGTTACAGTGATGTATTAACCGAAGAAGGCTCTACAAACACCTTGTAAAGTCACTATATCTACTTACAGTGATGTATTAACCGACGAAGGCTCTACAAGCACCTTGTACTGTCACTATATCTAGATACAGTGATGTATTAACAAACGATAACTCTACAAATACCTTATACAGTCACTATATCTAGATACAGTGATGTATTAACTGACAATGACTCTACAAACACCTTATACAGTCACTATATCTAGTTACAGTGATATATTAACCGACGAAGACTCTACAAACACCTTGTACTGTCACTATATCTAGTTACAGTGATGTATTAACCGACGAAGACTCTACAAACACCTTGCACTGTCACTATATCTAGTTACAGTGATGTATTAACCGACAATAACTCTACAAACACCTTATACAGTCACTATATCTAGATACAGTGATGTATTAACCGACGATAACTTTACAAACACCTTGTACAGTCACTATATCTAGATACAGTGATGTATTAACAGACGAAGACTCTACAAACACCTTGTACAGTCACTATATCTAGTTACAGTGATGTATTAACAGACGAAGACTCTACAAACACCTTGCACTGTCACTATATCTAGTTACAGTGATGTATTAACCGACAATAACTCTACAAACACCTTATACAGTCACTATATCTAGATACAGTGATGTATTAACCGACGATAACTCTACAAACACCTTGTACAGTCACTATATCTAGTTACAGTGATGTATTAACAGACGAAGACTCTACAAACACCTTGCACTGTCACTATATCTAGTTACAGTGATGTATTAACCGACAATAACTCTACAAACACCTTGTACTATCACTATATATAGTTACAGTGATGTTTTAACTGACGAAAGGCTCTACAAACACCTTGTACAGTCACTATATTTAGATACAGTGATGTATTAACCGACAATAACTCTACAAACACCTTGTACAGTCACTATATCTAGTTACCGTGATGTATTAACCGACGAAGACTCTACAAGCACCTGGTACTATCACTATATATAGTTACAGTGATGTATTAACCGACTAAGACTTCAAACACCTTGCACTGTCACTATATATAGTTACAGTGATGTATTAACCGACGAAGACTCTACAAACACCTTGTACTGTCACTATACCTAGTTACAGTGATGTATTAACCGACGAAGACTCTACAAACACCTTGTACTGTCACTATATCTAGTTACAGTGATGTATTAACCGACTAAGACTCTACAAACACCTTGTACTGTCACTATATCTAGTTACAGTGATGTATTAACCGACTAAGACTCTACAAACACCTTGTACTGTCACTATATCTAGTTACAGTGATGTATTAACCGACGATAACTCTACAAACATCTTGAAATGTCACTATATATAGTTGCAGTGATGTATTAACCGAAGAAAACTCTACAAACACCTTGTACTGTCACAATATCTAGAGTCAGAACTAATGGAATTACAAGAGTGCACACTGAAATGTCTTGCCAGCTTTACTCATCATGATTGAATTAATGTTGAAAGTCTAATATGAAGGTTTAACTACAAGTATCATGTACACTTAACTTTATCAATGATCCATGAAAATGAGGTCAAGATATGATGAACCATGCCAGACAGACATGTATATCTTGCAATCATTCCATACACCAAATATAGTGGTCCTATTACTTATAATACCTTAGAAATAGACACAAACTATGAAAACTTAACATTGACCAATGAACCATGAAAATGAGGTAAAGGTCAGATGAAATCTCCCAGGCAGACATGTACACCTTACAATCATTCCATACACCAAATATAGTGGCCCTATTATCTGAGAAATGGACCAAACCACAAAAACTAAACATTTCCAAAGAACCATGAAAATGAGGTCAAGGTCAAATGAATCCTGCCAGACAGAAATAAACACCTTATAATCATTCCATACACCAAATATAGCTGACATATTGCTTATATCTGTTTAACTGACAAAACCATGAAAACTTAACATTGACCAAAGAACAATGAAAATGTGGTAAAGGTCAAATGAAATCTCCCAGGCAGACATGTACACCTTACAATCATTCCATACACCAAATATAGTGGCCCTAATTATCTGAGAAATGGACCAAACCACAAAATCTAAAACATTTCCAAAGAACCAGATGAAACCTATCAGTCATACATGTACACCTTACACCATATATAGTTGAACTATTGTTTATAGTATCTGAAATAGACTTGACCACTTGATTTTACCTTGATCACTGATCCATGAAATGAGGTCAAGGTCAGGTGAACCCTAAGTGACAGACATGTCAACTTTGCAATGATACCAAATAGTCATCCTATACATTTTTTTTCAAGCAGTCACTGAACCATGAAAATGAGGTCAAGGACAATAGACAAATTACAGAAATGCAGAAACTGACTGATAAGACAACTATCCACCAAAGTTAAACTGAAATGGATTTAAGCAATTATAGGCAATGTACAGCCTTCAACAATGAGAAAAACCTATACTGCATAGTCCGCTATAAAAGACCCCAACATCAAAAATATGAAATAATTCAATTAAGAAAACTTACGATCTAACTAATAACAGAACAATTTATGAAAAACAAAACATGTTTGATACCTGTGTCTTGTCATTGCACAAGGTCATGTTTTTCTCTGACTGTTAATGATGTCTTTACACTAAATCCATTGGATGTTGGATGTGTACAGATTGATATTTTAGTCTTAGATGCATGAATTTTTTTTATAAGTTGTTTTTGGCTTTTAACTAGCTGTCAGTAACTGCAAGTACTCTCAGATCTGTAGTTAGTGTCTTTTTGTTGCGGTGATGTACAAGTACCCTGCCACGTCCACTCTATGTTTTTGTTAGATGTATTTCTGCTTTGTTTCGATCTGATGAGTTAAGCCCTTTTCAACTGATTTTTATAGTTTGTTCTTATGTTGTACTGTTACAACACTGTCCCAGGTTAGGGGAGGGTTGGCGCCCCTTCAAACTAGTTTCACCCCACCACATTCTGTATGTGCCTGTCCCAAGTCAGGAGCCTGTAATTCAGTGGTTGTCGTTTGTTGCTGTATATTATATTTGTTTTTCGTTCATTATTTTGTACATAAATCAGGCCGTTAGTTTTCTTGTTTGAATTGTTTTACATTTGACATTTCGAGGCCTTTTAAAGCTGACTATGCGGTATGGGTTTTACTCATTGTTGAAGGCCGTACGGTGACCTATAGTTGTTAATTTCTGTGTCATTTGGTCACTTGTGGCAATCATACCAAATCTTCTTTTTATATTTAAGGCACAAACCCTTCTCTAACTTGGGACAGTGGTGTAACAGTACAACATAGGAACAAAATATAAAAATCAGCTGAAAAGGGCTCATCTCATCAGATCAATACAAAAAAGAAAAAACATCCAACAAAATCACAGGCCGGACATGGCAGGGAATTATACATCCCTCACAACAAAAAAGACACAAAATAGGGTTTTGTTGTACCAGTAATTGCTAGTACTTGTATGCCAATTTCCAAGGTTGGCTTACAAAATATTAACTGGCAGTCATTTGTTATCACTTATTGGCTGTTGGTCATCGTCAGGGTTTCTCCTTCGTCAATTTTCTTTTTTGCCAACTAACATAAACATATTTTTTGGTTTAAAATTTTCCTACTTTCTAACAAAAATAAATCAGTTTGTCACATTCTTGTCTATAATGATTATGATTATAGCTATAAAATGCAATCAGCTGATTATTGATTTTCTATCAAAATCATAAGGTGAAATCCCAGTATTATCTGATCAGGGAAAAAGTCTGAGAACCCGAAACTAGAGGCTCTCAAGAGCCTGTGTCGCTAGCCCGTGTATCTACTGTGGTTTAGGAAATCATGTAAAATAAGGTTAAAATTATAATAAATAGTATTAAATACCCTAATAATGATTGAGGCCAAGTTTGGTTTAATTTGACCCAGTAGTTAAATTAAAAGCAAGTCATCCCATTGTAGTCTTACAATAGTTACTGAAGACCCCTTATCATTATTTAAATTAGTTTTCAAGTTGTGACTATTTGAAATTGTTTTTTTACAATTTTCCCATAGACTTCTATAGTAAACCCTTATGTTCTATTTTTAGTCATGGCGGCCATGTTGGTTGGATGGCAGGGTCATCGGATACATTTTTCAATCAAGATACCCTATTGAAAATTGTGGCTAAGTTTAATTCTATTTGGCCTAGTAGATTAAGTAGAGAAGATTTTTGTAAAAGATTACAAAAATTTAAGAAAACTTGTTATAAATTGACTATAAGGGGCAATAACTCCTTAAGGAGTCAATTGCAAATTTTGGTCATATTGACTTATTTGTAGATCGTACGTTGCTGAACATTTTTGCTGTTTACAGTTTATCTCTATCTATAATAATATTTAAGATAATAACCAAAAACTGCAAAATTTCCTTAAAATTACAAATTCAATTTTTTTGTTTGAAAATTTCAGAGCAGATAGATCTTAACCTGATGAACATTTTTACCCAATGTCAGATTTGATCTAAATGCTTTAGTTTCAGAGATATAAGCCAAAAACTGCTTTTTACAACTATGTTCTATTTTTATCCATGTCGGCCATGTTGGTTGGCAGGCAGGGTCATCGGACACATTTTTTAAACTACTCAACATAATGATGATTGTGGCCATGTTTGGTTAAATTTGTCTCAGTAGTTTCAGAGGCGAAGATTTTTGTAAAAGATTACCAAAATTTACGAAAAATAGTAAAAAAGATTGACGATAAAGGGCAATAACTCCTTAAGAGGTCAATTAACAATTTTTGTCATGTTGACTTATTTGTAGATCTTACTTTGCTGAACATTATTGCTGATTACAGTTTATCTCTATCTCTAATAATATTCAAGATAATAACCAAAAACTGCAAAATTTCCTTAAAATTACCAATTCAGGGGTAGCAACCCAACAATGGGTTGTCTGATCCGTCTAAAAATTACAGGGCAGATAGATCTTAACCTGATGAACAATTTTACCCATGTAAGATTTGCTCTAAATGCTTTAGTTTCAGAGATATCAGCCAAAATCTGCATTTTACCCCTATGTTCTATTTTTAACCATGTCGGCCATGTTGGTCGGAAGACGGGGTCATCGAACATATTTTTTAAACTAGTTACCCTAATGATGATTGTGGCAAAGTTTGGTTAAATTTGGCCCAGTAGTTTCAGAGGAGAAGATTTTTGTAAAAGTTAACGACGGACAACGGACGATGGACGCCAAGCGATGAGATAAGCCAGGTGAGCTAAAAAATAAACAAGATGGACAGCCAGCAGAAATCCTGGTCATAGTAGAAGACAGTAAAGTAACATTTAATTTTAATTTTTACTTTTATATTTAGCTGTCAAATTGATCATACAACATCATATTCTTACATAATTTAGCTCTTTAAAATCAACAATGTGCCCATAGTACACGGATGCCCCACTCGCACTATCATTTTCTATGTTCAGCGGACCGTGAAATTGGGGTAAAAACTCTAATTTGGCATTAAAATTAGAAATGATCATCATATCATACGGAACATGTGTACTAAGTTTCAAGTTGATTGGACTTCAACTTTATCAAAAACTACCTTAACCAAAAACTTTAACTTGAAACAGGACAGACGGACGGACAAACGAACGGACGCACAGACCGAAAAACATAATGCCCCTCTATTAGGTGGGGCATAAAAAACAAAATAATGAACTCATTGTCACAGTTTTTCATTATATTTATTTACATAATAAATATGGGGATGATCTACTTGTTATCTATGCCCATAAAACGTCCAGTAGTCTTATTTTATATCTGATCATATCTAGCTGATACAAGTATTTGTCTTGGAACTGCATCACTCACTAACATTTTGTCAAATGACAAAGAAAGTTTTCCAGCATCACGCTACAAGCACTGCCCATTCATATCTAAAAAAAACATTTATCATTATAAATTGTGTAAATATGTCATACATTATAGGAAATTTTAATTGAATTGTGTGAAATCAAATTTGATACTTCAAAAGTGTATAATATGCATAGACAAACAAAAACTGTGGAAATTTCTCAAAACAAAAAGACAATATCAATGTATACCATTAAAGTGCACTTTTGTTAAAGATTCATTGTCAGCGGTAAATGTATCTTTTTGCAATATCACAGCTTTGTATAATAGTGCATACTTTCAGTATTACGCAGTTCAAGACTCATACAAAACCTTTACTCAGTAATGTACTAGTAAAATGAATAGAACAATGGCAAGGGGGATAAATTTTACATAAGGAAGTTAGAAACACATTATCTTTCATTGTGGAACTTGTGCCTTGAGGGATTGTCAGAGTAACAAACTGTCTCGTGAGGAGCATAACTGACCATTCCCTAAAATCATTGAAACCAAGAAAACTTTGTTGAAAATTTTTCATGTACAATGAATGTTTAAAATTTCAAATCATTTGCAAACAGGAAGTAGCTGCAAGGCAGATGTAAGAATTGCTAGCATGCTGCAACTCAACATTATCAAGCTGCAGACCAATGAGTGTTGCAAAATTTAAAATTATTGGCAAACATAGAAGCCAAGAAACTTTGATAAAAGTTTTCTATCCAAGGTCTTTCTAACTTTTCAAAGTATTTTGATATTGTTTCCTGCTAAATTTGGTTCAGAATGGAAATTTTATTTGCAATTAATTTACCACACATTTCCTGTTTTATGTATATACTGACTGAAGCTTTGGTATTAAAATGGATGTCATCCAATATGAAAGAAACAGATATAAGCAGAAAGAGCTAAGTTTATGCTTTGGTATCGTAACTCAGAAATCACTTTGATCAAAAATTAAAATAACAGGTATACAACTTAATGTCCTGTTGAAGAATCTGTGCAAGTTTGGGTGAATTCTGCCAACCAGTTTTTAAGGTTTGCAGGTAAACAAACTAATTTAAGCAGTAATGGCCAAGTCCATGTTTGGGTATGGAAAACCTCAAAATCAAGCTGTTTCCAAGGAGTTGTGGAGTAACAAAGTATGACAAGGATGACTACGCTGACAGATGTTGTCCCTATGTGTAGCCCCCAACTTGACACTGTCAGGTGACACAATAAGTATCCAATGGAAATTTACCTCATCTGATCTGTATTTGTGTTTTGATTTCTCTGACTTTGATGGTTTTCCTTTGTTTGTTCGACTCACTTTCTTCTGCTGGTTTTTGTCTGTTGGTTTCTTAACATTCAGCAATGGGTGGATTTCTGAAGATTTATAAAGAAATCACGACATTTAATCTGACAGCTAATCCTGTGAATCATGCCCTAACTTTTGATAGCTGGAATCAATCGTAAGTTAGATATAGGTCATGCTCAATAAGTTTTTAATTACCTTTATTATTGATTAAGACCTCAACATTTGAAAAATATCATTCCTCTGTGAATTCAGTTGCTCAAGATCTGGACATTTTAAAAATAGTCTAGCCAATAGATTGTCTAAACCTCAAAAATCTTCTTAATCAGAGGAAAAAATTACAGATAAACTGTTGACACAGAAATATGTCTCACATGTCCACTTAAAATTAAAAACAAGAATGTGTCCAAAGTACACGGATGACCCACTTGCACTATCATTTTCTATGTTCAGTGGACCGTGAAATTGGGGTCAAAACTCTAATTTGGCATTAAAATTGCACCTACTACTATCGTAGGTGGGGCATAAAAAGACAATCTGTTGGACAGCAGCATTGCTAATTAATTCAAAGTTGCTGGACCATGACCTAGGGGACAGGGCCTCAAAATAGTTGTCAAACTGATATGTACTGACAGTAATGCAACTTTATACAAATATCATTGATCTATCACCAGTAGTTCCTATCAAAGTATCAAACAGAAAACTGAACAATTGTTGACGCATCCTCCACCATTGCCGCAGCCCCGAAAAAGCAACACCTTTGTCTCGCTTTCCGCGACTTTTGTCGCAGGAGATACAATTACAAAATGATAGCAGATTATCATCCTTGCCTATCAACTGACAAATGCTATATTTCAAGAAAATGCTTCAACACCTAAATTTTTATTTTATTCAATTTAACATTTATATTTTTTAATATTACATGTTTTTCTTGAAAAAATTTACCAAAATTAAAGCAACAGAAGTTTAGGCTTCAAAAGTCAACGAAGTAATACATTCATACAGTAAAATAGCATTTTTAAGGCATATTTTGTCAACAAAGTTTGTATAATATCATTGAAAAATAGTTTATTGAACCTGTCATGAGTACAATAGTATTATGATAGTCTGTCTAATGATCTATGGTAGAGCAATTGTTCAATTCCCTCACAAATTTGTGTTATGCTATGCTAAATTAAATATAATTGTGCTCAAGTTCATTTATATAGTTCTTTTTTATATATGATACAAATCATCAAATCATCTTTTTACTTTAAACTACAACCATCAAATAATTTTGGCTAATAGATATGACCTATGACCCTCCTCATTAGTGTAAAACCTACCTTCTGATGGAGCATTAGGTAGGTTGATTGATATCTCTTGACTTTTTGTTCTTTTTTTCTTAGGTGATGGAGCATTACTTGAATGACTTTGACCTCTTTTTTTCTCATTCTGACCTTGATCTTCAGGTGCCTGTTGGAAATCAAATAAAAACTGAATTAGCATTAAAAGGATCTACCCAGTATATAACAAACGATATTCACAACAAAAATATCTAACATGTAACAAATACGATTAATAGTGACAAATGACCTGACTTGCTTCATAGAACTTTAGATACATTTACAGCCTTTACCTTTATGTTTGTCTGTTGGCATTTGAACTTTAGCTTCATGTTTGTCTGTTGAACTTTAGCTTTATGTTTGTCTGTTGGCATTTGAACTTTAGCTTTATGTTTGTCTGTTGGCGTTTGAACTTTAGCTTCATGTTTGTCTGTTGGCGTTTGAACTTTAACTTTATGTTCGTCTGTTGGCGTTTGAACTATAGCTTTATGTTTGTCTGTTGGCGTTTGAACTTTAGCTTTATGTTTGTCTGTTGGCGTTTGAACTTTAGCTTTATGTTTGTCTGTTGGTGTTTGAACTTAAGCTTTATGTTTGTCTGTTGGCGTTTGAACTTTAGCTTTATGTTTGTCTGTTGGCGTTTGAACTTTAGTTTTACGTTTGTCTGTTGGTGTTTGAACTTCAGCTTTATGTTTGACTGTTGGCGTTTGAACTTTAGCTTTATGTTTGACTGTTGGTGTTTGAACTTTAGCTTTATGTTTGTCTGTTGACGTTTGAACTTTAGTTTTAGGTTTGTCTGTTGGCGTTTGAACTTTAGTTTTACGTTTGTCTGTTGGTGTTTGAACTTTAGCTTTATGTTTGTCTGTTGGCGTTTGAACTTTAGCTTTATGTTTGTCTGTTGGCATTTGAACTTCAGCTTTATGTTTGACTGTTGGTGTTTGAACTTTAGCTTTATGTTTGTCTGTTGACGTTTGAACTTTAGTTTTAGGTTTGTCTGTTGGCGTTTGAACTTTAGTTTTACGTTTGTCTGTTGGCGTTTGAACTTTAGTTCTATATTCGTCTGTTGGTGTTTGAACCCCACTTCAGCTACCATGGCTAGATCATGGCAACAGTTTTATTGGTGGAGGAAACTGGAGTACCTTGAAAGTACAACCGACTATTAGCACACCTTACCATGAGTGGGGTTCAAACTCACAGCCTCAGAGTTGAAAGGCTAGTGATCACTGTATATGAAATACTTAGAGCACTCAGCTACCAAGACACCCTTTTTCATTCTTTAGACTGGTATATATTTTACAAACATCAATTGTTTTTTCCTAGCTATAACAGCTTTGTGTTTTATCTGGTGTAGTCTCACGATCACTATATCCCAATCAGTGATTTAGCTTGTCTAATATTTTAAATAAAACTGTTGTTTGCATTCAAAGGGACCCCAATTTATGATCACAAAATAAAGCAATATTGAAGGAGAGGTGAAAAAGATATGACTTCTGTATCTTCAATATGGGTCGTAATTAATGTGAACACATACATTAGTATCTGTGGTAGATGGCCAACCTTCCTCTGGTTCATCTATTTCTGGTGTTACTTGTAAATATAACAAGGCATCATCATCTTCATCTTCTTCATCACTGTAATAAAGTCAACACACAATTATAATAATTCAGGGAAATTCAAGTCTAAAATGACAATATTATTACCAGTACAAAAATTTAGACAAAGCTTTACACACTTTTATTATCTTTTTTTTTTTATTAAGTAAAAAAACACAAATGTACCACTTCTCATTTATCGACCTGAAGGTTTTTGTTCTGTTAACGAAGTCCCTTCCTCGTGGTTGGACATTAGATTGAAAACAGGTTCACTAAATACTCAGATGTTCAAATTAGATCAATTTCAATATACATTCTTTTCAAGACTTTGAAGGAAAAACAAATCTGACAAAATTGTTTTACTATGAGTCGAAGACCCTATACTTTTTATATAAATGAAATATTAATAACTGGAAGGTTGTCGTAATTTAGTTTTTTGGTTTTTTTTGGCAGAAGGAGAGGGACAGAGAATGACCTGTTTCTTTAGTTTTATTTGTGGCAGAAAATGAGTTGTTAACAGATGTAAACATAATAAACACAATGTTATTCATACCTGCTGACAAATGCTTGTATAGGTTCTATAGCTGTTACATCAACTTCTATATCTTCATCATACGGTCCTAAAATACACATTTTATATATGATTATTATCTATAGCTGTTAAATCAACCTCTATATCTTCATCATACGTTCCTAAAATACAAATTTTCTGATTTTAAAATTACATCAAATAAATTTCTAGATCCTTGCATAAAGTCAATGAAGTTTGTTGCAATCAAATGTTGATTTCTCATTGCTGACATTAAATTATTCATTTCTATGAGATAGGAATTTGGATTCCTATTGTATGCATTCATATCTTACTCAGGGAAAATTTACTTTAGATGGATTCGACTATCATTTAAGCTCCTTTTTTGTATAGCTCTTCAACTTTTTCAGTTCTTATATATCCTTGGCTTTCAAATATTTGGCTTAAAGCTTTCCTGATGAAGGTAAATCCAGAAAAAAAAAACTTATAATGTGTTGTTTTCATTTTGTTAAGAATTATTAATCAGAGAATGGAAATGGACAAGACTGGCAATAGGAACTCTCATTATCAAAATAAAATTTTCTCATCTTATTACCTAAATGAAATAAAATAGGGTTGGGATCTCAAATAAAGGGCTGCTCCATGAGCGCATGATACGCCTGTCTCTTTTTCAATTGAATAAAGTTCCATTACTCCTTAATGTCATCTCACAAATTTATAAAAAACTAAAGGGAGCTTATTTTAATAGATATAAAACAGTCACCAAAGTTTCATGAAATCTGGTCAAAGCATTTTTGAGTTATTGCCAGAAAACTGAAAAATCCCTCTTTTTTTATGAATAAAATCCCATAACTTGGAAGGTAAAATCTAAAAATTTATAAAAATTGAAAGGGAGCTTACATCAATAGATATAAACAATTCACCAACACTCCATAAAAATTGATTAAAGTGTTTTTGAGTTATTGTCCGAACATGTTGATGACGGACAGACAGACAGACAGACAGACAACGGTATAATGTAAACGAGCATTTTTATGCATTTGTCCTAAGTCAAGTTCAACTGGACAGGAATCTGATGTTCAGTAGTTGTCGTTTGTTGGTGTGGTTCATAAGTGTTTCTCATTTCTCGTTTTTTATATAGATTAGACCGTTGGTTTTCCTATTTGAATTGTTTTACACTAATCTTTTTGGGGTTCTTCATAGCTTGCTGTTCGGTGTGAGCCAAGGCTCCGTGTTTATGGCCGTACTTTGACCTATAATTGTTTACTTTTTACACATTGTAACTTGGATGGATAGTTGTCTCATTGGCACTCATACCAAATCTTCTTATTTATATATAAAAATGTTGGTTTGGTACTGCAAAGCAGACACACACATAGTTATTTAATATCAGCTTAATCTCCCTAAAAAATATACTGCAAGAAAATATCATGGGAAAATGACAAAATCCCTCAAACTCTCCTTTAGATTGACTTCTCTCTACTCTTATCAAAATACCTTCGTATGTATGTAACACTCAGAAACGTGTCCTTCCCCCCAAACGTGTCCATATGATGTCACTGAACAGCAAAACAAGCCTTAATGTAAAAGGGCGCTAAAGCGTGTCATTTGTAAAAACGCCCAAACGTGTCCATTTTTTAATAAACACCAAAACGTGCACAAACCCCCAAACATGTCTATATCAACCTCCATTTTTTTTCGTTTACTGGAACTATCATTCGTGTCCATATTATAAATACGTAGGTTATTTGGTTATTGCTTTTTCATTAAAGTATACTCATTTGACTATTTCATTAAAAAATAGAAATAAATTTTTTAGAATAAAATCCCAACTAGTGTTAATCCCGAATAACCGTAAAAATTTAGGCCTAATCCTAAATTCCCGGTATGATAATAAAACCTATCTACAGTATTTATTGTTAACATGATGTCGTTCAAATAATGCATGAAATATTTGGCACTGGACATTATGTCTCTTGTGCGTGTGTCTTTAGTAATGCTCGAAACCTAAAATTTATTAAAAAATCTGATAACCAGTTTATGATCTATGAAGAGCTTTTAAAATACAAGAACTTTTGTAAAAAGGGAAGTCAATTCTGCTGAAAGCCTAACGTGCAATATTCGGATTAATATAAAAGGAAAGTTTATTAGTACAGAATAATTCACTTAGTAAACGATGAATTGAACTGTACTAAAACTATGTGTATGTTTGCTCTAAATGAGCATGAAATACTTATTACTTAACAATAAACAATTTCAGTCAAAAGTAAATTCATATGTTACAGATCAAATTTGAAATTATGATCATCATTAACAACCGGCATTGAACAATCTAATGATAATAAATGACCACTTCATCAACTGTGTCCCCCATCATAGAATTGCCGTAAACGTTATTGATGTCATTTAGGACATACATTTATTAGCCCTAAAAGACGTGAGACGTTCTGGTGTTCAACAATAGACACGTTTTGGCGAATAACAATTGTCGGACACGTTTGGGGGTTATGAAATCGGACACGTTTGGGCAACATTGAATATTACGGACACGTTTGGGGGAATCGGACACGTTTGGGGGGAAGGACACGTTTGGGAGTGTTACATGTATGTTATTAGACTGAAAGTTTTTTTATTTCTACCAGACACTACCTTTTGTTTCTTCTTTTTCTTTGTCTTCATCTTCAATATCAAATTCCGATTCTCTTTCTTCATACTCTACATTCTCATCTAATTCTTTAAAATCTGGTGCAAATGCACTCCAGTTTTCCTACAAAACATATAAAAAAAAGCCTACCTGTAATTTGAAAGAATTCTAAAATTAATTATCTTTTGTTTCAAATCTTCTGTCATTCATAAAACTTTGGTAACAGATTTGAAAACTCCTCCAAGTGGTAAATCGGCTAATCAACAGGTTCAATTTTATAACATATCGTCAGAGAGGACACTTTTATATGGCATTATATTTCACCAAAAATATTGTATTAACTCTTTACAATTCCCCAAAAACTAAAAAAATAAAAGAAGAAAGTGTATGAGGACAGGAATGCCCCCTCTCAAGCTTCAAACAACCGAAAATGGGACGGACGGACAGAAGGAAGGACAGAAAGACAGAAGGTCAAGGATAACACTAAATGCCCCTATCAACTATGGCGAGGGGCATAAAAATAGTTAATATTAATTTGAGATTTTTTCAATGACATAGAAGCCTGGATCTGTAAGAATCTCATAATCTTGAGAACTTGAGAATCTCATAATCAAAACCAATCACATTTCTTTCTCTGGTAAAGACTTATATACTATTAGTGTCCACAAGATTAGTATTTTTATATTTTTATTCAACATATATGTTAAACCTATGGCATTAAGGGGATCATATATAAAATTAATTACATTTTTAAAAAATATTCTGAACCTACCTACATCTTTTGAATGTTCTATGTTTAGTAACATCTCAGAAACTATAAAAGTATTTGTTAAAAATCTTAATTTGGCATAAACATTAAACAGTTCACTTAATTGGAATACTTAAACCAAATTTTTAACCTACCTAATTCTCCATATTCAGTGAACCATGAAATATGGGTCAAAACCCTTATTTGGCATCTATATCTCAAACAGTTCATTTCATTATGAACATGCGTACAAAATTTCCAGTTGATATGACTAAAAACTACTTTAAACCAAAACTTTAACCTGAAACAGGATGGATGAATAAACAGACAGACGCACAGATAGAAAAGCATGTGTCCCTCTACTCCTATTGCAAGTGAGGCATTAAAAAACGAAAAAGCACAATCCATTGTTTAACATGTCTATATATATATATATATTCTATATTTACCACTTGATTCTGAGCCCATATAGATACCAGACCACTGGATATGGATGCTATAATAGGTCTTACAGGATGCCACTGAAATTAAACATAGGATTAATAAAAGAAACCAAACACTTATAGTTTTATAAAATAATATTTCTCACAGCAATATTTTCAGCAAATCTTTCAACTAATCTTCATTTCTGCATCAAGAGGGTGGAGTATGAATATCTAATAAAAGATGTATCACCGTAAGATTTTACTTCCTTTTTCTGCTTCCCTATTCAGTTTAAACATATTTTACTGTTTAAGCAAATTTTACAATGTAGTATTGTGTTCTGCTTGTTCTTGCATATAAACATTTGCCAGTTGGACTGAAACTTGGTGGCAGAGTGGTCAAAGTCATTCAACTACTGTATCACTACTCTCTCAAATTTGTAGTTGTGAGTTCTAACCTACACATGGCAATTGTGCTTGACTCTAATCTTAGTTGACTTGGATTGTCAGTTTTCCTGCCATACCCGCTTCCTCCACCAATAAAAACTTGCCACCTCAAAATAGTGAGTAGTGCTGAAAGTGGTGTTAAACACCAATCAATCAATCTAGTATTCAAACATCAAGCTTAATAAACTGCTTCGCTGAGCGCAGCTAGATACGCCTGCAGAGGTCCAACCCTGAACAGTTGGGGCAAAAATGGACACAATATTCAAGCTTGATTCAGGTCTGAATTTGGATTGTAATTAAATATTTGACATATTATAGGTTTCTGAATAAATGTAGTCAAAGAACTTGAAATTGGTTATATGAATTGAATTTATATTCAATTAAAGATTTCTTGCTGTTGTGCAATACTTAGTAAATCTTTGTCAGACTATAAACAAATAAAGTTCAATTAATTCTCAATGTCATATTAGAAATTTATGAAAATAAAAAGGGAGCTTACATCAATAGATATAAACAATTCACCAAAGTTTCATGAGAATTGGTGACAGCATTTTTTGAGTTATTGTCCGAAAACTGGAAAATCACCCCTTTTTTAATGAATAAAACCCCATAACTCAGAAATGTAAAATGTAAAATTTATAAAATTCTAAAGGAAGCTTACATCAATACATACAAACAATTCACCAAAGTTTCATAAGAATTGCTGAAAGCATTTTTGAGTTTTTGTCCGAAAACTGGAAAATCCCCCCTTTTTTCATGAATAAAACCCTGTAACTTGGAAACGAAAAACCTTAAATTTATAAAAATCGAAAGGGAGCTCATGTCAATAGATATAAACAATCCACCACGATTTCATGCAAGTTGGTGAAAGCATTCTTGACTTATTGTCTGAAAACTGGAAAATCCCCTTTTTTTAATGAATAAAACCCCACAACTCGGAAACGTAAAATCTAAATTTTATAAAAAACGAAAGGGAGCTCACGTCAATAGATATAAACAATTCACCAAACTTTTATGCAAATTGTTTAAAGCATTTTTGAGTTAATGTCCGACATGTTGACGACGGACAGACGGACAACGGTATACCATAATACGTCCCGTAAACGGGCGTATAAAAATTAGTCCTTAAAATTGGTTTTAGAATATTTCATTTTACACCAAACAAACTATTAACCAGACAACCTATCATATGACTACAGATAACTGTCCGTAAATGATTATGACGGAAGAAACTTCAATTTATTGTTATTTCCTATTTTACATAAATTATTTTTAATTCAGGAAAAGAACTGAACAAATAATATCTAAATTAATAATTCCATACAATTTAAATCAATTTAGTTTTTTAAGAATGCAAAATATTCTTGTTTCATTCAAAATAAATTATAATACAAACCACAACATCTAATAATAATTCTCCCTTTGTTCCATGTAATATCTTGACTAAGTTTCCTACACTTTTTTCCCACATATACAAAGAATGTTGTCTGGCAGATCCTGCTACAATGTATTCACCATCTCCAGAAAAACAACATTTCTTCCATAACGTTCTGTAATACAAATTGTTTCATTAAACCATTAATATGTCAACTATTTTTAAGGGAATTCCTCTTATTCCATCATAACAATTCAATATTATTCAGACTCTCCACATTGTATAAATTGTTGAAAAAAGGTAAATGGTTGTGTGGCAGTATAAAAGCAACTATTAAAGGTACCTTACTTTTAGTGGCCAGATTATTTTAATCTTGAGTTCAGAAATATATGAAGTCTCTGATTCCTATGGTCACATATAATATTACTGTCAATGTTTTCTATTGTGTAAATATTTTTAGGATATATAATTTTTCGCTATTTTCTTAATTTTAAGATGATCTTTTTGTTAGATAGAGTGAGAACACAGTGACATCATGAGCAAATGTTATCAACACTAATTGGAAATAGCTGCACACAAATTATCTATTGTCTTTCAACTGAAAGAAGCTTAAACAAGAGGCTCTTTAGAGCCTGTGTCGCTCACCTTCAATGGTCTATGTGCATATTCAACAAAGGACACTCTCAAACATTGTAGACAAGAATAGAATTCATGACAAAAATCTGTTTTGTTGATCTTGTATTGCTGATCATTCAGTCTGTTTAGTTTCTCTCTATCTTCTTTAGTTTTTGCTCAAAACACAAAAGAGAGTAAAAAAATCCTCATTTAAGGGCAATCACTCCTATAAAGAGTGACAGTCTACTAATTATATCGGCAAAATTTGACTTGTTGGTAAACCTTACCTTGCTGATCATTTTTGTGATTTAAATTGCTATGCGATGCGATGCGATGCGATGCTATGCTATGCTAAGATATGATATGATAATTATTGTAACAGCAGTTTACTTGTTAACAAGATCTTGTAGTTTCTGTACAGGTTCAGGTTCACCATCTTTACCACAAGCCAATACTTCACCACATTCATATACTCGTATTATTCTGTCTGCTGAATTTACCAGAAAACAGCTGAAAAAAAAGAAGATGGGTCATTAGGACATTGTGTCCCTGCAAGGATTATCTCATACATATATTTATTGAACCATGACATAAGGGTTAAAACCCTAAATTGGCATATATTTTTTGAAAGTTTGCATCATAATGGACATATGTACCAAGTTTCATGTTGATGTGACATCAATCTACCTTAAAGCAAAACTTTACCCCGATGAAGGACCAAATGACAGATGGATGTACAAACCAGAAAAACATAATGTCCCCAAATTATGGTAGGTGGGAATAAAAATCTCAATAAAATAAATAATATATCAAGAATTCAGATACTGATACCTTATCACTTCTAAATAAACCTTTTAATTCCTGTAGAATAAAATTTTTTATGCTCTTTTTGTCTTTTTTTTCTTTATCTGAGAACACTTTTGAAGCCATTTTTTTCACAGCTTCTTTTTTATATGTGAAATGTTCAAATTACAGAAAATTAACATTTTGCTTCCATGAGTTTAAACACATATGTTCCATGTGATTTTATATCTAGCTTTCATATCAAAATATTGAAAACATCCTATTTATTAATTTCTGTTGTTACAAGCAATCATTCTTACCTCCCCCTCCTTGCAAACTCTATAGATTTAATTGCTGTTGTGTTCAATGTGCCTGTTGTTACCCTGAATGATGCTAATAACTGTAAATCTGATACAGAAAATACAAGGATCTGAAAAAAATGTAAACAATAAAATTAATGTATATATTTTAAAATCCTCGTGAAATAACTAGGACAAAAAAACCCTCCATAACATTCATCAATTTACTGAATAAGACAATTTCAATACATGTGTAAATAACTAAGAATAACATGCTGTATTTTGTACCATTCATACAACACGTCTAACCTCTCGGTCAGTGAGTATTATTTTTTTTTCTAACCCACCTCTTTAAAAAATGAAACCTCTTATTCTGAACTAAATGTATTAATACATCCCATAATATCACTGAAAGAACCTCAAATTTTATGGCATATCTATATCATATTTAATTGTCAACATTCAAATAATTTCAAAATCGCTTAAAGGAAGCTAGAGACTTTGAAACTGACATACCACTTGAGGATTTGGTGCCATACCTGAACATGTGATTGGTAAAAAGATCAGAATGCAAGTATAAAATTTATAACAAGACTTTGCTTTACTTTAGAATTGATGTACAAATTTTAAAAACATCCTCTTGTTGGTATATTTTGGTAAAATTTCTAAATTTGCATTTGATTTGACATATTATAATGATATTATTATAAAACATTTTATATATTTTTTTATTTATATTTTACCATAATTTTCAACATAGTACTAATACCTTGATAAGACCTGAAAAGAATTTTTAATAGCAGAGAAATTAAGTCTAACACTGGAAAAATGCAAGAATTGAAATTGGACATCAATGGGTAAGATTTCTATAGGATTGTCTAAGACATCAATTGGTAAGATTTCTTGAAGATTGTCTAAGACATCAATGGGTAAGATTTCTTGAGGATTGTCTAAGACATAAATCGGTAAGATTTCTTGAGGATTGTCTAAGACATCAATGGGTAAGATTTCTTGAGGATTGTCTGAGACATAAATGGGTAAGATTTCTTGAGGATTGTCTAACCCAGTAATTGGTAAGATTTCTTGAGGATTGTCTAAGACATCAATGGGTAAGATTTCTTGAGAATTGTCTAAGACATCAATGGGTAAGATTTCTTGAGGATTGTCTAAGCCATCAATTGGTAAAATTTCTTGAGGATTGTCTAAGACATCAATGGGTAAGATTTCTTGAGGATTGTCTGAGACATAAATAGGTAAGATTTCTTGAGGATTGTCTAAGACATCAATGGGTAAGATTTCTTGAGGATTGTCTAAGACATAAATGGGTAAGATTTCTTGAGGATTGTCTAAGCCATCAATTGGTAAGATTTCTTGAGGATTGTCTAAGACATAAATGGGTAAGATTTCTTGAGGATTGTCTGTGACATCAATGGGTAAGATTTCTTGAAGATTGTCTGAGACATAAATGGGTAAGATTTCTTGAGGATTGTCTAAGACATAAATGGGTAAGATTTCTTGAGGATTGTCTGAGACATAAATGGGTAAGATTTCTTGAGGATTGTCTTAGACATCAATGGGTAAGATTTCTTGAGGATTGTCTGAGACATCAATGGGTAAGATTTCTTGAGGATTGTCTAAGACATCAATGGGTAAGATTTCTTGAGGATTGTCTAAGTCAAAAATGATAGAAAATCTTACCAAAAATTATCTGAGATTTCCAAATCATAGATTTTTGTTGTTGTTTGTTTCTCAACTGTTTTAAATGTTCAAATGGATTGCAAAATTGCACAAAAAGGAGCATGCACACTGTCTACTCAGTAGATTGGATATGCAAGTCCACAGTGACTGACTCACCCTTTCTTTTGTATATCATTTTTACAGATTGACTCACCCTTCCTTTTGCATTTCCTGTATAAATGTTTGTTCCTCGTCTGTCATACGAAGCTACAATGTTTAAATCTGACTGAAAAGAAAAAGACAAAATTTTAAATACCATATATAAATTTACAGTGTATAGCAGTTTTTTTTTCAAATTTACTTTGTAGACATGGTTGCTTATGATACCTAAATTAATGTTACTGACATATAGACAGGTTTTATCGATTATCCCCCTTAGTTTATGACACTACTCCCAGGTGTTGTCTTAATAGCAGTCGCCATTACAGTCATGAAAAATATGTAAACACGCTTAAGTGTATTATCAATCTTAACGAAAAAAAATCAACATAATGTTAATAGAAGCAAAAGAATGGAAACCTCTGGGTGTTGATAAAGTCAAGACATCGATTGACGACATGTGCATGTGGTCAAATATGATGTTCAGAGATACTTTCAACTTTCTTATCGAATCAAAAGCAACAAATGAAGAACTTCAAAAGCCTTCAAAGATTTAACTATTTTCAAAGTGGAAACGTAGGTGTAACAACACATCATATTTAAGATGATAAGACAGTTATGTTTAAAGGAGAAGTAATGTCATCACAAACAGTTGTGAGGTCAAATGAGGTATTCTTACATTGTAACGAGGATGGGTCAATTGTTAACAGGTGGTGTTCTTGTATGGCTGGCAAAGGCCATACATGTAGTCATGTTGGAGCTGTTTTGTGGAAAATTGAACATGCAGTTAGAAACAATTTGACAGGCGTAGCATGCACTGATGAAAATGCTAAATGGAATCGTGAAACAACAAGAAATGTGGAATCAAAGACCCTATTGAACATTTTCTTTGAATAAACTGTTGACACAGAGATATGTCTCACCTGTCCGAATAACAATCTGATGGACAGCAACATTGCTTATTAATTCAAAGTCGCTGGACCATGATCTTGTGGGTAGGGCCTAGAAATGGTCGACAACAAACTGAGATGTCTGATAGTAATGCAACTTTATACAAAATATCATTGATCTGTCACAAGCAGTTCTTATCAAACTGACTTAAGCAGAAAACTTAACATTGAAAATTGCTAATTCAAAGTCACTGGACCATGACCTAGGAGGCAAGGCCTCAAAATAGTCCTCAAACAGATATGCACTAATACTCAAAATAGTCGTCAAAATGATATGTATTGATACTAATGCAACTTCATACAAAATATCATTGATCTATCACAAGTAGATCCTATCAAACAAACTTAAGCAGAAAACTTAACATTGAAAATTGCTTATTAATTCAAAGTCACTGGACCATGACTTCGGGGGTTGGGCCTCAAAACAGTCGTCAAACTGATATGTACTGATAGTAATGCAACTTCATATTAAAAATATCAATGATCTATCACAAGTAGTTCCTATCAAACTAACTTAAGCAGAAAACTTAACATTGAAAATTGCTAGTTAATTCAAAGTTGCTGGCCCAACACCTAGGGGGCAGGGCCTCGAAATAATCGTCAAACTGATATGTACTGATAGTAATGCAAATTTACATCAAATATCAATGATCTATCACAAGTAGTTCCTAACAAACTAACTTAAGCAGAAAACTTAACATTGAAAATTGCTAGTTAATTCAAAGTTGCTGGCCCAACACCTAGGGGGCAGGGCCTCGAAATAATCGTCAAACTGATATGTACTGATAGTAATGCAAATTTACATCAAATATCAATGATCTATCACAAGTAGTTCCTAACAAACTAACTTAAGCAGAAAACTTAACATTGAAAATTGCTAGTTAATTCAAAGTTGCTGGCCCAACACCTAGGGGGCAGGGCCTCGAAATAATCGTCAAACTGATATGTACTGATAGTAATGCAAATTTACATCAAAAATCAATGATCTATCACAAGTAGTTCCTTACAAACTAACTTAAGCAGAAAACTTAACAACTGTTGACGCCACCGCCCCTGTCGCCGGAAAAGCAAACCCTATGTCTTGCTTTCCACGCTTTCGTCGCAGAATAGACAAAAATAAAAAGCAGGGGAAGATAGGTACTAGGTAGTCGTGATACACCCACGTATACTTTAGATAGTGAGTTCAAGGAAGTCATCAAAAATTCAAATCTACTTCCTTTATACAGTATCAAAGGAACTACAGCAAGAAAAAGTTTTACCTGCAAACCGTTTGCAAAGGATATCTTCCAAGAGGATCATGGCGATCATACAGCCTTAAATTCATGCAGAAAGTGTTCCAACTTCTTGCAGAAGTACATTACTTTGACACCTGCTAAGGTACATGAATTGCATTTAAACAAAAGGACAGAGTGGCAGTGTGTTGTTGAGGACGCCAGAAACAACGCCTTTCAAAAAGCAGTGCTAGCAAGGTTCCAATAAAAGAAATGACAGATTGCTCTGCTTTTATTAGAGAACATTTATACACAAAATTTACAGGGAATAAGTGTACTCTGTATGGTACTGAGCAAGAGCCTTTTGCGAAAAAATCAATTATGACAGTTGTACAAGGATAATTTCCCTGAAAAAGATGTAGGGGTACAAGCTCTAATTGTTTCCTCGTGGAAGCCAAACAACTGAACCTGTAAGTCTTACCAGCAAGAACTGGCATCCAAGAATTAAATAATTTACAAGCCAAACTTTTTGAAATACCAAAGTGATGTTCCAAATCATCAAATATCAAATAAAGTTTTAACCTCATCAGTACGAGCAACAGCTGATCTGCAATATCGAGTTGAAAATTAAATTGATTGTCTACACGTATTAATTCCACTAGAGTATAGAAAACTTCCTTGGTTACACCAGTATATAATAAGGCATTAATGTCAGTCACAATGTTTGTATTCGCTGACATGGTCCCCCTTACTATTTTATTCTAAACTCCTTTCTCCTTTGTCAATAAATTTTTGTCTGAGTTGACGTTGTCTGCATGTCTGACCATTTTTCAGCATATAAAGGATGGTCCTCATGAATAAGAAAGTCTGTTTCTTCATACTGGGTAGATTTTTTTTTACAGTTTCAGGATAGGCTACATTAAAACTATATGTAGCCTTGGGATACGTTTCATTATCATTATTTGCAGACATGTCTAAAGCTTCAGAACTAGAAGAGGCAGGTGCATTATCGTCATCAGATTCATTCTCAATAGTTTAATTTAAGCTTTTTCAGACATTTTACGCAGTGCCAACTTTAGTCTGCAGGGTGTAACTTTACTGTCATAACCAAGTTTTAATTTTGGAAACAGATTTCTTGTATTCACCGCACCATCAAGAAAATGTTCGGAACATACAAACAAGAGGCTCTCAAGAGCCTGAATCGCTCACCTGTAATTTTTTTTATATTTTTAGCCATGGCGGCCATGTCTTTTTACAAAACAGAAAATAAAACACAAACTTTATTCTAGATATCCTTAGAATCATTCAGCTGAAGTTTGGTTGGAATTGGTTCAGTAGTTTCAGAGAAGAAGATTTTTTTAAAGTTAGAAAACAGGATAAACAAATTGTGTAAAATTGTCCTTAAAGGGCAATAACTCCTTAAGGGGTCAATTGACAATTTTGATCATCGATCTTATTTGTAGATCTTACCTTGCTGAACATTTTTGCTGTTCACAGTTTATCTTTATCATTAATAATATTCAAGATAATAACCAAAACCGCAAAATTTCCTTAAAATTACCAATTTAGTGGCGGCAACCCAACAATGGGTTATCAGATTCAACCGAAAATTTCAGGGCTGATAGAACTTCACCTAAAGAACACTTTAACCCATGTCAGATTTGCTCTAAATGCTTTGGTTTTTGAGATTTAAGACAAAAACTGCATTTTACCCCTATGTTCTATTTTTAGCCATGGCGGCCATGTTATTTGACGAAACAGTAAATAAAACAAACACTGTATTCTACATACCCTAAGCATCATTCAGCTTAAGTTTGGTTGGAATTGGTTCAGTAGGTTCAGAGGAGAAGATGTTTGAAATACTGTAAACCAACTTATTTTCGCGGATACTTTATTTCGCGTTAAGCCCTTTCTATTCCAATTCGCGACGATTAAATTTCATGACTTTCTAATTTACTTGCTGTAGTTAGATAAGGAAAGATCCAAGTTTTACATATTCGCAACGATTTATATTCGCTTTATTTTTCTACTCGCGACTCATGAAAATAAATCGCTCGCGAAAATTAGTTGGTTTACAGTAGTTTACACCAGATGGACGACGACAGACGATGAGGGACGCCAAGTGATGGCAAAAGCTCACAGTTCCTTCGGAACGGTGAGCTAAAAATTGTTTATTCTGTTAATACTTTTGATCCACCCAAGTTTTGTTAGCCAGTCAGAAGGCATCAAATGAAACTTGTATGGGATCAAACAGTCATTCTGCAACTCCTTGTGTAATTCACATATGGATTTTTTCCAAATCTGAAGTTTTTTACAATTATTTGTTCAACTATTAACTGCACAAGAATTGCCTCCATTTTTTTTATACATTTTGACACTACCCATAGTAAAATAAATAAGAAATGAAAGAAATGCAAATGTAAACAGAAAATCGATTATGTTTTGATCAATGCATGTGAGTTATTTTTTCACAGTCGCAATGGCTCATCGGTCACGTGAGAGGTTAATGGATGCACCCATGTTTTCTGGTCAATTATAGATAAACCCGTCTATCATCATAGAGAAATTTTCCACATTTAACAATTACAAGGCAAAGTATCTGACTACTACGGTTTTATTTAGATTTTGTAATTTTGAATAATTCTTTATGTAAACATACCTATCCGGGTGTGGGATTTTCTCGCTGTGTTGAAGACCCATTGGTGGCCTTCGGCTGTTTTCTGCTCTTTAGTCGGGCTGTTGTCTCTTTGACACATTCCCCATTTCCATTCTCCATTTTACTATTTGATTTATTGTTAATTTGTTCTTGTCTTGTACATGTTGAATATGCATGAAATAGTTGTCACTGGATGTTATGCAAGCAATAACCAATAATCCATCAATCATTCATAACAAGATAGTTAGAATCATTAGATACTTACATCATCATCAAGGGGAATAACTGAGTGTTTCCCATCAATCTCCATTTTAACAGCAGGATGTTTCATTGGACATACTAAAAACTGTGTTCTACAAAAAGTTAACTAACTTAATACTTTTACATGTTTTAATTAGCTACAGTAAATTTCAACTTTAATGTGTCTAATAATATTGCTTTTGTATATCAACATATTAAAAATGTCATTTTAGGAAATGCTGCAAACATAATATCTATTCTAAATCTTAACTGATATTTCTAGTTAACCGGCATACTAATTATCATGTGGCATTTTTTTGCAATGATAAAAAAAAATCACAAAAATTTCTCAATTTTTAGTATTCAGATGTTTATATCTTTATTTATTATAGCACTGTACTGGTAACTTTAGAAGTAGTTACTATGGGTAGCAGTTTCAGTAAATTTTTACAGGTTTTTTGTTTTAAGAGGAATGTGTCTTCAAAAATAAGTGACACTACATGTATATATAAATATTCTTTATGCATGAACTGTATTCACTGTTCATGTGTTACTCATCTTAAGGATGTACACCTCTGAGGAGCCAAATATTTCTAGAATTAAACTTTTTTTCTTAACCTGATTTTTGGGTTTATATGACTGTAAAAAAATAATTTGTGAAGAAAAAATCATATGGTGGTGCACTTCTTTTTTTGCTACGGCCCTTTGAAAGTACCCAATTTTGATGATTTTCCTATTTTTCATCAATTTTTACCCATTTTTGGGGTATTATCGTGAAAAAATCACAGTTCCACAATTAAACTTTTCTTCATACTTTCAATAAAGATGATGTGGACCAATCTGAATAAATCTAACTTAAAAAAAACTATAGGTAGGTGTTAATATAAGAAAGTTTTATCATATTTTGATGCTTTTTCGTGTCAAATTTACCATGCTGTCAACTTTGTAAATTTGTGATTTTTCCCTGTTTTAAGAACAAAATGCATATTATTTCAACTCCTTTGTAATAAATGATTGAAAAAATACATATCTAAGAATTTTGAAAAGAAAAGAGTGATATGGGATGTACATGTTTCTGGTAAAATCATTTCTTGTACCCCTTACCCATTTTCTCAAAATTTTGGCTAAAAAGACTGACTTGATTGGTAATAAAATTTGAGAAATTTATTACTCAAAAACTACTTATTGTAAATACACAATTTTTTCACAGAGTTAAGTTTGATTATAACATTTCTTAAATTCATTGATATTTTCCACTTGTATCACATGTTTTGGAAATAATTCCAGAACGAGATTTCAACGAGACTGAAACGTCAGAAGAATACATTCTTAACAATTCATTTGTTATGTAGTTACCTATATCTAGGATGGAATTGTACTTTCAGGATAGGGGAGGGAAATCTGTATGTTTTATCACACTCCCCCTCCACTACATCCCATACCGATACTGTATTATCTGTCGCTGCACTCAGTAGTTTATGTCCATCTCTGCTCCAGCTGAAAATAAATTTTTGTTAAAAATGTCTTCAAATATTATGTGCACACTCAAAGGATGCATACGATAATAATATTTCAATGAACAGTATTCATTCTAACAAACAACTTCTATATACAAATGCTACAATAAAATGGTTTTAAATTTAAGGTGCAGCAATCTTCCAATAACATGTAGCTGTTGTCCTCTATGAATTATTGTTTAAATTTTTAAAAATACTCATTAATTTATATACTTTCTCTTACAACTATTGTGCCTATATCTTCCAATAACATGTAGCTGTTATCAACTTCTGAATATCATAATCAAACATCAAAAATTAAACATGTATAAGGCTGTATTTTCGGTACATGCAAATGATTTAATAAGTTTAGCAGTAATTATACTCCAACTGTAGGAGTGGGGCTATATTGCATTCCCCTTGTCTTTTCATCTATCCCTTTGTCCAACATATATTTGTGTCACACTTTTCTCAGGTACTACTGAACAGAATTACTTTTAATTGGTCAGATACTTACTTCCTGTTTGCTGATACATTTTTTTTGTACTTTGAATTTTTCAATATAGATTTGCACAGATTTTCTATTGTCCATGATAATGAGTAAAACTTCAAATGATCTGCTACAGCTGCATCTGACTTTTATTTTTTATAGTTCAAGGTGTACATTTGTTTTATAAAGAAACCTTCAAAAGCTTTTACTGTTATTAGAAGATGCCATGTTATATCAGCATCGTAGAAAAAAACTTTTAGACTTTTGATGTACACGTAAGTTCATTACAGTTCGTGTACATTGTCATCATATTAAAACTTACACATTTTCTTTACATAACATTCAGGAGAATCAGTGAAAATCATATTTTTTCTGAATTAGTTTAGGTAGAGCTTTAGTTTAAAAAAAAAAATTGTTAATATTTGACAATTTTTCTGAAATTGTCAATATTTTTATTTCAATTTTCCTCAATAATCCAAGAGTTTTCCCATGTGAACTGACACTTCAACCCTTTAAAATACCAATAATTTTTTAAGTGGGCATAGTAGCTAAGTAGGTTAAAAGAAGCTAAGAATGGCACAGTCTCTAAATAACAACACATATGGGATTGGGATATTAAATTCAAGTTATCTTTCAGACACATTATCAGGAGCAATTAATTGCTTCATTATCATGAAGAACTTTCAAATGGTATACAGATACCTATGGATAAGATAATAACTCAAAGAAATAAACATTTAATTCCTTTTCTTTTCTGGTGAAAACTGACAAAGAATTACCGTAGGAAAATAACTAAAACCTGAAAACTAGTAATTTTCAAGATTTCCTGGAGTTATGTCCCTTGAAAGACCAAATTAATAACTGCTTTTGGTTTCTTTTTAACATACTTTTTATGTAATTGTAAAAACAAACAACCATTTGAAATTATTTAAACAAAATATCTGTTTTCAATGATGCCCTTGACTAATATAAGGATAGTTACATGTATTCCATTTTTTAAAGTTCTAGATCTATGTACAAATTTTTTTTAATACATACCACAATGTACAAACTGGATGTACATGGGCACTGATAATTTTGGCAATCCCTCTCGTAAGAAAATCCCACACAACAATACGTCCATCATTACAACCAACTGCTAATAATGTCCCATGTCTATTGAATGCACATGTTATAGCTATACTAACACAATCTAATGCTCCATCAAATTCCTTTGGAAAAATAAACAATGAGAGAAAAATGTAAATGCATACACTAAATATTTGAACATATTTTGTAAATTAAAAACCAGAACAAGGAAAAGGTTTTTTGTTTAAAAGGTTCTATTTATAGTCCAGTCACTGAAAATATAGCTGATAAAAATTAATATAATGTTTCTCAGTAATAAATAATAATTTTCTTGTATATCAGTTAACATGGTTAAGCCTACATGTATTATATGCATTCATCCAAAATGTACAGAGATTCTTGTCATCCAAAATATACAGAGATTCTTGTCATCCAAAATATACAGAGATTCTTGTCATCCAAAATATACAGAGATTCTTGTCATCCAAAATATACAGAGATTCTTGTCATCCAAAATATACAGAGATTCTTATCATCCAAAATATACAGAGATTCTTGTCATCCAAAATATACAGAGATTCTTGTCCAGAATTGTTTTTTAAATCAAGTACTCTCAAATATTTTATAATAGTGTAGGCTGGTACATAAATGATAAAATAAAAGAGAACCTTACTTTGCCTAAAAAAATCATATGAATTTAGATTTAAAATGATAGTTCCATGTAGGTGTAATACTTCTAGCTGAAAAGGGTTTCAGATATTATGAATATTCACAAAGATTTCATAGTAGAAAATGTGTATATATTTAATTTTTCTAAAAAAACAATTACAAAAAAGTTTTTTGACAAACATGAGAAGGAAATATGGAGTAAATACTTGAACCATGTAAATAATCATGAGAGATAAGGCTAATATATAATGTAAAACATTGATGTAAATTATCTAGTTTTTTCTTGCACGGGCTCAATATTTGCAAATCTGAAAACAACTTGAAAATCAACCAAAATCTATATACAATTCATTTCAACAAAAACATTTAAAAGAAGTATTTTTTTTACAAAGTCATATTAAGGGCTATTCCAGAAAAAAAATATATGGGGGAGGGGGATGGAAGGCACTTTATGGGTAGGGGGCAGGTCACGAAGTACAAATTGTGTGGTTATGTATGCAAAGTAAAGTGCAATTATATTGGTGATGGCCTTAAAATAAAAGTGCCTTCCAACCCCCAATCACCATATTGATTTTTTTTTTCTGGAATACTCATGTAGCCCTTCATGTATCTACAATTGTGGTTAAGTCAGTTAAATTAAGACAACTTGACAAAATAAAAAATAAATTTAATGCTTCTATAGAATTTTGGAGAAAACACTTCTACTACACATC
Source organism: Mytilus californianus (assembly GCF_021869535.1). Classification (NCBI taxonomy): domain Eukaryota; kingdom Metazoa; phylum Mollusca; class Bivalvia; order Mytilida; family Mytilidae; genus Mytilus; species Mytilus californianus. The sequence continues at coordinate 8,264,763 of NW_026262701.1, read as the reverse complement.
TTTTACCCAGCTGCATATTTGTACAAGTAAACTCACCTCTGGATAATTCTGTCCAAAAGATTCTGAAATTACATGAAACGAAAATATTTATTAGAAAATTCAATGTATTGACTGATAAAATTTCAAAAGTTAATTGTGGAAATTAGTAAATACAGAGTTGTTCCAAGCACAAGTTCCATTAGTTACCCATTTGACTAAAATCAAAAGTGATTAAGATAGTTCAAACAGGGGGAATTAATGTATGCTCTTCTTGAAAGTTTCCAAAGAAGGGGGTTTAATAAGGAATCAATTTCTCCTAAAAACTGAAGTATTACAAAATCTCTATATATCACCTCAAATCAAACTGTAGTGAAAAATTAGACCAAAGACATTGTAAGGTCTTACCTCATATTTTCTTCATTTTCAAGTGTTTTTGTGTTTATAGTCATAAACCTAACATATAGCTGAGATACACAAACACTTTATCCCACCATCTACTTTTCTACATATTTTATTGTATAGAAATATAACTATACATTGTAGTTGTGACATCCACATGCATGTCATTTGACCTCTGGTTGATAGTAGTGGCAATCATACCACATCTTCTTATTTTACATGTATATATTATAAAAAAAAACTTCAAACAGAAAGAAAACAATTTATTTTGCTCAATATATACAATAGACAGTATTTCTGTTCCATCGTATGTATGGTGTTTATATATCTAAATTAATGTGTTACGCTCCACAAGTCGTACAGACTTCATTAGCAGGGGTGTGCTCCTTAAACTTAAACTGCTCCAACAGAGTTATGAGGATAAAAACAACTAAAATCTACACTACTGCTTCATGTGTACAGAATGGTGCTGTAGGCGTAAAAGGCACCTGTTCGGGTGAGGTAGTTAGCAAAAATTTTCCCCATTAGACTTAATAGGCTAGATTCATGGTTCTAAGGGCGGCCAAATCAGAAAATTGCTCTGGACATATTATCTCAAAAAGGGATTAGAAGTGGGGGACTTGTGACAGGATTGCTTCCCTTGAGTAGAAAAAAACATGCCAGCCTTTATGAGCCAGAAGCTAAAGAAGTTCTTCTTTGACTCTGTCGGTAAGAGCGCAGGCTTGTATTGTAACACACAGTTCCCAGGTTTGATTCCCAAGGTTGACAATATGTAATTTTAAATCTCATGGACTAAAAATTTATGTTATTTTACTGAAACACAAAATGCATATAATTTTCTTATATTTATATGCTACTAAACTACAGTAATTTTCAAGGTGTAAACAAAACCATTTTTGTCTATGATGAATCTTAAAGCTACATCGTTAAACCCATAACGTAGTGCAGCTTTCAGCAAATACCAAACACGTGACGATGTATCTTTTCGTCTTTTTACTTGCCTCATTACCAAACAGATGTGTAAATTGTGAGTAAATTCATAACTTTACAAACCTAATAGTTCTAAATTCATTTTGACCGCTTTCCGGAAGTTTAAGGAAATGAAATGTTGAGGGATCGAAGACGGAAATGGATGAATTCCGTGACCAGTAGAAAACGGTAACGTTGTGAGGACTGTGAACGAGGTGAAACGCCTTATTTTCTATGGCTAGTTAGAATGGCAATATCCTGGTTTAGTCCAATGATATATATTTTAATTCAGTTTTAGGAATTTCGGCACCTGGTTAAATCGGCACCTGGTCAAATCGGCACCCATAGTCAATTCGGCACCTGGTTAATTCGACACCCGAGGTAGTTATTTCGGCTCCCACAATTAACATTATGTTTTGCAAGTAAACTATTGAAGACTCCGTTTTTCACTCGAGGTTTCAACGTATATTTGTTGCGCGTAACAGAAATTCCAAATGGAAACTTTATTATCTAAACAATGGTGCCATACTATCTGTTCGGAACTTATATCTTCTTCTTCTTTCAGTTTCCGCACTCCATCATAATATTGATGACTATGTGCCGTGCAATATAATAAAGGAACCTCTATTTCATGACAACGCCACATTACTAGTAAACATCGGCTACGAGATTGTTGCCAACGATATTTATTTTATACAAGTAGACAGGAAAGGCAGGGAAAAAAAAACAATTTAAATTACAATGATAAAATTAGTTTTTATTCTCATCTGTGGATTAAACAACAGCTTATGTAATGGTTTTTTTTGCTTACTTTCTTTTTTAATTATAAAGTATCAAAAACTACCTGAAACAGTTTTTTAAAACTATAAATGGGTTATTGTAATTGAGATAAGTTCATAAATTTTTAAAGTGATAAACAATCTCAAAATTATTAATAGAATATTGAGAAAACTTCAAACAAAAAGCCAACTGATTATTGTTTATTGTGTATTCTTCCAGCTTAATTACATTACCAGAGACATATAATACATATTGTATTATATGTTTCTGCATGTGCTGAGTTTTTAATGATGTACAAAATCAGGGATTTTCTATACTAATGTAGTATAGAAAATCACTGACAAAATGAACCTCTGAAATTATAAGTTTAGCAAAAAAAAAAAAAAAATTAAAAAAAAACACGAAAAACTATTCTCAAATAAAATGGAAAGAAATCGGTAAAAGTAATATAAGGTGCCGAATCAATATAATTGGGAAAACAGTGTATTCAATCAGATTTGTGACTCATATTTTAACTTTAGACATCCATTTGACTGTATATATAATGATCGTAACTTCGTATTACTTCAAAGGGAAACATCCTCTGTTCAAAATCAAATGAAAACGTATTTGATTAAAATGGTTTTATCAAATTTATTAAATGCCTTTAAAATAAGAATTTTTATCAGCATAATATGATAACTAAAACATCTTATTAGTGCATAAGTTTGAGCAACAATTTAAACGATATTGAACTCTTGCTCATTTATTTCAGTGATATGTGTTTTATCTGATTTCAGGTATTAGATCTGTCCATGTCAAAATTTCATGATAATCTTATCCTATCAAACCAGTGGCGCTGAATTTACGAGTTTAGATAATCTAAGGTAAAGTACTGTTGCCTCTAATTTCCCTGTTAATATATATATACGTTGTCTTCATTCAATTTCGACAGGATAAACAAAAACTGGGGTGTTTGTGAGAGCTAACTCCTCTCCCTTCTTTGAGAGAGTGGCGTAACATCATAACATAAGAACAAACTGTAAAAGTCGTGTAGTAAGAACAATAAAAAAGGGATTTACCCAACATATCGGTACTTACTACACAAAGTTTTCGCAGTTGATAATTATAAGCTATAGTTCAATCCCAACTAATAAATAAACCCTGTTTTATAAGATTAAAATGTCAATCTGTATGCAACAGATATGGTACAACCATGGTACAACCATGGTACAATGTCATACGAATACATCAGACATTCAAAAATCACGTGGAAGATAGTATTTGACATTTCAACTTTATGTCATAAAGGGATGGATGAAAGTCCCTACTTGGTATTGGCTTCTTAGACTACACAAAAACCCGTTCAAATTTTGTTTCATCTCAGCTTCCAGTAAGTGTTCTATGACTAATATTTCTGTACTAACTATATAAAAAAGGAGATGTGGTATGATTGCCAATGAGACAACTTTCCATCAAAGTTAAAATGAAGTGGATGTAAGCAATTATAAGCAACCGTACGGCCTTCAACAATGAGAAAACCCCATACCGTTTAGTCGGCTATAAAAGGCCCCGACATGAAAAATACGAAACAATTCAATCGAGAAAACTAACGGCCTAACTTATAACAAAACAAATATGACAAACATGAACCAACGACAACCACTGAACAACAGGCTCCAGACTTGGGATAGGCACATACAGAATGTGGCGGGGTTAAACATGTTTGTGAGCGCTCAAACCTCCCCTAACATGAGACAGTGGTGTAACAGCACAACATAAGAACAACCTATAAAAATCAGTTGAAAAAGGTTTAACTCATCAGATCGATACAAAGAAAAATATTTTTAACAAAAACACAGACATGACGTGGCAGGGTATATATCTATCCCTCACCCCTAACAACAAAAAAGACAATAAGTACAGATCTGAGAGTACTCGCAGTTACTGACAGCTAGTTCAAAGCCAATAACAACTAATTAAAGAAAACATGTATCTAAGACGCACGTATCAATCAGTACATATCCAACATCCAATGGATTTAGTGTAAAGACGTCATTAACAGTCAGAGAAAAGCATGACCTTGTGCAATGCCAAAACATAGGTATCGACAGATTGTAGTACCGTGAAAGTACATATGTGTAATATTTAGTATGGATTTAATTCACTGATTACAAAATCAATATTTATACAAATAGAAACAATATTCAAAGATTTAATTATAGTGTTGACTATATATATAGGTGACCTTTTATAATAAGTTTGTTTAAAGGATTGATAAGTTAACAGTTCTATTTTTTGTAATAAAGCATATGAAAATAATGGAATTAAATATTTTTGAAGTGTCAAAAGCTCGTTGGATGTTTTGGATAAATAACGTGCTTTTGATGGTCCGTTCAATTCAGTTGATAGTTATAATTTCGACCCAGTACACTACACTTCTACACAATCTTATCAAACAGAAGTTCTCTTATTTAATTAAATGGTCCTTTGAAAAATCTGGTTGCAGATTTATTTGCTGCATCTCATATAAAGCCTTCTTCTGTAATAATAAAGGGAAATATACTAGATATACTTACTGGAACTGTGATGAGATGATTAATGGTTTAAAAAATTTCTTGACAACATTTACGTACGTTTCGGCAATAAAGTTTATAGACATGTTGTAGGTATTCCTATGGGCATCAATTGTGCCCCTTTAATAGCAGACTTGGTCCTGTATTGTTTTGAATCTCTGTATGGCAAAACTCAGTAAAGATCCCTCTAAATTACATTCAATTGATAAATTAAAAAAAGCTTACCGTTACCTTGATGATATTTTTGCTTCAAATAATCAAGAATTTTCGAATTTTACTGCGAAAATTTACCCCAGCCAATAGTATTATACGAAATCCTATTGGGAGAAATTCGAAAGCATATTGGGAGTCATACGAAAGCCTATTGGGGGTTATACGAAAGCGTGTTGAGATTTATACTAAAGCCTATTGAGAAATATACGAAAGCCTATTGAAAGTAATAGTTTGATCATACGAAATCCTATTGGGAGTAATACGAAAGCCTATTGGGAGTAATACGAAAGCCTATTGGGAGTAATACGAAAGCCTATTGGGAGTAATGCAAAGGCTTATTGAGAGAAATACGAAAGCCTTTTGAGAGAAATACGAAAGCCTTTTTGAGAGAAATACGAAAGTCTTTTGAGATAGACTCAGATCGACGTCCGGTCTCTAATCGACGTCCGTTCCTCAAATCGACGTCCAAATCTGTCGTCACAATAAAAGATTCCAAAATCGACGGCCAATTTTGTACCCCTCTAATCGACGGCTTTTTTGTTGTTCTCAAATCGACTTCCAATGTTTTGCTTCTCTAATCGACGTCCAATGTTTGGCTTCTCGAATAGACTTTCTGTTTTATGGATTTGCCGCAATGACGTCATAACTTTATAAAAAGACCGATGTAAACAGGTTGTGAAATCAATTTTAAAATTCAAGAGATTATATAAAATAAGTAGATGTGATATGATTGCAAATGGGACAGCTATATATATCCAATAGAGTTCAAATGAAGTGGATGTAAGCAATTATAGTCTATATACTAAAGCATTCAACAATGAAAAAAACTTTAGTCTCAGTAAAAACCCATACCGTAAAGTCGGCTATCAAAATGTAAACAATACAAACTAGAAAACTAACGGTCTTATTTATATCAAAACAATTCCGAATAAAAAATACGACAGACATAAACCATACCGTAAAGTCGGCTATCAAAATGTAAACAATACAAACTAGAAAGCTAACGGTCTTATTTATATCAAAACAATTCCGAATAAAAAATACGACAGACATAAACCAACGACAACCACTGGACTACAGGCACATAAAGAATTTGGCGTGGTTAAACATTGTGAACGCTTAACCTTCCCCTAACCTTGAAGTTGGAACAGTACAACATAAAAACATAATGCCAATTTCTTCTGTATATGTTTCACTCCAGGTGTAAAACTCAGAAATTTGTTGAAAAATATCTTACAGAGTCTTAATTATAGTACTCTCATAACGGTTGGCTGTACTTCTTTATTTTGTCCATTGTTGAAGAGTGTTGCCCTTCAGATGTCGTTTGGTTTTCTTTGTCGTTGGGTTGATTTCTCATTGACGTATACTCACATGTCATTTATCAATATGAATATGAATGACATTCGACAACGTAGATCGATTGGATTAGTTTCTATCAAGATAAATATTAATATACATGTATATGTTATTAGATGTCGGTGGTAGTCTTGTTGTCATTTATCGATGTTAGTCCTTTTATTTTGCTTTAGTTGTTTCTTTGGGAAGAGATTTAACTGACTGTGTTGTTCCTTTTCATACTTCTACTAAGTCATTACGATTTGTAATGTATAAAGACAATAAGTTACTTAAAACAGCTTTACATAAAGACAAAACGATACAGATGATATAAATAGAGATCAATCTAATAACAATAATGCTGCGTCGGATAGGAATCGACCTTATGCTAATGAATATCAATACATCTGTAACCTATTTCGGGTTGAAAAAATCTTTATGGGAAGTCTGTAACTGTTTGAAAATTGGGTTGTTATAAAAAAACAATCAGACCAAAATTCATAATTTTATTTCGTATTTGAATGTTCCAAAATCAACCAAAGTCTTATACATGTACAAAAAGTCATGTATACATGCAGTAATTTATTATTTATTGATATTGGACATCGATTAGAGAAACTACAATCGCTCGGACGTCGTTTTGGCAATATATGACGTCACATTGGACGTCGATTAGAGTGTCAAAATATTGGACACTGATTTGAGAATGTGACGTCAGATTGGGACGTCGATTTGAGGAACAGACGTCAATTAGAGACCGGACGTAGATCTGAGTCTACCATATATACGAAAGCCAATTAAAAGTCATAGATTGATTATACGAAATCCTATGGGGAGTGATACGAAAGTTTATTGGGAGTAATACGAAATCCTATGGGGAGTGATACGAAAGTCTATTGGGATTTATACGAAATCCAATGGGGAGTAATACGAAAGTCTATAGTGAGTAATAAAAAAGCCTATTGGGAGTAATACGAAAGTCTATTGGGATGTATACGAAATCCTATGGGAGTGATACGAAAGCCTATTGGGATTTATACGAAATCCAATGGGGAGTAATATGAAAGCCTATTGTGAGTAATAAAAAATCCTATTGGGAGTAACACAAAAGCCTTTTGGGAGTAACAAAAGCCTTTTGGGAGTAATAAAAAAGCCTATTGGGAGTACCGGTAACACAGAAGTCTATTGTGAGTAATAAAAAAGCCTATTGGGAGTAATAAAAAAGCGTATTGAGAGTAATACGAAAGCCTATTGTCAGTAATCAAAAAGCCTATTGGGAGCAATACGAAATCCTTTTGGGAGTAACACAGGCACTTGTCTCAGAAAAAATTTTCCTATATACCTTAATATAACATGTTTTATATTAAGGTATATAGGAATTTTTTTTCTGAGACAAGTGCCTGTGGGGAGTAACACAAAAGCCTTTTCGGTGTAATAAAAAGGTCTATTGGGATTTATACGAATATCTATTGTTTTCAAAGGGTAAAAAAAACATAAAAAAAAGAATAACACTGTAAGAAATTAGCGGTATCGGCTACGGTAAATTCTTGCAACAAAGTAAACTTTCAAATGACATTCTTTTGTTAGAATGGTCACTGTGTGAACAGGACTAATTTGAACTGGTGTCCTGTGAACTTTTTCCGGGTCAGGAATAAATTTGAACTGTTCTCACCTGTATTGAGCTAACTTTATTGAGGTACTTTATACAAGAAGCAACACATTTGTGAGCTACACGAAGTCCAAGGTAAATTTCTGTAAGCTTTAAAAAATGGGCAAATTTTGATTACTTCAGTGAACTCAAATTTTAACAGTTCATGAAGCTAAATAATATAGGTTCATCTAAAGGAATTGACAAATATGGCCGTGTTTACATCACAAATTTACATGCAGAAGCATGGTATGTAAAAGTTATATGCATTTATGTGTTAAAAACACCAAAAACTTTTTTGGATTTAGAGATTCCTTTTTTTCGAAGCCTGAAGAAGATGGTTAAAATAAACATACACCTGAATACAATTTGATACGGTCCACTCTTTTACAAAGTTTAAAAATCATATATTGTGGTGCAGATATACGGAAGCGTATCAGCGCCACACACACTTTATATATATATATCTTCCTATGTTTGCGTTTTAACATTATCCTTAGCGAAATAACGCTAACCTGTGTGGTATAACTGTTATAACGCAAACATTTAGTTTTTTTATAATTTAGTAAGTACTTCCGTACATATATCTATTGTCCATGTCAACCAAATACAATTCACTGCATGCACCTATTACAGAAGGGGAACATGGGGATCGTTTTCCCCAACTTATAAAAATAAGAAGATGTGGTAAGATTGCCAATGAGGCAACTCTCTACCAGAGACCAAATAACATAGAAGTTTAAAACTATAGTCACCGTACGGCCTTCAACAATAAGCAAAACCTATACCGCATAGTCAGCAATAAAAGACCCCGAAATGACAAATGTAAAACAATTCAAACGAGAAAACTAACGGCCTAATTCATGTGCAAAACAATGAACTAAAAACAAATATGTTATTCAGCAACAAACGACAACAACTGAATTATAGGCTCCTGACTTGGAACAAGAACATACAGAATGTGGCACTGGCGGTTGAACTAGTTCGTTGGCGCCAAACCCTCCTCGTAACCTGGGACAGTGGTGTAACAGTACAACGTAAGAACAAACTGTCAAAATCAGTTGACAAGGGCTTAACTCTTTAGATCGATACAAAGCAGAAACACCTCTAACAAAAACACAGACCGGAAGTGACAGGGTATTCATACATCCCCACAACAAAAAAGACACTTCGTACATATCTGAGATACTCGCAGTTACTGACAGCTAGTTCAAAGCCAATAACAACTAATAAAAAAAATCTTAGTTTATTTTTGTACATCATGTGGGAACGGGAAAAAACCGAATCTCAAAATCAAAGAAAGTTTTTATTTTTTTAAACATATAAGACGATTCTAATTTTATTTATCCAGGTCCTGCCATGCCATAATACGTTTTCAGGTGAACAGATTTGTCTGTATATGATCGTGCTAACAGCACAAAATGTACTCAAGTATGCGCCAAACTTTCCCAGGTTCATTGGTTTGTCTGTACTCAGTGTAAATTTCGTGGTCTAAACACGGCCGTATTTTTCAATTCCTTTTGATGAACTTTCTTATGAAGAGATTATAGTAAATATTTAGCAGAGGTTGAACAATTTAAAAATTTAAGCAAACTTGTTTTTTTAAGTCAAAAGTCCACTAACATTAAGTTACTAGCGATAACATATTCACAAATTACAAGCGATAACATATTCACAAATTACAAGCAATGACATATTCACAAATTACAAGCAATAACATATTCACAAATAACAAGCGACAACATATTCACAAATTACAAGCGACAACATATTCACAAATTACAAGCGACAACATATTCACAAATAACAAATTATCATAGTGATGATTTAAGTGGAACTTACTTTTGACTACTACTAATATGAAAAAATGAAATGAAGATATCGAATATGAACTTGAATAATCATATCTGATCCCCCAAAACCCCCACAAAAAAACTCATTTAACGATAGATGATTGGTTACATTCAGTTGGGTCATGACCTATCGTTATAGTGTCTTTTCATACCATAGTGATTGCATAATTTGTCATTTACAGGAAAGATGCCATTGTTATCACCAGGCTTTGCGAAATTTGCAAAATTAGTGATAGTTTTTCTAAACTTCATTTTGTTGGTATGTATGTATAAATATATATGTAGTTTTTTTTCTTGTCTGACAACCTCCAACACAGAATATGAAAATATATGCAGTTCTTCTGTTACCTGGCAACCTCCACTAAAACGGTCTTTACATTTATAACATTATAGATTGATCTTAACTCAATGTAATGACACTTTATATGGTACACAGACAAAAAATTATAAAATTTTAAAATGTAGCACGACCAAGATTGAAAAAATACAAATATTAATATTTTTTTACAGACAATTATTAGCTTGCATAGATTTTGACATTTAGATTCATTGCAGAAAAGGTCAAAATAAAGGCTGGTAGAACCTTAGAGATATTCCACACTGTTACAATGGTATTGTGACCTTTATGGTGATACTCTAACACCAGTATCCACTCCAATCACAATTTTATGTTGCCATCTTGATTGGTAATTAATTATATGTGAAATAGCTAATAAGCCCAGAGAATTGAAAGGTCAGTTAAAAAAATACAAACGAGTGGACAGTATCAAATAATTTAACCTTTGTGTTTTTGTTATCCTCTGCAGTGATATTGAGTATACAAGTTCAAATGTCAAAATCGATTGAAGTTTGATTTTCTGAGACAGAAGGTCTCACTGCGAATTCTGAGATGTGAGATAACTCTCAGTTCTTTCTTTGCAGGAAGACATATCGCCCTAATCAGTCACATATCGATCTACTCAGACACATATCGCCCTACTTAGAAACATTTATTTTGACTCGGAGACGACAAGGCTGCTCTTTTTACTAAATGCCACGTTTTGGGCGGAGAAATACTATTTTGGGATATTTGTTTGTCTTTATGTAGCGCAATATTATTTTTTTTCGTTGCGCTACAAACTTTTGTCTTTTTGTTACGATATATTTTTTTGTTTTTTTTCTCGCCTGTGACGAAAGTCGCAGTATGCGAGACATAGGTATTACTATCCGGCGGCGGCGGCGTAAACTATTTGTATAAAGCTTTATGTTTCAGAAGGTAGAAGACCTGGATGCTTCATATTTTGTATGCAGATAACTTATGTTACGAAGTTTCCGTCAGTCATATGTCTATTGTCCTTGACCTAATTTTCATGGTTCAACGACTGCTTGAAAAAAAAATTGAGTTTTTTTGTCATGTGAATTTTTCACTTATAATGAGTAATACTGTAATAGGATAACTATATTTTGTATATGGGTTCCTTGCAACGTCTACATGTCCGTCAGACAAAGTTCACCTGACCTCGACCTCATTTAAAGGATCAGTGATCAAGGTTAAAGTTACGTGATTAGGTCTGTTTCTCAAATACTATAAGCAGTAGGTCAGCTATATTTGGTGTATAATATGATTGTAGTGGGTACATGTCAGTCTGGCGGGTTTCATCCGACCTTGACCTCATTTTCATGGTTCATTGGTCAGTGTTAAGTTTTTGTGTTTTGGTCTGATTTTCAAGTACTATAAGCAATAGGTCAACTATATATTCGGTGTATGGAATGATTGTAAGGTGTACCTGGGAACAGTATATCTATATCTGTCAATATATATGTTCCTGGGTGTACATAGATATAAGAAGATGTGGTATGAGTGCCAATGAGACAACTCTCCATCCAAGTCACAATTTGTAAAAGTAGACCATTATAAGTCAAAGTACGGCCTTCAACACGGAGCCTTGGCTCACCGAACAGCAAGCTATAAAGGGCCTTAAAAATGACTAGTGTAAAACCATTCAAACAGGTAAACCAACGGTCTAATCTATATAAAAAACGAGAAACGAACCTTGGAAAAAATGCCGCCAAATAAAATAACGTACACAGGTAAATAAAAATAAGTTTGTTGTAAGGTATACATGGAGTACGGAAATATTTTTTACAAAATAAATAATTTTGTTGTTCATAGTACGAGAACAGAAGTGAAAATTTATCGCCATACCAAACAATTATCAAAGGTGGCATATATTAAAAAAAGACGAAATATAGCACAAGATAAGTAAACATTAAGTAACAAAAATGCATTACAAATTGTATCAACAGGTCAAATTAACACGAAAGTACGATTTGAGAGCTAGTTAAAAGCCAAGTCTGTCTGGAAGGTATCACCTGACCTTGACCTTATTTTTATGGTTCATTGGTCAATGTTAAGTTTTTGTGTTTTGGTCTGTTTTTCAATTAGCATACACAATAGGTCAACTATATTTGGTGTATAAAAAAAATTGTAATGTGTATATGTCTGTCTGACACAATTTATCTGACCTTGACCTCATTGTCATAGATTTTTAAAAGTGTTAAGTTTCTTTATGCTTTCAATAAAATCTTTATCCTTAAGACTTTTAACATAAAATCAATGGTCAGTAAGACATGCGAGACATTTCAGCTTGTGCACTATTGTATTTGTTATGCGATATCCGTTCGTTAATTTGCAATGTGATATTTTAGAATCTAAAGGCTGAGTCAAACTCGAGAAACAAGTCACGTTTGTGTGAGGACTGTTTGATACACGCACTTGTGTACTAACTACATTATATCACACAGAAACACAAACAAAACGCTCTAGAATAGTCAATTAGCTATCAAATAAAAAAATACAGTAGTACTTATATTTGCCATTTTCTTTTCTGTTAATGATAATTTCATGCATTAAATGATTTCCTCAAACCACACGGTCGAGATACGTACCAACCACTGATCCGTAGCAAATAAGGAAACTCCTTGGAGAAGACTTTATTCGTACAGTATATGGATGCCGTATACATTTTTGTCTAATGTAATGCGTTTCACTGCAAGATATAATATATCAACTTTTAGTTTATGATGACTGGAGTGAATATTAACTAATGAAACTATTAGACTTATTGAAAAAAAATAAACATACAAATTTCCAGTTCTTAGAGTTTAGAACAGTAGCACTTTGGTTCTTTTAAAGTGAATGGCGGACGAACAGACGGACGTACATGTGCATCACTTTATACCCCGCATCATTAGAGACGGCGGTATTATTTAACGTGTAAGCGCAAGACCGAAATCAAGGAATGATGTTGTTGCTGCCTTTTGTGTTGTCAATACGTAATAAAAAAGAAAACTGTGATTATATGTAGTGCATGGTAAATGTATTTTATTGAAGTCACGAATATGTTCATAATGTTGTGCACATTCGGTTACAAAAGAAATACATACTTTTACTGGTTCTTACCAGACTGTTCACCAATAATGTATATATAAAAATATATATTCTTAGAGTTTAGAACTGAAGCACTTTGTTTCTTTTTAAGTTATTGGCCATTGGACTAATAGTGGTATCTGGTGTTCTGTACAGATCTGGTGATATTGCATCCGATAACAAAGTTATCGTCCTGTTTGACCAGTTGACGATATCGTACGAGATTACAGTGGGGTCAGTCATTACCAGGATAGTTATAGGAATACTGGTTGTGGGTATCATACTGCTCTTGGTAACTTTGTTTGGTTTCTTAGGAATATTTTACAGATCTGTACCAGTATTGGCTTTGGTAAGTCAGTTACATAGTAAAATACAAATAACTTTTCAGCTTTAGATCGATTTTTAATAAAACTTTCAAATTTTACAGGATTAGGCAAAATGAAAACATGCCATTGGGACGAGAATAATTATTTACAAGCACAACCTTAGAAAAAAAATCAGATTTTACTTCATGCTATAAGAAAAAGGACAAACATCCTTAGATGACCGATTTATCAATACACGATGATAATTTGTATTTGAAAGATGATTGGTTCGTTTAATTTTGTTCTTGGTTTTGAGTGTACTGTTTATTTATCTTTGAAATAAATATTCGGAAACTGTCAAAGTCTATCGAAACTTCTGGGTGAGTCATCTATTACTAGTACATTTATATAATTTTTTTTTATTAAAATATGGCGGCTTACCATAACATGATGTCATCAAAGTAAATACACGAATGTGTGATGGAGAGGATTCAGGGACTTTTATTAATCACTCAGCTGTAATTTAAACACAAACAAATGATCCTTACTCTTCATAAAATTAAAACTATGTAGGTTAATTTACAATGGCAATCTATCAGATGCAAGTGATAATAATTTTGAAAAATATATATATAACATTCTTTTAATTTCTGTTTGATTTTCAGTTTGGTATTCTAGTGATAATGATATGTGGTTTTCAGATCTTTGTAATTTATCTCTGGTTTAAGCTGAGGGACGAGGTAAGATCTTAAATGATGTATTTTCGGAATAAAGGTAAATAAAACACTTTTGCTTTATGTAAAATATGTTACTTGAACCAACTTGCCAGTACAGATAGCTGATACAAAAGTTAAAATGTTTTGTTTGCTGACAGCAATACTTGAATTTAATGTAACACACTATTTAAAGTGACAATATAATGAATTGAAATGATTCACTCAGTACAAGGATTTTACATACCAAAAATGTTTGACTAACACTTGAATCTACTACTAGAGCTACAATTGCAATTCCCCAAACTGTATCAGCATGTGAGTGAATTATGGGATCGGGAATTTCACAACATCTTTTGCTTTTTACATTTAAACAATGAATTATTTGAATCTGGAATAATTTTGAATTCTGGAAAATTGATAAGAAATGTATGATGAAAACTAACCCAACTTTTGCGCATGGCTAAGGTTCAAGTTCCTTTCACTGATGCTTTAGTATGAACTAACTAACCCCATTAGCCGTGCATGCTTTGAAACTTTGCTTAGTTTTCATGTATTAGTTTGTGATTAGGTCAGTTTATGGGGAACCACTAGTGGTATGTCAATGATATTTGGTATGCAGTTGTATAAACATTGGCATATCTCATTTCCATGGAGAATATTTGGCCCCGCTACCTCATTCATGGTCTATTGACTTTGAAACTTTTGCTTAGTTTTCATGTATTAATTTGTGATTAGGTCAGTTTAAGGGGAACTGTTAGTGGTAGGTCAATGATAATTGGTATGCAGTTGTATAAGCATTAGCACATCTCATTTCCATGGAGAATATTTGGTCCTTACCCCTCAGTCATGGTCTATTGACTTTGAAACATTTACTTAGTTTACATGTATTAGTTTGTGATTAGGTCAGTTCAAGATGAACCACTAATGTTAAGTCAATGATATTCGGTATGCAAATGTATTGGCATTTGCAAGTTTCATTTCCATGGAGATTATGTAACCCCATCCCCTAATTATGGTTCATTGACTTTGAAACTTTTACATAGTTTACAAGTTAATGTTTGTGTTTAGGTTTGTTTAAAGGGAACGACTTATGAAAAGTCAATGGTACTTGGTTTGCAGTTGTATTAGCATTGTCACATCTCATTTCCATGGAGATTGTTTAGCCCTGTACCTTCAGTCATGGTTCATTGACTTTGAATATTTGCATAACTGACATGTTAAAGTATTGCTATTTTAATTTCAACATTTGCATTATCAAAATAACAAATAGGCGAGACATATCTCCGTGTTAACAGTTTATTATCATACGTTTCTTATCAATTTTTCAGAATTCAATATTATTCAAGATTCAAATAATTTCAGGTTTTTACATTAAAAAGGGCTGCACCCCTTTGCATTTACATGAAAGAAACCCTGACCACTAGTTTTTAAAAGAATTTTTTAACTGCTTCACGTTGCGAAAGTAGAAGCTCATGAACCGTTGCAGCGAATAAACGTGTCTTTAACAACTTCAATTTGAATTCTAGACAAATATCCTGTTAAAATTCCTACAGCTGTTCCAATTCGGTACCAAAAATCCTTGGTGAACACATGATTGTGTTTTGATGTATATTCTCTGCTATAGGTTCAGAATTTCTTGGACAAATTTATCCTGCTGATCAACAATGCTGGCCATGTTTACACTATATCATCAAATGAATAAACGACAAAAAGAGTGTTCAAAAACACCGGGAATATATATCTTTGACAATTTATTAAAACAAATGACCCCAAAATTATGAACAGTCCAAATGTGTTCAAGAAGAGTGGAATGCAAACTAATAACTTGTACACAACATTTTTTTTTTTTTAACTGATCAAAGTCCATCGTCGTACCTCACTGGGGAAAATATTACTCGCTAATAAGTCTTGCATGCTCAGAAATCAATTTAATCGAGCAAAAGTCACAGTGAAAGTGAAGACAAAACAATTGGAAAAGTGTGCGTATCAAAGGTTCAGATCAAAGTACACATAATGTTGGTCAATATTTAGATCGTTCATTAAATAAGCAAGAAAAATCGATTTAAAGAAAGCATAAATATTATTGTTTTAAAAATGTTTTGTTTTATTGGTTTCTAAAAAATATAGCAAGCTTGTATGTTCATGCATTTGACCACCCATATTCATCTTTTTTTGACGTAACTGTTATGAAATATCCTGGCTACAACGACGCTCTAGCTGTTTAAGTTTTGTATTTCCAGGTTACTTATACAGTTAAAAGCAAAATGTTATCTCTTTTGAGCCAATACGAAGGGAATACTAGTTCCAAGTCTATCACACAAGCATGGAATAATCTTTTCCTATGGGTTAGTTACTTACTTCGACAAATTTAAGTATGCACTGTTAGAAAATGACACTGTTTGATGTAAACAATGTACTTTCGCTTTGGAAAGTTCTTTGCAATAGTCAATTTAAAGGCTTTTTGAATTGTTGTTGCTTTTCTAGAGATCAAATTAAACAGAAGATACAAGTATAAGTTTAGCTTTATACATTAAGAAGTTTGAACTTTCAAATGAATGAATATACATTTATAAATAAAATGAAAAAACAAACCAACATACAAACATTGTCACATACTAACTGTTATAAATCATCTTTAAATGAAGTTAAGTCGCATGATAATATTAGAAACAGTAATAGAACAACAGAAGTACCGAACTCAAAGGTTAAAGGGTGGTTGGAGTCCATAGAAACTGAAAAAAAACTATCAACCAATATATATAATTGTATTGCTGTTTTCCAATAGTTTGATTGCTGTGGTGTGAATCCTGTTACAGAAGTAGACGATTTTCGTGGAACAGCGTGGAACACGACAAGAGGTGCGGATAAAGTCCCCGGATACTGCTGTAAGGAAGCACTAAAAAATACTGCTGTTAGTTTATCTGGGGCAACGTGCACTGTAAATCCAACGTTAGAAAATGCTTGGATTGACAAGGTATAATTTAACATATGTAAAATCATTTCCGATGATTTAACTATGGCACCGAACATTCATCTTTTGTGGATACATATTTTTTAGATAATTTTTTAGATGATTTCCCACAATATCGCTAATTCATTTTACGAGCTTTGGTAAAGTTTTTGAGCGAGGAACAACCCAACTTAAAATGACCTA
Organism: Mytilus californianus; assembly: GCF_021869535.1. Taxonomy (NCBI): domain Eukaryota; kingdom Metazoa; phylum Mollusca; class Bivalvia; order Mytilida; family Mytilidae; genus Mytilus; species Mytilus californianus. The sequence continues at coordinate 8,247,448 of NW_026262701.1, read as the reverse complement.
ATTAGTAAGGTGTGTCTGGCAGTCATCATCGGATCTTGACCTCATTTTTATTGTTCATTGGTCAATGTTAAATTTTCCTGGTTAAGTCTGTTTCTTAGATACTATAAGCAATAGGTCAACTATATTTGATGTATGGAATGATTGTAAGGTGTGTCTGGCAAGGTTCACCTGGCCTTGACGTCATTTTCATGGTTCATTTGACAAAAAGTTTTATACTATAGGAAAACTGTAGTTGGTGAATGGAATGATTGTAAGGTGTACATATCTATTTGTCTGGCGACCTCATTTTCATAGATAATTGATAACGTTTTATAAAAGGTTATGTGTTACTTGTAGTAACATTTTATCTTTAGTACTATCAATATAAAATCAATCATGGTAAATACAGCAGGCGAGTCATTTCAGCGTGTGTACTCTAATATATATATTTTAGGGATGCTACACAGCTGTTTCTGATTATCTGAAGAGCTACAGTGACGGATTTCTTTCCTGTTCATTTATCATCTTATTCATTGGGGTAGGTATCTCTTAAATTGTATCATCTTTTTAATTGGAGGTAGGTATCTGTTTAGTTGTATCACCTTATTAATTATTGTAATTATCTGTTTTATTGTATGATCTTATTCATTGGGGGTAAGTTTTTGTTTCATTGTATCATCTTATTCATTGGGGTAGGTATCTGTTTGATTGTAGCATCTTATTCATTGGGGGGGGGGGGGGGGGGAGGCTTCTGTTTTATTGTACCATCTTATTCATTGGGGGTAGGTATCGGTTTAATTGTATTATCGTATTCATTGGGATAGGCATGAGATTAATTGTATTTTTGGGGTTTTTTTCAAGATAGGTATCGGTATCATTATGGTATCTTATGATTCATTGGGGGTAGGTTTAGAAATATCTTATTCATTGGGGTAGGTTTAGAAGTATCATCTTATTCATTTGGGGTAGGTTTAGAAGTATCATCTTATTCATTGGGGTAGGTTTAGACGTATCATCTTATTCATTGGGGTAGGTTTAGAATTATCTTATTCATTGGGGTAGGTTTAGAAGTATCATCTTATTCATTGGGGTAGGTTTAGAAGTATCTGATTCATTGGGGTAGGTTTAGAAGTATCATCTTATTCATTGGGGTAGGTTTAGAAGTATCATCTTATTCATTGGGGTAGGTTGAGTAGCATCATCTTATTCATTGGGGTAGATGTTGTATTAGTTCAGTTGTATTTATTTATTCTCATCATATTTTATAGTAATATTTGTATTAAATGAATATTTCGTAATTTTGTAGATTTTTGTTGCATTCTTGGCGTTTTTGTTCGCCTTTCACGAAAGAGGAATGAGACGAAAACTGAAAAATGCGACAAGGAGTGAAAAAGAACCAATCGGAGCCTATATACCCGAGAGTAATTGTAATTGTGCTCCTTGTCATGTTCATGATGTCTCACACAGATGTACCTGTCCTCCGGTACAGCTTCCGATGTGGTATCCTCCATATAGTGGATATATTCCTGCTCAATCCGGATATTTTCCTGCTAGCTCTGTAAATATTCCACCTGTTTCCGGACATTTAGCAAGATGTGTACAAAGATGGGAAAACCCTCCCACATATAGATTCGATCCTCGTTCTGTTCCTTCTGTACGATTCCCACAACGTAATTACACAGGTCAAGCAAGGAACGACTCCTATTTGCAACCAACGAGCAATTTTGCAGTCGACCCCCAAATCTGGAATCCGTACTATTCTTACTACCCGTATCCATATTTCTCTTATGATGATATGACTGACAAGCAAAGGAAAAAACGTCCAAAAGACTATACCTATTACTGGAACCCTTCTGATGATGCCCGTGATCAGCTATCGATGATACCCAGAAGAAATATATAAAATGAAGAACAGATATTCAGTGCTGTTAGATGACATTAATTAATAAAAGAATAACTTTCCATGCTTTCTTATTAATCCCAGTCATTTTACCATTTTTCTATATCCGATATGTTTCGCTGATAAATTTGTGGATATAATAAAATACATTTCAAAATAAATTGTTTTGTATTATTTGTCAAAAAAATCTTATAACTTTGAGGTTGATCCATAAGATTTGGAAAATAAATCCATTCAGGTTATTAAAGATGCTCTTTCATTCTATCGTAAAAAATGGTGTAAACGGGAGAAATCTGACCAAAAGTGACTTAATTCCTATTTAAATAAATGTCTGAATATTGTTGATATCTGCATATCACATTTCGAAAATAATCTAGAAATAAATAAAAGAGTAAATAGTATGCCCATTTTTAGGATTAAAAACTAAGTTCAAGTACTCGGAAAGCGTTTTGTGTTCGTACCGGCCGACAAAGTAGCCCGGCAACAATGTGGTGGTGGTATGATGTAAATACTACACGGAAGTCCTTAAGAATGAAATTATACATTCAATAGATATAAGAAGATGTGGTATGAGTGCCAATGAGACAACTCTCCATCCAAGTCAAAATTTATAAAAGTAAACCATTATAGGTTACAGTACGGTCTACATTCAAGGCCGTTCGCTCCACAGAGAGTTATAAAGTAAATTATCATGTCACTACCACAGCTCAGCTTAAGGCCTCCTCTGAACATTTGAAGGTCCCCACTATGTATTGGTTACCTAAACTACACAAAAAACCCGTAAAATATCGTTTCATCTCGGCCTCTAGTAAGTGTTCTACTACTTATCTTTCGGTGCTTTTAACGAGTTCCTTAACTACCATCAAAGAACTTATCATTAATTTTCGTAATTAAAAGATATGAAAATAGTGGAATTCACCATTTATGGAGTGTAAACAATTCTTTAGATGTTTTAGATAAATTACGTGCTTTTGATGGCCCTTTTGATTCGGTTGACAGTTTTGACTTTTCCACTCTTTTAACCTACACTTCCACACAATCTTATCAAACAATAGTTTTCCTATGTAATTAAATGGTCGTTTGATAAATCTGATTGCAAATTTATTTGTTGCAACTCATATAAAGCCTTTTTCTCAGATGAGAAAGGTAAATATGCTAGATATACTTACTGGAGGTGTGATGAGATGATTAAAGCCCTAAATTTTCTCCTATGTACGTTTCGGCAAAAACGTTTATCGACAGGTTGTATGTATACCTAGGTATGGGCACCAATTGTGTCCCTTTAATAGCTGACTTGTTCCTATACTGTTATGAATCACAGATTATGGCCAAACTCAGTAAAGAACCGTCTACATTCCATTTGAATGATAATTCAACAACACTTACCGTTATCTTGATGATATTGTTTCATTAAATAATCAAGAATTCTCTAAATATACTGCTGAAATTTATCCAAAGGAACTTACTTTGAATAAATCAAATATTAACAGCAATAACTGTCCTTTCCTAGATTTAGATATTTCAGTATTACACCTGAAACTCTACACAAAATTTACGACAAAAGGGATGCTTGTTTGTATCGCCTTGACGGAGTCAAAAAGCGAGACCTAGGTATGCTGTTTCCGGCGTCGGCGTTTGCTTAGATTACATGTATTAGTTTGTGATTAGATCAGTTTAAGATGAACTGCTAATGTTAAGTCAATGATATTTGGTATGCAAATTTATTGGCATTTGCAAGTATCATTTTCATGGAGATTTTACAGTCCCACCCCCTCATCATGATTCATTGACTTTGAAACTTTTACATAGTTTACAAGTTAATGTTTGTGTTTGGGTTTGTTTAAAGAGAACGACTTATAATAAGTCAATGGTATTTGGTATGCAGTTGTATTAGCATTGGCACATCTCATTTCCATGGAGATTGTATAGCCATGTACTTTCAGTCATGGTTCATCGACTTTTGAATATTTGCATAACTTACATGTTAAATTATTGCTATTTTAATTTCAACATTTGCATTATCAAAATTACAAAAAGGCGAGACATATCTCTGTGATAACAGTTTATCTTTCCTTATTGTTAATTTTTACTTTTTTGGACGGTGATGTTCCTTTGGCACCGTCTTACGGTATTTATATATCCCAACTCGTTCGCTATGCTCGTGTCTGTAGTGACGTTTTGGATTTCAATGAGCGTAATCTATGTATTACTAGCAAATTATTAAGTCAGGGATTTCGTTACCACAAATTACCTAAAACCTTTACTAAATTCTTCCATAGATACAAATATTTGGTTTGCAAGTTTGGCTGTACCTGTAGAAAACTTATTTCAAACGGAATAGCACATCCTAAATTTTACGGTGATGTTATTAACCGAGCCCGGAAATTTAGAAACGATCCAGGTAAACTTATCAATCCTTTAATAAACTTATTCTAAAAGGTTACCTATTCAACACTGTAATTAAATCTTTGATTATTGTTTTTATTGGTATAAATATTTATTTTGTTATCAGTGAATTAAAACCATACTAAATATTACATATATGTACGTTCAAGGTACTACAATCTGTCGATATCTATAGTTTGGCATTGCACAAGGTCATGTTTTTCTCTCACTGTTAATGACGTCTTTACACTAAATCCATTGGATGTTGGATGTGTACTGATTGATATTTTTAGTCTTAGATACACGTTTTTTTATTAGTTGTTATCGGCTTATCGGCTTTGAACTAACAGTAATAATTGCGAGTACTCTCATATCTGTACTTAGTGTTTTTGTTGTTGTTAGGGATGAGGGATGGATATATACCCTGCCACGTCCTGTCTGTGTTTTTGTTTGATGTTTGTCTTTGTATCGATCTAATAAGTTGAGCCTTTTTCAACTGATTTTTATAGTTTGTTCTTATGTTGTTCTGTTACACCAATGTCCCCGGTTAGGGGAAGGGTTTAGCGCTCACAAACATGTTTAACCCCGCCACATTCTTTATGTGCCTGTCCCAAAGTCAGGAGCCTGTAGTTCAGTGGTTGTCGTTGGTTCATGTCTGTCATATTTGATTTTCGTAAATTGTTTTATTATAAATTAGGCCGTTAGTTTTCTCAATTGAATTGTTTCATATTTTTCATGTCGGGGCCTTTAATAGCCGACCATACGGTATGGGTTTTTCTCATTGTTGAAGGCCGCATTGTTGCCTATAACTGCTTACATCCACTTCATTTGAACTGGTGGATAGTTGTCTAATTGTCAATCATACCACATCTACTTATTTTTATATAAAGCTTTAACGGTTGGCGAAGCCTTCATTAGTGTAGTGTGTCTTTTTGGATATTATAATTGCACCTCATTTACCGCTTTTAGAGAAAACAATATCATGCATGTCACTCAATGATCATACTCCTATCTGTTGTTCTTTAGGGAAATTGTAATACTTATTTGTTAAAATTCAAATTTTGTGAGATCGAAATAGTTATTGAAGTTCAGAGTAAGTAGGTGTTGCTCATAAAAATGTTTTTTTTTTCGAAACGGGTTCATTTTCTGCCTTCCCATATTACCAAAATGATAACTTCTTACTTTTCCAAACCAAAATGAAGAAGAAGCAGGTCTGAGAAGAGGGGATATATTCTTTTGTCTCCACTGTAAAGAACAATGAACCAAAGACAGCCAGAACAATATCTTAGGAACAGTTTTTCTTATATTGAATCTAACACTCAAAACAGTACTTTTAGAATCATTTTTAATGCGCATGTAAATTCTTTTTGTGTATTCAGAAGTAAAAGTAATTATTCAAAAATTAAAAAAAACTTGTGAAAACATATTGTTTTTTTTGGTAAAGATTTTCCAGAACATTTTTTGCACTTTTTACTATTTCAACACCTTTCATCTTCTCAACAAAAAATTTTTCCTGATAAATATATTTATATTTTCATCTGTATTTAATGATTTACAAAATAGGGTGCACAGGTGTTCTTAGTCCTCCATACTGTATTTTACCTTTGCTATTTGTCTTCTTTCTTGAAACCAATCGAGTTTCTTTAATGTTTGTTTAAAATCTTTTGAAACCTGCAAGCCAGTCTACATCACTGTGTCTAAACCACCCAGTGGGAAATCTAGTGAAAAAGAACAAAAGAAAATTACCTCTTCTTATGATAGAGTCTAGAAAATCAATAACAAAACAATGCCGGTGACGACACTGATCAAAAGTTATTTCTAAATAACAATTGTACATTTTAAAGAAATTATTTTTTAAATTGTGTTATTAGAAATAAACATGCACATATACGATGTTTTATGGTCAGTATTTATCGAGATAATTGCATTAGAAGTTTGTGAAACTGAAATCTAAAAAAATGCCAATCCTTGCTGCATATTGATAAAATAAATTGGAAAAAATCATGTACATACAAAATCTAAAGATCTTTCGGATCACCACTTTTTTGAGTGTTCCACAAAGTCCTGCATGTTACAATTCCCCAAAATATACTTATTTTTTACATTCTAGGTTTTCGAGTACACCGGTCTGCTTTTGTCACATTAAAATTCAATATAGAAATAGTGTCTTTTCATGAATACAACAATATAAACGTCTGTCTGTGCAGGTTAGAAAATTAAAGATAAATATTCTTATAAAGTAGGCATCTTTTTACTATTTTTCATTCATTTTTACGAAAAGGTCGTCTCGATGTTTGTACTTGTATTTGCGGTCTTCTCGATCTATTCACATTCAATGTTTACATCGGGTTAAGGTCTGTCTGAATTTGATTAGTAACTTAATTTCAAAAGTGCCAATCTTTGCTGCACATCAATCGATTCCTTTGGATTTTTTCCCCTGACTTTCTCTGATCTAGCTGCATATATATACGGATAATTAGCATGTTCCAGAGAGGTATACAGCCAGGAAAAAAAATAAATTGAAGTTGATACTCCAGGAATTTATTCGCATATCAACATTTTAAATCAAGTTTACACCAAGCTCCTTTGGTCTGCTGTACTCATCGTTTTCTATTTCAGGAAGGAAATAGCATTAAATGGAAATTTTGTTTTAATTCAACTTATTTCTATTTTTACTATTTACCAGAACGTTTTCCCGTGAATTTATAATTGATAGCGTCCTTGTTAAAATGGGACAAACATCGAAAAGATCCGGTTTACAGTGTGTAAAGGGGAGGTAATATTTTGTCACTAGATTTCCCACTGTAACCCGGCAAAAAATGTTTGGACTCATTAGTATCTAATATCCGGTACGATGACGGACTATCAACAAACAGAGAAAAGGTAGGAATTCTGTTAATTTATTAGTTATGTTAATGATATTGAAGAATGTAAATACACTTATAACTATATGTGAGATGTAATATTTTCTTCAACCTTTCTGGATTAACGGAGAAATAAGTAAAAAGGCACTTCAAATTGATGAATTGAGTGAACCTTGCCTCGAAATTGTTTAATTTCTCGTTAAACTGTGCACATTGTACAGAAAGAAAGGTACGGATAGACAGATATTAACATGGAGATTGCAAGACTTGTCACTTTGAGCATCGCAATGTGTGTATGTATGTGCATGGAACAAAAGAAATGGGTCATGTCAAAATGGAAGGACCCGGTTTTGTCAATGTTGTTTACTACATACGGACCCGGTTTTGTCTTTGTATATGACCCGGTTTTGTTTCGTTTTGAAATCACAAATTTATGAAAAGAAACGTTAACACGAATCTGAACATTGTCCGTTGAAAGACATTTGATATACTAGTATATGAGCTTATTCATGAAAACTCATCTGCTGTTACAACTGCTTTTAACAACACCAATGATTAGTCTGGATTTATTTGCTGTTTTATACAAATAGTTCAAACCGCCACTAAATTGACGAGACAAAAATACCAATGTGTATTTTGAAAAAAAACATAATCCAATTCACATACATCCAATTTGGTGGATGTCTCTGTTTTCTCGTTTCTTATACAATTTTAAGATGTTATACGATATAGTTATAATATATCAGTGGCGGATCCAGAGGCGTAGAGGGCGTACGCCACCTTTCTTGGCCAAAAAAGATTAATACATGTTTTCACGATTTATAAATGATTTTTTAAGCATAAAATCGTCCAAAAAAATGTCCCCTCCCTACGCTCGGCTCCTGGATCCGCCCTTGTAAATTGACAATTATATCACTAAAATGTAAAACATTTGTAAATGTACTATAATCATTACACAATGGAGAGATAAAAGAACCGTTTATTTATAAAATTATTAATGAAATAATCATTACTGCATTTTCTGGATGGCCTGGGACTATTTTACTTATTTATACTTAAGTTAGTATAATAACTACAAGGAGGGATAAACAGATTTATAACGCATACTTATTGTGATCCTTTGCGCAGCATGAAAATTCATGTAAAACCAAACCTTTAAAGGGGCACTAGCTGTCAAATTCATGTTCAACGATTTGACTCAAATTTTCATATTTGATTTATAATAATGTAAAACAATTATCCAAATT